>NC_069507.1:184558679-185283679 GCF_027579735.1 Bombina bombina | reverse complement strand
AAATAAAAAAGCCCCCCAAAATAATAAAAAGCTCTGCCCTATACTAAATTACAAATAGCCCTTAAAAGGGCCTTTTGCTGGGCATTGCCCCAAAGTAATAAGATCTTTTACCTATAAAAAAAGTACAATACCCCTCCCCTAACATTAAAACCCACCACCCACACACACAACCCTACTCTAAAACCCACCCAATACCCCTTAATAAAACCTAACACTAACCCCTTGAAGATCACCCTATCTTGAGAAGTCTTCACCCAGCCGGGCCAAAGTCCTCAAAGAAGCCAGGCAAAGTGGTCCTCCAGACGGGCAAAAGTCTTCATCCAGGCGGCATCTTCTATCTTCATCCATCCGGCGCAGAACAGGTCCATCTTCAAGACATCCGACGCGGAGCATCCTCTTCCATCGACGTCCAACTGAAGAATGAAGGTTCCTTTAAATGACGTCATCCAAGATGGCGTCCCTTCAATTCCGATTGGCTGATAGAATTCTAACAGCCAATCGGAATTAAGGTAGAAAAAATCCTATTGGCTGATGCAATCAGCCAATAGGATTGAGCTCGCATTCTATTGGCTGATCCAATCAGCCAATAGAATGCAAGCTCAATCCTATTGGCTGATTGCATCAGCCAATAGGATTTTTTTCTACCTTAATTCAGCCAATCGGAATTGAAGGGACGCCATCTTTGATGACATCATTTAAAGGAACCTTCTTTCTTCAGTTGGACGTCGATGAGGATGCTCCACGTCGGATGTCTGCAAGATACCACCTGGATGAAGACTACTGCCCGTCTGGAGGACCTCTTCTGTCCGGCTTGGATGAAGACTTCTGCCCGTCTGGAGGACCACTTCGCCCCGCTTCGTTGAGGACTTCGGCCCGGCTGGGTGAAGACTTCTCAAGGTAGGGTGATCTTCAAGGGGTTAGTGTTAGGTTTTATTAAGGGGGTATTGGGTGGGTTTTAGAGTAGGGTTGGGTGTGTGGGTGGTGGGTTTTAATGTTGGGGGGTATTGTACTTTTTTACAGGTAAAAGAGCTGATTACTTTGGGGAAATGCCCCACAAAAGGCCCTTTTAAGAGCTTTTTGTAATTTAGAATAGGGTAGGGCTTTATATTATTTTGGGGGGCTTTTTATTTTATTAGGGGGATTAGATTAGGTGTAATTAGTTTTAAAAACTTGTAATTATTTTATTATTTTCTGTAATTTAGTGTTTGTGTTTTTTCGTACTTTAGATAATTGTATTTAATTGTATTTAATTGTTGTTAGTTTAGGGAATTAATTTAATTATAGTGTAGTGTTAGGTGTAATTGTAACTTAGTTTAGGTTTTATTTTACAGTTAAATTTGTCTTTATTTTAACTAGGTAGCTATTAAATAGTTAATAACTATTTAATAACTATTGTACCTAGTTAAAATAAATACAAAGTTGCCTGTAAAATAAAAATAAACCCTAAGATAGATACAATGTAACTATTAGTTATATTGTAGCTAGCTTAGGGTTTATTTTATAGGTAAGTATTTAGTTTTAAATAGGAATAATTTAGGTAATTGTAGTTTTTTTATTTAGATTTATTTAAATTATATTTAAGTTAGGGGGGGTTAGGGTTAGGATTAGAGTTAGATTTAGGGGTTAATACATTTAATATAGTTGTGGCAATGTTGGGGGCGGCAGATTAGGGGTTAATAAATGTAGGTAGGTGGCGGTGATGTTAGGGACGGCAGATTAGGGGTTAATAATATTTAAATAGTGTTTGCGATGCGGGAGTGCAGCGGTTTAGGGGTTAATATATTTTTTATAGTGACTGCGATGTCCGGTTCGGCAGATTAGGGGTTAAACATTTTATTATAGTGTTTGCGATGTGGGGGGCCTCGGTTTAGGGGTTAATAGGTAGTTTATGGGTGTAAAACTAGACTTTTAAATGCAGTATCAGTCTTGACAGGAGAGGCTATACCGCTCACTTTTTGGAAGGCTCATAATACAGGCGTTAGGCAAGTCCCATTGAAAATATAGGATACGCAATTGACGTAAGTGGATTTGAGGTATTTTCGAGCCTGGCCAAAAAAGTGAGCGGTGAGCCTGTCATTTCAAGACTCGTAATACCAGCGGGCGTTAAAAAGCAGCGCTGTGACCTCTCAACGCTGCTTTTTAACCCTAACGTACAACTCATAATCTAGCCGATTGTGATTATGAGAGATACGAGCTGCACAAATTATTGTACTAATTAATATAAATATAGGACTAGATTACTAGTGGAGTGCAAATGTTTGCGCCCGAGCGATAAGGGGTATATCGCAAGGGTTTGTGCTCATTGGGCTTACCGCTCGTATTATGAGTTGAAAGTAAATGCAGTCTCATGAGAGCAATCGTGATTTAGGCTAGAATCATTACCGTGACTTCAGAGCTCTCGTTAACTGTTTTGCAAAACATAAAGGTTGCACTAAACATGTCAAAAATACATGACAATGTACACTTACATATAAAAAGAGAGAGAGATGCACTCAGCTTAGACAGAACAATAGCTAGAAAAACTTCTGTGCCTGTTCATTTTAGGGTGCATACTCTTTTAGCACACTATGCCCCTTCACAGAGAAAAAATATCCTGTAGCATTTCAGTCTGACCCTGCCCAATAACAGTCGACCAGCACCAAAATACCAGGCAATTCTTCTCTGAACAAGAGAAACAACAACCCCAGATAATCATTTCAGCCTTCTGTGGGCCTCGTCAATGAGGTGCAGTTGCATCTCTCTAAGGGCATGTGTGCAAGGAGTCCACGTCTTGTTTCCCCTTTTACTCTTAGGGAGACCCAAGAGCAATTTGAATAAATATAAAAAGAGAGAGAGATGCACTCAGCTGAGACAGAACAATAGCTAGAAAAACTTCTGTGCCTGTTCATTTTATGGTGCCACTCAGGGTGCATACTCTTTTAGCACACTATGCCCCTTCACAGAGAAAAAATATCCTGTAGCATATCAGTCTGACCCTGCCCAATGACAGTCTAGCACCGAAATACTGGTACTTTAGCTAATTTAATTTAATTTAGGTAATTGTATTTAATTTAGTTAAAGGGACAGTCTACACCAGAATGTTTATCGTTTAAAAAGATAGCTAATCCCTTTATTACCCATTCCCCAGTTTTGTGTAACTAACACAGTTATATTAATATATGTTTTACCTATGTGATTGCCTTGTATCTAAGCCTCTGCAGACTGCCCACTTATCTCAGTGCTTTTGACAGACATACAGTTTAACCAATCAGTGCAGACTCCTAAATAACTCCACGGGAGTGAGCACGATGGCATCTATATGACACACATGAACTATTACTGTCTAACTGTGAAAATCTTTCAAAATGCTCTGAGCTAAGAGGCGGTTTTCAACAGTTTTAGAAATCAGTTTGAGCCTGTCTAGGTTTAGCTTTTCAAATATACCACCAAGGGAACAAAGCAAATATAAAGATAAAAGTCAATTGGAAAGTTGTTTAAAATTGCATGCCCTATCTGAATCATGAAAGTTTAATTTTGACTAGACTGTCCCTTTAATTTATTTAATTATAGTGTAGTGTTAGGTGTTATTATAACTTAGGTTAGGTTTTATTTTACAGGCAAATTTGTCTTTATTTTAGCTAGGTAGTTATTAAATAGTTAATAACTATTTAGTAACTATTCTACCTAGTTAAAATAAATACAAACTTGCCTGTAAAATAAAAATAAACCCTAAGCTAGCTACAAGATAACTATTAGTTATATTGTAGCTAGCTTAGGGTTTATTTTACAGGTAAGTGTTTAGTTTTAAATAGGAATAATTAATGATAGGAATATTTATTTAGATTTATTTAAATTATATTTAAGTTAGTGGGTGTTAGGTTTAGGGTTAGACTTAGGTTTAGGGGTTAATAACTTTAATATAGTGGCGGCGACGTTGGGGGCGGCAGATTAGGGGTTAATAAGTGTAGGTAGGTGGCAGCGACATTGGGGGTGGCAGAATAGTGATTAATAAATATAATGTAGGTGGCAGCAATGTTGAGGGCAGCAGATTAGTGGTTCATAAGTATAATGTAGGTGGCGGCGGTGTCCAGAGCAGAAGATTAGGGGTTAATAATATAATGCAGGTGTTGGCGATGCCGGGGGCGGAAGATTAGGGGTTAATAAGTGTAAGATTAGGGGTGTTTAGACTCGGGGTTCATGTTAGGGTGTTAGGTGTAAACATAAATTTTATTTCCCCATAGGAATCAATGGGGCTGCGTTACTGAGTTATATGCTGCTTTTTTGCAGGTATTTTTGCAGACTTTTGTTCAGCCGGCTCTCCCCGTTGATTCCTATGGGGAAATCGTGCACAAGCACGATCAACCAGCTCACCGCTGACTTAAGCAGCGCTGGTATTGAAGTGAGATTTGGAGCAAGATTTTGCTCAACACTCACTTTTTGTCTTTTAACGACGGGTTTCTGAAAACTCGTAATACCAGCGTTGCATGTAAGTAAACGGTGAGAGAAAACTGCTCGTTAGCACCGCATAGCCTCTAACACAAAACTCGTAATCTAGGCGATAGTATATTAAGTGAACACTTAAAAATATACATTTTGCTATAATAGTATTTTGCTAACAAAGCCGTTTTCCTGCTCATGTTGCCCTATGGTGGCTTATGAGAGACTTGCAACCAAAGGGTATTGTAGTGTCAAAGAATCTGAAATCACCATATGCATTCTCAAAGAACCAATGAGAGACAAGCACTGATTAGAGTGTATCCAAAATTGTCACCAATGATTATAGAATAGAGGTGGGCTTTATCACTTGATAAAGTCTTATGCACAGGAGTAAAAACGGACTGATGCTGCTTAAACTGACTGCTGAATTGACCTGCTGCCTTGGATTACAGTCTCTATAAAGCAAATTGGGCCTAACATTTTATTTCCAGAATTTTTAATTTTATGACGGTGAAAATAATTTATCTGAAAAAGCTGAAACTAACAAATTGGTTTAATTGTAATGTATTAATGGTTATTTTATATTTTAATAGATTTTAGCTAAGAAATTATTTATAGCATAGTTAAACTACAGCTGTGAGTTACAAGGTAATGCATTCTTATATTTAATATTAATTAGACCAAGGGTAGTAAGTATACTGGTGTTAAATATTAATATTTAGAAATATATTTTGTATTTTAATGTCATAATTTAATTGCAGCTATTGCGATATATTTTAGAATTTGTTTTATTGTGGCTAAATAAGATGTTGTTTCAGGCCAGATTAATTGGCATATAAATTGTCTGTTGCATTAATAATATTCAATTTCTCTGATTATTATAAATTCAGCATTATAACTTAGAGGCTTATATAGTGGCAGTAAATTAGAGTTATTGGCTTATTATAGACTGTTCTGGTGTATTCTCAGTTGTGATATTTTAATAAGCAATTCATTGTGAGTAAGGTTAATTTTTAGAGATTTATTTTATGGTCTGTTTTGTATAGAAAATTGTAACAGAATAAGCGTGTATGATTGTTTCATAATCTAGTTTTTGTATAAATATAATTCAATGTGTCTATAAAGATAACTGATCAGAACAAAGAAATAAATATTAATTTTTAATAATAATATTGTTGTCAAATCTATAGGTATCTCAGTAGTGATATTTTGAAACACACTACAGAGATTTAATATCTTACTGAAGTGTATTGACAAAGTGCTGCTATATTAATTGTAGATATCACTGACAATAGCTTTATACTGCTATTAAATATTAATATTCATAATTACAATATGTAACGTATTTACAGGCATATATATACATATAGACATATAAAAACATATGTATATGGACTTCCGGTGGGCAAGCGCACCAGCAGGATGCACTTGAGAGGAGCTCCGTGCTGACAGCGAAAAAAAAGGAGTAAAATACCCTTTTATAACACCCCACAACGCATATCCTAGGCGGCATCAGATACTAGTTGCTGTCGGAAGTAATAAAGTTGGGAGCCGACATCGAGCTCCACATCGGAGGTCTATCGATTCCAGAGCCGGACGGCGGATCGTGTCACCACACTGTCTTAGAGCAGCAGCGGCAAAACAAAAGCCGAGATTGTGAGTAAAAGAGGGGCACTAAAATTAAGAAGGAGGGGGAGGCAAATAACTTTACCCGCACTAGGAGTCTCGATTTTGGGGGCGAGATTAAGCGCAATTTTCAATAAGGCCTACACTAGCTGCTACCAGATCACGGTACAGGCCACCAGCCCTCAGTACCTCCAGATAACGGCTCAGAGCCAAAAATCTTAGCAAGCAGAGGAGACTCTTTTACACTTGCTTGATTAATAGAGGAGAGAAGGAACACTAGAAACCTGGTTACCACGCATGGGGCCTGAGCTTATTTCTTAAGGGCGGCGGCCTGGTTACTGATACCTTGAGATCTAAGAAACGCAGGGGAATTCATAGAGCAAGCAATTTGCACACCTCCCTGAAAATATCACCTACACCAGGAGCAACCTAATGACATTTTCTGAACCGCATTAACTACCATGGCACACTGAACAGAGGCCTATAAATCCCCCCCCTTCTATTAACGACCCTCCATGAAGCGACTTCTATTAGCTCACTGTTACTCACACAACTCACACAATTTCTTCTTCGATTACAAGATAACACGTCAATAAAGAACCATTTGCATGCAAAAATACTTTCTCCCATACCAAAAAAAGACAGAAAAAATGTCGGGGAGGCAAAAACAACTGGATAGGCGACATAAAAGTCAGGCAGAGATTCAAGACAATGATCATCTGAGACCAGAAACTCCAGATCTAACTGAACAAGACACAAACCCAATTGTGGCACAACTTTCAGCCCTCTTCCTGCCTAAGATTGAACAATTGCAGACAGGCATGGATACATTGTCCACTGACTTTAAAGCCTTTTCATCACGCCTAACTAATGTAGAGCAAAAAGTAATGGAATAGGAAGAAAGACTCAGAGAGACCTCCTCTGCAATCTCCAACCTCCAAAGGCAAAATAAGATGCTACAAACCAAATTAGAAGATTTGGAGAACAGATCAAGAAGGAACAATATCCATGTAGTTGGTGTGCCAGAAGCTATCCCCTCAAGAGATCTCATAGACTTTGCAGAGATTGTACTCTCAAAACTACTTAAGCTCCCCTCCAACAATGTACCGTGTATATTTGAAAGAGCCCATAGAATTGGGGCCCCACAACAAGGTGACATCCAGGACCGACCCCCAAGGCAGATTATGATACGGTACTTAAACTTTAAGGACAAAATGCTTTTGATCAGAGCCTACCGGCAAATGCCTTCCATTACCTATGAAGGAAAAAGAATATACATTTTCCAGGACTACTCAGCAGATGTAGCAAAACGAAGGAGGGAGTTTTCTCCATATTGCAGAGATCCTATTGCTCAAGGCAAATCTGTGGCGCTCCTTTACCCAGCTAAACTGAGATTGCAAACGTCACAAGGCCCAAAGTTGTTTGAGACGCCCAAGCATCTGCAAGCATTTCTGGATCAAACCGAGAAACCTCAAGGGAATGTGCAAGAAGACAAAAGAAGAAGAGAGAATGAAACCTGAATTAAAGCAATAGTTGTTGACACTGCCAAGACTCACACTTTAGGCTTACTAGCCGAAACTGACCATTAGGAGGGTCGGTCAAGACTCTTCGTGGTATACACCACGGCTTTTACTAAGTAATGGGGGGTGGGCTGTTATGTTTGTTACTGTTTAGTTGCTAGATTTATTGTTGCATTGTTGAACTTTGGCTGCATTGAAAAATAATTGTTTTTTTATGTTTTCAGGTTTATGCTGAATGCTCAACATATTTCAAAGATGGTGACCTATTTTGTATTCACCTGCTGCTTTTCATTTCAGAGTCAAGAAAGGGGATCATAAGTAGATCTCAGGAATTGGGGTAAGATTGTACTCTCTCTCTCACCCAGATAAAAGTAAGTAACCTCAGGTGACCAAACACACATAGCACAAACTCGCTTTGGGGAATAGCTAGTTTCTCACATAGCAATGACCATCAAGAAAATAATATCATGGAATGTGGGGGGTATAACTTCCCCCATAAAGAGAAAGGCTATACATAAATATTTAAAAAACCAACACGCAGACATTGCGATTCTAGAAGAAACTCACTTATCAAACATAGAACACCAAAAGTTGAAGCAGGGTTGGGTGGGAGAAGTAATCCATACTACTTACCAAGAAAAAAGGGCCAGGGGTGTAGCTATCTTATTTAGAAAGAACCTAGAATACACCATAGACAAGCAACAAATAGATGAAGAGGGAAGATATGTCCTTCTGCGACTGAATTCCGCAAACAAAATCTTCACTCTTGGAGGAGTATATGGCCCCCATACCAATAAGAAGGAATTTTGGAGTGATTTTAGCACAAAGATACTGCAGTTTGCAGACACTCCTATAATACTGGGTGGAGACTATAACATAGTGCCTCAATTCCCAGCTGACAGATTTAGAGACCCCACCTCAGACATCAGACAGATCTCGACCCAACGCAACACTAAAAGAGACTTACTCATTCTGTCCAAATTTAAGCACTCTTTGGCTTTAACAGATATTTGGAGAGATAAAAACCCAGAAGACAAATGCTACACATGTTCCACTCCAGCTAAATATACGCTCTCTAGGATAGATTTGTTCCTTACATCCAACACCCTAGGGCCAATTATAACTGACACAAAGATTGATACTCCAACAATCTCTGACCACGCATCCATTAGCCTAAAGATTTCTCTCACACCTAAGAGAGAGGGGCCACGTAGATGGTTCTTCCCAACATACCTTTACAGAGATGTAAACTTCAAACACCTATTGGAGGGGGAATGGAGGGCATATGAGACCCTAAATGAAGCACACAAAAGCAACACTCTTCTATACTGGGAAGCAGGCAAGGCAGTGTTGAGAGGGATCATAACGTCATATTCTGCAGGTAAACTGAAACAAAGGAAGTTAAGATCAGAAATTTTGTTGAGAAGACTGTTGAATACGAGGAATAAATACTTACACAAACCCAACCCCATAACACAAAAGTGCTTTGTAGAGGCGAAAGCCATGAGGGACACAGCATTAGAACAAGACATAGTAAGGGGTCAGACAATCACACAGGCCAAATTCTATCGATACAGAGACAAGACTGGAAAGTTCTTAGCCAGACTTACCAAACTTACCAGACCTAACAGACACATAAATGCCATTAAAGAAGGGAACACTATACATACGGCAACACCCGACATACAAACAGTCTTTACGAAATATTACCAGGCGCTGTACAGAGGACAGGCAGTGGACAAATCCTGACAGGACCAGTTTTGGGAATCCATACACACACCAGTCATATCTGAGGAACAACTAGACTTATTAAATGCCACAATCACAGAAACAGAGACACTGAAAGCAATATCATCACTTGCACTTGAGAAGACACCGGGCCCAGATGGACTCCCCGGGGAATTTTACAAGTTAATGGGGGAACAAGTAACACCAGTGCTCACCTCTCTTTTTAATAAAGTTATGAAAGACGAGGTGTCTCTAAATGATCGCTTCACAGAGGCTTACATCAGTGTAATCCCCAAAGCAAATAAAGACCCACTCCTCCCTCAATCATACCGGCCCATCTCTCTGTTAAATCAAGACTACAAATTACTGACAAAAATATTAGCAGATAGATTGGCGATGGCCCTGCCCACCCTAATTCATCAAGACCAAACAGGTTTTGTGAAGGGACGGTCCTCGGTTTTAAATATTATGAAACTCCAATTTGTTTTAACACACTACTGGAACAAGACCAAGGAGGGAGGGGGAGAAACTCCAGATGCCTGTGCCTTGCTCGTGGACGCGGAGAAGGACTTTGACATGGTCCTTTGGACCCATCTCTTCCATACACTGGATAAATTTGGTATCACGGGCCTCTTCGCGCACGCAATTGAGTCACTTTATGCTAACCCCAAAGCATCCGTACTAATTAATGGGACTCCGTCGCCCCCCTTCCAGCTGGAACGGGGCACTAGACAGGGGTGTCCGCTGTCACCCCTGCTCTTCGATCTATCGATCGAGCCTCTAGCCATCAAAATAAGAGCAGAAACAGAGGGACTGAGGATAGGGAGGGTTCAATGTCATTTGTCCCTCTTCGCAGATGACATGATACTCTATGTACAAAACCCCAAAGAAAATATCCCACAAGTCATGCAAATGATTTCCCAATTTGGCTTAATCTCAGGCTATAAAGCTAACACGGATAAAACCGAGTTGCTCTGGCTTAAAAAGACATCACCACACTCAGACATACCGTTCAATTTTAAACGTGTCAATCACTTGTTCACATATTTGGGAATTAAACTCTCAACTAACCCAAGGGAATGGTATCATCTTAATTATCGCCCCATGTTTCGAGACATTCAGGATATGCTATCTAGATGGGACAAATTACCTTTTTCTTTGTCCGGTAAAATTGCTCTCATCAAAATGATAGTGTTCCCAAAACTCTTATATTTGTTTCAGATGATACCAGAAAACATACATAAATCAGACCTTAGTCTACTTAACAAAATCTGTCTTTCATTTATGTGGGCAGGGAAAAAACACAAGATAAATGGGTTGGCTCTGGAGGTTTTGCGATCCCACACTTTGAAGCGTATAGTGGGGGCGGCCCAAATCAAATATGTACTAGACTGGTTGACGGGGAAACAAGACTTTACATTGCCGACACTAGAAGAACAAATAGTGGCCCCATGGGCACTTCAAGCATTGCCCCACATGCCGCCCTCCCATATTAATAGACTACTGAATGACTACCCAATGATGCTTCAGCCTCTTAGGGCTTGGTGGAAACTGTGCAGAAGGCTCCAGTTCAATCACAATTATACGAAGTACCTCCCATTGAGAGGTAATCCAGAGTTCCCGGCAGGCATAGACACAGGGGTGTATGCTGTATGGAGGAGTAGGGGATTGACTACAGTGTCTCAGATAGTGAACAGTTTAGATATGACAATCAAGTCGTTCAGAGACTTACAGACACAGCACAACCTACCGCATAAACACCACTTCGCGTACTTGCAAGTGAGACACTATGTTAATGAGCTGATCAGACAAGAGGAATTTACAAACCAGTCCCTGGGAGTAAACAGACTACTACACAGGAGAGAACAGGGAAAGATATCCATTTCCCATATCTATAAACTATATATTCAACAAACGGATGACGAATCTACTAAACACATCAGTGACATGTGGACAACCACCCTAAAGGTAGCAATCACACCAGACATAGTAAAACATAGTATAGAACAGGTAAGGAGGGCAACCTTATCGACAACAAACCGAGAATCACATGCTAGACTGCTACAGAACGCCTACATACCTCCTAGAATCTCTAAAAAATGGAGACCAGACTCAGAGGGACAGTGTCAGAAATGTAGGGCACCAGACGCAGACCTGATGCATATGCTGTGGAACTGCCCAAAAATAAATAGATTCTGGGGAATGGTATCTTATTGGATAAAAAACACCTTTCATACAACTCTATAGATCTCTCCAGAACTAATAGTGTTTTTAGAATCCCCGACACTGCCTTCAGACTGTATCAGGAAATGGACTATTAATATAATACTCCAAGGTAGGAAACTCATTTTTAGAGGGTGGTTAGACGCCAGGGCCCCCACGATACCGCAACTCAAATCGTGTATTAGTAAACAATTGCTGGGTGAGGCAGCAGACGCTCTGGGAGATGTGCAGCGTAGAACGAGGTCTTTTATGAAGAAATGGGAAATATATATACAAACGCTAAGTGTCCCCACACAAAGACAGATACTGCCCCCCCCTCAAAAATTTGGAATTTTTGCTAGAAGAGAGACTCAGGGGTAAATGGAGCTTCTTATATGCTGAGAGGGAAGTAAAAACGCATGCAGACACAGATTAAGGTCCACATTTAGACACTTGGCATTTGGTTGCTGCTGGGGGAGAGAGAGAGGAGGTATAACAGTTAGTGGTTAGAAGAGAGAGATGGAGAGAGAGAAGAGGTAGAAAGAGATAAATTGAAAAAGAAGGTATTGCCTGAAGGAGTTTAAATTTGAGGTACTGTTTGCAGTCAGGTATTTCTAGTAAATCAAAGTTGTACTACATATAATGCATTGTACGCAAGACCAACCTGTAACAATACTAAACTCATGTGAATGTACTCTCTGAGAATTATCTGTAATACCTGTTGACTTGTTCATGGCAACCTTTAAGTGAGAAATAAAGTTCTAAAAAAAAAAAAAACATATGTATACATATATACACATATATATATATATATATATATATAAGTGCATTGGAGCTACAAATAGCCTCCTGCACCATGTCTATATCATGCAGCAGGAATGGTAAAAAAAAAAAGTTATTTTAAAATGAATATTGTTTCTAGCCACTTTGAAATGGCTGCCAAGCAAAACCCACTGATGACTTCACAACCTGGGCTGCATATGGCGTCCAATCAAAAAAGGCTTACTAGTTGGATTCAACAGACTGTCAATGCTATTCAGCAGAGTGACTAGATGTAGCCCAGATCATGATGTCATCAGTGGGAGGAGCTCGACAGTCATTTAAAAGGGGCCAGAAACAATATTAATTTTAAAATAACTTTTTTACCATGCATGCTGCATGATATAGAAAAGGTGCAGGAGGCTATTTGCAGCTTAATCTAATGTAAGACTTTAAAAGGACTAAGGTGAAGACCCTTGAGTAGATAAAAACATGTAAAATCATATTTATGCAATATTCATATTTTATAAAGTGTTATACTGTGTATTTACTGTAAATATTTCACATTCCAATGTTCTGCTCATAGCAGAATACGTTTTATGTATTTATAAATAGATATTCCTATATATTTTTAATGTATCTATACCTGTACATAATCATCTACTGTATATGTATAGGTATAGATATATATTGTACCAAAATAAACATCAGATATCTGTAGAAATATTTATTTATGAATAAATATAATATTTTCTTATATGTTAAGAGCATTGGAATATGAAATATTCCTATTTTCATGTTGGGTTAACGCAATGAGTGGGGAGTTAGTTTTTTCCCCACTTTTTTTTCTCCATTGACTTCTATGGGGCTGGGGGGAATAGGTGAACGCGGACTCGATATTCTGACTTCAGATTTTTGCTTTTGCTAGAGCGAAAATAGTTTACTTTCAACTCACAACACGAGTGCAAACCGAGGAGTGCAAAAATCTTGCTTCTAGAGCAATTGACATTCAAGTGGGAGCATTCAGCCCTTTACTTGTAATCTGGCCCATAATATTTAAAAGCAAATATACGCAATTAAAGGTACATTCTAATGCAACAACTGGCATGCTCTAATTCATTACTGATCATCATTTACTTTGTGTTAACTTCTGCAAAGTTGTTTATAGGGACAGTTAAGTCAAAATTTTACTTTTATGATTCCGATAGAACAAGCAATTTTACCCCTTAAACGACCAGAGCAGTCATTTAGCCCTTAAGGACCAGTACCTTACCCTGCATGGCGCTGCTATCCTGGGACTCTTTCTGCCACAATCATGCTAATAGTGGCGAGACTGCACAATTTCTGCATGCCCCACAAGTGTACCTAAGATGGCAGACACTAGATAGAGGAGGGAGAGTTATAGAGCTGTTTGGGAGGGTTCAGGGAGGTGGGAGGATAAGGGGGAATCCTACACTGCAGAAAATAAAAAAGTTATTAAAAAAAAGTACCTAAGATAGTGGTGATCAGTGGGGGTGAGGGAGGGAAGAGAGCTGTTTAGGAGAGATCAGGTAGGAATCAGGAGGTGGGAGGTGTCATCTAGGAGAGTAATCCCTACACTACAGCTAAACTTAACCTTACAAGCTACGTGTTTAACTTCCGGGAATTTCAGAAGTGTGGTGCACAGCTGCAATTAGCAGATTTAGGATTATTGGTCATAAGACATTCGGTCATAGGACATATGGTCATAGCTATATGGTCATCAGGACTTTTGGTCACAAGGACATTTGGTCACAAGAACTTTTGGTCATAGGACATTTGGTCATAGGACATATGGTCATAGGAGTTTTGATCATAGGACACTTGGTCATAATACATATGGTCATAGGACATTAAGTCATAAGACATTTGGTCATATGACATTAGGTCACAGGACATATGGTCATAGGACATTTGGTCATAAGACATTTGGTCATAAGGCATATGGTCATAGTACTTTTAGTCATAGGGTATTTGGTCACAGGACATTTGGTTATAGTACGTTTGGTCATTGGACAACTGGTCATAAGACTTTTTGTATCATAGGAGAGACATTCCCACGAACAAATGCCCTTTGACTAATAATCCTAGATCCCTTTTCTTAACCATGTCCCACCCTCATTGTGACACTCTCTCTGGTTTCTTATCTTAACCATGTCACACCCTCATTGTGACACTCCCCCTGGTTTTCCATGGACTCTACCACTTCCCAGTGTTGTGATATTTTTCAACTTTGAATTTTGAAACCATGTACAAACAATGCTTACCTTCATACAATTCAGAAATAATGCAGAGAAGGAGCAGCTGATGCAGTTTGAAGAGCAGAAGTATAAGTAGCTATTACTTTTGGTCATAATACTTTTTGTCCATGGCTTTTGGCCACAATGACTTTGGTCATAGGACTTTTCCTTAAAGTGATGGTAAATCCAAGCATTTAACAAATGCTAGGATTTACCATCATTGAAACTCAAGGGGAGTTTCATTCATCAACCGTGTACAAAAGGGTGCTAAACTCAATCTTTCTGTGTCGTTGCACAGCGCCAAATTCAGCACCTCCAGCTGCCCATGGCACATCGATCTTCTATCATTGAGGTGTCGCTTGCATCTCTGAACCAATAGCGGTGTGTGCATACAGAAACCTGTCAGTTGACATGCATCGTTATTGGTTCAGAGGTGCAAACGTCACCTCATCGAAGGAGATCGTTGTGCGCTGTGCAGCTGCACAGAAAGGATGAGTTTAGCACATTTTTGTACACAGTTGATGAATGAAACTCCCCTTGATTTTTAGTGATGGTAAAAAATTAAATGTTTGGCTTTACCATCACTTTAAAGCAATATAGTTATATAAATATGTACGACATAGAAACATAGAATGTGTCAGCAGATAAGAACCATCCATTCCATGTATTCTGCCCAAATTCTGCCTAAAAAAAAAAAAAATACAAATTTGAATCCTTTCATTAGTCCCTGGCCTTATTTTATACATAGGATAGGCTTATGCCTATCCCATGCATGCTTAAACTCCTTCACTGTATTAACCTCTAACACTTCTGCTAAAAGGCGATTCCATGCACTCACTACCCTCTAAATTAAGTGATATTTCTTGATATTACTTTTAAACCTTTGCACCTATAATTTAAGACTATGGGGGCCGATTTCTTAAGCAGCAGATGCTGTTCATTCCGCTAAAGCTAATCATGTCAGACCGCCATTTGTTAAATCTACCCCATGACCTTTTGTTGTGGTGGTTTTTCTTTGTTTAAATATACTCTTCTCCTTTACTGTGTTAAATGAAGCACTTAATTAACTGAGGGAAAACAATCATAGTATAAGATATTTTTTATCAGGCATGTACGGCAATATATGCTGTTTTTTTTTTTTTAACTATAGTCTTTTAATGACAGAAATAAATGAAACAGTGGCACCAAACAATCCCACAGACAGGAATCAACATACACATTGGTATCTTTGTGTAACAAATTAAGATATATAAATGGAATAGAAGTGCAGGTTATCTCTGGATCTCTGATAAAAAAAAAAGTATAGGACCAGTTGATGTTTTTTATTTTAATCTATTGCTTAACATAAAATAAAAAAAACTATCTTTTAAAGAAATAACATAAAATAAAAAACGATATTTTAAAGAAAAAGGAAAGGCTGTTTAAAAAAAAAAAAAACTCAATAAATTAATATAAAAAATGGATAGGACATATGGTCATAGGACTTTTGGTCATAGGGTATTTGACCACTGGTCATTTGGTCATAGGACTTTTTAAACCCTGATATTACTATGAGCAATAGTGACCATTTGTCTTATGACCAAATATTCTATGACCATATGTCTTAAGACATTGGCCCCTATTTATCATAGGTCTTGTGGACCTGATCCAACAGTGCGGATCAGGTCCGCAAGACCTTGCTAAATGTGGAGAGCAATACGCTCTCCGCATTTATCATTGCACCAGCAGCTCACAAGATCGGCTGCCAGCAGGGAGGTGTCAATCAACCCAATCGTTTTCGATCGGGGTGATTTCCGTCGATTCCTGTCCTCCTGCTCAGAGCAGGTGGACAGGGTTATGGAGCAGCGGTCTTTAGACCGCTGCTTCATAACTTGTGTTTCTGGCGAGTCTGAAGACTCGCCAGAAACACGGCCCTTCAAGCTCCGTACGGAGCTTGATAAATATGGGCCCAAATGTCTTATGACGAAATGTCTTTTGACCAAGTATCCTATGACTAAATGTCCTATGACCAAAAGTCCTTGTGACCATATGTTCTATGACCAAATGTCTTATGACCATTAGTCCTACACCCAATTGCAGCATTCTAATTACCAAAAGTCAATGACAAATTCTGCATGTCTGCTATTTCTGAACAAAGCGAATCCCAGAAAAGCATTTACAACCTTCTTTGTTATGACTGCATATGTGTTATGTAAATAATTTCAGTGAAAACACCAAAGTTTGTGAAAAAATTAAGTTTTTTTTAATATGATCACATAATGCAGTAGTGTATTACCGCTCCTGAGCCTATGCTTTAAGTTGTTCAAAATTGCATGCTTTATCTAAATCATTACATTTTATTTTTACTGTACCTTTAACAAATAGGTAAAATCTCCCCTGAGAGCCACAAGTATTGCTGCTCCCTAGCAGGAAACTGCTGGAGAGATAATCAGGTGCAACAGTCACACAACTTGATGTTTCCTTTTCTTAGCTGTTAAGACTTTTTGCGGCCGATTTACTAAACAGCGTATCAAGAAGCAGCGGTTATAAGACCGCTGCTCATTAACCCGTCCACCACCTCTGACGTGGCGGTCTGCAATCATCCCAATCAGACTTTGCACAAGCATTTCACAAGAAATGCTTGTGCAATGATAAATGTCGACAGCGTATGCTGTCGGCATTTATCGATGTTGGGCGGAAATGATTTGCTACAGCGAATCATGTCCGTCCGCCATATAATAAATCGGCACCCATGTCTCTATTACATTGTGAGCTAGAATTAAGGCTGTGACACGCTGCAAGCGGAGCGGTGCACAGCGTGTAGATGCGGCTGTGCGCACTCAGTGTGTCCTGCCTTTTCATCTCTGAGCACTCTGCTGCGTCAGGTTGCATAGCTGAGCGCTCAGAGATGAAATAATTGAACTTCAGAAGCGATGCGACGCGGTGCGAAACAGCTGCATCGCCTCGCACCGCATCGCTTGCAGTGTGTCACAGCCTTTAGTGAAATGACATGGTCTACAAATTAGGGAATATAATTTGCGTAATAGAACGTGCCTTTAAACTTATTCTACTTTCTAGGAATACAAGTTAAAAATTAACTATCAAATTTAATTTTTATTATGTATTTATCTTTTATTTTTGTGTTTTAATCATTATTATTATAATTGAATAGCAAGGTGCCCTTTCAAGGCTTCTTATTTCTACAGCTTGTTATAAGTTTCGTGAATTCAGTAAGATTTGCAAAATCAGCAGCACTAATGCATAAGAATGCATAAACACGCCACTAATGAATATTTAACTAATTCTTGGCAAGAGCTTGCTGCTAATGACAATTAAAATTCCTTTTTTTATGTTTTTCATAATTTCACTTTGCCAAATATGTATTACAATGGCTATAACTTTTACACAAAGTAAAATGAATTATTAGTAGACTGACAATTAAAATCTCCAATTTTATAAAGTAATACAAATAATCCCCACATAATCAACAATTACAAAAAAAATGTGCTACAGTGCTTAAAAACCTACATAAGTCATAATTATTGCAAGGAACAGTACACAATAGTTCCTCATTGACAATTACCCATAGTCCAACCCTTCGGAATTTGTAGCGAAGATATAATTTGGCATCTCAGATGATTTCATTATTTTTTTTGCTTGCGATTAGAAAAAATGTAGTTTTAATTAGTAAAACAACTTGAATTAGTAAATGATCGTCTAGATTACGAGTTGTGCGTTAGGTTAAAAAAGCAGCGTTAAAAGGTCCTAATGCTGCTTTTTAACGCCCGCTGGTATTACGAGTCTTGAAGGTATAGGTGTACCGCTCACTTTTTTGGCCAAACTTGGAAATACCGCAAATTGCTTATCCTTTTTTTTCAATGGGACTTGCATAGGGCCGGTATTACGAGTCTGCCAAAAAGTGAGCGGTAGACCGTCTCCTGTCAAGACTGGTACCGTATTTAAAAGTCAGTAGTTAAGAGTTTTACACTACAACGCCGTAGCATAAAACTCTTAACTAAAGTGCTAAAAAGTACACTAACACCCATAAACTACCTATTAACCACTAAACCGAGGCCCACCCGCATCGCAAACACTAAAAAATAGTTTTAACCCCTAATCTGCTGAACCGGACATCGCCGCCACTATAATAAATATATTAACCCCTAAACCGCCATACTCCCACCTCGCAAACATTAGTTAAATATTATTAACCCCTAATCTGCCATCCCTAACATTGCCGACACCTACCTACATTTATTAACCCCTAATCTGCCGCCACCAATGTCGCCGCCACTATACTAAAGTTATTAACCCCTAAATCTAAGTCTAACCCTAACCCCCCCTAACTTAAATATAATTTAAATAAATCTAAATAAAAATGACTATAATTAACTAAATTATTCCTATTTAAAACTTAATACTTAACTATAAAATAAACCCTAAGATAGCTACAATATAACAAGTTACATTGTATCTAGCTTAGGGTTTATTTTTATTTTACAGGCAAGTTTGTATTTATTTTAACTAGGTAGAATAGTTATTAAATAGTTATTAACTATTTAATAACTACCTAGCTAAAACAAATACAAAAGTACCTGTAAAATAAAACCTAACCTACGTTACAATAACACCTAACTCTACACTATAATTTAATGACTTACCTAAATTAAATACAATTAAATAAAATTAGCTAAATTACAAAAAAACCACTAAATTACAGAAAATAATAAACAAATTGCAAGATTTTTAAACTAATTACACCGAATCTAATCCCCCTAACAAAATAAAAAAGCCCCCGCCAAAAAATAAAAAAGTCCTACCCTACACTAAATTACAAATAGCCCTTAAAAGGGCCTTTTGAGGGGCATTGCCCCAAAGTAATCAGCTCTTTACCTGTAAAAAAATTACAAATCCCCCCCAACATTAAAACCCACCACCCACACAACCAAACCTACTCTAAAACCCACCCAATACCCCCTTAAAAAAAACTAACACTAACCCCTTGAAGATCACCTTACCGGGAGAAGTCTTCATCCAAGCCGGGCGAAGTGGTCCTCCAGACGGGCAGAAGTCTTCATCCAGATGGCATCTTCTATCTTCATCCATCCGGCACGGAGCGGGTCATCTTCAAGACATAGACATCCGACGCGGAGCATCCTCTTCATCCGACGGCTCTTCTGGAATGAAGGTTCCTTTAAGTGACATCATCCAAGATGGCGTCCCTTCAATTCCGATTGGCTGATAGAATTCTATCAGCCAATCGATATTAAGGTAGAAAAAATCCTATTGGCTGATGCAATCAGTCAATAGGATTCAGCTTGCATTCTATTGGCTAATTGGAACAGCCAATAGAATGCCAGCTCAATCCTATCGGCTGACTGCATCAGCCAATAGGATTGAAATTCTATCCTATTGTCTGATTGCATCAGCCAATAGGATTTTTTCTACCTTAATTCCGATTGGCTGATAGAAGTTTGATGGGTGTTTCACTATATTCCAAATTTCTAACAACATTTTGGTTTAATACTTCTAAAAATTAAATTTTTGTCTGCAAATTTTTGTCAGTGTAGCAATTAATGCATAAGAACAAATTTGATTTGAATATCCTTTTAAATGATATTGCGTATGTAACCATTTATATAAAAAATATACTTGTCTCTATTACCAACAAATATAAATGGTAACTGCAACTTAAAAGAAACATTTTAAACATGTTCCTGTAATTTGTTCATTAGAAATGTGTGCATCCTAACATTACAGTTTTAGGTTTACAGACCAATTTTATTTATGCTAGTTCATCAGTGAGTAAGTAATTGAAAGATAATATTCAGGTGTGTGCTTGTTTTTTTCATATTTGCCTGTGGAATTTGATCTGCCAAGCCATGTGGATATTATTTAGGTTTGAGGAAATTTGAGAGACAGATGCTATCAATTCTGTTACTCAAGTAAGAGAAAAATGATTATGCTAAGAATATCCTTTGCATTATATCTAAATAATTGGGGATTGACATGTTTGTAAATAAGAATTTTATATAGAAATCTTAAATTACAGTAATATTTGTAAACAGTTAAAGGGAGCGTAAACTCAAAATGTTATTTTTTAAATAAAGGCTTAAATTACAAGAAGAATAGAAATGTAGTACTGCTTTGTGTTAAAATTGCTTGAATGCACTAAATAGCGATTCTAATGTTGCACTCATTGAACAAGTCCAAAGTTATTTTTTACCACTTAAAGGGATACTAAACCCAATTTTTCTCTTTAATTAATATTATTATTATCATTTATTTGTAAAGCGCCGCCAAATTCCTTTAATGATTTAGATAGAGCAGGCAATTTTAAGCAACTTTCTAATTTATTCATATCATCAATTTTCTTGATTCTCTTGCTATCTTTATTTAAAAAGCAGGAATGCAAAGCTTAGAAGCCGGTCCATTTTTGGTTCAGAACCTGGGTTAAGCTTGTTTATTGGTGGCTAACTGTCGACACCAATAAGCAAGCGATATCCAGCATGCTGAACCTAAAATAGGCCGGCTCTTAAGCTTTACATTGCTGCTTTTTAATAAAGATACCAAGAGAATGACGAAAAAAATATAATAGTAGTAAATTAGAAAGTTGCTTAAAATTAAATATTCTAGGTTCTGGGAAGAGGTTCCGGTGGAGGAGGAGCTTTACAGGTGCTGCTCAGGTGTGGCACAGGAGCTGCACAGGTGCTGCTAGGCTCGTTACTCCAGCCTTCCAAACACTGGCGGACTTGTTTCCCGCGCCTGGCCTCAAGTTTTGGGGCTGTTTTTGCTGGCAGTAAGGAGAATCTACTCTGGAACCCGATACAGTGGTCTGTCATACCACTGTCACTTAAGCCTATTCTTCAACTATTTGATCCCTCTGGACCAGTTACCACAAGGTGCTGCTCAGGCTATCAAAGGCTTATAGCTTATCAACTAGGCACCAGCGCTAAGGTACCTCCTACCCCCCCCCCCCTATACACACAGACTGGCTAATCAAAACCTAATAACGGCAGTTTTTCTCCCCCTTCTCACACCGCTAATCCCGCTAGCTTAAGGTTTTACCCATCAGCATAATCTCCAAAACTTTAAGTTATCTCTGGAACTGTCATTACCATTTTTTGCTGGGAGTTCGTTTGTTGGGCAATTGCCTTCTTCTCTCCCCCACCGGTGCTGCGTGGGAGGGATCGCACCGGTCCTGAGACGGGGACCTGATGTCTGGAAAGCGCAGTCGCTCTGTGGTGACGTATTGCTCACTCCCCCCCCACCGGTGCTGCGTGGGGGGAGTTGAGCGTGGATCCCAGCAAGGCTGGACACGGATGCCGGCGGTGCCCGGCTGGATGCATAGAGGGCCAGAGGATTTGGAGGTCCCTGCTGCGGGTGGCGGATACCGGGACATCAAGAGAAGGGGTGAGTCTGCAGTGTATTGACTGCCTGATGGAATCTGATTAACTAGAACTGCAGGCTGCAAAATCGGGGAGGTGTCCCCAAAGGAAAAGAAGGGGGGGAAGGAAAAAAGAAAAAGGAGGGGGAAAAAAGAACGCAGAAAAGAAGATTAGAAAGGGGACGATAACTCAATTATATATTGTGTAAAGATCGGTGGTGCCTAGTTTTTCTTTCCTGGAAATTACAGTCTGAGGCAAGTCAAGAACAGGGGTAAAGGAAAGGAACCGGAGGAGATAGTGAACAAAGTGGCCTGATCATGCCGGTATAACACCAGAACTTTACAGAAACGTAGCACGGAACAATAAAATTGTGCAGGAGAGAAAGTTAAAAAGTTCTGAACTTTGCATTATTATATCAAAATTATCAGACTGGTTAAATTGTATAAATATGTATGCGGTCAGTCCATTATAACCATAAGAAATTTATCACTGAGGTGATTACACTGTACTTTGTTTGCTACATTGGTTGCTGGTGAATAGGTTGATAATTTTTACATCTGAAAAAGGTTCTGGTTTGGCTCCTTTTTTGGGGGTTTTTTTTCTGCTCTCTCTTCTTTTTTTTTCTTTTTTTTTGATGATATCTAGATAGAATTGTCTAGTCTCTGAAGGTTTGGTGCAATATTTACGTAACAAAAGCTCAGGGGTATGAGTGTCTGATTATTATAACCTAAGTTTCAGAACTTTTGTATTATCATATCAAAATCATTAGATTGGTTAGATTTTATAAATATGCTTTTTTTCAGTTCATAATAACCATAAGAAATGTATTACTGAGGTGATTACACTGTACTTTGCTATATTGGATGCTGGTGCATATGTTGATAATTTTCATATCTGGAAAAGGTTTCTAGTATATGTCTCTTTCCCTCTTTTCTTTTCCCTCTCTAATATTTAGATAAAGCGGATTAGATTTTGAAGGCTCGGTTCGTCATATAAGTGATAAAAGTCTAGGGATACTGGTGGTAGATTATTATAATCTAATTGACCCTTGTTATTGCAGGATATATTAGATTTAAACCTCGAGAGTTATTTACATATTTATTTTAAAGTGGCTGGTAGTCAAGGTTCAGTAATCTCTGAGCCAATATCTTAAAAACCCATCTAGGAGTGTAGTGGGTTCATTTTTGGATTAAACCCTCTGCAGAGCAAATACCTCTGTGAATTATTCTCTTACTGTTGTTTTTGTTGCTCATATCGAGGCGGGTGAGTCCTAATCACTTCACATACTGGGGTCTCTGAATTCTCCTTCTTTCTTTCTTATTATGGTATAAACCGGGAACTCATCATCATTTCTTTTTACATAAGCACTGCCCTGCACTCAATTCCTCCACACTCACTCCTACCCTCCCTTCCCCCACTTGCAACCTCTTATTGATCATCACAGGGAGGCTCATTCTCCCCTTAGATTATTCCCCCTAATTTTGGCACATGGACAAGTTTTTTCACAGTCACTCTAGTACTCACTCCCCAGCTATGGCAGCAAAACAAAGGGACAGGAGAGCAAAAAATTTCTCTGAGAGTTCATCTGAGACACAAATAACCCCTACTACTACATTATCTCTGACTGACACAGCTAATATGCAAACTTTGGTCCTAAAAATCTGAAGCTGAACAGAGGGTCTCAGATCTTGAGGATCTCACGGCATTACATAGTGCTAATCTAGAAACAGCTAATCTATCATGACACTTCAGGCTAAACTCGAGGACCTCGAGAATCACTCTCGTAGGAATAATATACGAATAATCGGGGTCCCAGAGGATAAAACATACGAGGATTTAAACACCTTTATTTCAGAGACCTTGCCTCAAACATTAAAAATCCCATCTAATCATCCCCAGATTATAGTAGAAAGAGCACACAGATTAGGAAGACCAAGGGTAAATACTGGAGGCAACCAGAGACCGAGACCAGTAATCGCAAAGCTTTTAAACTTCCAAGATAAAGTCACAATAATGCAATTTTTTCGTAAGAATCAACCTATCACACTAGACGGATCTAGGGTTCTCCTCTTTCAGGATTTCTCGGTTGAGACATCGTCTAGGAGGAGGGCACTGGCTCCAATCTGCTCTAAACTGATCCAACAGGGCCATCAAGCCACAATTGTTTACCCTGCAAAATTGAAAATGATAGAGGGTGAAAATATACGTGTGCTCAACAATCTATCAGAGGCTGAACAGTTTTATAAAGAATTAAATGTACCAGGCCCATGAATATCAGGCTGAAAATAGGCTTCTTATACGCTGTTTCTTTTCTTTTCTTTTTTTTTTTTTTTTTTTGTTTTTGTTCCCCTCTCCCCCCCTTATGCTCTCTCATGTCCCCCTCCCTCTTGCTGTGATCCCACTCTGTACCATGGACACATGACCATAGATCTCACCTTGTATGGCCAATTTTAAAGTAGTATCGTGGAATGTGGGTGGTATATCCACCCCCATTAAAAGGAAATCTATCCTCACACACTTAAGGAAACTGGGGACTGACATTGCATTTTTGCAAGAAACACACTTAAATTCAGAAGAGTCCCTGAAGCTTAGATCAACCTGGGTGAAGGAATTTTTTTTTCACCAGCTTTGGGAAGGAAAAGGGGGGTGGCTATTCTGATAGGGAAAAGAACAAATCTAGAATTTATACACAGTAGATCCTGAGGGAAGATTTGTATTGATAAAAATTAAAATTTCTAAAAGGATCTTTACTATGTGCAATATTTATGCTCCTAATAAACTCGAACCAGTCTTCTGGTCTAGACTACAGACTAAAATTCTATCTGTATGTGAGGGTCATCTGGTTCTCGGTGGAGACTTCAATATGCCTCCCCTCTGTCCATTAAACAGGTTTAGACACTCCAGTAGATTAATCAAACATAAAAGGGACAATCTAGAAGCTAAACTGTTGAAATCAATCATGCAGAACTTAGCAATCAAGGATGTGTGGAGACGTCAGAATCCTGACGTAAGAGATTACACATGCCTCTCACGGGCGCACAAAACATTCTCAAGAATCGATCTATTTTTAATCGATGAAAGATTGTCTAGGTCAGAAGTAAAATCAGGTATATTACCAATCTTCCTGTCAGACCATAGTCCAATCTATCTGGATTTTCAGTTGACACACTCCAAGGATAGATCAATACGTTTCACTTTCCCAGTATTCCTTGCGTCAGATTTAAAGTTTAAAAACTGGCTTAAACTTAAATTTTCCGGGTATGTTCAGAATAACCAGGCCCATATAAGCTTGCCTCTGGTTTTCTGGGAGGCCGCGAAGGCAGTCCTTAGGGGAGAAATTATAGCTTATAGTGCCTGGAGATATAGAAAAATAAAATTGAGAGAGAAAGAAATCATTAACTCAGTAATTAACTCATATAATTCCTTCCTAATAGAAAAATCGCCTAGTAACTGGGCAAAATACATCAGAGCCAAAAATACCAGGGACACGTTCGCGGTTTTCCAGGAAACGCAGAGGGATCTAAAACTTCAAGCTAGACTATATAGATATGGAAACAAATCTGGTAGACTTCTGGCTAATCTGGTTAAAAGAGAGAAAAAGTCCTCACTGATTGAGAACATTCAACAGGACGGTATTTCTTTAGAGAAGACAGAGGAAATTGCTGAGGTATTTACTAAATATTATCAGGATCTCTATTCCTCCAGGACTTCAGACCTGGAGCAGGCAATGCAATTCTGGAACGAAATTTCGTATCCTAAAATTTCAACTGAAATGGCTGATCTTCTTAATGCTCCAATTACGGAATCTGAAGTCACAAAGGTCATTACAGATTTCCCTTTGAATAAAGCACCAGGCCCAGATAGTTTACCAAACGAATTCTATAAAATTATGAGTACTGAGATTACACCATATCTTAACAATCTATATAATAGTATGTTTATTAGGGGAGATCCAGTGGCGGCCTCTTTCTCTGCTTCTAATACTATATTTATCTTGAAGCCCGGGAAGGATCCAACACTCAAAGAATCATACAGACCCATAGCTCTGTTAAACGGAGATTATAAAATGTTGTGTTCCATCATTGCTAGGAGACTACAGCCGTTACTTACCAATATTATTCATCCAGACCAAGCTGGATTCTTATATAAAAGAAACTCGACAGCAAAGATTAGAGAAGCCTTGGCGGTTGCGGAATATTTTAGGACTAAGGAGATGTCGGGGAGGGGGGGAGGGGGGGACCCCGGACCTAGCCATCCTCTCCTTAGACGCTGAGAAAGTGTTTGACTCAATCCATTAGGACATCTGTTTACTTCACTAATCAATTTTGGCTTTAGGGGAGAATTTCTTAAATTTATTATGAACTTATATAAAGAACCCTACACAAGATTGATCGTGAACAATATCGTTTCTACACAGATAACCCTGGGGAGGGGCACCCGGCAGACTAAAATTCTATCTGTATGTGAGGGTCATCTGGTTCTCGGTGGAGACTTCAATATGCCTCCCCACTGTCCATTAAACAGGTTTAGACACTCCAGTAGATTAATCAAACATAAAAGGGACAATCTAGAAGCTAAACTGTTGAAATCAATCATGCAGAACTTAGCAATCAAGGATGTGTGGAGACGTCAGAATCCTGACGTAAGAGATTACACATGCCTCTCACGGGCGCACAAAACATTCTCAAGAATCGATCTATTTTTAATCGATGAAAGATTGTCTAGGTCAGAAGTAAAATCAGGTATATTACCAATCTTCCTGTCAGACCATAGTCCAATCTATCTGGATTTTCAGTTGACACACTCCAAGGATAGATCAATACGTTTCACTTTCCCAGTATTCCTTGCGTCAGATTTAAAGTTTAAAAACTGGCTTAAACTTAAATTTTCCGCGTATGTTCAGAATAACCAGGCCCATATAAGCTTGCCTCTGGTTTTCTGGGAGGCCGCGAAGGCAGTCCTTAGGGGAGAAATTATAGCTTATAGTGCCTGGAGATATAGAAAAATAAAATTGAGAGAGAAAGAAATCATTAACTCAGTAATTAACTCATATAATTCCTTCCTAATAGAAAAATCGCCTAGTAACTGGGCAAAATACATCAGAGCCAAAAATACCAGGGACACGTTCGCGGTTTTCCAGGAAACGCAGAGGGATCTAAAACTTCAAGCTAGACTATATAGATATGGAAACAAATCTGGTAGACTTCTGGCTAATCTGGTTAAAAGAGAGAAAAAGTCCTCACTGATTGAGAACATTCAACAGGACGGTATTTCTTTAGAGAAGACAGAGGAAATTGCTGAGGTATTTACTAAATATTATCAGGATCTCTATTCCTCCAGGACTTCAGACCTGGAGCAGGCAATGCAATTCTGGAACGAAATTTCGTATCCTAAAATTTCAACTGAAATGGCTGATCTTCTTAATGCTCCAATTACGGAATCTGAAGTCACAAAGGTCATTACAGATTTCCCTTTGAATAAAGCACCAGGCCCAGATAGTTTACCAAACGAATTCTATAAAATTATGAGTACTGAGATTACACCATATCTTAACAATCTATATAATAGTATGTTTATTAGGGGAGATCCAGTGGCGGCCTCTTTCTCTGCTTCTAATACTATATTTATCTTGAAGCCCGGGAAGGATCCAACACTCAAAGAATCATACAGACCCATAGCTCTGTTAAACGGAGATTATAAAATGTTGTGTTCCATCATTGCTAGGAGACTACAGCCGTTACTTACCAATATTATTCATCCAGACCAAGCTGGATTCTTATATAAAAGAAACTCGACAGCAAAGATTAGAGAAGCCTTGGCGGTTGCGGAATATTTTAGGACTAAGGAGATGTCGGGGAGGGGGGGAGGGGGGGACCCCGGACCTAGCCATCCTCTCCTTAGACGCTGAGAAAGTGTTTGACTCAATCCATTAGGACATCTGTTTACTTCACTAATCAATTTTGGCTTTAGGGGAGAATTTCTTAAATTTATTATGAACTTATATAAAGAACCCTACACAAGATTGATCGTGAACAATATCGTTTCTACACAGATAACCCTGGGGAGGGGCACCCGGCAGACTAAAATTCTATCTGTATGTGAGGGTCATCTGGTTCTCGGTGGAGACTTCAATATGCCTCCCCACTGTCCATTAAACAGGTTTAGACACTCCAGTAGATTAATCAAACATAAAAGGGACAATCTAGAAGCTAAACTGTTGAAATCAATCATGCAGAACTTAGCAATCAAGGATGTGTGGAGACGTCAGAATCCTGACGTAAGAGATTACACATGCCTCTCACGGGCGCACAAAACATTCTCAAGAATCGATCTATTTTTAATCGATGAAAGATTGTCTAGGTCAGAAGTAAAATCAGGTATATTACCAATCTTCCTGTCAGACCATAGTCCAATCTATCTGGATTTTCAGTTGACACACTCCAAGGATAGATCAATACGTTTCACTTTCCCAGTATTCCTTGCGTCAGATTTAAAGTTTAAAAACTGGCTTAAACTTAAATTTTCCGCGTATGTTCAGAATAACCAGGCCCATATAAGCTTGCCTCTGGTTTTCTGGGAGGCCGCGAAGGCAGTCCTTAGGGGAGAAATTATAGCTTATAGTGCCTGGAGATATAGAAAAATAAAATTGAGAGAGAAAGAAATCATTAACTCAGTAATTAACTCATATAATTCCTTCCTAATAGAAAAATCGCCTAGTAACTGGGCAAAATACATCAGAGCCAAAAATACCAGGGACACGTTCGCGGTTTTCCAGGAAACGCAGAGGGATCTAAAACTTCAAGCTAGACTATATAGATATGGAAACAAATCTGGTAGACTTCTGGCTAATCTGGTTAAAAGAGAGAAAAAGTCCTCACTGATTGAGAACATTCAACAGGACGGTATTTCTTTAGAGAAGACAGAGGAAATTGCTGAGGTATTTACTAAATATTATCAGGATCTCTATTCCTCCAGGACTTCAGACCTGGAGCAGGCAATGCAATTCTGGAACGAAATTTCGTATCCTAAAATTTCAACTGAAATGGCTGATCTTCTTAATGCTCCAATTACGGAATCTGAAGTCACAAAGGTCATTACAGATTTCCCTTTGAATAAAGCACCAGGCCCAGATAGTTTACCAAACGAATTCTATAAAATTATGAGTACTGAGATTACACCATATCTTAACAATCTATATAATAGTATGTTTATTAGGGGAGATCCAGTGGCGGCCTCTTTCTCTGCTTCTAATACTATCTTTATCTTGAAGCCCGGGAAGGATCCAACACTCAAAGAATCATACAGACCCATAGCTCTGTTAAACGGAGATTATAAAATGTTGTGTTCCATCATTATCATTGCTAGGAGACTACAGCCGTTACTTACCAATATTATTCATCCAGACCAAGCTGGATTCTTATATAAAAGAAACTCGACAGCAAAGATTAGAGAAGCCTTGGCGGTTGCGGAATATTTTAGGACTAAGGAGATGTCGGGGAGGGGGGGACCCCGGACCTAGCCATCCTCTCCTTAGACGCTGAGAAAGTGTTTGACTCAATCCATTAGGACATCTGTTTACTTCACTAATCAAATTTGGCTTTAGGGGAGAATTTCTTAAATTTATTATGAACTTATATAAAGAACCCTACACAAGATTGATCGTGAACAATATCGTTTCTACACAGATAACCCTGGGGAGGGGCACCCGGCAGGGGTGCCCTCTGTCTCCCCTGCTCTTCGACATCTCAATTGAACCCCTGGCAATCATGGTCAGACATAGACTGCCGGGTATTAAACTAGGCAATAAGACCATAAAAATTGCGCTCTATGCGGATGATCTACTGCTATATCTTTCAGATACTCAAAATAGTATCCCTAAACTTCAAGATATAACGGCTTGCTTTGGGTCCTTCTCGGGCTACAAAATTAACGAGACAAAATCTGAATTATTATGGCTCAGAAAGAATGACAATTCTCTCCCTAATGTACCTTTTAGTCTCGCGAAAGATTTATTAAAATATCTAGGAATTCTTATCCCCTCAACACCAGGGGAGTTGTATAACCTTAACATTATCCCAATTTTAGGAAATATCAGGGAGAAACTTAGGAACTGGCAAACCCTCCCAATATCTTTATCTGGAAGGATAGCTCTATTTAAGATGGTCTTATTGCCAAAACTCTTATATATATTACAGAATACTCCATTAATTATCTTGGAAAGGGATGTCAGGTTGCTTAATAGTGCAATTAGTAAATTTATCTGGCAGGGGAGGAGACCAAGAATATCCCTGTCTAAGCTGTCCCTCTCAAAAGAACACAGCTCTATTTGCTGTTGAGTCAGTAGAGGCACATGTCAAATTTATGGACATCTTGTGTGTACAACAAGCAACTTTCTCATGCTACACCTGATGTAATTTGCTCATTTTATATTTTATTTTATATTTATGTCCCCGCCCCCAGCAGAAAAAGATTTTTTGCAGAAGCCCATGACTGGTTCTGCTTCATTGCAAACAAGATAATTATATTGAATATGACAAATCACAAAACATTTATAATACAAATGTTTAACAAAAATTTTTTACATTTATTGTCTTTTTTTTTTATTTTGCTTTAATAATCTCTTTAGTAACCAGTTTTGTCTGCATTATTAAGTTTATATATAATTTTAACATTCATTCTATCTTCTAACTAGCTGTTCATTTGTCTTTTGGAGGTTTTTTTTTTTCTTTTCATTTTGTATCTCTGAATTAATAACAACTACATTCAATAAAATACAGCTGCACTTTAGAAGTCAAATGATTTTTTAGTCCTAGAAGAGACATATGTATTGCAAGATCAATTTTCATTGGCACAGACAGTTTTTGATAATGTACATTAGCATTCAAACCTGTCAGCCATTCTCGCTAAATGCAAAATAGTAACATTTAGAATTGGATTCTGTAATTATATAAAATTATGTTTTCATCTTTTTTGACTATTCTGTTCTAATTGCTGCTTTTTAATATGTACATTATTTTAAATATGTATACCAGAATTATAGATGTAATTAGTTCCGCATATTTCAGAACTTATTTTTCTTAAGGGAAAACTCACATGAAAATGTTTTATTTTAAAGGTATAGAAAATCCAATATTAAGCTTGCATGATTCAGATAAAGCAGGTCTTTTTAAGACACTTTTAAATTTACTTCTATTTTCAAATAAGGGAAGTTCTCTTGGTATCCCTTGTTGAAAAAGAATACACACATATTCTACACTAGTGGGAGCTAGCTGCTGATTGGTGCCTGCACATATTGGTCTCTTGTGATTGGCTAACTAGCTGTGTTCAGCTAGCTGCAAGTAGGGCAATGCTGTTCCTTCAGCAAAGAATAGGGCCAGACTGGGAAATCAGGCCGGCCCTGGAAATGTATATGGCCTGGCCCTGCCCCGCCCCCTCCGGGTCAGCCATGCCCCTCCAGGTTAGCCACGCCCCCTCTAGCTCAGCCTCGCCCCCTCTAGGGGAGCTGCTACCTCAAACTGTGTAAATCCCTAAAATATTGAGTTATGAAGAGCCTCTCTTGTATGCCTTGCATTTCTTTGTGCAGGGTAATAGGGTCCTGGGTGACTAACAGGTTTAGGTACCTGGCTTCCTTGCTGCAGTGGGCAGGTTTATGTTGCTTTTTTCTCCCACACTCCTGGCTGATGCTAGCTTGCCTTCATCCACACATAAAGAGAGTGTACAGGCAGCTTCATTCACACCGCTCTTATCTCTCCAAGATAATGCTTCCCCCATCTCTGTGCTCTCCCTCTCTCTCACTAGAGCAGAGCTGTCCCCTGATAATGCTCCCCCCTCTCTGTGCCTCCCTCTCTCTCACTAGAGCAGAGCTGTCCCCTGATAATGCTCCCCCCTCTCTGTGCCCCCCTCTCTCTCACTAGAGCAGAGCTGTCCCCTGATAATGCTCCCCCCTCTCTGTGCCCCCCTCTCTCTCACTAGAGCAGAGCTGTCCCCTGATAATGCTCCCCCCTCTCTGTGCCTCCCTCTCTCTCACTAGAGCAGAGCTGTCCCCTGATAATTCCCCCCCCCCCTCTCTGTGCCCTCCCTCTCTCTCACTAGAGCAGAGCTGTCCCCTGATAATGCTCCCCCCCTCTCTGTGCTCTCCCTCTCTCTCACTAGAGCAGAGCTGTCCCCTGATAATGCTCCCCCCTCTCTGTGCCCCCCTCTCTCTCACTAGAGCAGAGCTGTCCCCTAGCACTCAGGATACTATTCCCTCTGCATCTAAACAGTTAAAGCAAGAGTGTGCTCTCCCTCTGGCTTATTTAGACCGACCCTCACCTCCTCAGTCCTCACGCAAGTCAGCGGCCGCTCTGCTCCTAGCCTCCTTCACTGGCTCTGGCTCAGCCCTGCCCCCCCCCTACCGCTAAGGACACCCTGCTTCACCTCCGCTCCTCAGCTGAGTCAGCTCACAAGTAAACAATGCTGGAGAAGCTTGGTTAATGGAGCATAGTGGCTGCATCTGCAGCTGAGCTGCTTGAGCTCCTTCTGCTCTCTCTGAGACTGTGCAACTTCCAGCACAGTGCCGGCCCACCGGGATTTTTCCTGGTATCCCGCTGGCCCAATCCGGCCCTGGCAAAGAATGACAAGATAATGAAGCAAATGTGATAATAGAAGTAAATTGGAAAGTTGTTTAAAATTGTATGTTCTAGAGGTTCCGGTGGAGGAGGAGCTACACAGGTGCTGCACAGGTGCTCCACAGGTGCTGCAAGGCTCGATACTCCAGTCCTCTAAACACTGGCGGGTTTTTTTTCCCCACCGCGCCTGGCCTCAAGTCTGAGGCTGCTGTTTCCTTGACAGTTAGGAAGATCGACTCTGGAACCTAAAACAGTGGTTTGTCATCCCACTGTCTCAAAAACCTACCCACTTATTTGATCCTGAGTTTGCTACTTGGCCATTCTAAGTGACCTTTCTTTTTTCTTTTCCCAACCACTAATAGGTGCATTGCCTACCTTACTGCACCAGCCCTGAGATATCTTTTTACCCCTCTGACGGAGCCCTGCTGGATCTAGTGGCTACGGCTTCTTTCCCCCTTCTCGCGCTGCCCGCTGCGCTGGACCCGCTTCTTGGAGAGAGAAAGGAAGGAGGAAAAAAGTTTCGTTCAATTACCTGAATCTTACCTGTTGTTGTGCTTTGGTGTTCCTGGCCGGTGTGCGTTCTCCCCCCCTCCCCCACCGGTGTTGCGTGGGAGGGACTGGGCCCGGTCCTGGATGGGAGGTTGGAAGGGTGAATTGCTCCTGTCTTGCCGTCGCTGCTTGGTGACGTTCCGCTCGCTCCCCCCCCCACCGGTGCTGCACGAGGGGAGCTGAGCGTGGACCGCGATTGGATTTGCAGAGAAGGAGCTGCCGGTGGCATTCATCTGGACCATATGCGGCACTGAGACACCCGGTATTCAGGCTGTTGAAGTCGGCGGCGGGCAGATAAAGAACGCGAGAAGGGGTACGTTTTTATGAACTTACATCTCTGCTATACCGTATGTTTGGGTGACAGGTTTTGAGTTTGGAGCAGACTTCTAAGAAGGTTACAATACAGAAAAGAAAAGTAATTGAGTCGGGGGATAACAAATCGAATGGGCTGTGGCTTCTTTTTTTGTCTGAGACGAATAAAAAATGACCAGTAACTTGGGAAATAGTTGATGGTAGTGGCTAAATAAACCTTGACTATTCTACAACAAAAGCCCAAAATGGAATTAACACATAAGCTAAACAATAATTGAAGAAGAGAAATTTAAAGTTGAAAGACTTTGGACTGGCTGATTGAGCATTATCATATTTTCTGTGGCTATTGTCAATATTGCAAATGTAATAGTGAACTGAATATATAATAATTTGCTGGCCACATTTTTTCTATTTATAGATTTTCTTGCTTTTTGCTGAATTTTCTTTTTCTTTTGGGGTTTCTTCTTTTTCCTGTTTTTTCCTTTTGGTATTATAATTGATATTAAATTATTATAATTTAGTTAGGTGACATAAAGCCTAGGTTTCAATTCTGAAAAATTACCTAAATCATATTAGCAAATTTTGGTTAAATACAGGGCCTATGGGGAACTAGTAAATAAAGCATAATGTAACTCAAACTATTCTTATATTTATCTAGGAACTGAGATTTATATGGTTTGGGTCCTGTTTTTGGTAGCCATTTACTAATTAGTTCTTTCTTTTTACATGTGTTAAATTTCCTTTTTGTGCTAAACAGTGTGAAGGTGTAGAGTTAAGAGAGTAATATTAGCAGAAAGTAATAACTAACTTTTTTTTTTTTTTTATGTTGTTTTTGAACACTGTTTTATATTGAAAACTATCTAAGGATGTTCAATATTAGTACTATTTAACAAGGATTTCTTCTTTTTTTGCTGAATTTGGATTCAAAAATTGTTAGATCTTGTTATCTGATCATTTATATTTAGAGTATCTCGGGCCTGAGGGCACCATTATAACTAATAGAATTAACGTTATTAGGTAACACTATAGAATAGGTAACTTGTTTAATTTATTAGCCTTCTTCTCTACTGTCATTTAACCTATATACATGACTTGGTGAACGAGTTTAAACACACCATTTTGACTTTTTTGGAATAGAGAGGGAAGATAAGAGACGCACACCCTCCCTTCACTCCTTGGCACATTTCCCCTCACTCCTTTCCCTCACTTCCCTTTTCCCATTTATGCACCTATATAATTTTTCCTAAATAAGGTTATTTGTCCCTAAGTCCTACGGCACATGGATAAATTCCTTCACTTGCACTCCCGGACTCCTTCACCAGCCATGGCAGCTAAACAGAGAGATAGGAGGACTAAGGTTACGGCTGAAGCACCCTCTGAATTACCTATACCTGCAGGTTGTATCCCACCTATGAATGAATTAACTAACGTACAATCCTTAGTTGCTAGCATCTCTGAGGCATTAACCCCTAAATTTGAGGCTTTAAGGTCTGAGATCAAACAAGATCTAAATTCACTCAGACAGGAGATAAAAATATTCTCTAACATACTAGACGAAGATGAACAGAGAGTATCCGAATTGGAAGATACTGCTGCAGTTCAGGGGTCTAATCTTGAATCCAATAATTTAATAATTTCCAAAATGCAGAATAAAATCGAAGACCTGGAAAATCGCGCTAGGCGAAACAACATTCGTATTATAGGGGTGCCCGAGGAGGGTCAATCGGAAGATCTAAGTAAATTCATCCCTGAGGAGCTAGTTCAGATACTTAAAATTCCTCCCAACCATTCACAAATAGTTGTTGAGAGGATACATAGATTGGGGAGACGAACAATGGATAGGCAGGAGGATAGTAGACCTAGACCAATTATAGCGAAGTTACTTAATTTTCAAGATAAGATCACAATCCTTCAGTATTTTTGTAAAAATCAGCCTATAACTTATAAGGGAAAAAAAATTCTTGTATTTCAAGATTATTCATTTGAAACAGCTTCTAAGAGAAGGAACTTGGCCCCAATATGTACAAAATTTATCCAGCAAGGTTATCAGGCATTAATCATATATCCTTCTAAGTTAAAAATATATGTAAAAGGTAAGGCCCGTCTGTTTGACAATCCACATGAGGCAGAAAAACTGTTGCAACAATTAAATATTCAGAAGTAGTAAAAGTCATTCTGGTTAAGGTAGCAATTATAGAAATGAGATGTTCCAAGAATGGTCAGGAATTATTTACTTTTTTTTTTTTTCTCTTTCTTCTCCCTTCTTCTTTTCTTCTCTTTTCCTTCTTGGTCCCCTCCCCCTCCCCCCCAGTTTTTTTCCCCTTTCTCTTGCTCTCCCCCCCCAGATAAATGACCAGCTCTGTGGCTAATTTTAAGGTAGTTTCTTGGAATGTGGGGGGGATATCAACACCCATTAAAAGGAAATCTATTTTAACTCATACAAGACGGCTTGAATCAGATATAGTTTTCATACAGGAAACTCACTTAACTTTGGAGGAAACTCTGAAACTTAAACAGGGATGGGTAAAAGAAATCTTTGTCTCACCAGGTACAGGTAGGAGAAGAGGGGTGGCCATATTGATAGGAAAAAAATTAAATGTAGACATTATCCAGATTCTCGCCGATCCAGAGGGGAGATATATATTTTTAAAGATTAAAATGGATAAAACAATCTTTTCACTTTGTAATATTTATGCACCTAATATTATTGATCCAGAATTCTGGAATCAGTTACAAGCTAAAATTCTCTCCTTTCGGGAAGGATATTTAATTCTTGGAGGAGACTTTAACATGGCCCCTCATTGTCCTTTGGACAGGCTAAGAGATAAAGAAAAACATAAGAAGAATAAAAAAGATAACTTGGAAACCAAATTGCTGGCTAAAATTTGTCAAAATTTGAATATTAAAGATATATGGAGGATTCAGAATCCTGACGTTAGAGAATTCACATGCTTATCCAAAGCGCATAAGACTAGAATAGACCTTTCCTTGGTTGATGAAAGTCTGTGCACAGTTAAAATTAAAGCAAAGATATTACCTATCTTTCTCTCCGATCATGGTCCAATTTCTTTGAATGTTCAATTAACAATTCTTGGTTGATGAAAGTCTGTGCACAGTTAAAATTAAAGCAAAGATATTACCTATCTTTCTCTCCGATCATGGTCCAATTTCTTTGAATGTTCAATTAACAATTCCTGGATTAGGCCCTTCGCGTTTCTACTTTCCCTCCGTTTTAGCTTCCGATAAAAAATTTAAAGCTCACTTGAAGATTAAATTTGAGGACTATATTCAGTTTAATAGAGAATATCGGGATCGCCCCCTTATTCTTTGGGAAGCGGCCAAAGCAGTCATGAGAGGGGAAATTATTGCTTATACTGCTATGATAAATAAGAAACTAAGATCAAGAGAGAAAGAATTAAATAATGCAGTAATTAATTCATATAATCGCCTTCTCTTGACAAGAAACCCGGTTAACTGGGCAAGGTATCTTCGGGCAAAAAATGACAAAGATACTTTTTCTATTTATAAAGAAACCCAGTCAGAGTTAAAACTACATTCTAAGTTATATAGATATGGTAATAAATCTGGGAAACTACTGGCTAAATTGGTTAGAAATGAGAAAAGGTCATCATTTATTGAAAAACTTTTTGTAGACGGAAAGCTCCTTTCGGAAAACACAGAAATACACAAGGAAATGGTTACATATTACCAAGAAATATATGCCTCTAAAAAATCTGACTTAACACAGGCAGAGGAATTTTGGAGCGAAATTGGCTGCCCTAAGGTATCTGCAGAATTAATAGAGATTCTCAATGCGCCAATAAGGGTAGAAGAAATAGAGAAGGTGATCTCTGAATCTTCTATTAATAAAGCTGCAGGCCCAGATGGGCTACCAAGTGAATTTTATAAGATCTTATCTGCAGAGATTGCGCCTCATCTCAGAAATGTATATAACGCTATATATATTGAAGGAGAATCAGTGCCGAAAGCTTTCTCAGCTTCCTTTACGACGTTGATTCTTAAGGGCGGAAAAGATCCAGCCTATAGGGAATCATACAGACCGATAGCCCTACTAAATGTTGACTATAAGGTACTTATGTCAATTTTGGCTAAAAGGTTACAGGAGATATTACCGAATATTATACATAAAGATCACGGAATTCATCAGCAAAAATTAGAGAGGTATTGGTGGTGACAGAGCATTTTTTCGATGGGGGTGGGAGGGAGAGAGGAGAGGGGGAACAAACTCCTGACCTGGCCATTGTGACAATTGATGCTGAGAAGGCATTTGACTCAATACAGCATGATCACCTCTTTACCTCCCTGGGACAGTTTGGGTTTAAAGGTAACTTCCCCAAATTTATTACAAATTTATACAATGCTCCAACAACAAGGTTAATTGTAAATAATACCCCTTCTTTGCAAATTGTACTTAATCGTGGAACTAGGCAGGGGTGCCCCCTCTCTCCTCTCCTTTTCAACCTAAGTGTGGAACCTTTGGCTATCAGGATCAGGTCACAGCTGGAAGGGGTTACAATAGGTAGACAGGAGATGAAACTAGCGTTATACGCAGACGACATTCTTGTCTACTTATCAAATACTAAGGTCAATATACCAAAGCTTTTGAAAATCACCAATCAATTCGGACTATTCTCCGGCTATAAAATAAATGTCATGAAATCAGAGCTGTACTGTCTAAGAAAAAATAAAGACTCCTTTCTGAACAGCCCTTTTAGAACAGTTAAGGACTCATTTAAGTATCTAGGCATAGTAATACCTACCAATCCACGAGATCTATATAATTTTAATATCTCTCCAATTATGACCATAATCAAGGATAAACTTAGAGCATGGGAAAGATTTCCTCTTTCAATTTCAGGACGGATAGCCCTGTTTAAAATGGTTCTCCTTCCCAAATTATTATATATACTACAGAATACAGCATTAATACTTTATGATAGGGACATTCGAGGGCTAAATAGTTGGCTTAGATGTTTTATCTGGCAGAAGAGAAAACCTAGGATAGCCCTAAATAAATTAACACATGCCAAAATATTTGCTGGTTTTGCATTACCTGACGTACGATTGTACAATCTTGCCTTTTTGGCACGAATTGCGGCAGATTGGATCTTTGGTAACAACTATGTTCTAAACAACCCACTGGAGGAAAGTGTTTGTGACCCATATCTCCCACGTGCTTTGTTGCACTGTGATCTAAAGGGTTTGCCCTCTAGTATCAAGGGAAATAAAATGATTTTTAATCCATTGAAGGCCTGGTGGAAGATAGGGAAGTTACTCTCTATTAATTGTAGCGTTTCTAAATATCTCCCTATAATAGGAAATCCATTATTCCAAGCTGGTTTAGATTCTGTTATTTTTAAGAATTGGCACTCTATGGGACAAAATTTGATGATACAACTCATTGACAAAGAGAAAAAATGCATCAGAACTTTCGAAGAAATTAAAAATAGTTTCAACTTCAGCAATAAAGAATTCTTTGCATTCCTGCAGGTAAGACATTATGCATCGGAGCTAGTAAAGGAGGGAGAGTGGCAATGGGAATTGGGAGACCTAGAGGATTGGTTTACATTAGTTAAGAAAGGGCGTGTGTCCATTTCCTTTTGCTATTATCTTTTAGGAGCAGGCAGAGCAATTCAAACCTTAGAGAGAATCGCTCAGAATTGGAGATCAATTATGGCTCTGGACTATATTGATTATAAATTTATACAAAAGTCCATTCACAAAGTGTCAAAGGCTACTCTCTCAGCAACATGGAGAGAGGCTCATCTTAAATTACTTCACAGATTTCATTATACTCCAGAAAAAGGGTATAAGTTTCAGAATATGAATTTTTATAAATGTCCTAAATGCTCCTTAGTTGCTGCAGACCTTTTACATATGATATATAATTGCTCTTTGATTAGGCAATTCTGGCGCAAATTAGAATTCTGGATTAATACTACTCTTAAGATTTCCCCTCTGGAGCTGTCGATAAGCCTTATTATTTTTTGCTGTGATAACCAAATAGAACAACTATTAAATGAAAAGATAATAAGTGTCTCTATTTTGGCAGCTAGGTATTTAATATTGAAAAAATGGAAGACAAGAGAAATTCCTAGTGTGGTTGAAATAAAAAATTTCCTTAAAAAACAATGCATGATAGAACAACGTGACACGGATATTAATAATGATTCTGATATTAGAAATTTCTTTTGCAAATGGGCTCCATTTATTAACCCCTTAACGACTGAGGACGTGCAGGGTACGTCCTCAGAAAAAAGGCAGTTAACGCCTGAGAACGTACCCTGCACGTCCTCATTGTGGAAAGCAGCTGGAAGCGATCCTGATCACTTCCAGCTGTTTTCCGGTTATTGCAGGATGCCTCGATATTGAGGCATCCTGCAATAACATTTTTTACCCCTCCGGTGCAGAGAGAGCCACTCTGTGGCCCTCTCTGCACCGGACATCGATGGCCGCATTCGTTGGTGGGTGGGAGCTGAAGTGGGAGGTGGGTGGGCGGCCATCGATGGCTTCTTGGTCAGAGAGGGGGGCGGGATCGGGGGCGGGATCGCCGGGGGTGCGCACGGGCGCGCGCGTGCACGGGGGTGGTGGGCGGGCGCGTGCACGGGGAGGGAGCGGGTGGGAACCACTTACACTACAGAAATGTTTCTTTTTATTATGGGGAGAAAGGAGGGATAAAATCCCTGATTAAAGTCATCTAAGGGATCTGGGAGGGGGTGGGGGATTAGTCTTGGGGGGGGGGGAAGCTACACTGCAGAAAAAACAAAAATAAAAAAAAATAAAGACATTTTTACATGCAAACTGGGTACTGGCAGACAGCTGCCAGTACCCAAGATGGCCCCCAATAAGGCAGAGGGGGAGGGTTAGAGAGCTGTTTTGGGGGGGATCAGGGAGGTTGGGGGCTAAGGGGGGGAATCTTACACAGCAGCATATGTAAATATGCTATATATAAAAAAAGGATACCTTTTATTTTAGTACTGGCAGACTTTCTGCCAGTACTTAAGATGGCGGGGACAATTTTTGGGGTGGGGGAGGAAAGAGAGCTCTTTGGGAGGGATCAGGGGGTCTGATGTGTCAGGTGGGAAGCTGATCTCTACACTAAAGCTAAAATTAACCCTGCAAACTCCATACAAGCTACCTAATTAACCCCTTCATTGCTGGGCATAATTCACGTGTTGTGCGCAGTGGCATTTAGCGGCCTTCTAATTACCAAAAAGCAACACCAAATCCATATATGTCTGCTATTTTTGAACAAAGGAGACCCCAGAGAAGCATTTACAACCATTTGTGCCATAATTGCACAAAATGTTTGTAAATGATTTCAGTGAGAAATCTAAAATTTTTAAAAATTTTACGTTTTTCTTTATTTCATCGCATTTGGCGGTGAAATGGTGGCATGAAATATACCAAAATGGGCGTAGATCAATACTTTGGGTTGTCTACTACACTACACTAAAGCTAAAATTACCCCAAAAAGCTCCCTACATGCTCCCTTATTAACCCCTTCCCTGCTGTGCATAATACACGCATGGTGCGCAGTGGCATTTAGCGGCCTTCTAATTACCAAAAAGCAACGTCAAAGCCATATATGTCTGCTATTTCTGAACAAAGGGGATTCCAGAGAAAAATTTACAACCATTTATGCCATAATTGCACAAGCTGTTTGTAAATAATTTCAGTGAGAATCCTAAAGTTTGTGAAAAAATTTGTGAAAAAGTGAACAATTTTTTTTATTTGATCGCATTTGGTGGTGAAATGGTGGCATGAAATATACCAAAATGGGCCTAGATCAATACTTTGGGATGTCTTCTAAAAAAAAATATATACATGTCAAGGGATATTCAGGTATTCCTGACAGATATCAGGGTTCCAATGTAACTAGCGCTCATTTTGAAAAAAAGTGGTTTGGAAATAGCAAAGTGCTACTTATATTTATTGCCCTATAACTTGCAAAAAAAAGCAAAGAACGTGTAAACATTGGGTATTTCTAAACTCAGGACAAAATTTAGAAATTATTTAGCATGGGTGTTTTTTGGTGGTTGTAGATGTGTAACAGATTTTGGGGGACAAAGTTAGAAAAAGTGTGTTTTTTTCCATTTTTTTCCTCATATTTTATATTTTTTTTTATAGTAAATGATAAGATATGATGAAAATAATGGTATCTTTAGAAAGTCCATTTAATGGCGAGAAAAACGGTATATAATATGTGTGGGTACAGTAAAAGAGTAAGAGGAAAATTACAGCTAAACACAAACACTGCAAAAATGTAAAAATAGCCTTGGTCCCAAATGGACAGAAAATGGAAAAGTGCTGTGGTCATTAAGGGGTTAAATCTCTTCCGGTCACAGAGAGAGATTATATTATATTCCCTTTTCAGAATACAGAGCTGGTATTATTGGAGCTGTGGTAATTGTACATGAGGTGGAGGAGCTGGGAGGGGGGAGAGGATGAGTAGGGTATCTTTCCTTTCCTTCACCCCCTTTTTTTTTTTTTTTTTTTTTCTTTTTTTTTTTTTGATTTGTTAGGTTGTATGATTTTGTTTAGTATTACATAAGGAAATATAGAAAAAATAATTCAACAGGGAAATATTAGAGACGAAGGAATGTTAGACTCAAAATTCTGCTGATAAGAATAATATTATGCTGATCCTTCATGGAGGCTTTGTTTTTTTTCTTTTCATTGTCTATGTATCTTTTGTCGCTTTGTGAAAATGCATAAAAATGTATAAATTTGTTGAATTGTAATAAATATGATTTAAAAAAAATAAAAAAAAAATTGTATGTTCTATCCAAATCATGAAAGCAAATTTTGAGGTTTCCTGTCCCTTTAAATATTTGAAGTTATTCTTTAAAATATATTTTTTTTAATTATATTATATTTTGACAAAACAAATGGGAAAACCAATGTAGATACTAACTTACATCTAAATTTCAAACACAGGCACAATCCTTAAAGGGACACTCAAGCCAAAATAAACTTTTATGATTCAGAAAGAGCATGCAGTTTAAAGACACTTTCCAATTTTCTTCCATTTCCAAATTTTGCACAGTCATTTTATATTCACACTTTCTGTGGAACTTGATCCTACCGAGAATGTGCAAAACTCACAGGGTATAAGTATACTAGTCTGTGATTGCCTGATGTCTGTCACATGATACAGGGGGAATTTGAAAGAAGGATCCACCAAGGAAACAATGTTGATGTAGAAATAAAACTTCACTTTTATTGTAACAAATCCAGTAAAACGGTCAGAAAGACAACCAAGGGGGACAATCTCAAGGAGAGGAGTGTAATCAATCAGCTTACGCGTTTCGGCCACACCTGGCCGTAATCAACATGGTGTGGCCGAAACGCGTAAGCCGGTTGCTTACACTCCTCTCCTTGAGATTGTCACCCTTGGTTGTCTTTCTGACCGTTTTACTGGATTTGTTACAATAAAAGTGAAGTTTTATTCTACATCAACATTGTTTCCTTGGTGGATCCTTCTTTCAAATTCTTCCAGCTTTACCCGTCTCACACCGGGGACTCACCGTGGATCTGCAAGGGGTTTCTTTGGACACGCCCACTCTTCTTGTGACACAACACCCTCTAGCTGCGGATGGTAGCGAGGCAATACCGAGAGCTGTTTGTTTGTGCTCCCGATCGGTTCCAGTGTGTGGACGGAAATCAGCAACTGACTTGGATCAGGGTAAGAGGTACCTAATTAAATCCTCCCCGGTCTGAAGTGGCACTTTCAGCTATATTTCTTGTTGTTACGTACTTTGCCTGTTGAGCTTGTCTTGTAAATGTATGACAGTCACGGAGGCGTGTAGCTGATTGCAGCTGGACTACCATTTCTGTTTTTTGGTATTACACAACCCCTTCAATCTGTTCAGGGCTCATTTTAACTTTTTGGTCTCATACATGATACAGGGGGCCATAAAATGGGAGAAAAAATAAATTTGTCAGAAAAAAATCTACTGCTTATTTGAAATTCAGAGTAAGTGCTATTGCTTTGACTTTTTATTAAGCATTTGTTAATTATTTCATTTTACTGCATTGAGTGGTCCTTAAACCTGTCACAATTGTTTAGGACATGGTGATACATCCCTACAAACCTGTAGATAACAGCTGTGACAGATGTTGGGATCAAAAGCAAACTACAAAATTTTTTACCCAGTCACCCAAGGTTACAGGTCACACAAAACTGTGACTCCCGTTACTATCACAGAGAGGAGAAACATGTTTTTGTGGAACCATCCCAATTTTGTCAGTTTTAAGTGTTGTGTGACTCTGCCATTGCAGAAAGCCTCTTTCAGTACTCCTCTCTAATGTGGAGTAAAGTCTATCTCCAAGGCAGGGTAAACTCAATGCAAACTGATCAAACATCATCCAACAAAATTTATATAAGTAACAGTATTTTACTTACACTGCATTAAACCCTAGTGGCAACTTCTCAGATAAATAAACCTAATTGTATCAGCCCCCACTGCAATTAACCCTAACCTCCCAAACTTTTCACTGCCGTTTGAAGTAAGCACTAGTATCCTTAATCTCAAGAATAGGACAAGCCCCACTAGTATCTCAACTGTCAAAAGTTATTTCCCTTTCACTAGCAACCCCAACACCCCAATTAACCCAGTCCTGTTATGTAACACAAAAAACAGCCTTACCCACCTTTTGCAGCCTCACTCCCTCTAGCTCTCCTGCATCTCCCCTAGCAAACCTACCCTCGGCCATTAGCTACGCTAGCCACCTTACGTCTAGTGATCCTGGTACTCTCCTGACAACCCGATTCCTCCTATTATTATATATCAAGACCAGTTCCCCTACACAACTCCCATTGCAACCCCAATAAACCTATGGACACCCAGCACAGAATGAAAATCACACCCAAGGGACTGCATACTATAGCCACAAGAACAAGTAGGTTTCTATCATAATCCTGATTCTAGCATTATCATCTTATCTGCTCAATCTGGATTTAAGTTATTATTTTTAAGCTTGTTCCTAATCTTAAGCCTCCTCTCTGCACTCAGAGCAGTATAGCAGCAGTATGAAAATGCTTTTTAATTTATAAACTAGATAATTTACCAATCAGGGTTAAGCTGTAATGCTCCTAATTCTTACTGGTTTTATGTTCTTTTAATTGCTTTATAACTTTGGGCTTAATATATAAACCATGTTAAAATGTTTTCTGTAGACAAATGGTGCATTGCCAAGGTACAACATTTTCATATCATATATATAGTTATGGTTGAAAACATGCCCAAAATATGATAGGGAAGAGTGTATAAACACAGAATAATAAAAGTAGTATGGCTACTGAACACTGATTTACCCTTTCTGTGTACAGTTAAGGCTGGTGAGGAAATATAAATCTTGAACATATAATTCAAAGGTCAGTCTTTGTACTAAAAATTATCTGTGCAGTAAATGGTCTGCTTAAGTCTCTCATTTGCTTATGCTCAAAGTGCAGTAACAAATTGCGTAAAGGGATAGAAAGGTCAACATTGAAATGCGTACAGGTGCATTTCAATGAGAAATAAAAGCATTTTTGCAGTATACTTCCATTAGCAAAAATTCTTCTAGTAAAAAGTTTTACTGATTTTCTGCGGAATACGCACATATGCTGTTTGGGTCTGTGCACCAGTGTTCAAGCTCAGAGAGCTGAAGATGGTGTGTGTTGTTTCTGTTAAGACATAAGTTGTGTCATACAAGCCACCACTGGCTCTCTAAGAAGGTGTGGTGTTTGAATACTGGTGCACAGGCCCTAACAGCATATGTGTGTATGCCACAGAAAAACTGTAAGAATTTTATTAGAAACATTTCTGCTAATGGAAGCATATTCCAAGAAATGCTTATCTGTCACATTAAAATGTACCCATGCCTATGTCAATTATAACCTTTCTATCTATTTATAGCTATGCATTGAAGTAAATGACATTATTGCACTAAAAGTCATCATTTTTTTTCAATAAAGGTAGCTGGACAGTAAATAAGAATCAAGTTTTATTTGTATTCTTATAATCTGTAGACTACATTAGCTAATGGGAGGGAGAGGATACTGAAAGAAATACCAAGAAAATAAAAAGAATATGTTTTCCAAGCAATAATACTGTGATGAGGTGTTATAAAAACATTCAGCTAGATTTAGAGTTTTGTCGGTAAAGACCCGCGTAGCTAACGCTGCTTTTTTTCCCAGCGCACCCTTAAGACAACGCTGGTATTTAGAGTTGTCTGAGGGGCTGCGTTAGGCTCAGAAAAGGGAGCGTTGAGCCTAATTTAGCTCCACATCAACCCTCAATACCAGCGTTGCTTACGGTAGCGGTGAGCTGGAAAAACGTGCTTGTGCACGATAACCCCATAGGAAGCAATGGGGCAGTTTGGGCTGAAAAAAAAACTAACACCTGCAAAAAAGCAGCGTTCAGCTCCTAACGCAGCCCCATTGTTTCCTATGGGGAAACACTTTCTAAGTCTGCACCTAACACCCTAACATGAACCCCGAGTCTAAACACAAAAAGTCAAAGAGAGAGAACAGCACTCCATGAGATAGAACAGAAGCTGGAATAACTTCCATGCATGTTCATTTTTATTGAATTCCTCAGGGTGCCAGTTCTTTTTGCACACTACGCTCCTTCACAGAGAAAAAAAATATCCTGAAGCATATCAGTCTGACCCTGCCCAATGACAGTCCAGCGCCGAAATACCAGGCAATTCTTCTCTGAACAAGGGAAGCAACAACCCCGGACGATCGTTTCGGCCTCCTATGGGCCTCATCAGTGAGGTGCAGTTGTATCTCTCTAAGGGCAAGTGTGCATGGAGTCCACGTCTGGTTTCCCCATTACTCTTAGGGTGACCCAAGAATAATTTGCATAAAAAGTCAAAGAGAGAGAACAGCACTCCATGAGATAGAACAGAAGCTGGAATAACTTCCATGCATGTTCATTTTTATTGAATTCCTCAGGGTGCCAGTTCTTTTTGCACACTACGCCCCTTCACAGAGAAAAAATATCCTGAAGCATATCAGTCTGACCCTGCCCAATGACAGTCCAGTGCCGAAATACCAGGCAATTCTTCTCTGAACACGGGAAGCAACAGTGAGGTGCAGTTGTATCTCTCTAAGGGCAAGTGTGCATGGAGTCCACGTCTGGTTTCCACATTACTCTTAGGGTGACCCAAGAATAATTTGCATAAAAAGTCAAAGAGAGAGAACAGCACTCCATGAGATAGAACAGAAGCTGGAATAACTTCCATGCATGTTCATTTTTATTGAATTCCTCAGGGTGCCAGTTCTTTTTGCACACTACGCCCCTTCACAGAGAAAAAAAATATCCTGAAGCATATCAGTCTGACCCTGCCCAATGACAGTCCAGCGCCGAAATACCAGGCAATTCTTCTCTGAACAAGGGAAGCAACAACCCCAGACGATCGTTTCGGCCTCCTATGGGCCTCATCAGTGACGTGCAGTTGTATCTCTCTAAGGGCAAGTGTGCATGGAGTCCACGTCTGGTTTCCCCATTACTCTTAGGGTGACCCAAGAATAATTTGCATAAAAAGTCAAAGAGAGAGAACAGCACTCCATGAGATAGAACAGAAGCTGGAATAACTTCCATGCATGTTCATTTTTATTGAATTCCTCAGGGTGCCAGTTCTTTTTGCACACTACGCCCCTTCACAGAGAAAAAATATCCTGAAGCATATCAGTCTGACCCTGCCCAATGACAGTCCAGCGCCGAAATACCAGGCCATTCTTCTCTGAACAAGGGAAGCAACAACCCCAGACGATCATTTCGGCCTCCTATGGGCCTCATCAGTGAGGTGCAGATGTATCTTTCTAAGGGCAAGTGTGCATGGAGTCCACGTCTGGTTTCCCCATTACTCTTAGGGTGACCCAAGAATAATTTGCATAAAAAGTCAAAGAGAGAGAACAGCACTCCATGAGATAGAACAGAAGCTGGAATAACTTCCATGCATGTTCATTTTTATTGAATTCCTCAGGGTGCCAGTTCTTTTTGCACACTACGCCCCTTCACAGAGAAAAAAAATATCCTGAAGCATATCAGTCTGACCCTGCCCAATGACAGTCCAGCGCCGAAATACCAGGCAATTCTTCTCTGAACAAGGGAAGCAACAACCCCAGACGATCGTTTCGGCCTCCTATGGGAAGTTCTGTTCATTTCGGACGTTTCAATTTACTGAACCGGTACACATGCCCTTAGAGAGGCCCACAGAAGGCCGAAACGATCGTCTGGGGTTGTTGCTTCCCTTGTTCAGAGAAGAATTGCCTGGTATTTCGGCGCTGGACTGTCATTGGGCAGGGTTAGACTGATATGCTTCAGGATATTTTTTCTCTGTGAAGGGGCGTAGTGTGCAAAAAGAACTGGCACCCTGAGGAATTCAATAAAAATGAACATGCATGGAAGTTATTCCAGCTTCTGTTCTATCTCATGGAGTGCTGTTCTCTCTCTTTGACTTTTTATGCAAATTATTCTTGGGTCACCCTAAGAGTAATGGGGAAACCAGACATGAACTCCATGCACACTTGCCCTTAGAGATACAACTGCACCTCACTGATGAGGCCCATAGGAGGCCGAAACGATCGTCTGGGGTTGTTGCTTCCCTTGTTCAGAGAAGAATTGCCTGGTATTTCGGCGCTGGACTGTCATTGGGCAGGGTCAGACTGATATGCTTCAGGATATTTTTTCTCTGTGAAGGGGCATAGTGTGCAAAAAGAACTGGCACCCTGAGGAATTCAATAAAAATGAACATGCATGGAAGTTATTCCAGCTTCTGTTCTATCTCATGGAGTGCTGTTCTCTCTCTTTGACTTTTTATGCAAATTATTCTTGGGTCACCCTAAGAGTAATGGGGAAACCAGACGTGGACTCCATGCACACTTGCCCTTAGAGAGATACAACTGCACCTCACTGTTGCTTCCCTTGTTCAGAGAAGAATTGCCTGGTATTTCGGCACTGGACTGTCATTGGGCAGGGTCAGACTGATATGCTTCAGGATATTTTTTCTCTGTGAAGGGGCGTAGTGTGCAAAAAGAACTGGCACCCTGAGGAATTCAATAAAAATGAACATGCATGGAAGTTATTCCAGCTTCTGTTCTATCTCATGGAGTGCTGTTCTCTCTCTTTGACTTTTTATGCAAATTATTCTTGGGTCACCCTAAGATTTATGGGGAAACCAGACGTGGACTCCATGCACACTTGCCCTTAGAGAGATACATCTGCACCTCACTGACGAGGCCCATAGAAAGCCAAAACGATCGTCTGGGGTTGTTGCTTCCCTTGTTCAGAGAAGAATTGCCTGGTATTTCGGCGCTGGACTGTCATTGGGCTGGGTCAGACTGATATGCTTCAGGATATTTTTTCTCTGTGAAGGGGCATAGTGTGCAAAAAGAACTGGCACCCTGAGGAATTCAATAAAAATGAACATGCATGGAAGTTATTCCAGCTTCTGTTCTATCTCATGGAGTGCTGTTCTCTCTCTTTGACTTTTTATGCAAATTATTCTTGGGTCACCCTAAGAGTAATGGGGAAACCAGACGTGGACTCCATGCACACTTGCCCTTAGAGAGATACAACTGCACCTCACTGACGAGGCCCATAGAAGGCCGAAATGATCGTCTGGGGTTGTTGCTTCCCTTGTTCAGAGAAGAATTGCCTGGTATTTCGGCGCTGGACTGTCATTGGGCAGGGTCAGACTGATATGCTTCAGGATATTTTTTCTCTGTGAAGGGGCGTAGTGTGCAAAAAGAACTGGCACCCTGAGGAATTCAATAAAAATAAACATGCATGGAAGTTATTCCAGCTTCTGTTCTATCTCATGGAGTGCTGTTCTCTCTCTTTGACTTTTTATGCAAATTATTCTTGGGTCACCCTAAGAGTAATGGGGAAACCAGACGTGGACTCCATGCACACTTGCCCTTAGAGAGATACAACTGCACCTCTCTGACGAGGCCCATAGAAGGCCGAAACGATCGTCTGGGGTTGTTGCTTCCCTTGTTCAGAGAAGAATTGCCTGGTATTTCGGCGCTGGACTGTCATTGGGCAGGGTCAGACTGATATGCTTCAGGATATTTTTTCTCTGTGAAGGGGCGTAGTGTGCAAAAAGAACTGGCACCCTGAGGAATTCAATAAAAATGAACATGCATGGAAGTTATTCCAGCTTCTGTTCTATCTCATGGAGTGCTGTTCTCTCTCTTTGACTTTTTATGCAAATTATTCTTGGGTCACCCTAAGATTAATGGGGAAACCAGATGTGGACTCCATGCACACTTGCCCTTAGAGAGATACAACTGCACCTCACTGATGAGGCCCATAGGAGGCCGAAACGATCGTCTGGGGTTGTTGCTTCCCTTGTTCAGAGAAGAATTGCCTGGTATTTCGGTGCTGGACTGTCATTGGGCAGGGTCAGACTGATATGCTTCAGGATATTTTTTCTCTGTGAAGGGGCGTAGTGTGCAAAAAGAACTGGCACCCTGAGGAATTCAATAAAAATGCACATGCATGGAAGTTATTCCAGCTTCTGTTCTATCTCATGGAGTGCTGTTCTCTCTCTTTGACCCGAGTCTAAACACCCCTAACCTTACACTTATTAACCCCTAATCTGCCGCTCTGGACACCGCCGCAACCTACATTAGCCCTATGAACCCCAAATCTGCTGCCCCTAACACCGCCGACCCCTATATTATATTTATTACCCCCTAATCTGCCCCCCCAACGTTGCCGCTACCTTACCTACACTTATTAACCCCTAATCTGCCGACCAGACCTCGCCGCCACTATAATAAATGTATTAACCCCTAAACCGCCGCACTCCCGCCTCGAAAATACTATAATAAATGTTATTAACCCCTAATCTGCCCTCCCTAACATCGCTGCCACCTACCTACAATTATTAACCCCTAATCTCCCGCCCGCACCGTTGCTGCTACTATAATAAAGTTATTAACCCCTAAACCTAACTCTAACCCTAACACCCCCTAACATAAATATAAGTTAAATGAAACAAAATAATATGCCTAAAATTAACTAAATTAATCCTATTTAAAACTAAATACTTACCTATCAAATAAACCCTAATATAGCTACAATATAACTAATAGTTACATTGTAGCTATTTTAGGATTTATATTTATTTTACAGGCAACTTTGTATTTATTTTAACTAGGTACAATAGCTATTAAATAGTTAATAACTATTTAATAGCTACCTAGTTAAAATAATTACAAAATTACCTGTAAAATAAATCCTAACCTAAGTTACAAATACACCTAACACTACACTATCAATAAATTAATTAAATAAATTACCTACAATTAGCTAAATTAAAATACAATAAAATAAACTATTCTATAATACAAAAAAAAACAAACACTAAATTACAAAAAATAAAAAAGAATTACAAGAAGTTTAAACTAATTACACCTAATCTAAGCCCCCTAATAAAATAAAAAATCCCCCCAAAATAAAAAAATGCCCTACCCTATTCTAAACTACCAAAGTAATCAGCTCTATTACCAGCCCTTAAAAGGGCTTTTTGCGGGGCATTGCCCCAAAGTAATCAGCTCTTTTACCTGAAAATAAAAATACAATACCCCCCACAACATTACAACCCAGCACCCACATACCCCTACTCTAACCCACCCAAACCCCCCTTAAAAAAACCTATCACTAACCCCCTGAAGATCATCCTACCTTAAGTCGTCTTCACCCAGCCGAGCCAAATTCTTCATCCAAGGTGCGCAGAGGAGGTCCTTGATCCGGTAGAAGTCTTCATCCAAGCGGGGCAAGAAGAGGTCTTCCATCCGGTAGAAGTGTTCATCCAGGCGGCGTCTTCAATCTTCATCCATCCGGAGCGGAGCCATCTTCAAAGGAGCCGACGTGGAGCCATCCTCTTCAACCGACGACTTCCCGACGAATGAAGGTTCCTTTAAGGGACGTCATCCAAGATGGCGTCCCTTCAATTCCGATTGGCTGATATAATTCTATCAGCCAATCAGAATTAAGGTAGAAAAAATCTGATTGGCTGATTCAATCAGCCAATCAGATTGAAGTTCAATCCGATTGGCTGATCCAATCAGCCAATCGTATTGAACTCGCATTCTATTGGCTGTTCCGATCAGATTGCATCAGCATCAGCCAATCAGATTTTTTCTACCTTAATTCCGATTGGCTGATAGAATTCTATCAGCCAATCAGAATTGAAGGGACGGCATATTGGATGACGTCCCTTAAAGGAACCTTCATTCATCGGGAAGTCGTCGGTTGAAGAGGATGGCTCCGCGTCGGCTCCTTTGAAGATGGCTCCGCTCCACTCCGGATGGATGAAGATTGAAGACGCCGCCTGGATGAACACTTCTACCGGATGGAGGACCTCTTCTTGCCCCGCTTGGATGAACACTTCTACTGGATCAAGGACTTCATCTGCGCACCTTGGATGAAGAATTCGGCTCGGCTAGGGAAGACGACTCAAGGTAGGATGATCTTCAGGGGGTTAGCGATAGGTTTTTTAAGGGGGGTTTGGGTGGGTTAGAGTAGGGGTATGTGGGTTGTAATGTTGTAGGGGGTATTGTATTTTTATTTTCAGGTAAAAGAGCTGATTACTTTGGGGCAATGCCCCGCAAAAAGCCCTTTTAAGGGCTGGTAATAGAGCTGATTACTTTGGTAGTTTAGAATAGGGTAGGGCATTTTTTTATTTTGGGGGGATTTTTTATTTTATTAGAGTGCTTAGATTAGGTTTAATTAGTTTAAACTTCTTGTAATTATTTTTTATTTTTTGTAATTTAGTGGGGGGTTTTTGTATTATAGGATAGTTTATTTATTTATCTATATTTTTTTTTTATTGAGGTTGTAAATAAATGAAATAGGCATATAATATAACATTTCCAAAAGCAAATGAAGATCACAACAAAAATATACATGGAAAATGTCAGGATAAAGATACAAATAATAGCCCAGTTAAACAAAGAAAAGTGGACCTCAAGTTTTTTTTTTTCCAATTAAGATGTATCCCCCTAAAACATATATATTGTCAGAGAAAATGATTTCCCACAATGAAAAATAGAGGTCTCTCTTGGACCCCCTAGAAGAGAATTTAAATCAGGATGGGGAATGTCAGGGGAAAAGGACAAAATAACAAGCAAAGCAAAAAAAAACAATAGCAAAGTGGGCCACTTTTGGACCCCAAATGGAAACTATTATTGTGTGAAACATATTTGCTTAAACAGTATAATTAGAATATCAACATAAGTACAGGAATGTATGGGTTAAGGAGATACCCAAAATAATCCAATATAGATCTAAATTGGCTGATGACATATTGACAGATACACAGGAGATGGCAAAAATATAATGTACTATATAAAGAACCAGTAGCTGGGTAATGCTGTACTACTCTATATGTGATAGCAGTAATTATAGTATAAGTCCATAAGGGAGAGGTTCAGGTTATTAACAAAAATACTGAACTGGAGCTAAAACATTCAATGTAGACTATGTGCTGGCTATAAGGTAAGGGAGAGTATAGTTGACTGTCCTGGATAGCAGTGACATTAACAGAGAAACCATCATTATACTGTCACGGTATGATCACAGGGGGTCTGACTTAACCAAAGTGCTAGGAATATTAAAGTTAATTGAGAACATATAAGGAGCTAAAGACTCAAAACAAGAAAACAAACACTGGTCCCCTTTAAACCACTGCCCTACTATAGCCTACCCTGCAAGAAATGTATACTCCTAAACGGTAATGATCAGCTTCCAACGGCTTGTAAATTATATGTGGTAAAAACCTTAGGTGCTCACAGTGAGGCTCTCTATTTAGTCCCTTAGGAAGATATTGTATAAAGGGGCGTGTAACTAGTTATCATGGCTAGTCACAGATGGGACTAATAGTCTATTAGTACAATGTCCCCACAAATCCCTAGAGAACAATAACACAGTGTTTGAAACCCATCTACTAAGAGCCCTGCTGAGGCTAAATGTAACTTGCTGTCGTTAGTAGCATTAGCTCCCTCTCAAATAACTATCAAACAATGGCCGCAATTAATAAAAATGCAAAGCTAATAACCTATGAATTAAATAACAGGTTTTGTCGTTAAACATGAAGGGGAATATGGAAATAGGTATATGAGGATGTTTTTCCAACTTGAGAGCATAGAAAAAAGTCAAGGTAGGAGTCCCTGTGTGGAACACAGTCTTAAATCTGTAAGCAGGCTGCCTTCTGTAAGAGTTACACATTGATCTCCCCCCTTTATAGAAATAAAATATTTAGCCGATTCCTGCTCTACCTCTTGTGTCAGTGAGTCCCCGGTATTGTGAAAAGCTCAACAAGCACATACCTCCGAGATCCCTGTTAGGTAGCGCTGCAATCAACAGCTGTTCATAGTGCAATATGGGCAAGGATACTGCCTTAAGAAAGAGTCCATACATAATTGCCATAGTGCGATCCTGACATGAGAGTCCTCGTGAGACAGCAAACAAATAGTAATTTACCGCTGTAGTAAGTACATCTGTATAGTGTGATTGATCCGTGCAGTTAGGAGCACTGTTCGTTGTCGGTATTAATGACTCAACCGATCTCCTCCAAGGAAGACTCCCTTCTGTAAATAGATCCCAATATGTTGTTAGTGAGATGAGCTGACAACAAGGGTCCTGAATGGTGTCCCACACTGAAAGTCGGCCCCTAAGTCTCATTCTTACTGAAGGAAGGCGGTAATGTGTAGCCATGAAAAAAGAGAGGGAACAATGGCACTACTCAAATAAGTGATATATATTGAACGTTCCCCTTATAAATTATCACAATAATAAGTACACCTGATATTGGTATACTCTAGTGTACAGTTTATAATTAGATAGGGGTTGGTGCTTGTACCTACTAACAAACTTGGCAGAAAATCAGTAGAGAACTGAAAAAAGGGGTACAAATATAGCACTCAGTGAACGTTTCAATATAACTGGATAAAGAATGATGTATTTAAAAAGTAACTTTTATTAGATCGATTTAAAAACAGGGGATTAACATACAATTTAAAATTATAATTTGGGTCCACTACCAGGAAGCCAAACAGTGTTGCTGCTGGCTTATAGAGACTGACACCCTGGTTAGGGTACTAAGTAGTCTCAAAATAGAAAATGATACAATTATATTTAAATATTGTTCATATAGTGATAATAATGGCACTACTTGTAGGTCTCAGGGTCCAAGATATTTATATAGTTGTGTGGGTATAAGGTATACGGTATATCACTAGCTATTTGTGATATTAGGTTGGAATGCAAAATGATCTTGGGTAAAATAAGTTTGGAGATCAAATATATATGGCTCTAAGAATTTATTTATTCTCCTCTGATTTTGAGTTAACTTATATGTAAAAACTCTAGCCTTGTAGTGTCAAAGTAGGCAGGCTCCGAGTTATGCTGTGTGTCATATTCTGTTAGAGGAATATGTTAGTGCCCTAAATATTCATCATATTTTATGATATAGTAAAAAGTAAACTTATAACTGGGTAGTCTGATATTCGTGTAAAATGTATCAGGTTTGGTCACCACAGTTATCCTGGTAAATAGTTTTTTAACTATATTCCCTTCTTATAGATAAAGTGTAATTCTCTTGTCTCTATAATCATTGAAATAATCTGTGACCATGGATATGTCTCAAAAAAAGCAGGAAATCATGATATCATTTAGATGATTATGATAAGATTTCATGTGAAACCTTGGCATTGAGTGAAAATATTCCTTTCTAGTACCTTATGACACTCTTTAGGATATATTTGGTAACCATGTACCTTGGTGAGGAATGGAGAATAAATTCCTCTATTATGTATTTTAATAGTAGTTTTATATATTGTTCCAAAGAACCTATAGCAGTATATCTGTGATAAACAGGAAGCCTAATAAGCTCCTCTCCTTTTACCTATTAATACCTTGATTGATAGTTATTCAAAAGAACCTATAGCAATATACCTGTGAAGAAACGAGAAGCCTGATAAGCTGCTCTCCTTTTACCTATTAATACCTTGGTTAGTAATTAAACTGGGGTGCTTGGTAATACTGCTAAGGGGAGTCAGTAAGTGAAATCCTAAGTTTTTGTGCTAGGGATACCGCTGATGATACCACTAATGATAATCTAGGTTGGAATGAACATAACCCTTGTGCTCATATTCTCTGGTGAATATTGTTAATTAGAGTTAAAAGTGGGGTTAAGTCTAACCTTATGTTTCTTGAAGGTATCGCTAACAGATATCACTTCTGAGGATATGGCTCAGGATAAGGCCCTTTGATACAGCCACCACGGCGAAACGCGTCAGTGGCATCCCCCTGTTCTTCCCCACTTTGTTGTTTTTAAATTAATTTGTTGATCCACTACCTTAATTTCAAATGATAATGTTACTTTGATAAAAATATATTTGCCGCATCTGCGGCTCTGAGTTAACGCTAATCCAGTTTAGTTAGCTGGACTACCAAAAAACTTTGTGATAACTCACATAGGTAATACAGGCACTCAGGTTATGCCTTATCCGATTTAGATATAAACAAACGGTACTTAGAAGGTAATTTAGGTCTGGCTTACCAAAGTGATATATTTTTTTAGCGGTGTAACTGGTAAAATATGGTCATTTATTAGCGGTATAACTGGCAACATACGGTCATTATTTAACTCTAACTTTATCTTGACATTCATTTGGGGTATTTACAAAGCAATACACAGGCAGTTAACGCCGATTCTGGTAAATTAGATAAGTGGTACTCTAAGGACAAAACAAGTACTAGGCTTAGGTTTATCCTGAGCCATATCCTCAGAAGTGATATCTGTTAGCGATACCTTCAAGAAACATAAGGTTAGACTTAACCCCACTTTTAACTCTAATTAACAATATTCACCAGAGAATATGAGCACAAGGGTTATGTTCATTCCAACCTAGATTATCATTAGTGGTATCATCAGCGGTATCCCTAGCACAAAAACTTAGGATTTCACTTACTGACTCCCCTTAGCAGTATTACCAAGCACCCCAGTTTAATTACTAACCAAGGTATTAATAGGTAAAAGGAGAGGAGCTTATCAGGCTTCTCGTTTCTTCACAGGTATATTGCTATAGGTTCTTTTGAATAACTATCAATCAAGGTATTAATAGGTAAAAGGAGAGGAGCTTATTAGGCTTCCTGTTTATCACAGATATACTGCTATAGGTTCTTTGGAACAATATATAAAACTACTATTAAAATACATAATAGAGGAATTTATTCTCCATTCCTCACCAAGGTACATGGTTACCAAATATATCCTAAAGAGTGTCATAAGGTACTAGAAAGGAATATTTTCACTCAATGCCAAGGTTTCACATGAAATCTTATCATAATCATCTAAATGATATCATGATTTCCTGCTTTTTTTGAGACATATCCATGGTCACAGATTATTTCAATGATTATAGAGACAAGAGAATTACACTTTATCTATAAGAAGGGAATATAGTTAAAAAAACTATTTACCAGGATAACTGTGGTGACCAAACCTGATACATTTTACACGAATATCAGACTACCCAGTTATAAGTTTACTTTTTACTATATCATAAAATATGATGAATATTTAGGGCACTAACATATTCCTCTAACAGAATATGACACACAGCATAACTCGGAGCCTGCCTACTTTGACACTACAAGGCTAGAGTTTTTACATATAAGTTAACTCAAAATCAGAGGAGAATAAATAAATTCTTAGAGCCATATATATTTGATCTCCAAACTTATTTTACCCAAGATCATTTTGCATTCCAACCTAATATCACAAATAGCTAGTGATATACCGTATACCTTATACCCACACAACTATATAAATATCTTGGACCCTGAGACCTACAAGTAGTGCCATTATTATCACTATATGAACAATATTTAAATATAATTGTATCATTTTCTATTTTGAGACTACTTAGTACCCTAACCAGGGTGTCAGTCTCTATAAGCCAGCAGCAACACTGTTTGGCTTCCTGGTAGTGGACCCAAATTATAATTTTAAATTGTATGTTAATCCCCTGTTTTTAAATCGATCTAATAAAAGTTACTTTTTAAATACATCATTCTTTATCCAGTTATATTGAAACGTTCACTGAGTGCTATATTTGTACCCCTTTTTTCAGTTCTCTACTGATTTTCTGCCAAGGTAATGTGTAGCCGTAAGTCCCGTCGCTAAAGCCAAATGTTCCATTGTAGGGCTCTTCCCTCTAGTAGCGGATGCCATCTCGGACTGTTCCTTTAGGTCGTCTACTGACACCGTACCATCACAACATTCCATAGACACTTTGCTGGTGTCAGTGACAACATGTGCGAGGCGAGCTGTTTCCAGAGGTAGGGATGCGGCTGTCACATCCGTTGCGGTCAGTTGTGACCCAGAGACTTGGATTCCTAGCCCGCTCCTACCCATTACATCCTCTGGGTAGACATCCCCGGCAGGGGAGTTCCAATTAGGTATATTCAAGTGCGGCGCTGCCGCAGTCGGGGCTATAGGTACTGGACTCAGCAAACTTAGAGTAGGTTCCTGAGAACTTGTAGTTTTCTCCGCCCGGTCTGCTGGTTTCCTGTGTCTCGTTAACTCGCGGAGGCTGTCACACTCGGCATCCCAAGTTAGTAGTATTTGCTCCTGTTGGTCACGCAGCAGCTTTATCACGGCTGCAAGCATCATCTCGACTCCTGACGCCATCTTTATTAGATATGTGCCGGTGAGGGCGGCACTGTATTCCTCTGCTATCTATCTCGTATAATAAGGGTGGTGTTGGATAAACGTAAATAGTGTTGGCATGGGATAAAATAGGAAAGAAAAATAAAAGTAGCAGTCTTCAGAGACTGTTGTACCCAGCTTAGCTGCTGGGGGGGGTTCTGAGGCTTTGTATTAGGCCGCCACCATAGGCCTCAGAGGTCCAGATCAAGATTCTGTGGTCATAAAAACACCGGAGTTAGAACTGTGATGACTATACCGCAGAGGGAACTTAAAGTCTCAAGTTTTAGTCCAATAGCAATCCGATGTATCGGCAATAATTGGCAGATTAGCCGGATCTCAGCAGGAGCTCTTGATATTGCGACTGCTCATAGCCGCTGCCCGGACACGCCCCCCCCAGAATAGTTTATTTTATTGTAATTTAATTTAGCTAATTGTAGGTAATTTATTTAATTAATTTAATGATAGTGTAATGTTAGGTGTATTTTAACTTAGGTTAGGATTTATTTTACAGGTAATTTTGTACTTATTTTTTTTTTTTAAATAAATTTTTATTAACAATGAATGTACAGAACCAAAACACATCACAGTTTACATTTGACATATTAGTGAACGCTATAACACGCAATTTTCCTGAGGACAAATGACATTCAAAATATGGTCATTAGACCTGTAGGGGAAAACCAATTTGCCCTGTAATCATACTTCAGCTGTGTACTTTCACTTTCCCGTGGATGTGCAATGGCTTGTCAATGAGTAGGTTTCCCTTTCTAATTTTAGTTTAGTTAACATTCTGTAAATTAGGTAGCACATGGTGTCATAAGTCATACCTTATAATCCTGACATCGAAGTGAGGTAGGATAGTTGGGGGAAGTGGTATACATAGTTGGGAAAACTATCGAAAAAGTCGGTCACCCACCTCTCTCAAAGGGAAGAGGAGGGGATATTGGGGAGAGAGGCAGAGATGGCAAACGGGGAAGGGAAGGAGGGGAGGGGTAGGGGCAGTGAAGAACACCTCAAGTCACACATAGTGAGGTGTATCTTCTAGGGGAGGGAAGAGCGAGACAGTCAAGAGGAGGTCTCCTATTTTAGAGAGAGTAGAGCATTATGCGTTTGGTTTCAGGTAGGCCTCCCATGGTTCCCATATTAGGGAATAGAGATCTGACTGTTTCCTTGTTCTAAAGACATAGTCCTCCATTACTTTGAGGTATTGCAAGTAGTCAAGGACTGCCTGCCATCTCGGAGGTTGCTGCTTTTTCCAATTTCTAGCAATCAACATCTTGACTGATGTCAACAGATAGATTAGGAGGTATCTCTTGTGCTTTGGAAGCTTTTTTACTCCAAGATGTAAAAGGGCAAGGCCCGGAGTATCCGGGGCCGGGAGCACCAAGGCCGTACAGGCCGCGCTGACCCTCGCCCAGAGTGGCCGAAGCTTGTCACACGACCACCACATATGAAGTGGGGACCCTATCTCTCCACACTCCCTCCAGCACAGGGGTGAGTGCTCAGGATAGAGAGCCCGAAGCTTGGTCGGCACTAAGTGCCATCTGGTGAGAATCTTAAAATAAAGTTCTTACATTGTGATGCAATGGAGCGGAGCTTTAGTCAGTTGTATCACCTTAGACCACTCAAGTGGCGCGAAAGTCAGTCCTAGCTCAGTCTCCCAGGAAGCCATATGTCTGGTTTTCACTAGAGTGGGAGGCCCCAAGAGGGCTCCATAGTGGGTGGTGAGGGGTTTGAACAATTGTAAGTTCGCTCCCCATCTAACCTCCCAAATTGTGAGTCTCCTGATCCGGTCCACTAGGAATCCCCATGTTTTCATCATAGACCTGAGTCTCGCAAAGTCAAACTCCAGAGGTCGGGGAATCCCGTATTTAGCAATCATGTCCCGGGACGAAAGAAGGTTCTCGTCTGAATAGAAATCACCCAGTGTGGCGATCTCTAAATCCCTCCAAGGGACAAGGCGAGTATTGGGAAGACTCTGCAAGAGTGACATAACCGGGTGGATAGGAGAGGGATGCGGGGCGATCAACTGGTGGTGTCTGAGGCGGAACCAGGCCAATTGACAGCCCTTGACTAGAGGGTTGCAAATCGGAATTTGTGTGGCCAGATGCGGAGGGACCCATAGCAAGTCCGAGAGGTCAACATAGGCAGGGAGGGAAGCTTGTTCCAGTTCCCTCCATCTCGTTGGGGGCAAGTTAGGACCCCACGCAGAGACGTGTGAGAGCATCGCAGCTTGGTGGTACAGTTGGATGGAAGGCAGCCCCAAGCCTCCCCGGTCTATCGGGGCCTGGAGTGTGGCCGCCGCCACTCTCGGATGCTTATTATCCCAGACATAGGAATTGAATGCGGTTTGGAAGCCACGCAAAGTCTTTTCCGGCACAGGGATGGGGATACACCTCATAATATAGGTTACTTTAGGGAGAATCATCATCTTCAGGGCGGCAATTCTGCCCATCCAAGAGATTTCTTCGTATTTTTTGGAACTCAATCTCACCTCAACTTCCCGCAGCAGGACAGTGTAGTTTTTCTGTAAGACTATATTCTTGTCGTGAGACATGAAGACCCCTAAGTGTATAATCCCATCTGTCGACCATTTGAAAGAGTAGAGTCGCTGTAAGCGTCTTTGTTCAGGTAGTGCAATATGGATCATATATGCCTCTGTTTTGGATACATTGATCTTATAATTAGAGATACTGCTGAAAAACTCAAAAATCTCGAAGAGATGGGGAAGTTATTCCACTGGGTCAGTGAGGAAGAGAGTGAGGTCGTCAGCGAAGAGTGCCAATTTCTGGTGGGTATCATGAATTTGAAGGCCCTGTACAACAGGGCTATCTCTAATGGCCTTCGCGAGAGGTTCCATCACCAGTGCAAAGAGGAGCGGGGACAAGGGGCAACCTTGTCTGGTCCCATTCCTAATCACGACTTTAGGTGAGCAGAAGCCCATACCTTTGATAACGGCTGTCGGGGAGGTGTAAAGGGCAGCAATAGCCACACGGAACGTCTCAGGGACCCCAAAATGTTCCAGGGTGCAGAACATGTAATCCCACCCCACCCTGTCAAACGCTTTCTCCGCGTCTATTGACAAGGTGAGGAGGGGTAGTCCCATATCCGCCGCTTCCATGAAAATGTTAAGGAGTCTACGGGTATTATCCGTACCCTGTCTCCCCTGCACAAATCCCACTTGGTCCAAATGGACCAGAGAGGGCAAGTGTTTTCCAAGCCTGGTCCCCAGGACCTTGGCGTAGACCTTCACGTCCACATTAATAGGGGAGATAGGCCGATAGCTCGCACAGAGGCTCGGGTCCTTCCCTTCCTTGGGGATAGTCAGGATATTAGCTTCCAGAAATTCAGGGAGAAAAGCTCCCCTCTCCCTTACTGCAGCGAAAAGACGAAGTAAAACGGGGGATAATAACTGGGTAAAGGAACGATAGAAGAGGCCCGTAAATCCATCTGGGCACGGAGCCTTATGTGGCTTCAGGGTCACAATGGCAGCCTTGATCTCCTCCAATGTGAAAGGGGCATTGAGGTCATCAACCGAATCTGCATCCAAGGAGGGAAGCTCCAGATCCTTCAAAAACTGTTGGGTTGCTTTTCTGCGAGCCTCAACTCCCAGAGAGTCGCTATTTAAGTTATAAAGTTAGGTGTAATAATCAGCAAACGCATTCCCTATATCCTTTGGGGAGTGAACAATGCCTGCCGTTGTTGAGATCGCAGGGATCCTGGCCTGGACCGCCCGGTCCCGGAGCTTACGGGCCAGCAGCCTATCGGCTTTGTTTCCTTTATAATAGTACACCTGTCGGAGTCGGAGCAAATTTGCCTGAACTCGCAACTGCTCTCTCTTATTGATTTCATCTCTAATGACTCCAACCTGGTCGCCCAAGGTGGGGGTTGGGTCATTTTTGTTGGCTAGCTCAGTTTGTCTCAGTTCTGCATATAGTTTCGCAAGGGACACTTTGTTTGTAGCCCTTAACTGTGCACTTTTCTTAAGAAAATGGCCTCTGAGATAAGCTTTAAGTGTGGCCCAAAGGATTTCCTGGCTCGTGTCTCCTGTGTCATTATGTAAAAAAGAAAGAACGGTGTAGTAGATAGAAAAACACACCTAGTCATACAATCCCCATAAATATGTGTACTATGTGGGGATAATGTGCTGGTACGAAGGGAGTATTGGTTTGTAGAGAGAGTGGATGTTGCAAAGATGGTTGATTCCGTTAGCAATGAGAAATGCTGGTATAAATAAACCACCTTGGGAATCCTGCCTGTGTGTCTTGAGCGAAAATGTCAACAATTAAAGTGAGTTCAAAGCATACAGACTCATACAATACAGTCCGTTGTAGTGATATTGGTAAACTGGGCTCAATTCACTTTACTACTTGCAGCGTAGTTACGATTAAATTCACAGTATTACCACAACTTTGTTCACTTTATTTCTACTCACAAATGATGCAAGAGGGAAATCAGCGACTCCGGTGATCCTGGGCTGCCTCGCCTCCCTTCCTTTGGGGCAAACTGCGGGTACGCCTAACACCGCTCGCTGTGAAACTCCTCTTTCAGGTGCAGATCCGTTCGCACACAGGCCTCGGCGTGTCTCGCTCCTGACGATGCAAACCATGAGTGGCTAAAAGATACACACCCTCCTACCTCCCATTGGATAGGACGTACCAGCACTGACTCCTTCAGTCTGATCCCGGAGGTAAAACGGCAAAAGTAATCCCAAAAAGAAAGAGCTTGTCCGGGGTCAGAATTAAACATATTTCTTTAATCAATCAATAATTAAAAGTCCAACATGGGAACAAAGGAAAATTACAAAAACACCTAATGCAGTGGCTTACGCGTTTCGGCCGTAGCCTTACTCATAGCCAGTGTCACACTCATTAAGCTATACACTTTAAAAATGCCTCCCTCATTTGGACACTGTTGGCTTGTACCTTATTCACATATCCCTTTGAATTTGTTCCTTCTGATTGGGACTTTGGGAGGAAGATGTGAGCCATGGTAAACGACCGATTGGCGGACAAATCCTCCGGAGAAAGGTGTGGACGCTAATTCATCTCTGATTGGTCGAGGATCCATGTGACTGTTTGGCGTTCATTGCCGTGTGTGGTCTGCCGGGCGACTGACAGGTCCCAGTTTGCTGTTCTTGGCACGTACTAGTGCCACTTTGTTTATGAGTATATCTAATTTGTCCTCAGCTATTGTTCTTACATCTACGTTATCACCCTATTGTCGCCTCTTTTTTCCTGCTTTAGGACTGTTTGCCTGTTTTCGTTATTTTGGGAGAGCAGCCTCCGATTTCTGATCATCGTTTGGATATTTGACTGTGTTTGACCTAGCGCACCTCCATAGGGTGATATCCCATCCTACTTTTACTGTTCTATTTTGATTGGTTTTAATTTATCCTGCATGTTCACCCAGCGACACCCACTTCAGGTGTGGCTCATCATACCAATTATCTAGTTTTGTTTGTATGGCATATATAGCAAGTGTTTTGTATCATAGTTTATATTCTTTTGACTAAGCCTGATGAAACAGCTACTGGTTGGCTGAGAAACGCATTGTTAACTATTTTAACCTTTTTACCACAACTTTGTTCACTTTATTTCTACTCACAAATGATGCAAGAGGGAAATCAGCGACTCTGGTGATCCTGGGCTGCCTCGCCTCCCTTCCTTTGGGGCAAACTGCGGGTACATCTAACACCGCTCGCTGTGAAACTCCTCTTTCAGGTGCAGATCCATTCGCACACAGGCCTCGGCGTGTCTCGCTCCTGACGATGCAAACCATGAGTGGCTAACAGATACACACCCTCCTACCTCCCATTGGATAGGACATACCAGCACTGACTCCTTCAGTCTGATCCCGGAGGTAAAACGGCAAAAGTAATCCCAAAAAGAAAGAGCTTGTCCGGGGTCAGAATTAAAAATATTTCTTTAATCAATCAATAATTAAAAGTCCAACATGGGAACAAAGGAAAATTACAAAAACACCTAATGCAGTGGCTTACGCGTTTCGGCCGTAGCCTTACTCATAGCCAGTGTCACACTCATTAAGCTATACACTTTAAAAATGCCTCCCTGGGCTGTGATTGGTGTAAAAACAATAGGTGTGTTTGAACCATTACTCAATATCCCGTGAATTATTCACTAAACACTATATATGAATCCAGCATAACAGTCTTCTAAGGTCTTAAAAATAAACCAATATATGAATATATATTGAACATAATAATGAAAATAACAAAAATGAGGTATTAGGTAACATATCTCTTAGGTTAAATACTGAATACTAACATGTTCAGAAAAACTTGGTCATAAAGACTGACCTGATATATTACATTATTTAATATAATATCTGTTGATAATAAATATTATCAATCTCCAAGAACAGATATCATATAAACCCTTTTAAATCAAAAGACACTAGAAGTATCCTGAAATCTATAACTGACACAGTCTATAAATGCATGTTTATATATATATATATATATACACACCTTTGCTGTTGGAAGTGTCTAATGTACTAAATATACTCTTTTATCACTGAATATATAAATGGAAACATAATAAAACATTTTTAAAGTTCAAAAATCAGAGATCCACATAGTAAAAATGTGTGTGTGTTTGTGGGTATAATTTGATATCAACTATGTGCAAAAGAACGTAGAATAGCATACTTATTATTCCCAATAATTGATTAGATCATATTGGGAATTCAGGCCTCTAGGGTGTCTGGTTTCCAGCTGGAAAATCCAGAACATTTCCCTTTTCCCTAACAATTTTTCTTTGTCACCACCTCTCTGGGGAGTTACCACTTGTTCAATTGCTTTCCATTTGAGTGTAGCAATGCTGTTATTGTGTTTAGTAACAAAGTGTTGCACAATAGGGGTAGTAGCTTTGCCAACTTTGATAGAACTAAAGTGTTCCCTCATGCGGGACCTTACATCCCTGGTTGTGAGTCCTATATACTGGACCTGACATTGTGTACATTCCAGCATATAAATGACATTGCTTGATGAACAATTAAGACATCTTTCAATATCATATGTCTTCCCAGTGACAGCAGATGAAAAAGTAGTAGTCACTTCTATATAGTCACATGGTTTACACCTGTTGTGTCCACATCTAAACATGCCCTTGTGTCTCAACCATGTACTGATGGGCTTTTCCTCGGGTTTTAATTTAGAGGGAGAGAGTATGTTGCCAAGTGTACAGGCCCTTTTGTAAGAACATCTCAGACCACTATCAACAGTATCAATTAATTTGTCATCTGCTCTTAGAATACCATAGTGTTTCCGCACTCTGCCACATATCTGTTGATATTGGGCACTGAATGTGGTTACAAAAGTAACTCCCTTATGTTCAGTATTAGAAGTATCATCCCTTTTGTTAGTAAGCAAAGAACTTCTGTCTATGTCTTTGACCTCATTTATTGCCTTGGTTATATCAGAGTTTTTATAGCCCCTTTCCTTAAAGCGTGTCACAAGATCCTTTGACTGTTTATCGTATGTTGATGTATCAGAACAATTCCGTTTGAGTCGGATCAACTGACCCTTGGCTATCGCGTAAGGGACATGTTTGGGGTGGCAGCTTCGGCCATGCAACAAAGTGTTGCCCGAAATTGGTTTCCTGTAACTACTAGTTACAATGTTGCCATCATCCATGCCCCTCATCGTGATATCAAGGAAATTTATTTCATTTGGTTCAACCTCAAATGTGAACTTGAGGTTGAGGTCATTGTCATTGATCCAAGTTATGAAGTTTTGGATCCTGTCAGTCTTCCCTTTCCAAATTAATAAAAGGTCATCTATGAAACGCTTATAAAAAGCAATTTCATTGATATACGGATTAGTTTGTGCATAGACGTGGGACAGCTCCCACCAACCTAAGTATAGGTTTGCGTATGAAGGTGCGAATTTGGCACCCATAGCTGTCCCACGTCTCTGCAAAAAATAGTCACCCTCAAATTCAAAATAATTGTGGGTCAACAAAAATAGAGTGACCCTCAATATATAATCCTGGTAATGTGTAGAATAATCGTTTTTTTCTTCCAGAAAATATCTCAAAGCCTGTATCCCTTTGTTATGAGGAATGGTGGAATATAAGGATGTTACATCCACAGTGACCCATGTGTAATCCATACTCCATTTCTCAGATTCAAGTAACTGTAAGACATGTGTGGTGTCTTTTAGATGACTGGGTAGTTGGGTCACCAGTGGCTGCAATATCGCATCCAACCATTGGGAAACATTTTCAGTATATGACCCTATACCACTGACAATGGGCCTACCCTTCACCTCTTCCAAAGATTTGTGAACCTTTGGAAGATGGTGAAAGATAGGAGTGACAGGGTGGTTGGTCAAAAGATAATCATAAGTGTTTCTGTCCAGGAAGCCACTTTCCAGGCCATCATCCAAAAGATCTTTAAGATCTCTTTGGAAAAACCAAATTGGGTTATTGTCAAGTTTTGTGTAACTCTCTGTGTCTAGTAATTGCCTATTGGCTTCCTTGATTTAATCAGATCTATTTAAAACAACCACCGAGCCACCTTTGTCAGCTCCTTTCACCACCAACGCTTTATTATTCTGAATCGATTTTAGTGCTGTTCTTTCCTGTTTGGTCAAATTGTTAGTTGTACTGGTGTTAGTGGTTTTCAATTTCACAAGGTCTTGTTCCACCCTTTTATAAAATGTTTCTAAAATATTACCCCGTGAGTGAATGGGATAAAAATTAGACTTCTTCTTGAATCTGACTTGTTTGTCTACAGATAGACTGGAGGACAAAGAGCCATCATTCAAAAGACTATTCAAACTGACCACATCACATTGTTCTGAAAAAGACAAAGGTTGACCCAAGTTTTCCACTCGCCTATCTGGTTGTGGAGTAACAGTCTCAGAATCATGGAAATGCTTACGTAGTGTGAGATTCCTGATTAGTCTATTAAGATCTATAATAGTACTGAAAAGATTAAAATCACAGGTGGGGGCAAAGCCTAAGCCATAGTTCAGGACTTTCATTTGCATCTGTGTTAACTCAATATCTGATAGATTGATGACCTGAAAGGTCAAAGTCTCTGCTGGGACCTTTTTGTTCTCTGAGGATATCTGGGTTCTGTTGTACCCATTGCCCCTACTCCCCTCCCTAGGTCTTGTGGAGGGATAGAAAAAAACCTGTTCAATAGCTCTAGAATCTTGTATGGTCCTATTGTCGGTACTCATGACACCCATGCTGGTCTGTGTATTTGCAATGGGAGGAGGGAGGTGATAATTTTGGTATGACTGGCCACTCTGATATATACCTGGTGCCATAGTCTGTTGTCTGTAGTCATACTGTAATTGTCTAGGCTGTTGAAAGGATTTAACTCCTGGGGGTATGGTCATATGTGCATATTCATCATATGGTCTCGGCCTGTTATAATTATCATTAGGCAACTCTGTAATAGGTCTATATGAAGGTATTTGTGTGTTACTTGATTGTTTCAATATACCTTGGGGAGTCATGGCTTGTGTGAAATGAATAGATTCTCTATTATGTGCCTGAAGATCTTCCCCTCCTGAGTCTGCCTCACTATCACTAAATGTGACCTGTTTGCTGTTCTTCCAGCGTCTATTGCGCCTATTTCTACTATTACTACGATGTCTGGTCTGTTGCTTTCTGGCCATAAATCTCTGCTGTTTATTCCATATGTAAACAGTGTTGGCTTGATAGTCACTATTGTCCCTGATAAATTTAGAATGTTTGTGTTCCATTATCTGCAGCTTAGTGTCTGCTACTACTTTTTGAAGCTGTTCATCAAACCCCCTGAACTGACTCTCCTGACTTCTTTTGTTAAGCTCATTCTGGATTTCTGCAATATCTATCCTAAGCATTTTAAGCAGATTAATTTTATACCCAATAAGCAACATCATTAGTTTCAGGGAACAGTCAGTTAAAGTCTGATTTCAATCGTCTATAAAAGACTTATCATTGGTGTCAAAAGATGGGAACTTCTGTATTCTCATACCCCTTGGTACCATCTGTTGGGAATAGTATCTTTCGAGAGTCCAAATATCCCATTGTAATTTGTGTTCTTTTATTAGATTGGCTTCCATTTCCATAAACAGTGTATTCAGTGTTATAATAGTCCTGTCAGTAGAAAAAACCTTGTCAATGTCCTGCTGGAGACAATCCCTCTCAGTCACTGGAATGAGGGAGTAGTAAATAGGATTCTGTTCCTCCATGTTTGAAAAAAGGAGCACAAGTATAAGAAAAAACTTGTATAATGTATGGCTTGGATGCTGTCTACTAAGACACAGCCGATTTGTGTCTAATAAATGTAAAAAAGAAAGAACGGTGTAGTAGACAGAAAAACACACCTAGTCATACAATCCCCATAAATATGTGTACTATGTGGGGATAATGTGCTGGTACGAAGGAAGTATTGGTTTGTAGAGAGAGTGGATGTTGCACAGATGGTTGATTCCATTAGCAATGAGAAATGCTGGTATAAATAAACCACCTTGGGAATCCTGCCTGTGTGTCTTGAGCGAAAATGTCAACAATTAAAGTGAGTTCAAAGCATACAGACTCATACAATACAGTCCGTTGTAGTGATATTGGTAAACTGGGCTCAATTCACTTTACTACTTGCAGCGTAGTTACGATTAAATTCACAGTATTACCACAACTTTGTTCACTTTATTTCTACTCACAAATGATGCAAGAGGGAAATCAGCGACTCCGGTGATCCTGGGCTGCCTCGCCTCCCTTCCTTTGGGGCAAACTGCGGGTACGCCTAACATTGCTTGCTGTGAAACTCCTCTTTCAGGTGCAGATCCGTTCGCACACAGGCCTCGGCGTGTCTCGCTCCTGATGATGCAAACCATGAGTGGCTAACAGATACACACCCTCCTACCTCCCATTGGATAGGACGTACCAGCACTGACTCCTTCAGTCTGATCCCGGAGGTAAAACGGCAAAAGTAATCCCAAAAAGAAAGAGCTTGTCCGGGGTCAGAATTAAAAATATTTCTTTAATCAATCAATAATTAAAAGTCCAACATGGGAACAAAGGAAAATTACAAAAACACCTAATGCAGTGGCTTACGCGTTTCGGCCGTAGCCTTACTCATAGCCAGTGTCACACTCATTAAGCTATACACTTTAAAAATGCCTCCCTCATTTGGACACTGTTGGCTTGTACCTTATTCACATATCCCTTTGAATTTGTTCCTTCTGATTGGGACTTTGGGAGGAAGATGTGAGCCATGGTAAACGACCGATTGGCGGACAAATCCTCCGGAGAAAGGTGTGGACGCTAATTCATCTCTGATTGGTCGAGGATCCACGTGACTGTTTGGCGTTCATTGCCATGTGTGGTCTGCCGGGCGACTGACAGGTCCCAGTTTGCTGTTCTTGGCACGTACTAGTGCCACTTTGTTTATGAGTATATCTAATTTGTCCTCAGCTATTGTTCTTACATCTACGTTATCACCCTATTGGCGCCTCTTTTTTCCTGCTTTAGGACTGTTTGCCTGTTTTCGTTATTTTGGGAGAGCAGCCTCCGATTTCTGATCATCGTTTGGATATTTGACTGTGTTTGACCTAGCGCACCTCCATAGGGTGATATCCCATCCTACTTTTACTGTTCTATTTTGATTGGTTTTAATTTATCCTGCATCTTCACCCAGCGACACCCACTTCAGGTGTGGCTCATCATACCAATTATCTAGTTTTGTTTGTATGGCATATATAGCAAGTGTTTTGTATCATAGTTTATATTCTTTTGACTAAGCCTGATGAAACAGCTACTGGTTGGCTGAGAAACGCATTGTTAACTATTTTAACCTTTTTACCACAACTTTGTTCACTTTATTTCTACTCACAAATGATGCAAGAGGGAAATCAGCGACTCTGGTGATCCTGGGCTGCCTCGCCTCCCTTCCTTTGGGGCAAACTGCGGGTACATCTAACACTGCTCGCTGTGAAACTCCTCTTTCAGGTGCAGATCCATTCGCACACAGGCCTCGGCGTGTCTCGCTCCTGACGATGCAAACCATGAGTGGCTAACAGATACACACCCTCCTACCTCCCATTGGATAGGACGTACCAGCACTGACTCCTTCAGTCTGATCCCGGAGGTAAAACGGCAAAAGTAATCCCAAAAAGAAAGAGCTTGTCCGGGGTCAGAATTAAAAATATTTCTTTAATCAATCAATAATTAAAAGTCCAACATGGGAACAAAGGAAAATTACAAAAACACCTAATGCAATGGCTTACGCGTTTCGGCCGTAGCCTTACTCATAGCCAGTGTCACACTCATTAAGCTATACACTTTAAAAATGCCTCCCTGGGCTGTGATTGGTGTAAAAACAATAGGTGTGTTTGAACCATTACTCAATATCCCGTGAATTATTCACTAAACACTATATATGAATCCAGCATAACAGTCTTCTAAGGTCTTAAAAATAAACCAATATATGAATATATATTGAACATAATAATGAAAATAACAAAAATGAGGTATTAGGTAACATATCTCTTAGGTTAAATACTGAATACTAACATGTTCAGAAAAACTTGGTCATAAAGACTGACCTGATATATTACATTATTTAATATAATATCTGTTGATAATAAATATTATCAATCTCCAAGAACAGATATCATATAAACCCTTTTAAATCAAAAGACACTAGAAGTATCCTGAAATCTATAACTGACACAGTCTATAAATGCATGTTTATATATATATACACACCTTTGCTGTTGGAAGTGTCTAATGTACTAAATATACTCTTTTATCACTGAATATATAAATGGAAACATAATAAAACATTTTTAAAGTTCAAAAATCAGAGATCCACATAGTAAAAATGTGTGTGTGTTTGTGGGTATAATTTGATATCAACTATGTGCAAAAGAACGTAGAATAGCATACTTATTATTCCCAATAATTGATTAGATCATATTGGGAATTCAGGCCTCTAGGGTGTCTGGTTTCCAGCTGGAAAATCCAGAACATTTCCCTTTTCCCTAACAATTTTTCTTTGTCACCACCTCTCTGGGGAGTTACCACTTGTTCAATTGCTTTCCATTTGAGTGTAGCAATGCTGTTATTGTGTTTAGTAACAAAGTGTTGCACAATAGGGGTAGTAGCTTTGCCAACTTTGATAGAACTAAAGTGTTCCCTCATGCGGGACCTTACATCCCTGGTTGTGAGTCCTATATACTGGACCTGACATTGTGTACATTCCAGCATATAAATGACATTGCTTGATGAACAATTAAGACATCTTTCAATATCATATGTCTTCCCAGTGACAGCAGATGAAAAAGTAGTAGTCACTTCTATATAGTCACATGGTTTACACCTTTTGTGTCCACATCTAAACATGCCCTTGTGTCTCACCCATGTACTGATGGGCTTTTCCTCGGGTTTTAATTTAGAGGGAGAGAGTATGTTGCCAAGTGTACAGGCCCTTTTGTAAGAACATCTCAGACCACTATCAACAGTATCAATTAATTTGTCATCTGCTCTTAGAATACCATAGTGTTTCCGCACTATGCCACATATCTGTTGATATTGGGCACTGAATGTGGTTACAAAAGTAACTCCCTTATGTTCAGTATTAGAAGTATCATCCCTTTTGTTAGTAAGCAAAGAACTTCTGTCTATGTCTTTGACCTCATTTATTGCCTTGGTTATATCAGAGTTTTTATAGCCCCTTTCCTTAAAGCGTGTCACAAGATCCTTTGACTGTTTATCGTATGTTGATGTATCAGAACAATTCCGTTTGAGTCGGATCAACTGACCCTTGGCTATCGCGTAAGGGACATGTTTGGGGTGGCAGCTTCGGCCATGCAACAAAGTGTTGCCCGAAATTGGTTTCCTGTAACTACTAGTTACAATGTTGCCATCATCCATGCCCCTCATCGTGATATCAAGGAAATTTATTTCATTTGGTTCAACCTCAAATGTGAACTTGAGGTTGAGGTCATTGTCATTGATCCAAGTTATGAAGTTTTGGATCCTGTCAGTCTTCCCTTTCCAAATTAATAAAAGGTCATCTATGAAACGCTTATAAAAAGCAATTTCATTGATATACGGATTAGTTTGTACATAGACGTGGGACAGCTCCCACCAACCTAAGTATAGGTTTTCGTATGAAGGTGCGAATTTGGCACCCATAGCTGTCCCACGTCTCTGCAAAAAATAGTCACCCTCAAATTCAAAATAATTGTGGGTCAACAAAAATAGAGTGACCCTCAATATATAATCCTGGTAATGTGTAGAATAATCGTTTTTTTCTTCCAGAAAATATCTCAAAGCCTGTATCCCTTTGTTATGAGGAATGGTGGAATATAAGGATGTTACATCCACAGTGACCCATGTGTAATCCATACTCCATTTCTCAGATTCAAGTAACTGTAAGACATGTGTGGTGTCTTTTAGATGACTGGGTAGTTGGGTCACCAGTGGCTTCAATATCGCATCCAACCATTGGGAAACATTTTTCAGTATATGACCCTATACCACTGACAATGGGCCTACCCTTCACCTCTTCCAAAGATTTGTGAACCTTTGGAAGATGGTGAAAGATAGGAGTGACAGGGTGGTTGGTCAAAAGATAATCATAAGTGTTTCTGTCCAGGAAGCCACTTTCCAGGCCATCATCCAAAAGATCTTTAAGATCTCTTTGGAAAAACCAAATTGGGTTATTGTCAAGTTTTGTGTAACTCTCTGTGTCTAGTAATTGCCTATTGGCTTCCTTGATTTAATCAGATCTATTTAAAACAACCACCGAGCCACCTTTGTCAGCTCCTTTCACCACCAACGCTTTATTATTCTGAATCGATTTTAGTGCTGTTCTTTCCTGTTTGGTCAAATTGTTAGTTGTACTGGTGTTAGTGGTTTTCAATTTCACAAGGTCTTGTTCCACCCTTTTATAAAATGTTTCTAAAATATTACCCCGTGAGTGAATGGGATAAAAATTAGACTTCTTCTTGAATCTGACTTGTTTGTCTACAGATAGACTGGAGGACAAAGAGCCATCATTCAAAAGACTATTCAAACTGACCACATCACATTGTTCTGAAAAAGACAAAGGTTGACCCAAGTTTTCCACTCGCCTATCTGGTTGTGGAGTAACAGTCTCAGAATCATGGAAATGCTTACGTAGTGTGAGATTCCTGATTAGTCTATTAAGATCTATAATAGTACTGAAAAGATTAAAATCACATGTGGGGGCAAAGCCTAAGCCATAGTTCAGGACTTTCATTTGCATCTGTGTTAACTCAATATCTGATAGATTGATGACCTGAAAGGTCAAAGTCTCTGCTGGGACCTTTTTGTTCTCTGAGGATATCTGGGTTCTGTTGTACCCATTGCCCCTACTCCCCTCCCTAGGTCTTGTGGAGGGATAGAAAAAAACCTGTTCAATAGCTCTAGAATCTTGTATGGTCCTATTGTCGGTACTCATGACACCCATGCTGGTCTGTGTATTTGCAATGGGAGGAGGGAGGTGATAATTTTGGTATGACTGGCCACTCTGATATATACCTGGTGCCATAGTCTGTTGTCTGTAGTCATACTGTAATTGTCTAGGCTGTTGAAAGGATTTAACTCCTGGGGGTATGGTCATATGTGCATATTCATCATATGGTCTCGGCCTGTTATAATTATCATTAGGCAACTCTGTAATAGGTCTATATGAAGGTATTTGTGTGTTACTTGATTGTTTCAATATACCTTGGGGAGTCATGGCTTGTGTGAAATGAATAGATTCTCTATTATGTGCCTGAAGATCTTCCCCTCCTGAGTCTGCCTCACTATCACTAAATGTGACCTGTTTGCTGTTCTTCCAGCGTCTATTGCGCCTATTTCTACTATTACTACGATGTCTGGTCTGTTGCTTTCTGGCCATAAATCTCTGCTGTTTATTCCATATGTAAACAGTGTTGGCTTGATAGTCACTATTGTCCCTGATAAATTTAGAATGTTTGTGTTCCATTATCTGCAGCTTAGTGTCTGCTACTACTTTTTGAAGCTGTTCATCAAACCCCCTGAACTGACTCTCCTGACTTCTTTTGTTAAGCTCATTCTGGATTTCTGCAATATCTATCCTAAGCATTTTAAGCAGATTAATTTTATACCCAATAAGCAACATCATTAGTTTCAGGGAACAGTCAGTTAAAGTCTGATTTCAATCGTCTATAAAAGACTTATCATTGGTGTCAAAAGATGGGAACTTCTGTATTCTCATACCCCTTGGTACCATCTGTTGGGAATAGTATCTTTCGAGAGTCCAAATATCCCATTGTAATTTGTGTTCTTTTATTAGATTGGCTTCCATTTCCATAAACAGTGTATTCAGTGTCATAATAGTCCTGTCAGTAGAAAAAACCTTGTCAATGTCCTGCTGGAGACAATCCCTCTCAGTCACTGGAATGAGGGAGTAGTAAATAGGATTCTGTTCCTCCATGTTTGAAAAAAGGAGCACAAGTATAAGAAAAAACTTGTATAATGTATGGCTTGGATGCTGTCTACTAAGACACAGCCGATTTGTGTCTAATAAATGTAAAAAAGAAAGAACGGTGTAGTAGACAGAAAAACACACCTAGTCATACAATCCCCATAAATATGTGTACTATGTGGGGATAATGTGCTGGTACGAAGGGAGTATTGGTTTGTAGAGAGAGTGGATGTTGCACAGATGGTTGATTCCGTTAGCAATGAGAAATGCTGGTATAAATAAACCACCTTGGGAATCCTGCCTGTGTGTCTTGAGCGAAAATGTCAACAATTAAAGTGAGTTCAAAGCATACAGACTCATACAATACAGTCCGTTGTAGTGATATTGGTAAACTGGGCTCAATTCACTTTACTACTTGCAGCGTAGTTACGATTAAATTCACAGTATTACCACAACTTTGTTCACTTTATTTCTACTCACAAATGATGCAAGAGGGAAATCAGCGACTCCGGTGATCCTGGGCTGCCTCGCCTCCCTTCCTTTGGGGCAAACTGCGGGTACGCCTAACATTGCTCGCTGTGAAACTCCTCTTTCAGGTGCAGATCCGTTCGCACACAGGCCTCGGCGTGTCTCGCTCCTGACGATGCAAACCATGAGTGGCTAACAGATACACACCCTCCTACCTCCCATTGGATAGGACGTACCAGCACTGACTCCTTCAGTCTGATCCCGGAGGTAAAACGGCAAAAGTAATCCCAAAAAGAAAGAGCTTGTCCGGGGTCAGAATTAAAAATATTTCTTTAATCAATCAATAATTAAAAGTCCAACATGGGAACAAAGGAAAATTACAAAAACACCTAATGCAGTGGCTTACGCGTTTCGGCCGTAGCCTTACTCATAGCCAGTGTCACACTCATTAAGCTATATACTTTAAAAATGCCTCCCTCATTTGGACACTGTTGGCTTGTACCTTATTCACATATCCCTTTGAATTTGTTCCTTCTGATTGGGACTTTGGGAGGAAGATGTGAGCCATGGTAAACGACCGATTGGCGGACAAATCCTCCGGAGAAAGGTGTGGACGCTAATTCATCTCTGATTGGTCGAGGATCCACGTGACTGTTTGGCGTTCATTGCCGTGTGTGGTCTGCCGGGCGACTGACAGGTCCCAGTTTGCTGTTCTTGGCACGTACTAGTGCCACTTTGTTTATGAGTATATCTAATTTGTCCTCAGCTATTGTTCTTACATCTACGTTATCACCCTATTGGCGCCTCTTTTTTCCTGCTTTAGGACTGTTTGCCTGTTTTCGTTATTTTGGGAGAGCAGCCTCCGATTTCTGATCATCGTTTGGATATTTGACTGTGTTTGACCTAGCGCACCTCCATAGGGTGATATCCCATCCTACTTTTACTGTTCTATTTTGATTGGTTTTAATTTATCCTGCATGTTCACCCAGCGACACCCACTTCAGGTGTGGCTCATCATACCAATTATCTAGTTTTGTTTGTATGGCATATATAGCAAGTGTTTTGTATCATAGTTTATATTCTTTTGACTAAGCCTGATGAAACAGCTACTGGTTGGCTGAGAAACGCATTGTTAACTATTTTAACCTTTTTACCACAACTTTGTTCACTTTATTTCTACTCACAAATGATGCAAGAGGGAAATCAGCGACTCTGGTGATCCTGGGCTGCCTCGCCTCCCTTCCTTTGGGGCAAACTGCGGGTACATCTAACACCGCTCACTGTGAAACTCCTCTTTCAGGTGCAGATCCATTCGCACACAGGCCTCGGCGTGTCTCGCTCCTGACGATGCAAACCATGAGTGGCTAACAGATACACACCCTCCTACCTCCCATTGGATAGGACGTACCAGCACTGACTCCTTCAGTCTGATCCCGGAGGTAAAACGGCAAAAGTAAATCCAAAAAGAAAGAGCTTGTCCGGGGTCAGAATTAAAAATATTTCTTTAATCAATCAATAATTAAAAGTCCAACATGGGAACAAAGGAATTATATATATATATATACACACCCGATTTATAGGGTGTATATAATACAATAATATATAAAATAGGGGCGCTATCTATATATGCCAAATATCTAAATATACCAAGATAGTGATATCACAGTTCACAGTATATTACATTTACATAGGCATACACACATATATGTAGATGGTTACAGAGTAAAAAAAGAAAAAAGAACCTGTATAGTTGATAATATCAAAATAAACAGATCAGAGTCCAAATAAACTCTAACAAAATCCCCAATGGCTATAGGGGTGTGTAAGGCAGCTCTCCTCGATGTACAAGGCCGTCCACAACGAATCAATCTATAAAGAAGCAGAGAAGGCGCCACATAGCATAATTCCGTATGGTATACCAAATATTATATTGCAGCTCAATTGCACTCACGTGTAGGAAAGCACCAAGATGTGGTGCTGGCTAGGCAGACCGGAACCTCAGAGTTGCCCGGTAAACTCTCCTCTCAGGCTAAAGCTTCCAGCAGCCAGGTTAGTAGTCACCAACAAAGGTAAGGTGTGTGGGTGTCAGGAAGGCCCTTTGATTCCTCAGGGAATTGGAGGCTTACTCCAAGCAGGGATATCCAAATAAATAGCAAAGTAGCAAGTATGTATCAATAAAAGTGTTTATTATAACACATTAAAACCACAGCTACGCGTTTCTCAGTATCATGTACTGTTTCCTCAGGCTGAATAAAACTATACAAATCTTGCTACTTAATATACCCTATACTAACCAATAAAAATGGCTGTTTAACAAACACACCCTGGTTTCTCTTAATTGGTCAATAGATTACGCCAACGTGAGACCTTTTGGATTTACCAATTGGGAACATTACATCCCAATGGTCTAAATATGAACATGGATTTAGTAGCTTTCTGCACTTAATTAAGCACATAATAAAACACTGTATAAGAATACTATTCCTTTTAACATAATACACATAATTGGATTATATTATATCTAAATGTGCAGGAATATTCAATTGATGTTCACAAACACTTTAAATTAATTCTCACAAAATTAAACACATAATATATCACTGACACTGAGCACTTAAATTTAGTTGAAAAACCCTTTTAGGACAGATATATTAGTATACATATTAATCACATTAAAATTTATTTACATAATATATTAAATATACACATAAAACACTTATGTATAACCAATAAATACACATAAATAGATTAAACTTAAGGGTATGAAACCAAATAACTAATTACGTTGCACAACTCACACTCAGTACTATAATATATCATATCACTGAATTTCACATTGCCACACCGTATGATGTATTTATATTAGTATTTTGTATTTTTATTTTATTTTATTTTGTCTGAGATGTGAAAAATTAGCTCACATTTAGGAAACTCATATGTACACGTCACTAGGGTAGTAGAATTCATAAGTGAAGATAGAGGCCATCCAACGATCTATAGTGTGGTATTTAAATGCACACTCGATGTAGAATTAATAACAATGATAGTAATAGATATGTGTCTAGCGCATCGGTTCTGATAGTTAGCGTCTACTTTGTTTATACATCAGCTATCACACCTATCAAAACAATCTTACGATGTTGCCGTAGCTTCAACCAAACATAAACACAAAGGAGGTGTGATGTTATAACATAGGTTAATCCTCCTATGACCATTTGACACGACATATCATTGTAACACCAATAAGAAGTATTTAACAGCACACACCCACCGGAGACGTTGTCCTTGGTAATACCAATGAAAAACAGACACGTCAGTGTGCAGGAAAAGGTTTGATTACCTGACATACAATAACATTGTAACACCAATAAGAAGTATTTAACAGCACACACCCACCGGAGACGTTGTCCTTGGTAATACCAATGAAAAACAGACACGTCAGTGTGCAGGAAAAGGTTTGATTACCTGACATACAATAACATAGTCACCGTATACTTATACTTTGTACGATGAAACTATGTAGAAACAAATTCACGAAATAATAGATGCAAGCTTTCAGCAACATTGGGAGGTGGAAGCTAAATTTAGATTTTAGATTTGAGACGCGCAGGACTTATAACTATGTAAAGACGCATGAGAGCGCGATCACAGAGGATAAGTGAATTTAGATACAAAAGGTAGGATAAGGATTGATCCAATAATAGGGATCGGATTTGAATATAAATAATGATTTTGTTCTTTATTGGTTACTAAATGTATATGAGGATTGACCTAACAATGGGGATCGGATCTGAATATTAATAATGATACTGTTTTTCACTGGTTACTAAATGTATATTAAATTGCCTGAATATTTCTACATACACTTTTAAATGTGTTAGAAATTGTTTATAAACAAATGTACAATGAATTTTGCTGTATATGATGTTTAGATGTATGCAGGAAACAGTATTGTATTAATTTAAATGTGACATGAACGTTATTTACAAACACCTGGCAATCATGTGACCAATTAAGAGAAACCAGGGTGTGTTTGTTAAACAGCCATTTTTATTGGTTAGTATAGGGTATATTAAGTAGCAAGATTTGTATAGTTTTATTCAGCCTGAGGAAACAGTACATGATACTGAGAAACGCGTAGCTGTGGTTTTAATGTGTTATAATAAACACTTTTATTGATACATACTTGCTACTTTGCTATTTATTTGGATATCCCTGCTTGGAGTAAGCCTCCAATTCCCTGAGGAATCAAAGGGCCTTCCTGACACCCACACACCTTACCTTTGTTGGTGACTACTAACCTGGCTGCTGGAAGCTTTAGCCTGAGAGGAGAGTTTACCGGGCAACTCTGAGGTTCCGGTCTGCCTAGCCAGCACCACATCTTGGTGCTTTCCTACACGTGAGTGCAATTGAGCTGCAATATAATATTTGGTATACCATACGGAATTATGCTATGTGGCGCCTTCTCTGCTTCTTTATGGGAACAAAGGAAAATTACAAAAACACCTAATGCAGTGGCTTACGCGTTTCGGCCGTAGCCTTACTCATAGCCAGTGTCACACTCATTAAGCTATACACTTTAAAAATGCCTCCCTGGGCTGTGATTGGTGTAAAAACAATAGGTGTGTTTGAACCATTACTCAATATCCCGTGAATTATTCACTAAACACTATATATGAATCCAGCATAACAGTCTTCTAAGGTCTTAAAAATAAACCAATATATGAATATATATTGAACATAATAATGAAAATAACAAAAATGAGGTATTAGGTAACATATCTCTTAGGTTAAATACTGAATACTAACATGTTCAGAAAAACTTGGTCATAAAGACTGACCTGATATATTACATTATTTAATATAATATCTGTTGATAATAAATATTATCAATCTCCAAGAACAGATATCATATAAACCCTTTTAAATCAAAAGACACTAGAAGTATCCTGAAATCTATAACTGACACAGTCTATAAATGCATGTTTATATATATATATATATATACACACCTTTGCTGTTGGAAGTGTCTAATGTACTAAATATACTCTTTTATCACTGAATATATAAATGGAAACATAATAAAACATTTTTAAAGTTCAAAAATCAGAGATCCACATAGTAAAAATGTGTGTGTGTTTGTGGGTATAATTTGATATCAACTATGTGCAAAAGAACGTAGAATAGCATACTTATTATTCCCAATAATTGATTAGATCATATTGGGAATTCAGGCCTCTAGGGTGTCTGGTTTCCAGCTGGAAAATCCAGAACATTTCCCTTTTCCCTAACAATTTTTCTTTGTCACCACCTCTCTGGGGAGTTACCACTTGTTCAATTGCTTTCCATTTGAGTGTAGCAATGCTGTTATTGTGTTTAGTAACAAAGTGTTGCACAATAGGGGTAGTAGCTTTGCCAACTTTGATAGAACTAAAGTGTTCCCTCATGCGGGACCTTACATCCCTGGTTGTGAGTCCTATATACTGGACCTGACATTGTGTACATTCCAGCATATAAATGACATTGCTTGATGAACAATTAAGACATCTTTCAATATCATATGTCTTCCCAGTGACAGCAGATGAAAAAGTAGTAGTCACTTCTATATAGTCACATGGTTTACACCTGTTGTGTCCACATCTAAACATGCCCTTGTGTCTCAACCATGTACTGATGGGCTTTTCCTCGGGTTTTAATTTAGAGGGAGAGAGTATGTTGCCAAGTGTACAGGCCCTTTTGTAAGAACATCTCAGACCACTATCAACAGTATCAATTAATTTGTCATCTGCTCTTAGAATACCATAGTGTTTCCGCACTATGCCACATATCTGTTGATATTGGGCACTGAATGTGGTTACAAAAGTAACTCCCTTATGTTCAGTATTAGAAGTATCATCCCTTTTGTTAGTAAGCAAAGAACTTCTGTCTATGTCTTTGACCTCATTTATTGCCTTGGTTATATCAGAGTTTTTATAGCCCCTTTCCTTAAAGCGTGTCACAAGATCCTTTGACTGTTTATCGTATGTTGATGTATCAGAACAATTCCGTTTGAGTCGGATCAACTGACCCTTGGCTATCGCGTAAGGGACATGTTTGGGGTGGCAGCTTCGGCCATGCAACAAAGTGTTGCCCGAAATTGGTTTCCTGTAACTACTAGTTACAATGTTGCCATCATCCATGCCCCTCATCGTGATATCAAGGAAATTTATTTCATTTGGTTCAACCTCAAATGTGAACTTGAGGTTGAGGTCATTGTCATTGATCCAAGTTATGAAGTTTTGGATCCTGTCAGTCTTCCCTTTCCAAATTAATAAAAGGTCATCTATGAAACGCTTATAAAAAGCAATTTCATTGATATACGGATTAGTTTGTGCATAGACGTGGGACAGCTCCCACCAACCTAAGTATAGGTTTGCGTATGAAGGTGCGAATTTGACACCCATAGCTGTCCCACGTCTCTGCAAAAAATAGTCACCCTCAAATTCAAAATAATTGTGGGTCAACAAAAATAGAGTGACCCTCAATATATAATCCTGGTAATGTGTAGAATAATCGTTTTTTTCTTCCAGAAAATATCTCAAAGCCTGTATCCCTTTGTTATGAGGAATGGTGGAATATAAGGATGTTACATCCACAGTGACCCATGTGTAATCCATACTCCATTTCTCAGATTCAAGTAACTGTAAGACATGTGTGGTGTCTTTTAGATGACTGGGTAGTTGGGTCACCAGTGGCTGCAATATCGCATCCAACCATTGGGAAACATTTTCAGTATATGACCCTATACCACTGACAATGGGCCTACCCTTCACCTCTTCCAAAGATTTGTGAACCTTTGGAAGATGGTGAAAGATAGGAGTGACAGGGTGGTTGGTCAAAAGATAATCATAAGTGTTTCTGTCCAGGAAGCCACTTTCCAGGCCATCATCCAAAAGATCTTTAAGATCTCTTTGGAAAAACCAAATTGGGTTATTGTCAAGTTTTGTGTAACTCTCTGTGTCCAGTAATTGCCTATTGGCTTCCTTGATTTAATCAGATCTATTTAAAACAACCACCGAGCCACCTTTGTCAGCTCCTTTCACCACCAACGCTTTATTATTCTGAATCGATTTTAGTGCTGTTCTTTCCTATTTGGTCAAATTGTTAGTTGTACTGGTGTTAGTGGTTTTCAATTTCACAAGGTCTTGTTCCACCCTTTTATAAAATGTTTCTAAAATATTACCCCGTGAGTGAATGGGATAAAAATTAGACTTCTTCTTGAATCTGACTTGTTTGTCTACAGATAGACTGGAGGACAAAGAGCCATCATTCAAAAGACTATTCAAACTGACCACATCACATTGTTCTGAAAAAGACAAAGGTTGACCCAAGTTTTCCACTCGCCTATCTGGTTGTGGAGTAACAGTCTCAGAATCATGGAAATGCTTACGTAGTGTGAGATTCCTGATTAGTCTATTAAGATCTATAATAGTACTGAAAAGATTAAAATCACAGGTGGGGGCAAAGCCTAAGCCATAGTTCAGGACTTTCATTTGCATCTGTGTTAACTCAATATCTGATAGATTGATGACCTGAAAGGTCAAAGTCTCTGCTGGGACCTTTTTGTTCTCTGAGGATATCTGGGTTCTGTTGTACCCATTGCCCCAACTCCCATCCCTAGGTCTTGTGGAGGGATAGAAAAAAACCTGTTCAATAGCTCTAGAATCTTGTATGGTCCTATTGTCGGTACTCATGACACCCATGCTGGTCTGTGTATTTGCAATGGGAGGAGGGAGGTGATAATTTTGGTATGACTGGCCACTCTGATATATACCTGGTGCCATAGTCTGTTGTGTGTAGTCATACTGTAATTGTCTAGGCTGTTGAAAGGATTTAACTCCTGGGGGTATGGTCATATGTGCATATTCATCATATGGTCTCGGCCTGTTATAATTATCATTAGGCAACTCTGTAATAGGTCTATATGAAGGTATTTGTGTGTTACTTGATTGTTTCAATATACCTTGGGGAGTCATGGCTTGTGTGAAATGAATAGATTCTCTATTATGTGCCTGAAGATCTTCCCCTCCTGAGTCTGCCTCACTATCACTAAATGTGACCTGTTTGCTGTTCTTCCAGCGTCTATTGCGCCTATTTCTACTATTACTACGATGTCTGGTCTGTTGCTTTCTGGCCATAAATCTCTGCTGTTTATTCCATATGTAAACAGTGTTGGCTTGATAGTCACTATTGTCCCTGATAAATTTAGAATGTTTGTGTTCCATTATCTGCAGCTTAGTGTCTGCTACTACTTTTTGAAGCTGTTCATCAAAACCCCTGAACTGACTCTCCTGACTTCTTTTGTTAAGCTCATTCTGGATTTCTGCAATATCTATCCTAAGCATTTTAAGCAGATTAATTTTATACCCAATAAGCAACATCATTAGTTTCAGGGAACAGTCAGTTAAAGTCTGATTTCAATCGTCTATAAAAAACTTATCATTGGTGTCAAAAGATGGGAACTTCTGTATTCTCATACCCCTTGGTACCATCTGTTGGGAATAGTATCTTTCGAGAGTCCAAATATCCCATTGTAATTTGTGTTCTTTTATTAGATTGGCTTCCATTTCCATAAACAGTGTATTCAGTGTCATAATAGTCCTGTCAGTAGAAAAAACCTTGTCAATGTCCTGCTGGAGACAATCCCTCTCAGTCACTGGAATGAGGGAGTAGTAAATAGGATTCTGTTCCTCCATGTTTGAAAAAAGGAGCACAAGTATAAGAAAAAACTTGTATAATGTATGGCTTGGATGCTGTCTACTAAGACACAGCCGATTTGTGTCTAATAAATGTAAAAAAGAAAGAACGGTGTAGTAGACAGAAAAACACATCTAGTCATACAATCCCCATAAATATGTGTACTATGTGGGGATAATGTGCTGGTACGAAGGGAGTATTGGTTTGTAGAGAGAGTGGATGTTGCACAGATGGTTGATTCCGTTAGCAATGAGAAATGCTGGTATAAATAAACCACCTTGGGAATCCTGCCTGTGTGTCTTGAGCGAAAATGTCAACAATTAAAGTGAGTTCAAAGCATACAGACTCATACAATACAGTCCGTTGTAGTGATATTGGTAAACTGGGCTCAATTCACTTTACTACTTGCAGCGTAGTTACGATTAAATTCACAGTATTACCACAACTTTGTTCACTTTATTTCTACTCACAAATGATGCAAGAGGGAAATCAGCGACTCCGGTGATCCTGGGCTGCCTCGCCTCCCTTCCTTTGGGGCAAACTGCGGGTATGCCTAACACCACTCGCTGTGAAACTCCTCTTTCAGGTGCAGATCCGTTCGCACACAGGCCTCGGCGTGTCTCGCTCCTGACGATGCAAACCATGAGTGGCTAACAGATACACACCCTCCTACCTCCCATTGGATAGGACGTACCAGCACTGACTCCTTCAGTCTGATCCCGGAGGTAAAACGGCAAAAGTAATCCCAAAAAGAAAGAGCTTGTCCGGGGTCAGAATTAAAAATATTTCTTTAATCAATCAATAATTAAAAGTCCAACATGGGAACAAAGGAAAATTACAAAAACACCTAATGCAGTGGCTTACGCGTTTCGGCCGTAGCCTTACTCATAGCCAGTGTCACACTCATTAAGCTATACACTTTAAAAATGCCTCCCTCATTTGGACACTGTTGGCTTGTACCTTATTCACATATCCCTTTGAATTTGTTCCTTCTGATTGGGACTTTGGGAGGAAGATGTGAGCCATGGTAAACGACCGATTGGCGGACAAATCCTCCGGAGAAAGGTGTGGACGCTAATTCATCTCTGATTGGTCGAGGATCCACTTGACTGTTTGGCGTTCATTGCCGTGTGTGGTCTGCCGGGCGACTGACAGGTCCCAGTTTGCTGTTCTTGGCACGTACTAGTGCCACTTCGTTTATGAGTATATCTAATTTGTCCTCAGCTATTGTTCTTACATCTACGTTATCACCCTATTGGCGCCTCTTTTTTCCTGCTTTAGGACTGTTTGCCTGTTTTCGTTATTTTGGGAGAGCAGCCTCCGATTTCTGATCATCGTTTGGATATTTGACTGTGTTTGACCTAGCGCACCTCCATAGGGTGATATCTTTTGACTAAGCCTGATGAAACAGCTACTGGTTGGCTGAGAAACGCATTGTTAACTATTTTAACCTTTTAAATAAAGTAAGTTTTATAACTTACCACTTGCTTCCAGTTTGTTTATCTACTATTAAAATCTTCAATCTGTTATTGGACCACTGAGAGTTCGTGAATGCCTGAGACTACGTCTACTGCCTCTGCAGTACCAAGGCAGGTGCTCCTCCAAATGTGAGTGAATTACATATATTTTAATTACTCATTTTCAACAGCAATACTAGGCCATATAGGCACCCTTTTGTGCTTTATTGTTCCCTACAGATTGCAGCACATCCATCAGAGGTCAGTCTTCTGGGTGACTGCTATTGATCCCAGATTGCTCCATCTACACCACTAGGGGTGTTCTAACATATGTGAGTGAAATTATCACATACACTCTACTGATTATTTCCAACAATATTGGGCCATGTGGCGCTTCTGTCCTTTTCTATTTACTGCAGATTACTGACCCTGGATCGTGGCCTTGATCCTCTACAGATAGCTGTCTCAATTGTGCCAACCAATTCACCCACATTGATACCATCTTATAAGTCTTCCAAGGACTTTTATGCCTTCTGATTTATAACTGCTTACTTATAGAACATATCCATTATTGTGTCTATTGATTTACCAGTGTTTTATTATTGTCAATCCTTTTGAGGATTTTTAAGTTATTTTTCATTTCATTTTATCTTATCCACTATTGTGTATATTGATATAACAGTGTCACGGATACTAACCTACCTACTGACCATTGTTTCAATTGCGTACTAACCACAGCTTTATACACTAAGGGCGCCCCCTATTATCTTTTAGTTGGAGAGATTTAGCTTGAGGTAGTGAGAGGACATCCAAGATGAGATATGAGAGAGACAGTTAGTGACACGGGTTAGCAAGGAAGATGATAGTTCTGGTGCAGAAAGGTAGATTTAGGTGTTGTCAGCATAAAATGATAAAGAAACCTGTGGAACTTTATTAAGGAAATTAATGATGACGTGTAGATTGAGAAGAGGAGGGGACCGAGGACAGAGCCTTGCGGTACCCCAACAGAAAGAGGTAACAGGGCAGAGGATGACCCAGAGAAGGCTACACTAAAGATACGGTTAGACAGATAGGAAGAGAACCACGAGAGAGCTGAGTCACAGATGCAGAAGGAATGGAGGGTTTGGAGCAAAAGAGGGTGGTCCACAGTATCAAAGGCTGCACACAGATCAAGGAGGATAAGTAGAGAGAAGTGGCCTTTGGATTTTGCTGTAAGTAGGTCATTGGTGACCTTAACAATTGCTGTCTCTGTGGAGTGTAGGGGGCAAAATCCAGATTGCAGTGGGTCAAGGAGGGATTTTAATGTAAGGAAATGGGATAGGCGTGCATATACTAGCTTTTCAAGAAGCTTTGAGGCAAAAGGGAGTAGGGAAATAGGGCGGTAGTTGGATGGGGAGGTTAGATCAAGAGAAGGTTTTTTGAGCATAGGTGTGACCAGTGCATGTTTAAGAGATGAGGGAAATATACCAGTCAAAAGAATAGAATGTACCCAAGTGCCAGACAAACGGAGGCTAAAGTTGGTTAAAATTAAGTGATATTTAATACACAATAATTACAATAGGAGTTAAACAATATTAACAAACAGCAGTGGATCCACGCATAAAATAACACAGATTTGCATAAAATTGACAATATAAAATAAATGTAAAACAGTTAGATAAAAATCCTGCAACAATGGATACAGATAAAAACAAAATACCAATCCAGGGCAAAGTGTATAAGTGCGTGTAGATGTACAAAATATCAGTGAAAAGATCACAAAAATAACAAAACAATAACTTTAAAAATAGTCCAAAAATTACCAGAAAAGGTCCAAAAAGTTCAATAAAATGTCCACAAATAATGAATCTGATATTAAGTGGTGTCAATCCTGTGAAATAGTGTAGTGTACAAAAAAAATCCAAAAGAGTGAGATCCAAAAAATGTTAAATAAATCAATGTTAATGTGTCCAAAGGTGGTGATGGCTGCCCCTAGTGCTGTCGATACCAACAGGTGCTGGGCCAAATTGAAAAAGATACTGTGGGGGAAAACCTGTGAAAAAAAGATAAAACAATGTGTAGAATGATCAACTGAAATAAGGCTTACCAGTGCAGGTAAGTCCATTGTTGCAGGATTTTTATCTAACTGTTTTACATTTATTTTATATTGTAAATTTTATGCAAATCTGTGTTATTTTATGCGTGGATCCACTGCTGTTTGTTAATATTGTTTAACTCCTATAGTAATTATTGTGTATTAAATATCACTTAATTTTAACCAACCTTAGCCTCCGTTTGTCTGGCGTCTGGGTACAGTCTATTCTTTTGACTTATTTAAAGTGATAGCTAGGTATCACTGCCCTGGGCATATAAGGTTTAGTTGGCGCTGGGGTATACTTCTGTTTACATGTTGGAAATATACCAGTGCTGAGGGAGAGATTGAAGATGTGTGTGAGTATAGGGATAAGGGTAGAAGAGAGGGAGGGGAGTAGCTGTGAGGGGATGGGGTCAAGGGGACAGGTAGTGAGGTGAGAGCATAGAATAAGAGCAGAAACTTCTTCCCTGTAACAGGGGCAAAAGAGCTACATTTTTGGCTATTTAGGATTTGAATGATTGTGAGCTTTTTTTGTGGGGGGGAGACCGGTAGTATGTTGCGAGCCGATTTAATTTCTGATGGAGTCCATTTTGTTGTTGAAGTATCTGACGAAATCTTGAGCTCAGAGAGAAGTTGTAGTGGGAGGTGGGGGTGGGCAGAGAAGAGTATTGAATGTGGAGAACAGATGTTTTGGGTTTGAAGAAAGAGTAGAGATAAGAGTAGAGAAGTAATGTTGTTTATCTAGATTAAGGGCAGAATAGTAAGAGTTCAAGATGAACTTATAGTGAAGAAAGTCAGCTGAACTCCGAGATTTTCTCCAGTGTCGCTCAGCAGTACGGGAACATCTGCGTAGGTACCGAGTCAGAGGAATATGCCAGGGCTGAGGATGAGTGTATGATTTCCGAGGTGGGGCCAGATTGTCAAGGACTGATGTAAGAGTGGAATTGTAGTGGCAGATAGATTCATCAGGGCAGGAAAAGGAGGGGATGGAAGAGAGGAGAGGTTTGAGAGAGCTAGTGTGCTGTTGCTGATCAAATGACTTTATTCTTCTGTGAAGTTTGGTGTGAGGGGTAGAAGGTGGGAGATTTGTACGGAGGAAAGTGATTTTACAAGTGAAGAGATGATGGTCAGAAAGAGGAAAAGGGGAGTTTGTTAAGTTTGAGAAAGTGCATTGATAGCTGAAAATCAGATCAAGGGAGTGACCATCTTTGTGAGTTGGAGAGTCAGTCCATTGTGACAGACCGAAAGAGAAAGTGAGTTGCAGAAGCTGTTTTGCAGAGGGAGGCAGTGGGATTATCAACAGGGAGGTTGAAGTCGTCAAGAATGAGGGCAGGGGTATCTGAGGAAAAGAAATAACGTAGCCAGGTGGCAAAGTGATCTAGAAATAGAGTTGAGGAGCCAGGGGGTGGTATATGACTGCAACACGTATAGAGAGGGGAGAGAATAAGCGAATCATGTGCGTTTCAAATTAAGAAAATGTGAGGGAAGAGAAGGGCTGTATTTGTTGAAAGGTGCAATGAGAGGAAAGTAAAATACCAACACCACCTCCTTGTCTATTATCAGACCTAGGAGTGTGGCTGAAGTGGAGACCCCCATGTGACAGTGCGACAGAGGAAGCTGTGTCTGAAGGAGAGAGTCAGGTTTCTGTGAGAGCCAGAAGATTGAGAGAGTGGGAGATAAAGAGGTCATGGATAGAAGTGAGATTGTTGCAAACAGAGCGAGAGTTCCATAGTGCAGAAGTGAAGGGGGTGGTGGCTTTAGATGCAAGAGGAATAAGATTAAGGTTACCAGAATTTTGTTTTTAAAGTCCATTGAAGGGCACACACGGGTGTGCAGGGCAAGGAAGTTGTGGGGGACCAGGATTAGGGGAGATGTCACCAGAAGCTAGTATGAGCAAGAGGGAGAGTGACATGAGATGAGATTTGAAGTAATGTTTTTGTAATGAGGTGTAAGTGGGAGAGAGAGTCTTTAGGAATGTGTAAAATTCATGAATACAAAAGCAAGGTGAGGTTAAGAGAGATGGGCTAATGAACAGTGCAGGTGGTGAGGGGGACGAGTAATAGAGTAAAGTAGTTTGTTAAAGAGATAAAAGGTGCCAAAAAGGAATATAAAGATATTGGGCATTTTTACAAAATAGTCAAACAGTGGATAAAATTCAGTATTAAAACAGAACTTGCCTTATACCTTGTTCAATCCTGGTTCAATTCTTGTATAATTATTTGTATCTCACTTATAAATGTTAACTTAAGAGATGTGAACAGATGATCTTACAATGCTGCTATCTAAACCTACATTGCTTCCCCTTAGCAGTGTTAAATTTATATGCCAGAGCATTCAGCTGATTGCAATAAACTAGGTAATGACATGATCAAAGACAGTTAAAATTAGCATTCCAAATTTTGCTCCATTTTTGAGCCATTCTTTCTAAAAACATATCTTGATTTATATTGGTAATCAATTTATATAAATGTAAGATGGAAAATTTTCCTTTAGAAAAAGCATTAATACAGTACTAAAACTGTCCACTCCCAACATCTACCATACAATGATATAAGTTTAATACAATAATGTTTTGCCTTCAAATATGAGAACCGATGTTTTGCATCTAGAGAGTATTTTTCTTTTAATTTGTCAAAGGAATATATAGAGGTTACTCCTTGTGCCTCTTACCATAGTTGATATACTTTACCCAGACCTAAATTATGCCATATTTTTGCGACCCCTCCTAACCTTAGTTCTGGATTGTTATTAATTTCTAAATATTTGGAAACTGCAATGTTTGGATTCCAATAGTCAGGCAAATTTTTAATCTGACTGTGAGTTATATTTGTCAAGGAGAAGGGTAAACTAAGTTTTGATTCAACTGACATTATCATAAAGTAATTGCATTTTGATATCATATCAAGAGCAATCTTACCTAGAGTAGCTAAATTATAATTTACTATCGGCTAGATTTAGAGTTTTGTCGGTAACGACCCGCATAGCTAACGCATGCTTATTTTTCCCTGCACCTTTTAAATACCGCTGGTATTTAGAGTTCACAGAATGGCTGCGTTTTCAGTGCGTTAGGCTCCAAAAAGGGAGCGTAGAGAATAATTTATCGCCACTGCAACTCTCGATACCAGCGGTGCTTACGGACACGGCCAGCTTCAAAAACGTGCTCGTGCACGATTCCCCCATAGGAAACAATGGGGCAGTTTGAGCTGAAAAAAACCTAACACCTGCAAAAAAGCAGCGTTCAGCTCCTAACGCAGCCCCATTGTTTCCTATGGGGAAACACTTCCTATTCCCCCTAATCTGCCGACCGGACATCACCACCACCTACGTTATCCCTATGTACCCCTAATCTGCTGCCCCTAACACCGCCGACCCCTATATTATATTTATTAACCCCTAATCTGCAGCCCCCAATGTCGCCGCCACCTACCTACAATAATTAACCCCTAATCTGCCGACCGGACCGCACCGCTACTCTAATAAATGTATTAACCCATAAAGGATAATTGTAGGTAGTTTATTTAATTTATTTATTGATAGTGTAGTGTTAGGTTTAATTGTAACTTAGGTTAGGATTTATTTTACAGGTAATTTTGTAATTATTTTAACTAGGTAACTATTAAATAGTTATTAACTATTTAATAGCTATTGTACCTGGTTAAAATAATTACAAAGTTGCCTGTAAAATAAATATTAATCCTAAAATAGCTACAATATAATTGTAATTTATATTGTAGCTATATTAGGGTTTATTTTACAGGTAAGTATTTAGCTTTAAATAGGAATAATTTATTTAATAAGAGTTAATTTATTTTGTTATGATTTAAATTATATTTAAGTTAGGGGGGTGTTAGTGTTAGGGTTAGACTTAGCTTTAGGGGTTAATACATTTATTAGAGTAGCGGTGTGGTCCGGTCGGCAGATTAGGGGTTAATAATTGTAGGTAGGTGGAGGCGACATTGGGGGCAGCAGATTAGGGGTTAATAAATATAATATAGGGGTCGGCTGTGTTAGGGGCAGCAGATTAGGGGTACATAGGTATAATGTAGGTTGCGGCGGTGTACGGAGCGGCAGATTAGGGGTTAAAAAAATATGCAGGTGTCAGCGATAGCGGGGGCGGCAGATTAGGGGTTAATAAATATTATGTAGGTGTCGGCGGTATTAGGGGCAGCAGATTAGGGGTACATAGGGATAACGTAGGTGGCGGCGGTGTGCGGTCGGCAGATTAGGGGTTAAAACATTTTAATAGAGTGGCGGCGATGTGGGGGGGCCTCGGTTTAGGGATACATAGGTAGTTTATGGGTGTTAGTGTACTTTAGAGCACAGTAGTTAAGAGCTTTATAAACTGGCGTTAGCCCAGAAAGCTCTTAACTACTGACTTTTTTCTGCGGCTGGAGTTTTGTCATTAGATTTCTAACGCTCACTTCAGCCACGACTCTAAATACCGGCGTTAGAAAGATCCCATTGAAAAGATATGATACGCAATTGACGTAAGGGGATCTGTGGTATGGAAAAGTCGCAGCTGCAAAGTGAGCGTTAGACCCTTTCCTGACTGACTTTAAATACCAGCGGTAGCCCAAAACCAGCGTTAGGAGCCTCTAACGCTGGTTTTGACGGCTAACGCCAAACTCTAAATCTAGCCATATATGAGGGAGGGCAAAACCCATATATTCCTTTGATATTACTAACTTAGCAACACTGATCCTAGGTTTTCTCCCTTCCCACAGGTACTTTTTAATAGCTGAATTAAGTTTCTTACTATCTTCTCTCCTCAATAGTAGAGGTACGTTCTGGAAAATATATAAAAGTTTGGGTAAAAATAATTTTCAACAAGCAAATCTTTCCTGTCAATGGCAGGCGAAGTGATCTCCATTTTTTAAGCTGTTCACAAAAATTATTAACCCCTACACCTATGTTCAATTTATACCACTCTTCAGGGTGTTTAGATATCTTAATTCCCAAATACGTCATATTATTGCCTACTTCTCTACATAGCCCTGATACTGACTCTTCATTTTTATATACCCATAATATCTCTGATTTATTGGTATTAATTTCATAGCCAGAGAACGTACTGAACGTATTAATGATGTTATCAATTTTAGGGAGATTGACCACGGAATGTTGCATAAAAATTAATAAATCATCCGCATAAAGTGCTGTTGTTATCTCTTGATCAACAATTCGTATACCTTGTATCTCTTTTCTAATTAAAATTGCTAAAGATTCTAATGTAATATTGAAAATGTACGAAGATAATGTGCAACCTTGTCTAGTTCCTTTTAACTATTTAAATGAGGAAGTTTTATTACTATTTATCTTCAAATATGCAGAAGATTCCGTATATAATGATTTAATAATATTTTATATATTACCACAATATCCAAATCTTTCCAGGTACAACAACAAATAATCCCATGTAATGGAATCGAAAGCTTTGCGGGCATCAAGAGATATGATAGAGAGGTCATAATTTGTTTTTTCCCCTTTAAATTTCTGATTGTACCAAGTATCAGATATAGATAGGAAAACCTTTTTAAGATTCAAACTTAATGACCTACCCTTTATAAAACCAGTCTGGTCTGGTCCGATGACATCCCCCAGGGAAGACTGAATTCTTTTTGCTATTAATTTAGTTAAACTTTTGTAGTCTATGTTTAATAAGGATATTGGTCTGTATGAGTCCATAGATTTAGGATCCTTTCCAGGTTTCCAATTGAGAGTAATAGCAGATTCATTAAAACCACTAGGGGGGGATCATCTGACCAGACCAGAATTTATTATACATTATGGTCAGAATTCCTGTAATATCCTCCACCAAGATTTTATAGAATTCGGCTGGTAGGCCATCAGGGCCAGCTGCTTTATTATTTACTAATTCCTTAATAATCTTCTTAATTTCAAATTATTTAATGGGCGCATTAATTTTTTTAAAATCTATTGTATTGATCTTTGGATTATTAACCATACTCCAGAATTTGTTCCTCTTTTCATAATTGATATCCGGGTTAGAGTATAATTTCTCAAAATAGTCTCTAAAGGCCTCTCTAATCTTCTCGGTTTCAATGATTGTTTTCCTCTGATATTTTATTTTAGATATAAATGAGGGACTTTTTTGATTCTTATTAATTTGTGCCAACAGTCTACCCGACTTTCTACCAAACATACAGTATTTAGATGCATTTTTGATCTCTTCCTCAATAGTCAGTCTAGCAAAAAAATAATCTCTTTATTTCTTAGCACAAATATATTTCTTCCAATTTTGCCTACCCTTATCCCTAATGTATCTAGTATATGCATTTATTAACTGGTTTGATATTTGTAAATTTCTTTGGTTCATTTTTCTTTTAAATTTAAACATAAAGGCCATAATTTACTCACGTAATACAGATTTTCCTGCTTGCCAAAAAATGTCAACTTTTTCTAAATATTCATTATTATTTTGTTTATACATTTCCCATTTACATTGGATAGAATTAATAAATTTGGGGTTATTAAGTAGGAATTTAGGAAAGGAGAAAATTTTCCCACCTCAACTATGGCTCAGGGTTTCCAATGAAATAGATATTGGAGCATGATCTGATATGGTAATTTGATCTATTCTAGTGTCTTTAATCCTATTAACTAGTTCTTCTGAGGTTAGAATCATATCTATTCTTGACAGTACGCCAAAAGCTTTAGATAGCCATGTAAAATGTATTTTATCTGGGTGCATATTCCTCCAAATATCCTTTGATTTTAATTTTTTTCTTATCTGTTTTAAAATTAATGCTTCTCCTTTTCTTCTATATTGGATAGATTTATCTTTATATTCTTTTGAGCTCTTTCTCCCTCTTTCATGGGTGTTTGCCAAACTCTCTATTTGTCTTCTATCTAATGTCCTGTTAGGTGTTAATTTAAAGTCTCCCCCCCCCCCAGTATAATATATTTATCTGAAAATGGCAGTAAAGCATCTCTAACTGAGTACTAAAACTTTGGATCCATCTCATTTGGACCACAGACATTACATAGAATATACTGTTGTTTATCAATGTATTATATATATATCTTTCATTTTTGTCCAAAATGCATTCCTTAATATTATACTGTAAAGACTTGTTGAACAAAATTGCAAGACCCTTTTTCCTCCTTTCACAGGGGATAAATACAACCTCATTCACCCAGCTCATTTTAAGTTTCATAGCTTCCTGCGTTTTTAAATTAATTTCTTGTAAAAATAAAATTTGAACTCCCATATTTTTAGCATACTTTAAAATTGATTTCCTTTAAATGGGAGATGTAAAGCCACCTACATTCCATGATACAATTTTTAAAACCATCTAATCATTAAAAAAAATGATAAGAGGAGAAAAAAAAAATTGAATCCATCTGTGACCCCCAAAAGGACATTAAAAACAGACGGCTAGATTTGGAGTTTTGTCGGTAACGACCCGAAAAACTAACGCCCGCGTTTTACTGGCCGCACCATAAAAATAACTCTGGTATCGAGAGTCCACATAAAGGCTGCGTTAGGCTCCAAAAAAGGAGCGTAGAGCATTTTTAACGCAGCTTCAACTCTCGATACCAGAGTTGCTTACGGACGCGGCCAGCCTCAAAAACGTGCTCGTGCACGATTCTCCCATAGGAAACAATGGGGCTGTTTGAGCTGAAAAAAAAACAAACACCTGCAAAAAAGCCGCGTTCAGCTCCTAACGCAGCCCCATTGTTTGCTATGCGGTAACCCTTCCGACGTCTGCACTTAACACTCTAACATGTACCCCGAGTCTAAACACCCCTAACCTTACACTTATTAACCCCTATTCTGCCGCCCCCGCTATCGCTGACCCCTGCATATTATTATTAACCCCTAATCTGCCGCTCCGTAAACCGCCGCTACTTACATTATCCCTATGTACCCCTAATCTGCTGCCCTAACATCGCCGACCCCTATATTATATTTATTAACCCCTAATCTGCCCCCCACAACGTCGCCTCCACCTGCCTACACTTATTAACCCCTAATCTGCCGACCGGACCGCACCGCTATTATAATAAAGTTATTAACCCCTAATCCGCCTCACTAACCCTATCATAAATAGTATTAACCCCTAATCTGCCCTCCCTAACATCGCCGACACCTAACTTCAATTATTAACCCCTAATCTGCAGACCGAATCTTGCCGCTATTCTAATAAATGTATTAACCCCTAAAGCTAAGTCTAACCCTAATACTAACACCCCCCTAAGTTAAATATAATTTAAATCTAACAAAATTAATTAACTCTTATTAAATAAATTATTCCTATTTAAAGCTAAATACTTACCTGTAAAATAAATCCTAATATAGCTACAATATAAATTATAATTATATTATAGCTATTTTAGGATTTATATTTATTTTACAGGTAACTTTATTTATTTATTTTAACCAGGTACAATAGCTATTAAATAGTTAAGAACTATTTAATAGCTAAAATAGTTAAAATAATTACAAATTTACCTGTAAAAGAAATCCTAACCTAAGTTACAAATAAACCTAACACTACACTATCAATAAATTAATTAAATAAACTACCTACAATTACCTACAATTAACCTAACACTACACTATCAATAAATTAATTAAATACAATTGCTACAAATAAATACAATTAAATAAACTAGCTAAAGTACAAAAAATAAAAAAGAACTAAGTTACAAAAAATAAAAAAATATTTACAAACATAATAAAAATATTACAACAATTTTAAACTAATTACACCTACTCTAAGCCCCCTAATAAAATAACAAAGCCCCCCAAAATAAAAAAATGCCCTACCCTATTCTACATTACTACAGTTCAAAGCTCTTTTACCTTACCAGCCCTGAACAGGGCCCTTTGCGGGGCATGCCCCAAGAAATACAGCTCTTTTGCCTGTAAAAAAAAACATACAATACCCAAGCCCCCCAACATTACAACCCACCACCCACATACCCCTAATCTAACCCAAACCCCCCTTAAATAAACCTAACAGCCCCTGAAGATCATCCTACCTTGTATTCACCATACCAGGTTCACCGATCGGTCCAGAAGAGCTCCTCCGATGTCCTGATCCAAGCCCAAGCGGGGGGCTGAAGAGGTCCATGATCCGGCTGAAGTCTTCATCCATTCGGGGCAGAAGAGTTCTTCCATCCGATTGGAGTCTTCATCCAAGCGGCATCCATCCGGAGCGAAGCGGCAGCATCCTGAAGACCTCCACCGTGGAACATCCATCCTGGCCGACTACTGAACGACGAATGACGGTTCCTTTAAATGACGTCATCCAAGATGGCGTCCCTCGAATTCCGATTGGCTGATAGGAGTCTATCAGCCAATCAGAATTAAGGTAGGAATATTCTGATTGGCTGATGGAATCAGCCAATCAGAATCAAGTTCAATCCCATTGTCTGATCCAATCAGCCAATCAGATTGAGCTTGCATTCTATTGGCTGTTCCGATCAGCCAATAGAATGCGAGCTCAATCTGATTGGCTGATTGGATCAGCCAATCGGATTGAACTTGATTCTGATTGGCTGATTCCATCAGACAATCAGAATATTCCTACCTTAATTCCGATTGGCTGATAGAATCCTATCAGCCAATCGGAATTCGAGGGACGCCATCTTGGATGACGTCATTTAAAGGAACCGTCATTCGTCGTTCAGTCGTCGGCCAGGATGGATGTGGAGGTCTTCAGGATGCTGCCGCTTCGCTCCGGATGGATGCCGCTTGGATGAAGACTTCAATCGGATGGAAGAACTCTTCTGCCCCGCTTGGATGAAGACTTCAGCCGGATCATGGACCTCTTCAGCCCCCCGCTTGGGCTTGGATCAGGACATCGGAGGAGCTCTTCTGGACCGATCGGTGAACCTGGTATGGTGAAGACAAGGTAGGATGATCTTCAGGGGCTTAGTGTTATGTTTATTTAAGGGGGGTTTGGGTTAGATTAGGGGTATGTGGGTGGTGGGTTGTAATGTTGGGGGGCTTGGGTATTGTATGTTTTTTTTTACAGGCAAAAGAGCTGTATTTCTTGGGGCATGCCCCGCAAAGGGCCCTGTTCAGGGCTGGTAAGGTAAAAGAGCTTTGAACTGTAGTAATGTAGAATAGGGTAGGGCATTTTTTTATTTTGGGGGGCTTTGTTATTTTATTAGGGGGCTTAGAGTAGGTGTAATTAGTTTAAAATTGTTGTAATATTTTTATTATGTTTGTAAATATTTTTTATTTTTTGTAACTTAGTTCTTTTTTATTTTTTGTACTTTAGCTAGTTTATTTAATTGTATTTATTTGTAGCAATTGTATTTAATTAATTTATTGATAGTGTAGTGTTAGGTTAATTGTAGGTAATTGTAGGTAGTTTATTTAATTAATTTATTGATAGTGTAGCGTTAGGTTTATTTGTAACTTAGGTTAGGATTTCTTTTACAGGTAAATTTGTAATTATTTTAACTATTTTAGCTATTAAATAGTTCTTAACTATTTAATAGCTATTGTACCTGGTTAAAATAAATACAAAGTTACCTGTAAAATAAATATAAATCCTAAAATAGCTATAATATAAATATAATTTATATTGTAGCTATATTAGGATTTATTTTACAGGTAAGTATTTAGCTTTAAATAGGAATAATTTATTTAATAAGAGTTAATTAATTTCGTTAGATTTAAATTATATTTAATTTAGGGGGGTGTTAGTGTTAGGGTTAGACTTACCTTTAGGGGTTAATCCATTTATTAGAATAGCGGTGAGCTCCGGTCGGCAGATTAGGGGTTAATAATTGAAGTTAGGTGTCAGCGATGTTAGGGAGGGCAGATTAGGGATTAATACTATTTATGATAGGGTTAGTGAGGCGGATTAGGGGTTAATAACTTTATTATAGTAACGCTCAGGTCCACTCGGCAGATTAGGGGTTAATAAGTGTAGGCAGGTGGAGGCGACGTTGTGGGGGGCAGATTAGGGGTTAATAAATATAATATAGGGGTCGGCGGTGTTAGGGGCAGCAGATTAGGGGTACATAGGGATAATGTAGCTGGCGGCGGCGTGCGGACGGCAGATTAGGGGTTAATAAGTGTAGGTAGCTGGCGGCGACGTTGTGGGGGGCAGATTAGGGGTTAATAAATATAATACAGGGGTCGGCGGTGTTAGGGGCAGCAGATTAGGGGTACATAAGGATAACGTAGGTGGCGGTCGGCAGATTAGGGGTTAAAAAAATTTAATCGAGTGGCGGCGATGTGGGGGGACCTCGGTTTAGGGGTACATAGGTAGTTTATGGGTGTTAGTGTACTTTAGAGCACAGTAGTTAAGAGCTTTATGAACCGGCGTTAGCCCAGAAAGCTCTTAACTACTGACTTTTTTCCTGCGGCTGGAGTTTTGTCGTTAGATGTCTAACGCTCACTTCAGAAACGACTCTAAATACCGGAGTTAGGAAGATCCCATTGAAAAGATAGGATACGCAATTGACGTAAGGGGATCTGCGGTATGGAAAAGTCGCGGCTGAAAAGTGAGCGTTAGACCCTATTTTGAGTGACTCTAAATACCGGCGGTAGCCTAAAACCAGCGTTAGGAGCCTCTAACGCTGGTTTTCACGGCTACCGCCAAACTCCAAATCTAGGTCAGAACCTTTTAATACCTGAAAATTAACCATCTTCATTCTTTTTGATATACACAATAATATTACAAAGAAAAAAAGAAATATATAATATTCCGTGCATTCCTATCCACCTTCCTTATTACTTTTGCTGCTTTGATTACAATTTATTTAGAGCCTAACCATTCCTTGGCCTCAGATTCTTTTAAGAAAGTGTTGTCCCCGTCTTGTGATTGTACATATATTTTAGCGGGGTACATCAACCTAGCTTTTAACCCCCTTTGAATGATTTGTGTGCATATTGGAGCCATAATCTTGCGTTTATTTGAGGTTTCAGCTGAGAAGTCGTTAAATAAAATTATTTTTTTACCTCTAAACTCAAAAGAACCATTTTTAGCTCTTATAATTAGTATTTTGTCCTGAAAATGCAAAAAAAATTAAATTCCCTTCTTTTTGGGTCTATTACATACTTATTAACCCAACAAATATATTTAATTGTGATTGTTATACAACACAAACCTAAGTTTCTTAAACATTTCAAAAAAGGTATTCAATGTCATAATATTGTACAAGCATTTTCAGATATTCACAATGTTAATTCATATGGGATACACTGAGCAACAAATTGTGTCCATACAGATGAGTTTAACTCTTAAGGGCTAGACATCTTTGTATAAAATCCCAAATTATGCTGATTCCAGGCATACAAAATGCATATTTAGATATCCCAGCAGTATAAAAGATAACTATTCAGGTATCTCAACCCAGGTGCGCACTTTGTAAAAAGGTTAACCTATGAAGATGTTCCAAATTGCTTCTCTGAGTACAAAAAAGGAAATAAACAGATATCCCAAAAGATACGTAACTTCATGTGTAGGTTATATGGTATACCAGTTCACAGTTGAAAAGGGGAAGAGTTCTTTTAATTTCAGAAATGTAGATACTTATTCTTATTCTTTATATACCAGGGATATTAAACTCCAGAGGTACCATACTTTTATGCTCATTTTAAGACTGAACTTTATATAGGAAATCCATGTCATATCCTCCAGGTTGAATGTAATTTTCAAAAAAATATTGCAGTTATACATTCATGCATTGTATGAGAAAGTTAAGTGAGGTCTGACTAGACCCTACTCTCGCATGAACTCCTTGTTTTCCAAAGTAATAAAATATCATAAGGGAGTTATACACCTATTTTTGCCCCATTTATACACAGCCAGTAGATTCAATGCAGCATTCAATAAGTATGGTAGGATTGTACTTATCTTATTGTTGATTGGCTGAGATTCAGCATCATGAATAAAATCTTGCTTCAGGCAATACCGCTGAAGTCCCTTTCAGCATTGGCTTGACAGTGGGTCTTTACTCAGGCTTAACAGGGCCTGAGTGCTGATCCTTTATCTCTTTTATTTTTTGCTCCTCCTTGGGACCGTGGTTATCGGTATCCGTGGGCTGCTACCACTCCTCTGTGGGTCCTAGCGGACGGTGGAATCCTGTGGGGGGGGGGGGTAACGGCCCTATCTGTTTGTAACCAGAGCGTTACTTCTCCTTTGCTGGCCTTCCCTGCTAGCGTGACCGTTTTACACTTCCCACTTGTATTCCGGTGTGACCCCAACGGGGTTAGTATCCCTCCGCCTTGGGGTAATCTACACCGCGGCTTGTTCATGGGCCTCGGACACCAGCAAGCGCTCCTAGACACCTGCTCTCATGGCCACACCCACCGGAAGTCACCAAAAATAAATTAATTGCAAAGATTAATTGCAAAGGATTATAAATCAAACCCTAAAAGTTGTTTAAAGTACATAAATGGCAAAAATTTGAAGGACAATATAGATACATTTAAAATGTGTAAAGGGTGGCATGATTAATAGTGACAGGGAGAAGGCTGAGGTACTAAAAAAGTTATTTTCTTCAGTATACACTTGAAACAAACTAGAATATACAAGCCCATATTATTGACTGGGTTGTCTCTAGAGAATATCAGGAAAAAAGATGATAATATTAAAGTAAATAAAACTCTCTGCCCAGATGGAATGCACCTAAAGGTTTTATGGGAATTTAGCACTGTTATAGCTAAATCTCTACTCTTAATTTTGCAAGACTCATTATCCTCAAGCATAGTACACCAGGACTGGCGTAAAGCTTAAGTGGTGCCACTTTTTAAAAAGGGAAGCAAGACTGATCCAGGAAGCTATAGACCAGATAGTCTTACATGAGTAGTGGGGAAGACATTTGAAGGGATTATAGAGGATTAGATTGATGAGTATATTCATGTAAACAAGATTATGAGTTCAAATAAGCATAGTTTTATAAGAAAAAAGATCATGTCAAACTAATCTAATTAGATTCTATGAGGAAGTAAGTAAAAATATAGATAAAGGGGAATCAGTTGATGTGATATACTTGGAATTTGCAAAGGTGTTTGATACAGTGCCACATGAGAGATTAATGCACAAAATTAAGGGACTGGGAATATCTGAACATGTTAGTTTATGGATAAATAACTGGATAGAGGACAGAGAGCAATGAGTAGTAGTAAATGGATCAAACTCAGATTGGATAAAGGTTATCAGTGGAGTTCCCTAGGGATCAGTACTAGCCGCTGTTCTTGTTAATATTTTTACTAATGACTTGAAGCAAGGATTAAATAGCAACATCTCTATTTTTGCAAATGATACAAATGTGTAAGGTCATTAGGTCAGTGCAGGATGAAATTGCTTGACAAGGGGATCTACAAACATTAGAAGAATGGGTAGGTAAATGGAAAATTAGATTTAATATGCGAAAATGCAAGGTTCTATATTTTGGAAGTAAAAATAAGCAGGTAACCTATTATTTAAATGGAACTAGACTTAGCAAATTTGTAATGGCTGGTTATTTATCGCACCAGCAAACAGGCAAATTTGCCAGTTTGCGGGCATGGGGTAAATTAGCTCTCCACTTGTAATCTAGCCCATAATATGATAACTATTCTTGCCCTTTGTCAGGGAAATTAGTATTTATTTAATTTTGATCAGTAATTAAGCACTGCGTTGTAAAAGATCTGTATGATAAAAAAAAGCTTGTAAGTTATCCTATGCTAAGCAAAAATTGCATTGTTTTGCAGTCAAGACCAGTTCAATTGCACAAAGGTATTTGTTAAAATCTGGTCTTTTACAAGCTCTTAAAGATAAACTATGGACAACCTTTTCTAAATCATACAGAGTGGAACCTAGCCAATAACTTTGTTACAAATAAATAACAGAATACTTTACAGAACACTCAATATTGATTTGAATTGTATCAGCAATAGATACTTTGTAATCTCTCACTGTACAGGATAACATTTGATTAATCTATTCAATACAATGGAAACTATTAAAATTTTAAATACCAGCATCCAAAATATGTGCAAGTTATTACAAGCTGCACCAATAGTGATCTATTAAATATCATAACCAAGGCTCCTAATAAGAAAATCATTTTATTACTTGGGGCAAAAATGATTAATTTATTGAGTGAAAAGTAATTTGTAGCACAGAAATTCCAGAGCTTATTCCCTCAAATTTTATGATAAATTGTACATCATTCATTTGTTTACAGAACAGCTTAATTGTCTCATCAATTATCAGTCAACTATAATTTATTCTTATTTCACATCATTTACTATACAACAAGTTATGAATTGTAATACAACCATCTATTTGTGCAGCTTTAGAATATTAAACAGATTAAAGACACTTGGTTTTGGGATACTTTATAGACACTTCCCTTTTGCCTCTAAATAATAGCAATAGAGAAGAAACAATCTAAAAGATTAATATTTTACAGCAACAAGGGAATCAATGTGACTATGTACTGTATATCCAAGGCAACAGTACCAGCAATAACTTCCACAAAGACCTTCGCCTCACTATGCAAACATTTCAGATTCTTCAGCCAATTCATTATCAATGACTTCCGAGTAACATCTTAGCTATGACCATTTTGCATCAACAGCTAGTCCAGTGTAACAGCAGGGCTTTTCTAAAATATTCAGTTTCTGGAGATGTTGCAAAACCTATATCAGAAGTGGAGAATGTCTTATACAGTACATGTCCAGATAAGTAGTAATGTTCATTTTTTTAATTAATTAATATTAATAAAAACATGTAATCTGTGCAGGTAGTATGCAGCAAGTAGCAGGCAGTAATTCATTTTTTGTGCCATTTTGGGCAAGCATGCCAAGGTTCACCACCTATAATCTATACTAGTACAACTCTAGTGTTGCTCCTGGATAAATAAATGCACTGTCCAGGATTTGTTGTCATTGGTCTGCCATTAAAGAAAATTAAAGCAACTGTATGGCCAGATTTATGTTTCTGGAGTCTATAGATGTATGTTTTATTAAACACACCTTGACTTTTGTGTTCATTGGTGGTATTGCTAACAAACAATCACTGTTGGCACTTAATAAGAAACTTTTGTGTTTACCAATAAAATGTATTTCATAAGAGAAACTGTAACATTTTTTTCTTTATCTTTGACCAACCAAGAATGTTTCCCTTATAGAAAATATGTCACTGAGCATCTGCTTACATCTATTAATTAGAAATCCAGTTCTGACTGCCCTAAGTCAAGAGAGATGAAGGTTGTTCCCCATAAAAAAAAGCAAATATTTTTTTTTTTACGAGGTTGTGGGTAATACACACAGCACAAACCATGGCTTTCACCTCTGTAGACTATTACATTTTGAAGACAGGCAAGTTACAGATTAACATTGTAATGTACAAAGCAAACCTGTTCATATCTGGGTTGACTGAGGAGATAGTTGATATGTTGTTCTTTCAATCATAATGGTAATGATAGCTTTTGAAAATCAGTAAACTTTGTGAGACTAATAACTATAAATAAAAAGTCTTGAGTTATTATTTTGACCAAAATATAGAAAAAAAAATATTGCACTATATCCACTCAAAACTGTCTGATATATATATATATATATATATATATATATATATATATATATATATATATATATATATATATATATATATATATATATATATATATATATATATATATATATATATATATATATAAATGGGCAAATACTGGTTATGATTTTTACACTATAAACAATAAGTTATAATAATCCTAAAAACAATAAATAATGAAAAATCATGAATAAATAAATTAATAAATCTTATGTCTTATAATGCAAATGTGTACTTATAGTTGTGAGTCATTTAAGATCAGTCCAGAATTAGACCCAATAGCTAGAGTGAATGTAATATACACACTAGCACACTGAGAGAAGCCCAGGACGTGACCCACTCTGAAAGTATTAAGTAATAAAGTGCAGAATAAACAGAATAAATTACTCACAAAGAGGAGCTGTGTACTAGATGCAGAGCCGGACTCAGGTTGGCTTAAAGGTAGATAAAGGAGTGTCCAGGAGAATGATCAGGTAAGCAGAGATCAGTAATATATTCAGGCAGGAATATATAAATCCACGGGTTAATCCAAAAGAGTTGTCAGGCAATGAAGAGGTCAAGTTACAGTTCAGGCAGGCACAGGTTAATCCAAAAGAGTTGTCCGGCAAAGCAGAGGTCAAGTTACAGTTCAGACAGGCACAGGTCAATCCAAAAGAGTTGTCAGGCAAAGCAGAGGTCAAGTTACAGTTCAGACAGACACAGGTTAATCCAAAAGAGTTGTCAGGCAAAGCAGAGGTCAAGTTACAGTTCAGGCAGGCACAAGATAACATAGAATAGAACGTAACCAGGATACAGATGAATCCAACAAACCGGCAGTGAGGATCTGAGATGCAGAGAATTTAAAGACCCGCCTGACATCATCAGAACGGGCCAGGCTCAGAGAAACTGCATCACATTGCTAGGCAACATGACACAGCAAGCAGGAAAACAGATCTGAGAGCTGCAACAGCATGGTTGGAAGCGGCGGATCGTGAAAATAGTCTTTTTAAAGGCACTTAATATCCTTAAAAATTTCAAACAGGTAACTTCTTGAACTCCTCAGATTAGTGGGTACCTTATATTGTTCAAGAGCCCTTTTTAATGTCTGAGGTGTATCAGTACATATCCTTCCACACCCATATCCTTAAGGATCCAATCAACATGGATATATACAGAACAAAATAGAAAAACAGAGCACACACTTGATTAAGGTGTAGTTTATTAAAAAATAGCACACGCGCAGATAAATATAAAAACTAGATGTAAGTTAATACAATGGCATCTATTTATCAAGCCGTCAACCGCAAATACGCTGGAATTCCGCAGCGTATTTGTGGCGAGCCTGATTCCCCTTATTTATCAAACCCTACAGACTGGCAAAAGTAGAATTTTGTGACGTAACATACGATCCACCGGACTCAGTCCGACACAGATCAATGCTTACGTCATTACAGATGTTCCAAATGCAAATTCGGCACAATCTGACTACTTTTGCTAGTTATCAAATGTCTACCAGGTACGCTCTGCACTATTCCGGACCAGCGCACCTGGTTTTCAATCCGCCGCCCTGGAGGCGGCCGATGCCATAGGAATCAATGGGAGTCTGAAAGCAGCGAAAGCTTATGTTCGCTGCTGCCCGATATCCCATTGATTCCTATGGTAATGTTTACACCTAACACCCTAACATGTACCCCGAGTCTAAACATCCCTAATCTGCCCCCCCCTACACCGCCGCTACCTACATTATACTTATTAACCCCTAAACCGCCGCTCCCAGACCCCGCTGCAACTAAATAAAGTGTTTAAAACCTAAACTGCCACTCCTGGAGCCCACTGCCACCTACATTATACTTATTAACCCCTAATCTGCCCCCCCTACACCACCGACAGTATATTAAATTTATCAACTCCTAATCTGCCCCCCTACACTGCCACCACCTACATTATATTTATTAACCCCTAATCTGCCCCCCCTACACCGCCGCCACTATATTAAATTTATTAACCCCTAAACCTCAGTCTAACCCTAACCCTAACACCCCCTAACTTAAATATAATTTAAATAAATCTAAATAAATATTCCTAGCATTAAATAAATTATTCCTATTTAAAACTAAATACTTACCTATAAAATAAACCCTAAGATAGCTACAATATAACTAATAGTTGCATTGTAGATAGCTTAGGGTTTATTTTTATTTTACAGGCAAGTTTGTATTTATTTTAACTAGGTAGAATAGTTATTAAATAGTTATTAACTATTTAATAACTACCTAGTTAAAATAAATACAAAGTTACCCGTAAAATAAAACCTAACCTAAGTTACAATTACACATAACACTACACTATAATTAAATTAATTCCCTAAATTAACTACAATTAAATCAAATTAAATAAAATTATCTACAGTACAAAAAAACAAAAACACTAAATTACAGAAAATAATAAAAAAAAATACAAGATTTTTTAAACTAATTACACCTAATCTAATCCCCTTAACAAAATAAAAAAGCCCCCCCCCAAAAAAAAAGCCCTACCCTACACTAAATTACAAATAGCCCTTAAAAGGGCCTTTTGCGGGGCATTGCCAAAAAGTAATCAGCTCTTTTACCTGTAAGAAAAATTACAATTCCCCCCCCCCAACATTAAAACCCATCACCCACACAACCAACCCTACTCTAAAACCCACCCAATCCCCCCTTAAAAAAAAACTAACACTAACCCCTTGAAGATCACCCTACCATGAGAAATCTTCACCCAACCGGGCCGAAGTCCTCAACAAAGCCAAGCGAAGTGGTCCTCCAGACAGGCAGAAGTCTTCATCCAAGCCGGGCAGAAGAGGTCCTCCAGACGGGCAGAAGTCTTCATCCAGACGGCATCTTCTATCTTCATCCATGCGGCGCGGAGCAGGTCCATCTTAAAGACATTTGATGCGGAGCATCCTCTTCATCCGGAGTAATCTTGAACAATGACGGGTCCTTTAAGTGACGTCATCCAAGATGACATCCCTTCAATTCCGATTGGATGATAGAATTCTATCAGCCAATCGGAATTAAGGTAGGAAAATTCCTATTGGTTGATGCAATCAGCCAATAGGATTGAGCTTCAATCCTATTGGCTGTTCCAATCAGGCAATAGAATGTGAACTCAATCCTATTGGCTGATTGGATCAGCCAATAGGATTGAAGTTCAATCCTATTGGCTGATTGCATCAACCAATAGGATTTTTCCTACCTTAATTCCGATTGGCTGATAGAATTCTATCATCCAATCAGAATTGAAGGGACGCCATCTTGGATGACGTCACATAAAGGACCCGTCATTGTTCAAGAAGACTCCAGATGAAGAGGATGCTCCGCATCGGATGTCTTGAAGATGGACCCGCTCCACGCCGGATGGATGAAGATAGAAGATGCCGTCTGGATGAAGACTTCTGCCCGTCTGGAGGACCTCTTCTGCCCGGCTTGGATGAAGACTTCAGCCTGTCTGGAGGACCACTTCGCTCGGCTTCGTTGAGGACTTCGGCCCAGTTGGGTGAAGACGTCTCACAGTAGGGTGATCTTCAAGGGGTTAGTGTTAGGTTTTTTAAGGGGGGATTGGGTGGGTTTTAGAGTAGGGTTGGTTGTGTGGGTGATGGGTCTTAATGTTGGGGGGGATTGTAATTTTTTTTACAGGTAGAAGAGCTGATTACTTTGGGGCAATGCCCCGCAAAAGGCCCTTTTAAGGGCTATTTGTAATTTAGTGTAGGGTAGGGCTTTTTTTTATTTTGGGGGGGCTTTTTTATTTTGTTAGGGGGATTAGATTAGGTGTAATTAGTTTAAAAATCTTGTATTTTTTTATTATTTTCTGTAATTTAGTGGGGGGGTTTTGTACTTTAGATAATTTTATTTAATTTTATTTAATTGTAGTTAATTTAGGGAATTAATTTAATTATAGTGTAGTGTTATGTGTAATTTTAACTTAGGTTAGGTTTTATTTTACAGGTAAGTTTGTATTTATTTTAGCTAGGTAGTTAATAACTATTTAATAACTATTGTACCTAGTTAAAATAAACACAAACTTGCCTGTAAAATAAAAATAAACCCTAAGATAGCTACAATGTAACTAATAGTTATATTGTAGCTATCTTAGGGTTTATTTTATAGGTAAGTATTTAGTTTGAAATAGGAATAATTTATTTAATGCTAGGAATATTTATTTAGATTTATTTAAATTATATTTAAGTTAGGGGGTGTTAGGGTTAGGGTTAGACTTAAATTTAATATAGTGGCGGCAGTGTAGGGGGGGCAGATTAGGGGTTAATAAATATAATGTAGGTGGCGGCAGTTTAGGGGGAGCAAATTAGGGGTTAATAAATATAATGTAGGTGGTGGCGGTGTAGAGGGGGCAGATTAGGGGTTAATAAATATAATGTAGGTTGCGGCGGTGTAGGGGGGGGCAGATTAGGGGTTAATAAATATAATGTGGGTGACGGTGGTGTGGGGGGGCAGATTAGGGGTTAATAAATATAATGTAGGTGGTGGCGGTATGGGGGGCAGATTAGGGGTTAATAAATATAATGTAGGTGGCAGCGGGGTAGGGGGGCAGATTAGGGGTTAATAAATATAATGTAGGTGGCAGTGGTGTGGAGGGGGCAGATTAGGGGTTAATAAATATAATGGGCTCTGGGAGTGGCGGTTTAGGGGTTAAACACTTTATTTAGTCGAATACAGGTAAGTTGACGGCTTGATAAATAGATGCCAATGCCTCGAAGGTGCTACAATACACAGTGGTTTGAGGAACAGTGATGTTGACTTTCTCCCACAACGGACGCCGACTCCTTCAGTAGCTTCGGAACACTTCAGAAGTCACAGTAAATTGATCTACCGGCAGCAGCACACAGTCCAGGATAAATAAAAGCAATATTTGCCAGCAAACTAACTTCCACCTCAACCCGTTTCCCCCGGTCCTCGGCCGGGCTTTATCAAAAGGATAAAACAGTGATTATTATTATTTTGAATAGGATAAATTTAGACACTAAGGGGCCGATTTATCAAATGTCTGTCTGACATGATCTGATCAGCGGATCATGTCCGACAGACATCGCTGAATGCAGACAGCTTACGCTCTCCACATTCAGCATTGCACAAGCAGTTCTTGTGAACTGCTGGTGCAATGCTGCCCCCTGCAGGCTTGCCGAAAAACAAGGGGCATCAAGCTCCATTCGGAGCTTGATAATTCAGCCCCTATAGGCCAGATTACAAGTGGAGCGCTAAATATGACTTTTGGAAAAACGATATTTGCGCTCCACTGGATAATACCAGCGCACGCTAATGTGAACCAGTATTACAAGTTGACAGCAATATGAACCTCTTGAGAGCGTGCTCCCATAGACTCCAATGGGAGCCTCCTTCTCATGCCGTGAGACACGACATGAGAACTATCACAGCGAAGGGGGTAGGTAGCGCAGCAATGGCAGCAAATTGTAAATATATATATATGTATATGAATATATACATATATATTTATGTGTTAATATGTGTAAATACACATATTGACACATAAATATATATGTATATAAGCATATTATATATTTACTGGGAACATACAGTTCTCATAGACCGCAATGTAAAGGCACTTTTCACCCCACACCCGCTCCCTTTAGACTCCAAAAACAGCTTTATGCAGTTATTTTATTAAAAAAATAAAGATGCTGAGGACTTCCAGTGGGCGGGCTAAAGGATAGCAGCAAGAGTTTGGAGCTAAGTCCAAAGTGGGCTTCAAATTTATTTCATATAAGGATTATCTTTGGATTTTTGGCTGTCCTGCACCCGTTGAAATTCTTTGGCAGAGTATGCTGCCCGGAGTAGGGGAATATTGCTGAAAGAGCCTCTACATTTTTTGCAGGAGCTGATCATCGCTCCAACACCAAAGCCCACTGTACATTGAAGAGCCAGGCTGGCGCGGTACATAACAAGCTCTGCAGACACAGCAGCAAAGCTCCGGCACCGACTTTGATTGTACCCCAAGGATAGTTGTGAGAGCGTAACAACTTGAAAGGGAATACCGCAATGGAGACGCCATTACAGTCGCATGTGGACTGCTTCAGACCTAAGCTGGCCACAGCATCCACAGAGGAAGTCGTGATCAGCCGCAGTGCAAAATAATTGGCACGAAAGTTTGCAGCGCCATCTTGGTGGTCTGACCCATTAGTGTAAGATAGAGCGGTGAGCTGGTAGGTCGTGAACTGAGTCTGCCTTACACAATACCAACGGATTCCAGCATATCAGCAGGATTGTTAGCGTACAGCTTGCACACGTTCACTGCTATTTGGTGTAACAGCTGGTTATGGTATAAACACATTAGTTTTCCCCACTAGAAATCAAACGCCTCTGAATGTGTTAAGTGTCCTTTATTATTAGTGGGATAGACTTCAAGACAAAACGATAGCATATTTTTTTTTTCTCTTTAACTCTGCACACCTTATGTCTGTGCATCAACACAGAACGTATAACTACAGTTGCACTGTTCTTTGCTGCTCACACCAGAGATATTATAGACCAAAGTGCTCAATAACTCAAGACTTATAGTGCCAGTTTTAACATAAAGGACACTGAGACTGTCATTCCCAAAAAGAGTGAACCCTCAAAAACTGTGCACAAAGGCTAATATCAATTTTCACATCTGTGTATATTGTACTAAATGTGTATGCTTTCTCTCTTATACCTGATTGTTCTGCATCAAATCTATATTGAAGAGTTACACTAATTTGGGTTGTACAGAGGATCAAAAACGACTAATTTTCCATAGTATTCTGAACTACAATTACAACTTAAAAATACTCTATGTTTGTTTAAATTCAGCATATGTACTTTTGTTGTTGTGGTCTGATTTTCACTGTTTTATGGGTGTATGGAGAAATATTTAACTAGCAGCCCAATGGCAAGTTGCAGTAAAACTACTGAGCGCAGAAATAAATCTGGGATTGAATCTGCCAGTCAGTGTTCTACTGCAGAGGTTTTGCTAGAAAGAAACTTACTTACTTACACACACCCTATTGTAAAACAAACATCTATCAGCTAGATTACAAGTTTGTGCCTTCGTCTTTTAACGCTGAAAATATGGTATTCTAATCGCTAAAACAGCACCGCAGCCATTACAAGTCTTGTCGGTATAGGTGTACTGCAAGCCTTTTAGCCTGTAACGCAACGTCAGTACCGCACTCGTAAAAATTATGTTTTTTCATGGGATTTCCATAGCGCTGGTATTACGAGTTTTGCGGTGAGACTAAAAAGCGAGCGTTACACACTAAAACAACAAGATCAGTAACACCATCTAAAGTCAGTAGTTATGAGTTTTACGCTACAAAGCTGTAACATAAAACTCATAACTAATGTGTTAAAAAGTACACTAGCACCCATAAACTGCCTATTAACCCCTAAACCGAGGCCCTCCTGCATAGCAAACACTAAATTAAATTTATTAACCCCTATTCTGCCACTCCCAATATCACCGCCACTAATAAAATGTATTAACCCCTATTGCGCGGCTCCCCGACATCGTCACCACTATACTAAAGTTATTAACCCCTAAACCTCCTCCCTCCCGCATCGCAAACACTATTTAAATATTATTAACCCCTAATCTGCCATCCACCCACATCGCCCCCACTATAGATTACGAGTTTTGTCGGTAAGGCTATGTGTTGCTAACAAGCAGTTTTCCCCTCACCTTCGATTGAAGACACTACATCCTTATGGGCTCAATGCAAATTTGTATTTGGCAGCCTTCAATTGATAGATCCTCACAACATACATATTTTATCTTATCACATTAATAAAATCCATTCTTATTTCTATATTTCTATCAAACATCCCATTTCTTATATATCCTATATAACACACAATAGTACAACAGATACCAACTCACCACATACACTTACACATTAACAAATATCCACTTATATAATCTGAACTTGATCTCACTCATGCTAGATTTATTCTTAACCTTTCACTCTTCATTCACACCATTCACCTTTAGTAATATTATTTTTCATACATATAATCATTATTTGTTTCACCTATCATGGTGACTTTTGGTTTTAGGTTCTACTTAATGTTCCAATAATGGCATTCATAACATTACACAATGACAACATGATTCTAACTTCTCCACTGGCATTCAATGACATATACGAACTTCAAATATTTATACCTTATAATTATTACAATCTCACTATATTTATTTATCACACAATCCATTTATCCATCAAAGTGAAAATTTTCTTACACATATCCTCTATACATATATTTTTTACATTCAAGCAGATATTCTGTTATTAGGCACAAGTTTATATACACACAATATTTTACGATCATCAAACATACAGGTATAGTGAACACCATATCCTATATTATAAAAGGCCAAGTGTGTTTGTCCGAAGCTGTCATGCGCAGTAGAGACAAACACACTTGGCTTGAGATAGGGAGCGCAAGGTACACAAACAGCTGTGAGGTCTGGGGAGCGCGAGGTAAGCTACTCAACAGCTGTGAGGTCTGCTGCGTGACGTCGCGAGGGGCGTGGCCGGGCGGGTGTCGCCGCGATGGGGTGTCGCCGCGGGGGCGTCGCGAGGGGCGTGGCCGGGCGGGTGTCGCCGCGATGGGGCGTGGCCGGGCGGGGTCCCGCGATGTGAGACAGAGACAGAGAGGGAGCAGGAGGGGGGGGGGGAGAAGGGCCAAAGAGGGGGGGAGAGAGCCAAAGGGGGGGGAGCCAAAGAGAAGGGGGGGAGAGCCAAAGAGGGGGGGAGAGAGCCAAAGGGGGGGGAGCACAAGAGAAGGGGGGGTGAGCCAAAGAGAAGGGGGGGAGAGCCAAAGAGAAGGGGGGGAGAGCCAAAGAGAAGGGGGGGGGAGAGCCAAAGAGAAGGGGGGGGAGAGCCAAAGAGAAGGGGGGGAGAGCCAAAGAGAAGGGGGGGAGCCAAAGAGAAGGGGGGGAGAGCCAAAGAGAAGGGGGGGGGAGAGCCAAAGAGAAGGGGGGGGGAGAGCCAAAGAGAAGGGGGGGGGAGAGCCAAAGAGAAGGGGGGGAGAGCCAAAGAGAAGGGGGGGAGCCAAAGAGAAGGGGGGGGAGAGCCAAAGAGAAGGGGGGGAGAGCCAAAGAGAAGGGGGGGAGGGGGGGGAGAGCCAAAGAGAAGGGGGGGGAGAGCCAAAGAGAAGGGGGGGAGGGGGGGGAGAGCCAAAGAGAAGGGGGGGGGAGAGCCAAAGAGGGGGGAGAGAGAGAGCCAAAGAGGAAAAAGAGCCAAAAAGGAGAGAGAGCCAAAGAGGGGGGGAGAGAGAGCCAAAGAGGGGGGAGAGAGAGCCAAAGAGGGGGGGGGGGAGAGCCAAAGAGGAGGGGAGAGCCAAAGAGCGGGGGGGGAGATAGCCAAAGAGGGGGGGAGAGAGCCAAAGGGGGGGAGAGAGATAAAGGGGGGGAGAGCCAAAGAGGGGGGGAGAGAGAGAACCAAAGAGGAAAGAGAGCCAAAGAGGAGAGCAAAAGAGGGGAGAGAGACAAAGAGGGGGGAGAAAGAGCCAAAGAGGGGGGGGGCAGAGCCAAAGAGGGGGGGCAGAGCCAAAGAGGGGGGGGAGCCAAAGAGGGGGGGAGAGCCAAAGAGGGGGGGGGGAGAGAGCCAAAGAGGGGGGGGAGAGAGCCAAAGGGGCGGAGAGAGCCAAAGGGGGGGAGAGCCAAAGGCGGGGGAGAGAGCCAAAGGGGGGGAGCCAAAGGGGGGGGAGAGAGCCAAAGGGGGGGGGGAGCCAAAGGGGGGGGAGAGAGAGCCAAAGAGGAGAGAGAGCAAAAGAGGGGAGAGAGCCAAAGAGGGGGGGGAGAGAGCCAAAGAGGGGGGGGGGGAGCCAAAGAGGGGGGAGGAGAGCCAAAGAGGGGGGGGGAGAGAGCCAAAGAGGCGGGAGAGAACAAAAGAGGGGGGAGAGAACAAAAGAGGGGGGAGAGAACAAAAGAGGGGGGAGAGAGAGCAAAAGAAAGGCGGGAGAGAACAAAAGAGGGGGGAGAGAACAAAAGAGGGGGGAGAGAGAGCAAAAGAAAGGAGGGAGAGAGCCAAAGAGGGGGGAAGAGAGAGCAAAAAAGAGGGGGGGAGAGTGCAAGGGGTGGAACCGCTGTACTGCAAAAAATGGCCTGTGTACACGGGCTTTAGTACTAGTCGGATATAATAGACAATTGGAGATATTGAATACAGTTAATAAATCACAGATCAAATGTGTAGTAAAATTTTATAAATTATTTCTCTTTTACATTTGAGTAGACATTCTTTATTAAACACAAGTTTCTATAAAGACAATAGTTTAGCAACGTGTTCAGGGTAGTATTTATCCAGCAGACTTTTTAAACATATATAATTAGGGAACATTACATCACATATAGTAGACAATTCTGGATGTTGAGTACAGCGATTAAAATCGCAGATTAAGTATGCAGCAAATATTATTATCCATCATTTGCTATTCAGAAAACATAGCGCAAGAATATTTTATAAAACCCTTAAGGTATATAACAATCATTATGCTCTGGTTAAACTGTGTCGGAGTACCTCTTTTGGGTCTACAGGTATATAGGACATTATTATAATGTGGATACTATATAAGACATCTGATTGCTGACCAATTGGGTTGGGAGAATACAGCCATTAAAATCATATATTGGTCATATAGGAATAGCATCTTAGGCAGAGCCATGGGTCACGATTATACACTGAAGAGTTGTATTATATCACAGATAAAACAATTGGATGCATGTTTCTAGTATATTTTCATTATCGGATAAATTACAACAATTCCGAGAGAATACATAGAGGTACCATAATAATATAAAGGGTTTACTTCTTTTACACAATTCCTTTCATATACAGTTTAGTAATCATTAATGGTTTTTAATTTGTAACAGCTGGTGGCCGAGACCGGCTTTTCACAGCTGACATATGAAAATGCATTCTCATTGGACAAATACTTTATGACAACTTCCTGCTTCTTGATATACAATGTGTATATAATGTTAACAAATGTAATTGTTTGTATTAGCTTTTATATGAGGAAACAACCCAGTTGGGGTTGAGAAACGCGTCATATTAAAGCTATTTTAATTGAGAAGTTGTCCGTGTTGTGGTATCTTAATTTTAATATAACAACACGCCAAGTCCATTACTTCATTTGAAACAATAAACACTAAGAGGCGTTCGCCTAGTGGGAACCAGGAGAAGACCCCAAGGAACGCATTCTCCCCAGTGTACTAGCCACTGTTAAGTGCTAGCAAGCTGTCACCCACTGGTCACAGCACAGTGCCATTTGTTCCGGTAAGCATATTACCTGTCCACATTTATATCTGCATTACCAGGTGATATTACGCTATTGTGGCGCCCTCTTTTCTATCTCTCATTTTCTAACAGTTCTCCCTACTCTCCGGGATCAAGAGGAGCTGCCTGTCTTCACGCTATTACCATATTTAAGAAGAAAAATATCTACACAGATCCATAGAAACTTTTTATTCAAAGGACATACTCACAAGCCGGTTACGGTAGATTTGCACATTGACTTTGTTTTTCAAATTTTTATGATATTTATCTGCACTTTTTCAGTGCGCTTTTATATCCCCTTCTGGGGTATTTCATGTTTATCCCCTCACCGCTCACTTGACGGCAACGCTGGTATTACGGGTTTTTACAAATCCGGCGTTAGCCGCAGAAAAGTGAGCGGAGAGCAAAATTTAGCTCCACATCTCACCTCAATACCAGCGCTGCTTACGTTAGCGGTGAGCTGGCAAAACGTGCTCTTGCACGATTTCCCCATAGGAATCAATAGGGGAGAGCCAGCTGAAAAAAGTCTAACACCTGCAAAAAAGCAGCGTAAAGCTCCTAACGCAGCCCCATTGATTCCTATGGGGAAATAATTTTGATGTCTACACCTAACACCCTAACATGAACCCCGAGTCTAAACACCCCTAATATTACACTTATTAACCCCTAATCTGCCACCCCGACATCGCCGACACCTGCATTATATTATTAACCCCTAATCTTTTGCTCCGGACACCGCTGCCACCTACATTATACTTATGAACCCCTAATCTGCTGCCCCCAACATTGCCGAAACCTACTTTATATTTATTAACCCCTAATCTGCTGCCCTCAACGTCGCCACCACTATATTAAAGTTCTTAACCCCTAAACCTAAGTCTAAGTCTAACCCTAACCATAACACCCCCTAACTTAAATATGATTTAATTAAATCTAAATAAAATAATTATCATTAACTAAATTATTCCTATTTAAAACAAAATGCTTACCTATAAAATAAACCCTAAGCTAGCTACAATATAACCAATAGTTACACTGTAGCTATCTTAGGGTTTATTTTTATTTTACAGGCAAGTTTGTATTTATTTTAACTAGGTACAATAGTTATTAAATAGTTATTAACTATTTAATAGCTACCTAGTTAAAATAAATTCAAATTTACCTGTAAAATAAAACCTAACCTATGTTACAATTACACCTAACACTACACTATAATTAAATAAATAAATTCCCTAAACTAAATACAATTAATTACAATTTAAAACAATTATCTAAAGTACAAAAAAAAACCCCACTAAATTACAGAAAATAATAAAATAATTACAATTTTTTTAAACTACAGGGAGTGCAGAATTATTAGGCAAGTTGTATTTTTGAGGATTAATTTTATTATTGAACAACAACCATGTTCTCAATGAACCCAAAAAACTAATTAATATCAAAGCTGAATAGTTTTGGAAGTAGTTTTTAGTTTGTTTTTAGTTATAGCTATTTTAGGGGGATATCTGTGTGTGCAGGTGACTATTACTGTGCATAATTATTAGGCAACTTAACAAAAAACAAATATATACCCATTTCAATTATTTATTTTTACCAGTGAAACCAATATAACATCTCAACATTCACAAATATACATTTCTGACATTCAAAAACAAAACAAAAACAAATCAGTGACCAATATAGCCACCTTTCTTTGCAAGGACACTCAAAAGCCTGCCATTCATGGATTCTGTCAGTGTTTTGATCTGTTCACCATCAACATTGCGTGCAGCAGCAACCACAGCCTCCCAGACACTGTTCAGAGAGGTGTACTGTTTTCCCTCCTTGTAAATCTCACATTTGATGATGGACCACAGGTTCTCAATGGGGTTCAGATCAGGTGAACAAGGAGGCCATGTCATTAGATTTTCTTCTTTTATACCCTTTCTTGCCAGCCACGCTGTGGAGTACTTGGACGCGTGTGATGGAGCATTGTTTTTCATGTTTTTCTTGAAGGATGCAGACTTCTTCCTGTACCACTGCTTGAAGAAGGTGTCTTCCAGAAACTGGCAGTAGGACTGGGAGTTGAGCTTGACTCCATCCTCAACCCGAAAAGGCCCCACAAGCTCATCTTTGATGATACCAGCCCAAACCAGTACTCCACCTCCACCTTGCTGGCGTCTGAGTCAGACTGGAGCTCTCTGCCCTTTACCAATCCAGCCACGGGCCCATCCATCTGGCCCATCAAGACTCACTCTCATTTCATCAGTCCATAAAACCTTAGAAAAATCAGTCTTGAGATATTTCTTGGCCCAGTCTTGACGTTTCAGCTTGTGTGTCTTGTTCAGTGGTGGTCGTCTTTCAGCCTTTCTTACCTTGGCCATGTCTCTGAGTATTGCACACCTTGTGCTTTTGGGCACTCCAGTGATGTTGCAGCTCTGAAATATGTCTAAACTGGTGGCAATTGGCATCTTGGCAGCTGCACGCTTGACTTTTCTCAGTTCATGGGCAGTTATTTTGCGCCTTGGTTTTCCACACACTTCTTGTGACCCTGTTGACTATTTTGAATGAAACGCTTGATTGTTTGATGATCACGCTTCAGAAGCTTTGCAATTTTAAGAGTGCTGCATCCCTCTGCAAGATATCTCACTATTTTTGACTTTTCTGAGCCTGTCAAGTCCTTCTTTTGACCCATTTTGCCAAAGGAAAGGAAGTTGCCTAATAATTATGCACACCTGATATAGGGTGTTGATGTCATTAGACCACACCCCTTCTCATTACAGAGATTCACATCACCTAATATGCTTAATTGGTAGTAGGCTTTCGAGCCTATACAGCTTGGAGTAAGACAACATGCATAAAGAGGATGATGTGGTCAAAATACTCATTTGCCTAATAATTCTGCACTCCCTGTAATTACACCTAATCTAATCTCCCTAATAAAATAAAAAAGCCCCACAAAATAATAAAAAGTCCTACCCTATACTAAATTACAAATAACCCTGAAAAAAGGGCCTTTTGCGGGGCATTGCCCCAAAGTGATCAGCTCTTACCTGTAAAAAAAGTACAATACCCCCCCAACATTAAAACCCACTACCCACACACCCAACCCTACTCTAAAACCCACCCAATACCCCCTTAATAAAACCTATCACTAACCCCTTGAAGATCACCCAACCTTGAGAAGTCTACACCCAGCCGGGCCGAAGTCCTCCATGAAGCCTGCCGAAGTGGTCCTCCAGACGGGCAGAAGTCTTCCTCCAAGCCGGCCAGAAGAGGTCCTACAGATGGGCAGAAGTCTTCATCCAGATGGCATCTTCTATCTTCATCCATCTGGTGCGGAGCGGCTCCATCTTCAAGACATCCGACGTGGAGCATCCTCTTCCAACGACGTCCAACTGAAGAATGAAGGTTGCTTTAAATGACTTCATCCCAGATGGCGTCCCTTGAATTCCGATTGGCTGATAGAATTCTATCAGCCAATCGGAATTAAGGTAGAAAAAATCCTATTGGCCGAAGCAATCAGGCAATAGAATTGAGCTTGCATTCTATTGGCTGATCCATTCAGCCAATAGAATGCAAGCTCAATCCTATTGGCTGATTGGATCAGCCAATAGGATTGAACTTCAATTCTATTGGCTGATTGCATCAGCCAATAGGATTTTTTCTACCTTAATTCCGATTGGCTGATAGAATTCTATCAGCCAATCGGAATTCAAGAGACGAAATCTTGGATGACGTCATTTAAAGGAACCTTCATTCTTCAGTTGGACTTCGTTGGAAGAGGATGCTTCGATGTCGGATGTCTTGAAGATGGAGCCGCTCCGCGCCGGATGGATGAAGATAGAAGATGCCGCCTGGATGAATACTTCTGCCCATCTGGAGGACCTCTTCTGGCTGGCTTGGATGAAGACTTCTGCCCATCTGGAGAACCTCTTCGACTGGCTTTGTGGAAGACTTCGGCCCGGCTGGGTGAAGACTTCTCAAGGTAGGGTGATCTTCAAGGGGTTAGTGTTAGGTTTTATTAAGGGGGTATTGATTGGGTTTTAGAGTATGGTTGGGTGTGTGGGTGGTGTGTTTTAATGTTGGGGGGTATTGTACTTTTTTTTACAGGTAAAAGAGCTGATTATTTTGGGGCAATGCCCTGCAAAAAGGCCCTTTTAAGGGCTATTTGTAATTTAGTATAGGGTAGGGCTTTTTATTATTTTGGGGGGCTTTTTTATTTTATTAGGGGGATTAGATGTGTAATTAGTTTAAAAAAATTGTAATTATTTTATTGTTTTCTGTAATTTAGTGTTTGTTTTTTTTCGTACTTTAGATAATTGTTTTTAATTGTAATTAATTGTATTTAGTTTAGGGAATGTATTTAATTATAGTGTAGTGTTAGGTGTAATTGTAACTTAGGTTAGGATTTATTTTACAGGTAAATTTGTCTTTATTTTAACTAGGTAGTTATTAAATAGTTAATGACTATTTAATAACTATTCTACCTTGTTAAAATAAATACAAAGTTGCCTGTAAAATAAAAATAAACCCTATGCTAGCTACAATGTAACTATTAACTATATTGTAGCTATCTTAGGGTTTATTTTAAAGGTAAGTATTTAGTTTAAAATAGGAATAATTTAGAGAATTGTAGTTATTTTATTTAGATTTATTTAAATTATATTTAAGTTAGGGGGTGTTAGGGTTAGATTTAGATTTAAGGGTTAATAACATTAATATAGTTGCGTTGACGTTGGGTGAGGCAGATTAGGGGTTAATAAATGTAGGTAGGTGTCGGCGATGTTAGGGACGGCAGATTAGGGGTTAATAAAATTAAACTAGTGTTTGCGATGCGGGAGGGTGGCGGTTTAGGGGTTAATATATTTTATATAGTGGTGACGATGTCCGGTTCGGCAGATTAGGGGTTAAACATTTTTATTTAGTGTTTACAATGTGGGGGGGGGGCTCGGTTTAAAGGTTAATAGGTAGTCTATGGGTATTAGTGTACTTTTTAGCACTTTTATTAAGAGTTTTATGTTACGGCGTTAGCCCATAAAACTCTTAACTACTGACTTTTAAATGCGGTATCAGTCTTGACAGGAGATGGTCTACCGCTCACTTTTTGTCAGACTCGTAATACCGGCATTATGCAAGTCCCATAGAAAATATAGGATACACAATTGATTTAAGTGGATTTGTGGTATTTTCGCGTCTGACCAAAAAAGTGAGCGGTGAGCCTGTCATTTCAAGACTCGTAATACCAGCATTAGAAAAAAAAGCAGCGTTAGGACCTCTTAATGCTGCTTTTTAACCCTAACGCACAACTCGTAATCTAGCCGACAGTTTTTTTAAGTCCCGCGTTAACGATCTTCATCCCGGCGGAGAGGTCTTCATACAGGCCAATAGGAATTAGAGCTGCTAAAATCCTATTGGCTGTTCAAATCAGCCAATAGGATTTAAGCAGCTCTCATTCTATTCGATGATGAATCAGCCAATAGAATGAGAGCTGCTTAAATCCTATTGGCTGATTTGAACAGCCAATAGGATTTAAGCAGCTCTACTTCCATTGGCTGATTCATCATCCAATAGAATTAGAGTTGCTTAAATCCTATTGGCTGACTTGAACAGCCAATAGAATTTAAGCAGCTCTAATTCCTATTGGCCTGGATGAAGACCTCTCCGCCGGGATGAAGATCATTCAAGCGGGACTTCAAAAACTGTAAGTGGATCGTCTTGGGGTTAGTGTTAGGTTTTTCTAAAGTTTTTTTGGGTTGGTTTTATTTTTACATTAGGGTTTGGGCAGTAAAAGAGCTAAATGCCCTTTTAAAGGCAATCCCCATCCAAATGCCCTTTTCAGGGCAATGGGTAGCTTAGGCTTTTTTAAATAATTTATTTATTTTGTGGGTTTCGGGGGGTGGGGGTTTGTAATGTTAGGGGGACTTTGTATTTTTTCAGGTAAAATAGCTGTTTAACTTAGGGCAATGCCAAACAAAAGGCCCTTTTAAGGGCCATTGGTAGTTTATTCTAGATTAGGTTTTTTTATTTTGTTTTTTTTTTATGGGTATTATAATAGGAATATGATATATATATATATATATATATATATATATATATATATATATATATAATTTGTTTGTTATTTTCTGTAATGTATTTTTTTAGGGGGTGTTTGTTTTTCTTTTGTAGGAAAAGAGCTATTATCTATAGGGCAATGCCCTACAAAAGGCCCTTTTAAGGGCCCCCCAAAAGGCCCTTTGAAGGGCCCTTGGTAGCTTGGGGGTGGGGGTTTGTATACTGATAGGGGTGTTTGTTTGTTTTTGTAGCAAAAGAGCTGTTTAACTTAGGGCAATGCCCTACAAAAGGCTCTTTAAAGTGCCCTTGGTAGTTTGTGGGGTGGGGGTTTGTATACTGTTAAGGGGTGTTTCTTTGTTTTTGTAGCAAAAGAGCTGTTTAACTTAGGGCAAATCCCTACAAAAGGCCCTTTTAAGGGCTCCCAAAAGGCCCTTTTAAGGGCCCTTGGTTGTTTATTTAAGATTAGGCTTTTTTATTTTGGAGTGTTTTTTTTTTATAGGCTATTAGAACAGAAATAATTTATTTATTTATTTATTTATTTATTTATTTTTTTGTAATGGTAGGTCTTTTTTATTTTTTTGTAATGGTAGGTTTTAGTGTAAGGTAGCTTAGTTTTTATTTGACAGGTAATTTTGTATTTATTTTAACTAGGTAGTTATTAAATAGTTAATAACTATTTACTAACTAGTCTACCTAGTTAAAATAAATACAAACTAAAAATTAAACCTACGCTAGCTACACTATAACTATTAGTTATATTGTAGCTATATTAGGTTTTATTTCGCAGGTAAGCATTTATTTTTAAATAGGTATTATTTAGTTAATAATTGTAAGTTTAAATTAGCCTTATTTTAATTATGTTAAAGTTAGGGGGTGTTAGGTTTATGGTTAGGGTTAGGGTTACATTAGGGTTAGGATTTGGTTTAGGGGTTAATATAGTTTATTTTAGGTTGTTGCAATGTGGGGGCTGGTGGTTTAGGGGTTAATAGGTTTATTTAGTTAATAATTGTAAGTTTAATTTAGCTCTATTTTAATTATTTTAAAGTTAGGTGGTGTTAGGGTAAGAGTTACGTTAGGGTTAGGGTTACGTTAGGTTTTAGGGGTTAATAGTTTAATGTAGATTGTTGTGATGTGGGGGGGCTGGCGGTTTAGGGGTTAATTATTATTATTATTATTATTCTTTATTTATAAAGCGCCAACAGATTCCGCAGCGCTGTTCTTAGGTACCAAAGATAAAAGGACAGTACAATATGAGACACCAAACAAAATTTAACAAACAAATACAGGAGGAATTGGGAGCCCTGTTCCCGTGGGAACTTACAATCTAAATGGGTAGGAGGGTGAGAAACAGGAGGTGGGGACTACAAAGGTGGGAATGATGTTAGTGTGAAGTTAGATGAGGGCAACTATTAGACAAGTGGAATTCATTAGTTACTGATTTGGTTATAGGCTTCCCTGAACAAGAAGGTCTTTAGGGAGCGTTTAAAGGAGGAGAGGTTGGGGGAAAGTCTGACAGCACAAGGAAGTGCGTTCCAGAGGGTTGGTGCCGCACGAGGGAAGTCCTGTAGTCTAGCATGAGAGGAGGTGATGGTAGAAGAGGGGTTAATAGGTTTATTTAGTGGTAGTGATGTGGGAGGCCAGAGGTTTAGGGGTTAATAACTTTATTTAGTTGCGGCGATGTCGGTGAGCGGCGGAATAGGGGTTAATAGATTTATTATAGTGTGGGCGATATTGGGGTGCGGCGGGATAGGGGTTAATAACTTTAGTATAGTGGCAGCGATATCGGGAGCGGCAGATTAGGGGTTAATACCTTTATTTTGGTGGCGGCGATATCGGGAGCGCAAGTTTAGGAGTTTTATAACTGTAGGCAGGCGTCGGCGATGTCAGGGCAGCAGATTAGGTGTGTTTAGACGTAGGGTTTATGTTAGGGTGTTAGGTTTAAACACTATTTTTATTTTCCCCATAGACATCAATGGGGCTGCGTTACGGAGCTTTTCTTTCTGCGATCGCAGGTGTTAGACTTTTTTCTGACCCGCTCTCCCCATTGATGTCTATGGGAAAAGCGTCCATGAGCACGTCAAATCAGCTCTTGTTTTTGGTGCGGTATGGAGCTTAAAAACCCCATATCGCCCGCACAAGCCTGGTTTTTTAAAACTTGTAATGGCAGCGCTATAGGGGATTAAATAACGCCACTTTTGTTGCGTTCGTTAATTTCCCTATAGCGCTCAAAACTCATAATCTAGCTGTATGTTATTTATGCCTAAAATAGATAATCTGCAGAGAGGGGTTGATACGCTTACTGATGATATAAAAAAAAATTCCACACTAGTCACAGAGGCGGAAAATAGAATATCAGACTTAGAGGATTCTAATGTCACGAATACCAGTAAAATTAAAAATTTTGAAAAGCAAACCATGGCCTTACAACAAAAATTAGATGATCTGGAAAACAGTTTGAGACGCAATAATGTGCGTCTCCTTGGTTTTTCCTGAGACAATAAAACAGTCAATATTATACACTTTGTTGAAAACACTTTACCCTCACTGTTAAATATTACTACTCAGGATTTTGTTGGTAGCGTTGAAAGGGCACATAGAGTAGGGCCGGAGAGACTTGGTACAGGAAACATATCTCAGCCCCGCCCAATAATGATTCCATTTTTGCATTTCCAAACCAAAATTGCTGTTTTAAGGGCGTACAGAAAGCTAGAAACGCTGACTTATGACAATGCACGATTGCTCTTATTTCAGGATTTCTCTGTTGATCTCATGAAATGTTGCAGAGAATTTTCACCCCTTTGTTCTAAACTCAACAGAGAAGGTAAACAAGTCTTTCTTCTCATATCCAGCTAGACTCAAAATCATGACCTCAAGAGGTCCAAAATTCTTTGATATACCAACTGCAGCTCAAGATTATTTAGAAAATAGGGGAACCTCTCCAAATAGTCCTGTATATGAACATCCAAGAGGTGAAGAGGGTTGATAGCCTAGCCTTGATTATTTCCCAGTCATGACATATGTCCTTATGGCTAAAAGAGATAATATTCTTGATTGTGTAGGATTACATAACTATGATGTAGGTTTTTTGGGTTTGAGTTTAATATGTTTAATATTGTTGGGGTTACAGGCATGGCAGATGGAGGTAAAATCTTGTATAGAGCTGTGCTGTGTTGAATCGCTTCATCGTTACTATAGTATGAACAGTGCCGTGCCTAGGTACAGCTATCTGTCTGTGGTAGGAGTGGGATGGCTTTGATATGCTCATATGGGAACTTCCCAATACGGTTATAAAAGAGAGTTAATATTATGTTATTTAAGTTATTTAGATAGGATTCATTTGGTATGGCATTGCACGAAAATGTTTACTGCAAAATATAATAAAACAGCTTATTCATATATATCCTGAGAATTATGTGATCTAGAACAAATTGAAAATATGAAGCATCAATTATGTCTTCTCGGCCTGATAAGAAATGAGTGCAGTACTCTAACACATCTCTTTTATGTTTCTCAGTTAGATCGACGGGACCCAGGAACAGCTCTTAATTATTTTTTCCTGGCTGGAACTGGAAATGCTTGAAAGCAAAGATATGTGTAAGCAATATGTAATCCCCCCCCCCCTTTTTTTTGTCTTTCTATCCTCTCTCCTTTCTCTCTCCTGCTCTTTCTCTTACACTTGGCCCTCTCCTCAACACTCTACCCACATGCAGACACACAAGTCTACTACGGTACATACTAAAACAGTTCCTTTAATCTCTACACCTGGAATGTAGGGGGAATTCATTCCCCCATTAAAAGAAAGATGATTTTCACCCAGTTAAGGAAAAAAGGAGTGGACATTGCATTTCTTCAAGAGACGCACTTGTCTGACTCGGAACATGACAAATTATAGAGAGATTGGGTGGGTCAGATTGAATACACTTCATTTAAAAAAGCTAGCTAGCTAGTTACCATACTGTTTGGCAAAAAACTAGAAACAGAAAACAAGACTGTAATAAAGGACACAGAAGGCAGATACATAATAGTCCAAATGCAAATTGCAGACAGGGTATACACCTTCTGTAACATTTATGCCCCCAATCAAAAAGATAGAGAATTTTGGGAATCTAAAATTCATTTTTTAATACTTACCTTATCATTGGGGAAATTTTAATCTAACTCCTAATCCACATTGTGATAGGCTTAGAGATTTGCAGGGAATGGCACAAAGAAAAACTCCTTAAATACAGAACAAATTTGAATTGGAAACCTTTCAGAAATTAACCTCATCATTAAATGCTGTAGATATCTGGTGCCAATTAAACCCAGATGGTAAAGACTTCACATGTCTCTCACGTTCTTCTCCCACTATGTCACAAATTGATCTGTTTTTGATATCTAACTCTCTGATACCACAGGTTATTGACACAAAAATAGGAGAAGTATTTGTCTCTGACCATGCCCCTGTAGCACTATTTTTAGAAACAGGCACTCAGATTTGTAATAGGAGAACTTTCAGATTCCCAAAGTATCTAATGACATCACAGGAATTTCAAAGTCATTTAGTGGAATGCTGGAATAACTTTCAGACCAATAATGCGCAACACTTAGAGAACCCTGAACTATTATGGAATAAGGCCAAGGTGGTACTTACAGGAAATATTATTGCTTTCCTAGCCCGTAGGAAAAAAAAGATTACAGAAAAGCTACAACAGTTGAGGGATAACTTAGCAGACGCTTATCAGGCATATCGAACGACACCAGCTTGGCATCTACACCAAAAATAAACCTCGGTTAAGAAAGAATATGATGCTATACTCACTTATTACATGTCACAAAACTTACTACGCACCAGAGGTAAATACTATAGATTTGGCGACAAATCGGACAAATTATTGGCATCCTTAGTCAAATAGGCCCATTTATCAAGCTCCAAATGGAGCTTGAGGGCCCGTGTTTCTGGCGAGTCTTCAGACTCTCCAGAAACAACAGTTATGAAGCAGCGGTCTAAAGACCGCTGCTCCATAATCCTGTCTGCCTGCTCTGAGCAGGCGGACAGTAATCGCCACAATTCAACCCGATCGAGTATGATCGGGTTGATTGACATCTCCCTTCTGGCGGCCGATTGGCCTGCGAATCTGCAGGGGGTGGCGTTGCACCATCAGCTCACAAGAGCTGCTGCTTGCAATGCTGAATATGGGGAGTGTATTGCTCTCCGCATTCAGCAATGTCTGTCCGACCTGATCCGCACTGTCGGATCAGGTCCGACAGACATTTGATAAATAGGCCTCAATATGAGAACTTCTACTAAACATGTAGTGGCACTAAAATACAATGGTAGGATTTTTAGAGAGTCAAAACAAATCGCAGAGGCGTTTGCATCCTATTACTCGAACCTCTATTCTAGTAGTCCCCCTACCTCTACACACATGCAACAACATTTTTGGAACTCTATTCAATTACCTAAAATTTTGCCCGAACAAATTGCTAAATTAAATGACCCTATATGTAGAGAGGAAGTAGATAAGATAATCATGTCCATTTCATTGGGAAAAGAAGCGGGACCCAATGGGCTGCCCATTGAGTTCTCTAGAATGCCTAAACCACAGGTAACTCCTATTCTTACAGACCTATTCCTTGGATACTTCCAGGGGGAGAAAGCTCCTACCTCATCTTTTTCAGCAGCATATATCACTTTGATCCCTAAGGCAGGCAAGGATAATTTTCTCCCTGAGTCATATAGTCTTTCTTCTCATATCCAGCTAGACTCAAAATCATGACCTCAAGAGGTCCAAAATTCTTTGATATACCAACTTCAGCTCAAGATTATTTAGAAAATAGGGGAACCTCTCCAAATAGTCCTGTATATGAACATCCAAGAGGTGAAGAGGGTTGATAGCCTAGCCTTGATTATTTCCCAGTCATGACATATGTCCTTATGGCTAAAAGAGATAATATTCTTGATTGTGTAGGATTACATAACTATGATGTAGGTTTTTTGGGTTTGAGTTTAATATGTTTAATCTTGTTGGTGTTACAGGCATGGCAGATGGAGGTAAAATCTTGTATAGAGCTGTGCTGTGTTGAATCGCTTCATCGTTACTATAGTATGAACAGTGCCGTGCCTAGGTACAGCTATCTGTCTGTGGTAGGAGTGGGATGGCTTCGATATGCTCATATGGGAACTTCCCAATACGGTTATAAAAGAGAGTTAACATTATGTTATTTAAGTTATTTAGATAGGATTCATTTGGTATGGCATTGCACGAAAATGTTTACTGCAAAATATAATAAAACAGCTTATTCATATATATCCTGAGAATTATGTGATCTAGAACAAATTGAAAATATGAAGTATCAATTATGTCTTCTCGGCCTGATAAGAAATGAGTGCAGTACTCTAACACATCTCTTTTATGTTTCTCAGTTAGATCGACGGGACCCAGGAACAGCTCTTAATTATTTTTTCCTGGCTGGAACTGGAAATGCTTGAAAGCAAAGATATGTGTAAGCAATATGTAATTCCCCCCCCCCCCTTTTTTTGTCTTTCTATCCTCTCTCCTTTCTCTCTCCTGCTCTTTCTCTTACACTTGGCCCTCTCCTCAACACTCTACCCACATGCAGACACACAAGTCTACTACGGTACATACTAAAACAGTTCCTTTAATCTCTACACCTGGAATGTAGGGGGAATTCATTCCCCCATTAAAAGAAAGATGATTTTCACCCAGTTAAGGAAAAAAGGAGTGGACATTGCATTTCTTCAAGAGACGCACTTGTCTGACTCGGAACATGACAAATTATAGAGAGATTGGGTGGGTCAGATTGAATACACTTCATTTAAAAAAGCTAGCTAGCTAGTTACCATACTGTTTGGCAAAAAACTAGAAACAGAAAACAAGACTGTAATAAAGGACACAGAAGGCAGATACATAATAGTCCAAATGCAAATTGCAGACAGGGTATACACCTTCTGTAACATTTATGCCCCCAATCAAAAAGATAGAGAATTTTGGGAATCTAAAATTCATTTTTTAATACTTACCTTATCATTGGGGAAATTTTAATCTAACTCCTAATCCACATTGTGATAGGCTTAGAGATTTGCAGGGAATGGCACAAAGAAAAACTCCTTAAATACAGAACAAATTTGAATTGGAAACCTTTCAGAAATTAACCTCATCATTAGATGCTGTAGATATCTGGTGCCAATTAAACCCAGATGGTAAAGACTTCACATGTCTCTCACGTTCTTCTCCCACTATGTCACAAATTGATCTGTTTTTGATATCTAACTCTCTGATACCACAGGTTATTGACACAAAAATAGGAGAAGTAGTTGTCTCTGACCATGCCCCTGTAGCACTATTTTTAGAAACAGGCACTCAGATTTGTAATAGGAGAACTTTCAGATTCCCAAAGTATCTAATGACATCACAGGAATTTCAAAGTCATTTAGTGGAATGCTGGAATAACTTTCAGACCAATAATGCGCAACACTTAGAGAACCCTGAACTATTATGGAATAAGGCCAAGGTGGTACTTACAGGAAATATTATTGCTTTCCTAGCCCGTAGGAAAAAAAAAGATTACAGAAAAGCTACAACAGTTGAGGGATAACTTAGCAGACGCTTATCAGGCATATCGAACGACACCAGCTTGGCATCTACACCAAAAATAAACCTCGGTTAAGAAAGAATATGATGCTATACTCACTTATTACATGTCACAAAACTTACTACGCACCAGAGGTAAATACTATAGATTTGGCGACAAATCGGACAAATTATTGGCATCCTTAGTCAATTAGGCCCATTTATCAAGCTCCAAATGGAGCTTGAGGGCCCGTGTTTCTGGCGAGTCTTCAGACTCTCCAGAAACAGCAGTTATGAAGCAGCGGTCTAAAGACCGCTGCTCCATAATCCTGTCTGCCTGCTCTGAGCAGGCGGACAGTAATCGCCACAATTCAACCCGATCGAGTATGATCGGGTTGATTGACATCTCCCTTCTGGCGGCCGATTGGCCTGCGAATCTGCAGGGGGTGGCGTTGCACCATCAGCTCACAAGAGCTGCTGCTTGCAATGCTGAATATGGAGAGTGTATTGCTCTCCGCATTCAGCAATGTCTGTCCGACCTGATCCGCACTGTCGGATCAGGTCCGACAGACATTTGATAAATAGGCCTCAATATGAGAACTTCTACTAAACATGTAGTGGCACTAAAATACAATGGTAGGATTTTTAGAGAATCAAAACAAATCGCAGAGGCGTTTGCATCCTATTACTCGAACCTCTATTCTAGTAGTCCCCCTACCTCTACACACATGCAACAACATTTTTGGAACTCTATTCAATTACCTAAAATTTTGCCCGAACAAATTGCTAAATTAAATGACCCTATATGTAGATAGGAAGTAGATAAGATAATCATGTCCATTTCATTGGGAAAAGAAGTGGGACCCAATGGGCTGCCCATTGAGTTCTCTAGAATGCCTAAACCACAGGTAACTCCTATTCTTACAGACCTATTCCTTGGATACTTCCAGGGGGAGAAAGCTCCTACCTCATCTTTTTCAGCAGCATATATCACTTTGATCCCTAAGGCAGGCAAGGATAATTTTCTCCCTGAGTCATATAGTCTTTCTTCTCATATCCAGCTAGACTCAAAATCATGACCTCAAGAGGTCCAAAATTCTTTGATATACCAACTTCAGCTCAAGATTATTTAGAAAATAGGGGAACCTCTCCAAATAGTCCTGTATATGAACATCCAAGAGGTGAAGAGGGTTGATAGCCTAGCCTTGATTATTTCCCAGTCATGACATATGTCCTTATGGCTAAAAGAGATAATATTCTTGATTGTGTAGGATTACATAACTATGATGTAGGTTTTTTGGGTTTGAGTTTAATATGTTTAATCTTGTTGGTGTTACAGGCATGGCAGATGGAGGTAAAATCTTGTATAGAGCTGTGCTGTGTTGAATCGCTTCATCGTTACTATAGTATGAACAGTGCCGTGCCTAGGTACAGCTATCTGTCTGTGGTAGGAGTGGGATGGCTTCGATATGCTCATATGGGAACTTCCCAATACGGTTATAAAAGAGAGTTAACATTATGTTATTTAAGTTATTTAGATAGGATTCATTTGGTATGGCATTGCACGAAAATGTTTACTGCAAAATATAATAAAACAGCTTATTCATATATATCCTGAGAATTATGTGATCTAGAACAAATTGAAAATATGAAGTATCAATTATGTCTTCTCGGCCTGATAAGAAATGAGTGCAGTACTCTAACACATCTCTTTTATGTTTCTCAGTTAGATCGACGGGACCCAGGAACAGCTCTTAATTATTTTTTCCTGGCTGGAACTGGAAATGCTTGAAAGCAAAGATATGTGTAAGCAATATGTAATTCCCCCCCCCCTTTTTTTGTCTTTCTATCCTCTCTCCTTTCTCTCTCCTGCTCTTTCTCTTACACTTGGCCCTCTCCTCAACACTCTACCCACATGCAGACACACAAGTCTACTACGGTACATACTAAAACAGTTCCTTTAATCTCTACACCTGGAATGTAGGGGGAATTCATTCCCCCATTAAAAGAAAGATGATTTTCACCCAGTTAAGGAAAAAAGGAGTGGACATTGCATTTCTTCAAGAGACGCACTTGTCTGACTCGGAACATGACAAATTATAGAGAGATTGGGTGGGTCAGATTGAATACACTTCATTCAAAAAAGCTAGCTAGCTAGTTACCATACTGTTTGGCAAAAAACTAGAAACAGAAAACAAGACTGTAATAAAGGACACAGAAGGCAGATACATAATAGTCCAAATGCAAATTGCAGACAGGGTATACACCTTCTGTAACATTTATGCCCCCAATCAAAAAGATAGAGAATTTTGGGAATCTAAAATTCATTTTTTAATACTTACCTTATCATTGGGGAAATTTTAATCTAACTCCTAATCCACATTGTGATAGGCTTAGAAATTTGCAGGGAATGGCACAAAGAAAAACTCCTTAAATACAGAACAAATTTGAATTGGAAACCTTTCAGAAATTAACCTCATCATTAGATGCTGTAGATATCTGGTGCCAATTAAACCCAGATGGTAAAGACTTCACATGTCTCTCACGTTCTTCTCCCACTATGTCACAAATTGATCTGTTTTTGATATCTAACTCTCTGATACCACAGGTTATTGACACAAAAATAGGAGAAGTAGTTGTCTCTGACCATGCCCCTGTAGCACTATTTTTAGAAACAGGCACTCAGATTTGTAATAGGAGAACTTTCAGATTCCCAAAGTATCTAATGACATCACAGGAATTTCAAAGTCATTTAGTGGAATGCTGGAATAACTTTCAGACCAATAATGCGCAACACTTAGAGAACCCTGAACTATTATGGAATAAGGCCAAGGTGGTACTTACAGGAAATATTATTGCTTTCCTAGCCCGTAGGAAAAAAAAGATTACAGAAAAGCTACAACAGTTGAGGGATAACTTAGCAGACGCTTATCAGGCATATCGAACGACACCAGCTTGGCATCTACACCAAAAATAAACCTCGGTTAAGAAAGAATATGATGCTATACTCACTTATTACATGTCACAAAACTTACTACGCACCAGAGGTAAATACTATAGATTTGGCGACAAATCGGACAAATTATTGGCATCCTTAGTCAATTAGGCCCATTTATCAAGCTCCAAATGGAGCTTGAGGGCCCGTGTTTCTGGCGAGTCTTCAGACTCTCCAGAAACAGCAGTTATGAAGCAGCGGTCTAAAGACCGCTGCTCCATAATCCTGTCTGCCTGCTCTGAGCAGGCGGACAGTAATCGCCACAATTCAACCCGATGGAGTATGATCGGGTTGATTGACATCTCCCTTCTGGCGGCCGATTGGCCTGCGAATCTGCAGGGGGTGGCGTTGCACCATCAGCTCACAAGAGCTGCTGCTTGCAATGCTGAATATGGAGAGTGTATTGCTCTCCGCATTCAGCAATGTCTGTCCGACCTGATCCGCACTGTCGGATCAGGTCCGACAGACATTTGATAAATAGGCCTCAATATGAGAACTTCTACTAAACATGTAGTGGCACTAAAATACAATGGTAGGATTTTTAGAGAATCAAAACAAATCGCAGAGGCGTTTGCATCCTATTACTCGAACCTCTATTCTAGTAGTCCCCCTACATCTACACACATGCAACAACATTTTTGGAACTCTATTCAATTACCTAAAATTTTGCCCGAACAAATTGCTAAATTAAATGACCCTATATGTAGAGAGGAAGTAGATAAGATAATCATGTCCATTTCATTGGGAAAAGAAGCGGGACCCAATGGGCTGCCCATTGAATTCTCTAGAATACCTAAACCACAGGTAACTCCTATTCTTACAGACCTATTCCTTGGATACTTCCAGGGGGAGAAAGCTCCTACCTCTTCTTTTTCAGCAGCATATATCACTTTGATCCCTAAGGCAGGCAAGGATAATTTTCTCCCTGAGTCATATAGACCGATATCTTTGCTAAACTCGGACTACAAAATTTTAACTAAACTTTTAGCAGAACGAGTGAAATATGTGCTGCCACAATTAATCCAGGAAGACCAGGCGGGATTCATGTTTGATAGGTAATCAGTGGTCAATGTCCGCAGAGTTCTCCAGGTAGTGCAGTATTTCTGTAATAGGAGACAAAACGGGGAAAGAGCAGGATTACCAGAGGCCTTCCTGCTGTGCTTGATTGCAGAGAAGGCCTTTGATCAGGTAGAATGGGGACACTTGTTCTCCACCATGCTCAATTTTACCTTCTCTGGTCCTTTTCTTTCTTTTATTAGGAATTTATATAGGGCCAATATAGCTAATATATGTATTAATAATATGTTCTCTCCCGAGGTGTATCTACAGAATGGGAACCAGGCAGGGCTGCCCACTATCCCTACTTCATTTTAATTTGGCTCTGGAGCCTCTGGCAATTAAACTAAAACAGATATTACCTGGTATTGATATTGCAGAAGATCCCCAACACTTAGCGTTATATGTTGATGATATGCTCTTATTTGTGCAGAATCCTCATTTACATATAAACAATATTATGAAAGTACTGCAAGACTTTGGCTTTTTCTCGGGTTATAAAGTTAACATGCAGAAATCTGAAATTCTCTGGTTAATGAAAGACGAAAGATCAAACCACGAATATCCGTTCTCAGTTGCAAAACACAATAACACCTACCTTGGTATACAAATTGCATCCAATCCTAATAAATTATACGCAAATAATATCTCTCCAGTGTGCTCCAAGCTTAAGGGCCAGATGAGAAGCTGGAGGTCCCTTCCACTATCACTTTCAGGCAGGGTAAGCCTTCTTAAAATGGTAGTCTTGTTACGATTGCTATATCCACTTCTTATGTTGCCTCTTTTACTAACTAAAAGTGACGTAAAACTTTTGAACTCAACAGCGCGCTACTTTATATAGAAAGGGGGAAAGCCACGCATAGCTACAGATAATCTAAATATGACCTATTTGAATGGGGGTTTGGCTTTGCCAGATTTTAAATTGTACAATTGGGCGGCTTTGATACGCCTAATAGTTGACTGGCAAGTTGGTACACATCATTTTTTAAGCCTAATCTGGAACAGGCAGTGTTAGGGAATTTATCTCTGGCTTACTTAACCCATTTAAAAGATCTTAAGAGTATTAAAAGTTTTGGTCTAGACTTACTATATAAAGATCCTCTGAAAGCATGGCACATGACACAAATGTCTGAACAAATCTTGCCATGCATCCACATATTAATCATTAGGCAAAAATCCAGACTTTTCAACAGGGCTAGATACACGACCCTTTGATCTCTGGGAAAAACAAGGCCTGAAGACAATAAAATCACTATTAGATCCACTCACTCACTCGGTTAAAACATTTGCTGCTCTGCAAAGAAAATATAACTTACCAAACAATAATTTCTACCCCTATTTACAAGTGCGTCATTACATAGGGGCATTGGTTAGAGACAACACAGACTTTTGGGTTGGATCACCCTTCTGTCTTTCACAAACCTTCCATAAAATGGGCAGATTTTTCCTATCTGAGATTTATCAGGTACTTTTGCAAAGACAATTACAATTAATACAACCAAACCTCTTGTCAGGATGCTAGAGGGAAGGGCTTAGGTTACCGTATTTTTCGCTCCATAAGACGCACCTGACCATAAAACGCACCTAGTTTTTAGAGGAGGAAAACAAGAAAAAAATGGTGTATTACAGCCTTACAGTAGGTATACAGCATAGGGCAGTCATATTAGTTATATCATCAGACCCCATAAATAAAAAATACATAATAAGCCTTTACCGTCCCTTACACTTGTGCTGTGCACATAGAAGACAGAAGAGACAGAACAGACATACTAAGCTGCTAGTGCTTACCATGTTGCTGCTGTTTGTTTTTCTCCGGTTCTGATAAGTTATAGTCTCTGCCACTGGAGTTCTGCTAAGATCCTCTGTTCATTTTGAATGGAGAATGTTAGCAGAACTCCAGTCACTGAGACCATAACTTATTGGGACCAGAGGAAAACAAATAGCAGCAGCATGGTAAGCGCTAGCAGCTTATTATGTCTGTTCTGTCACCAAACTTTGAGAATAGTGTGCCTCTGTCATGGTTATTATGTTGGTCTGTATCCCTTTAAGGCCTCCCCCTCAGGCTAAAGGATTACAAATTCCTCGTACCTTGGTTCTACATTCTGGACTTAACTTCAATTGCTGTTACTAATTTTCTTCCAAGTTATACACTGGTAATAAAGGAAGCATACTTTATCAACTCTGCTGCGACCAGTGTTGTTTGCTGCATATACGGACTAATCTCTTGATTACCGGTACTTTACAACTGCGGTCAAACTTTTGTCAGCTGTCAGCAGGAACGGATAACCTCCTCCTCATTCATCTGTACTCTTATACAGAGGACTGTCACATAACTGGAAAAAGGATTTAGGTATATCTTCGCCGTTTCACGGCACTCGCTTCACTGTGTTTAGCCTATAGAAACATAGAAACATAGATATTGACGGCAGATAAGAGCCATAGGCCCAGCAAGTCTGCCCGACCTTACCTAACAGTATAAACTTATCTAGTTCGTAGGATAGCCCTATGCTTGTCCCATGCATTTTTAAAGTCCCCCACAGTGTTTGTTGCTACTACCTCTTGAGGAAGTTTATTCCATAAATCAATCACTCTTTCTGTAAAGAAGTGCTTCCTCAAATTACTCCTGAATCTACTACCCTTTAGCTTGAGCTCATGACCTCTTGTTCTTGAATTTTCAATTTTATGTAAAATACCCACAGCCTCAGTTTTACTAAACCCTTTAATGTACTTGAAAGTTCCTATCATATCACCTCTTTCCCTTCTCTCCTCTAAGCTATACATATTTAGGTCATTGAGCCTATCCTGGTAAGTTTTATTTTTTAGACCATGTACCATTTTGGTAGCCCTCCTTTGCACAGATTCAAGTTTGTTAATATCCTTCTGTAGATATGGCCTCCAGAACTGCACAAAATACTCAAGATGAGGCCTAACTAATGATCTATAAAGTGGCATAAGAACCTTACTATTTCTGCAGCAAATACCTCTACCAATACATCCAAGCATTCTGCTAGCCTTACTCGCTGCATTACTACATTGTTTACTAAATTATAAATCATCTGAAATAATAATTCCCAAGTCCTGTTCCTCGTCTGTAACAGTCAGTAAAGTGTCATTGAGTCTGTAATTAACATTTGGATTTTTCTTCCCTAAATGCATTATTTTACACTTTGCTGTGTTAAACTTTAGATCCCAGTCGTTTGTCCAATCCTCCAATTGTTGTATATCACTTCTCATTTTGTCTACCCCCCCCGGAACATCCACTCTGTTGCAAATTTTTGTATCATCTGCAAAGAGACATACTTTCCCCTGTAGCCCTTTGCTGATATCGCAGATAAATATGTTAAACAAAACAGGCCCCAGAACTGACCCCTGAGGAACACCACTAGTAACAGCCCCCTCTGCTGAATGAACTCCATTTACTAAGACACTTTGTTTTCTGTCCTTAAGCCAGCATTCCACCCAGTTCACAATTTTTGAATCTAGACCAAGGAGATATAGTTTGTGAATAAGTTTATTGTGTGGGACGGTGTCAAATGCTTTGCTGAAATCTAGATATGCTACATCAACTGCTCCTCCCTTGTCTAATACTTTTGTTACATAATCAAAGAAGTCAATTAGATTAGTCTGACATGATCTCCCTGAAGTAAAACCATGCTGATTTTGGTCCTCTAAATTGTTTGTCTTTATGTAAGTCATAATTCTTTCTTTTAAGAGGCTTTCCATTAATTTCCCTACTACTGAAGTTAAACTAACTGGCCTGTAGTTGCCAGATTCTTCTCTACTGCCCTTTTTATGAAGAGGTATTACATTTGCTATTCTCCAATCATCTGGGACAGCTCCTGTTAATAGTGACTGATTAAACAGATCAATTAATGGGACAGTTAGCACTGATCGAAGTTCTTTTAAAACCCTTGGATGAATATTATCAGGACCCACTGCCTTTGTAACATTTATTTTTGATAATGCTAACAAAACCTCATCCTCTGTAAAAAGATTACTGTTAAGCTTGTTTCTATTTTGCGTGGCATCCCTTAATGTAGACATTGTATCTTCACCATCTTTAGTGAAAACAGAACAGAAGTAATCATTGAGACAGTCTGCAATCTGCTTATCTCCTTCTATTATTCTACCATCAACTGATTTCAATTTTACTATTCCTACCTTATTTTTTCTTCTTTCACTGATATATCTAAAGAATGTTTTGTCCCCATGTTTTACTGACTGTGCTATCTTCTCTTCTGCATGAGCTTTAACCTTCCTAATTAACTGCTTAGTCTTTTTTTGTTGGAGTCTCCATAATTTCCTATCATCATCTGCTTGTGTGTGTCTGTAATTTTTATAAGCTATCTTTTTTGTCTTTACAGCATGTGCTACTTCTTTGGAAAACCAAATTGGTTTCCGCTTTCTTTTACTTTTACAGACATGTCTAATACAGTGTGCGGTTGCATCTAAAATGGCACCTTTCACAAATTCCCACTGTTCTTGAACCCCTGTAATAAGAGTTTTCCCCTTTAAATAGTTTTTTAGGTATTCTCCCATTAATGAAAAATCTGCCGTCCTAAAGTCTAAAACTTTTGTTTTAGTCTGGGTGGACAGTTCCTGAACATGAATACTAAACCAAACAGATTGATGATCAGTGGATCCTAAGTTCTCACCTACAGACACATCTGAAACTGTATCACTGTTTGTAAGTATTAGATCTAATATAGCTTCCTTACGAGTTGGTTCCTTGACTAATTGTTCAAGTGATTCCCCTAGCAGAGATTCAAGAATATACCTGCTTCTAGCCGATCTAGCAGAAGGAATCTTCCAGTCTATATCTGGCAAATTAAAGTCCCCCAGTACTATAACCTTACCCTTCATGGTCATTTTGGTTATTTCATCTAATAACAGATTGTCCAGTTTTTCATCCTGCAATGGAGGCCTATATACAACCCCTATTCTAAAAACATTTTTATCTCCAATTTCCAAAGTCACCCAAATACTTTCCACCTCATCATTTGTTCCTACAATTTCAGTAACCTTTATATTTTCATTTACATACAAAGCAACTCCTCCACCTTTCTTTCCTACTCTGTTCTTTTTAAATAACCTGTATCCAGGTATGACTATGTCCCAGTCATGCAAATCATTGTACCATGTTTCTGTTATAGCTACTAAATCCAAGTTGTCCCTAGTCATTATTGAAATGAGTTCAGGTAATTTATTTCCTAAGCTGCAAGCATTTGTTCTCATGGCACGAAGAATTTTTCTACTAGAATTTCTAGAATTGTTACTTGGACTAACAGTTTTGGCATGCTGTGGGGGGCAGGTGGATATATTAATGCTACCCCCCTTTATTAGTTTAAATGATTTCTAATAAAGTATTTGAACTCCTCTCCCAGATACTCTGTTCCTTTAGCATCCAAATGCAAGCCATCTCTCCTAAATAACCTAGTATCTTTCCAAACAGCTATAATGGCCAATAAAACCAAATCCTCGTTCCCTGCACCACTTATCTAACCAAGAATTAAATGTTGTTATCCGCTCCATCTTTCCTGCTTCCTGGTCATACACAGGTAAAATAGCAGAAAATGATAGAGTTGATGCCACAGTCTCTAAATGATTACCTAGGTCACAAAACTCTTTCTGAACAGCAGCAACATGATTACTAGCCAGATCATTTGTTCCTAAATGAACAATCACATCTAACTCACTTCCCTTTCCTGCTGCCTTAACAATTCTCAAAATACGATTCTTATCCCTGTGAGCAGTAGCTCCTGGAAAACATCTAACCTCCCTTGTTTCTCCTTTACTTTCACCTAAATACACATTCCTCAAAATAGAGTCACCCACTAACAGTCTTTTTCTCAAAAACACATCTGCAGTTCTTTCCTGTGTTATGTTACCTGGAGAATCAGGTGCCAATAGATTTAAATTACCTGTTACAGCTTCAGAGGGCTCAGAAACAGCAATCTCCTCATCACAAGTGTATTCGGCAAGAGCAGCATAGGAGTTTTGCAATGGCAGAGGTTGTGGGCAATGCTTCTGGTCTACTGTTCTAATTCTTCCAGAGCCTACAGTGATCCATCTGCCTCTCCTTGCTGATCTCTGGGGTAGAGGGGCTTCTTTCTGAGGCAGCTTTGTAGAGGTAACAGGTATGTACTTACCTTAGCTTGAAGTTTAGCTATTTCCTCCCTTAACAGGGAAAACTGCTTACAAACAGGACAGCCCCTAAATCTCCAAAAAGTAGAACGATTAAAAAGTGCAAAACACCCATTGCACTGTATCTGAGACATTTTAAACTATGCAACACTTTAACAATAAGAAAAATATAAGTATTATTTACTACTGAATAAGCCTGAATAACTCCTGAAATAACTCAAATATCCTTATGTATTTGATCCTTTTTTTGTTTGATCCCTTTGCTAAGAAGCAGAGCTAAATGTTTAGCAGAGCTAAACAGATCTCTTTAAATACCCTCAGAAAGATAGGGTGGGGTCCCTCCTAATTGCTCACCTATGCAAACAATCTAATTGTTATCTAATTGCAATACTAAAAACCAGAATACAAAAGAATGTAAATTAACTCAAACCTTTAACTATTCAATTTCTGTAGTGAAACTAATTCACAGTTCAGGTCTACCACCTTTAACTATTCAATTTCTGTAGTGAAACTAATTCACAGTTCAGGTCCACCACCTTTAACTATTCAATTTCTGTAGTGAAACTAATTCACAGTTCAGGTCTACCACCTTTAACTATTCAATTTCTGTAGTGAAACTAATTCACAGTTCAGGTCTACCACCTTTAACTATTCAATTTCTGTAGTGAAACTAATTCACAGTTCAGGTCTACCACCTTTCTGAAATAACTCAAATATCCTTATGTATTTGATCCTTTTTTTGTTTGATCCCTTTGCCAAGAAGCAGAGCCTGTCAGCGAATCCTCACTCACGATTGGCTATTGAGCACACACCTCGGTTTACATCAGTCATCCAACACGGGATTGATGCTCTATTATCCCACAACGCTTACTACAGAAGCTGCAGCTCTCCGAATAGTAAGTGTCAGCCTATCTATCTACATTCTAATTAAAAAGTATTCACAACATCACAGCCTCTTACCTGGGGGCCAGGATTACAACCACTGTAGCGACACTTCCTACAGCTACAGCTCCGAAGTCTGAGTCAGTGGGCGAGGCCAAAGGTAACCGGCGGTCCACACATTTGCTCCATAAGACGCACAGACATTTCCCCTTACTTTTGAGGGGGAAAAAAGTGCGTCTTATGGAGCGAAAAATACGGTAATTTTTGGGGAGAAGTTTAGAGACAGCATGGAAAAAACAAGAAAGGCTACTTTATCTGCAATGCTCAGGGAATCACAAACATGGATAACTCACAGAGCATACTTGACACCTAGGAATCTGGCTAAATGGGCCACTAATTGTGTCAATAAATGTGTTAAATGCTCTCTAGAATCCCCAATCTTATTACATTACATGTGGCTATGCCCAAAGATACGCCAGTTCTTGGGTAAGATTCAATACTTGATTTAAAAAAAATTGAATATTCCAATTACATTACATCCAGACACTATTCTGTTTATGAAATGGGACACACAATTTAGACAAGATGATTCTGTATTGAGTCTGGTGATATTAATGACTAGGAAGTGTGTATTGAAACTTTGGATCAAAAGTTCACCGCCCACTATCATATGCTTTACGAATATGTTGAAACTACAAATGTTCACTGAACAATTCGATGTGAAAGTAGATGTACAAAACTAATTGAATTTTTTTTAAGAAAATGGCATAAACTCATACTAACATTTGAAATGGAAATCCAAAGACAAATATTAATGCCATTCAAAGACACAACCATATTCTTAGAAGACTCCCCCAGGGGAGAATGGTCTCACGTATTTTCTCGCCAAGGACTTCTTTGATGCCTATGAGGTAACTATGTCACTATAATAATATACTAGCTTTGTAACCTTTTACTCTATCATTCTCTTCCTTGTATTACCCTCCCCTCCCATTGACTTCTTTCCCTTTTTTTTCTGCCTCTCCTGGGTCCCGTTGAGAAAGGTGTCTGTATGAAAGAGATCAGAATAATTCAGTAATTACTATAACAAATATATATATAGTTTTGTCTGTAAAAACTGGCGGTGCTAACAAGCCTTTCTTCCAGCGCTCACTTTAAACAACGCTGGTATTACAAGTTTTCTGAATGGCTGCGTTAGCCTCAGAAAAGTGAGCGTTGAGCAAATTTAGCTCCACTTCTCACTGTAATACCAACGTTGTTTAAGTCAGCGGTAAAATGGCTAAAACGTGCTTGTGCACAATTTCCCCTAGGAAACAATGGGGCTGAGCTGGCTTGAAAAAAACCTAACACCTGCAAAAAAGCAGCGTCCAGCTTCTAACGCAGCCCCATTGTTTCCTATGGGGAAATAAAATGTATGTCTGCATCTAACACCCTAACATGAACCCTGAGTCTAAACACCCCTAACCTTACACTTATTAACCCATAATCTGCTGCCCCCGCTATCGCTGACACCTACATTATATTATTAACCCCTAATCTGCCGCTCCGGACACCGCCGCCACCTACATTATACTTATGAACCCCTAATCTGCTGCCCCCAACATCGCTGAACCCAACATTATATTTATTAACCCCCTATTCTGCTGGCCCCAACGTCGCCGCCACTTTAATAAATGTATTAACCCCTAAACCGCCGCACTCCCGCCTCTCAAACACTATAGTAAATTTTATTAACCCCTAATCTGCTCCTCAACATCGCCGCAACCTACCTACAATTATTAACCCCTAATCTCCCGCCCCCAACGTCACCGCTACTATAATAAAGTTATTAACCCCTAAACCTAAGTCTAACCGTAACACCCCCCTAAGTTAAATATAATTTAAATAAATCTAAATAAAATTACTATAATTAACTAAATTAATCCTATTTAAAACTAAATACTTACCTATAAAATAAACCCTAATACAGCTAAAATATAACTAATAGTTACATTGTAGCTATTTTAGGATTTATATTTATTTTACAGGCAACTTTGTATTTATTTTAACTAGGTACAATACCTATTAAATAGTTAATAACTATTTAATAGCTACCTAGTTAAAATAATTACAAAATTACCTGTAAAATAAATACTAACCTAAGTTACAAATACACCTAACACTACACTATCAATAAATTAATTAAATAAATGAAATACAATTATCTAAAATAAAATACAATTAAATAAACTAAACTATATTACAAAAAAAAACCCACTAAATTACAAAAAATAAAAAAATGTTACAAGAAGTTTAATCTAATTACACCTAATCTAAGCCCCCTAATAAAATAAAAAAAGCCCCCCAAAATAATAAAATTCCCTAAATTACAAAGTAATCAGCTCTTTTACCAGCCCTTAAAAGGGCTTTTTGCGGGGCATTGCCCCAAAGTAATCAGCTCTTTTACCTGTAAAAAAAGAAATACCCCCCACATTACAACCCACCACCCACACACCCCTACTCTAAAACCCACCCAATCCCCCCTTAAAAAAACCTAAAACTACCCCCTTGAAGATCACCCTACCTTGAGCCGTGTTCACCCAGCCGGGCACCGATGGGGCAGAAGAGGACATCCGGACCGGCAGAAGTCTTCATCCTATCCGGGCAGAAGAGGACATCCAGACCGGCAGAAGTCTTCATTCAGGCTGCATCTTCTATCTTCATCCTTCCGGAGCGGAGCAGAGCCATCTTCTATCCAGCCGACGCGGAGCCATCCTCTTCAATCAAAGTCCTAACGAAGAATGAAGGTTCTTTTAAATGACGTCATCCAAGATGGCGTCCCTCGAATTGTGATTGGCTGATAGGATTCTATCAGCCAATCGGAATTAATGTAGGAAAAATCCAATTGGTTGAATTAATCAGCCAATCGGATTGAAGTTCAATCCGATTGACTGATTGGATCAGCCAATAGAATTGACCTTGCATTCTATTTGCTGATCCAATATGGTTTAGTTTATTTAATTGTATTTTATTTTAGATAATTGTATTTAATTTATTTAATTAATTTATTGATAGTGTAGTGTTAGGTGTATTTGTAACTTAGGTTAGGATTTATTTTACAGGTAATTTTGTAATTATTTTAACTAGGTAGCTATTAAATAGTTATTAACTATTTAATAGCTATTGTACCTAGTTAAAATAGATACAAGGTTGTCTGTAAAATAAATATCAACCCTAAAATAGCTACAATGTAACTATTAGTTATATTGTAGCTATATTAGGGTTTATTTTATAGGTAAGTATTTAGTTTTAAATAGGAATAATTTATTTAATTATAGTAATTTTATTTAGATTTATTTAAATTATATTTAACTTAGGGGGGTGTTAAGGTTAGGGTTAGACTTAGGTTTAGGGGTTAATAACTTTCTTATAGTAGCGGCAACGTTGGGGGCGGGAGATTAGGGGTTAATAATTGTAGGTAGGTGGCGGCGACATTGGGGGGGTAGATTAGGGGTTAGTAAAATTTACTATAGTGTTTGCGAGGCGGGAGTGCAGCGATTTAGGGGTTAATACATTTATTATAGTGGCGGAGATGTCCGGTCAGCAGATTAGGGGTTAATAAGTGTGGGTAGGTGGCGGCGACGTTGGGGGCAGCAGATTAGGGGTTAAGAAATATAATGTAGGTGTCAGCAATGTTAGGGGCAGCAGATTAGGGGTTCATAGGTATAATGTAGGTGGCGGCGATGTCCGGTCGGCAGATTAGGGGTTAAAAATATTTATTTTAGTGTTTACAATGTGGGGGGGGGGGCCTCGGTTTAGGAGTTAATAGGTAGTTTATGGGTGTTATTGTACTTTGTAGCACTGTAGTTAAGAGCTTTATGTTCCGGTGTTAGCCCATAAAACTCTTACTACTGACTTTTAAATGCGGTAGGAGTTTTGGAGGTAGAGGCTGTACCGTTCACTTCTTCCAAGACTTGTAATACCAGCGTTAGCCAAATCCCATTAAAAAGATAGGATACTCAATTGACGTAAGGGGATTTGCAGTATGGAAAAGTTGCAGAAAAAAAGTGAGCGGTAGACCCTTTCCTGCCTGACTCGTAATACCAGCGGGCGTTAAAAAGCAGCGTTAGGACCCCTTAACACTGCTTTTTAAAGCTAACGCAGAACTCGTAATCTAGCCGATAGAAATCTACCAAGTGTCAATAAGGTTTAAGAGTAGATAGTTGGTTAGTCTGTTATATGAGTTAAGTTTATTTAAAAGGTTTAAAAGGAAAAACAAGAGAGAAACAGAGAAAGAAATCTATATTTACATATGTATTAACATTTCATGGCGACAGATGTATGAACTTCTCTGTACTATTTCATATTACTTTGCCATATTTACTGTCTCCGCACTGGATGATCACTTTGTATGTACACATTTTCTCTCTTAATAAAAAGAATTAAAGAAATAAAGATGCTACTATTGTTTTTTTTAATAAAATATTTCACAATTGATTTTGGGGGAATATGGTAGACATTTCTAAAATTAACCATAGATCTCTGGTTAATTTTATAAGAGATAATTGCTATTGCAAGCTCGTAGTAGCAATAATCAGCCACTTGTAAAGGCTGGTTATTTATTGCACACCTGCAAACGGCAAATTTGCAGATTTGCAGGTGTGTGATAAATTAGTGCTCCACTTTTAATCTAACCCTATATCAGAGTACTGAAAGAAAGTTTGACCTACCATTGGATACTCGTGTGTTAGTTTACGGAATCCAGGCTAGTAAACTACAACAATATATAAAATTACCAGAATAGTAGATTAGTAGAATCGAAAGCACAAACAGCTTATGTTACAACTACAGAAGGACCATGTCCTATTTATGGAAAAACAACTGAGGGGTTCTCATAAATCCCATAAAATGTTTTCATGGATGGATACAATTGTGTTGTATTTTAACTATTTATTTTCCCTGCTGCACGTGTACCTTACTTTTGTAAAGTGTGCTCCTGCTCTCCATCCCGGAACTGGAGGCCTTGAGTGCTTACTGTAGATATTTCTAGTGTGAAGCTGATTGGCCATTGATCTGATGACTAAGTTGTATCAGACATTTGAAGGTGTAACCATGGACTATTTTGAAAAAAGTGAATCCCAGAATATTTAATCCACGTTTAAAACGTTTTTATGTGCAGATTTTTTTTTTTTTTGCGAAACAGTGCTTAAACCCTTCATAGCCGGACTTATTTGTTCCGATATAAACAAATAAGTTAAAAAGTGAAATTACACAATCGTTCATGCGATCACGTGATTTCAACGATGGGATCATCTCTGGGGGGAGTGCCTATCATGCAAGGCACAACCTCCAGCTCACTATCCCGTTCGGGAAGCGCCTTTAGCTTCAGTACAGCCAAAAGGCGTTAAAGCCCAGTGCGGTTAGGACGGCATAGAACGTCTTAAGGGCAGGAATGGGTTAATTGTTTACATGTTGACATTCTTTTATGTTACATAGTAATAGAGGTGGAAAAAGATTCGTCCATCACTTTCACCCTTTCACATATTCCTGTTACTACTGTTGATTCAAAGGAAGAAAAGAAAAAAATTAAAGTGATTTCCAATCGTACCTCAAAAGGAAAAACATTTCTATTTGTCTCCAAAGTGGCATTTAAAACCTACATTTGTTCTTGTATTATCCCGACAGAGAATACAATTTTAAAAAAGATTCCAATTTACTTCTATTATCAAATTTGGTTATTTCTCATTTTATTTGTTGCTGAGGAGATACCTAGGTAGGCATCTAGAGCACTGCATGGCAGTAAATAGTGATCCCATCTTGTGCTTTTGCAAATGGTTAACGTTCATGCAAAACTGCTGCTATATAGTGCTCCAGACATGTGCACACTCCTGAGCTTATGTCTATGCTTTTCAACAAAAGATACCAAGAGTATGAAGACAATTTGATAATATACATGCTCTATCTGAATCAGGAAAGAACATTTTTGGGTTTCATATCCCTTTTAACGTGGTTGATAATTTCGCAGTATTGGTACTTTTATACATGAGAATTTGTGTTTATGTTAAGTTTTCACTTGTACATCTCAATATGCCACTTGGTGCACAAAATATGAAACACTATTATCTGTCATATGGCGTTAAAAAGGCAGTGGCTACGCTGTTGATCCATTCCCCTAGTCAGTTTCTTGTTCTGACTCTCAACACTCCTTAAACATCAATTTACAGACATTCATCTTCATCCATGTTTGTCACTTAACACAATGACAAAGTGAAGCAAGTTGTAGCTGCATAATTAGCAAGATGGTTCCAGAGTCTTGCACAGTGGTACTTAAGACCATGTAAGGGCTCTAGGGACTGGGTTTCAGTGATTACTGCAATATCCTGCAGGTGAACAGCTGACAGCGTTCTATATTTTCAAAAAACTTGTTGATAGATTAAATGATGCACCAGGGACCTTATCACATGTACTCACATCACTGTATTTCATCTCATTAGTTATCCCTCAGCAGAGTAATCAGTGCCACATGGGTACTTTTTCAACCCAATAGTCAAAATACTGATACTCTTATCCCTCTTGTTGCAGAATCAGCCAGAGCTGTCTTATGGATATGTTTCCTGTCTTTATTTACTTAAATATTAAGAAGAAATATCTGATTCCACCCTTTTTTGTTGTATTACTTGTTTCCCTTTGATGTAATATAGTCTGCACCTGTACTGTATGTAATTACTTTATGAAGCAATTTAGGGACCAACCAGATATTTCCTTTAACAGTAGAATTTATTGCATTGTAGGGTAAGGGGAATTGTGTTTTTCTGACTTTTGTATCTGCATGATGTTGGTATGATTCACTTAGCTCCCCTCATGATATTTTTAGAGCATTTTCTAAACATAAATATATAAAGGATTAGAGTCTTCCCTCCCTTCTTATCAAATTTCCCTTTTGTTTTCTATTTTTTTTCTTCTCACGCTCTTAAACTGATTTGAAACAATAAGATGCAATTCTTTGTTATGCATGAAAATATTTTTCTTATGGAATATATGTACATATTAATGTTTAGTGCTGTGTATTATATATATATATATATATATATATATATATATATATATATATATATATATATATATATATATATATATATATATATATATATATATATTTATTTATTTATTTATTAATTATTTAAATAGCAGCGTAAAAATTCCATATTGCTAGGTACGGAGATAGGGATATACAATGACAAGGATTTGTGATAAGATACAAAAACATTACAGACTTCACAAATCTAGTAAAGGAGGAAGAGTCTCCGGGTTGTGGGTGCAGAAACATAAGGTTTGGGGTAACTTGTCACATGGATTCTAGTGGCGGCATTGAGTCAAGGCAGTTCAATAATTATTTTGGCTAGGAGGAAAAGCAGAGGAGAGATTGTAACCATCTCTGAATAGGTGTGGTTTTAAGGAGCGTCTGAAGCTATACAAGGTTGGAGACAGTTTGATGGAGCGGGGTAGAATGACAGGAGCAGCGTGTGGGAAGCCATGGAGACATTACGGAGAATATTTAGAGATGATGAAATATAGTTGGGAGTGTGGCTGTTTAGTGCTTTATAGGTTAGGGTTAATACTTTATTCTATTCTGGAGTGTATGGGAAGCCAATGCAGATAATGGCAGAGCGGAGCAGCTAATGTAGATCGGCGACTTAGGTGGATGAGTGTAGCTGAAGAATTCATAATACATTGGAGGGAGGAGAGGTTGTGTTTGGGTAGGCCATTTAGAAGTAGATTACAATAGTCAATGCGTGAAAAAAATGAGGAAATTCATTATTATTTTTGTAGTTTCTTGAGTAAGGAAAGGAAAAATTTCAGAAATGTGTAGATGTGCACTGCAGGATTTGGCGAGTGCTTGTATATGTGGGGTGAATGTGAGATCTGAGTCAAGTGTGACCCCAAGAAGCTGACCTCGAGTGAGGTGTTGAGAATAGAGTGCAATACGTTGAGAATAGAGCCTTCAACTGTCAGAGAAATGTCAGGTTTTGGATGTGTCAAAGAGGGGGGATAAGAAGGAGCTCAGTTTTAGACAGATTAAACTGCAGGTGGTGCAAGGATATCCAAGAGGAAATTACAGAGAGACAGTTGGTACTTTTGTTGAGTAAAGAGGCAAAGATATCAGGAGAAGAAAGATAGATTTGGGTGTCATCAGTATATAAATGTCACTGAAACCCAAAGGAGGATATACGTTTTTCAAGGGAGGATGTATAGAGAGAAAATAGCAAGGGACAGTGTCTTGTGGTACTCCAACTGGTAGAGGCAAAAAAACTGTTAAAGGAAACTGGAAATTAGTGGTTTGAGAGCTATGAAGCAAAACAGTAGAGGGCAGTGTCTCGGATGTCAAATTAATGTAGGATGTTTAAGAGGGGAGCATGGTCAACTGTGTCGAAAGCAGCAAATAAATCCAGAAGAATTAAATAGTGTTCCTTTGCTTTAGCTGAGATCATTTGTTACTTTAGTGAGAATGTTTTCTGTTGAGTGTTTAAAGCAGAAACCAGATTGTTGTGGATCAAGTAAAGAGTTAGTTGAGAGAAATTGAGAGGCGATTAGAGACCAGTCATTCCAATAATTTGGAAGCAAAGGGAAGTAAAGGGACAGGCCGATAGTTAGAACGAGTGGAAGGGTCAGCACGGATTGATGTGATTGACGCATGCTTGAATGTATCAGGAAATGTGCCAGTGGTGAGATACTGGTTAAAGAGATGAGTTATTGAATCAGGGAGAAAGGGAAGAAGTCACAACACACAGAATAGCCAAATATTGTTAAAGGGACATGAAACCAATGTTTCAGATAGAGCATACAATTTTAAACAATTTTCCAACTTACTTCTATTATCAAATGTTCATAGTTTTCTTGGTATTCTTTGTTGAAAAGCAAGAAGGTAAGTTTAGGAGCATGCACATGTCTTCAGCACTATATGGAAGCTGTTTTGCAAAAATGTTATACATTTGCTGCAGCACTTTTTCCTGCCATGTTGATCTCCAGGCATCTGCATGCTACCTACCTAGGTATCTCTTCAACAAAGAATACCACAATAATAAAGCAAATTTGATGACAGAAATAGGAAACTTTAAAAAAAAAATGATGCTTTGTCTGAATTCCGAGAAAAAAAAAATTGGGGTTTCATGTCCCTTTAGATGCGTTTAATGAAGAGTTACTTACAGCATGTGGTCAGATAGTGATAAGCCCAGAACCATTTATTGCCTGGGCTCTAACCTACATATGCTAGCTTCCAATCAAACATAAGGAGATATAAACAAGGGCAATACAGTCAATTTAAAATGACACAATGACACAAACAGGAGATTGAGTTGGACTGCATGCTCAATCTGGATTGGGTACACATGCTATTCCACAAACAAAACTCACAGCTCTGGCCCCTCACCAGCTTTCACAGACAGAGGTGTTTGCAATCAGTGACTCTGGCAGTTAAAAACCCAGCCAAGCCTGGATACAAAGCTTAACAGGAAAAAAAAAAATCACAGAAAAATAAAAAACACTACACAGAATGATCACTAGTCAATTAGATGCACATAGCTAGGCTAACTGCATAAACTGAGTCACTGACTGCAAGCACAGCTGTCTGTGAGTGCTGGTGAGTCCCCAGAGGTGTACATGGGATGTGTACCTATTCTGGCTTTAGAATGTAGTCTGATTGATAGATAGAAGATAGATAGATAGATAGATAGATAGATAGATAGATAGATAGACGATAGATAGATAGATAGATAGATAGATAGATAGATAGATAGATAGATAGATAGATGATAGAAAGATGATAGATAGATAATAGATAGATAGATGATGTATAGATAGATAGATAAACAATAGTGTAATAGCTTGTTCTATGGCTCATTACCAACCCAAGAGCCACCTCTTTTTGCCTAGCATATGCCTTTCACAGAGATGAACTTTCCTGTATTAAATGTATACAGCCATGCATGCTAGCTTCCAACCAAACAGAGATGGAGATAAGGTTGACACAGTCAATTTTATTTTGTTCTAGATACAAACATTCTTAAACCAGAATGAGCACATACTGAATATATTTTATAGGAAATAGAACATTGTTTCTACTATTTAAATATACAAATTTGTATGCACACTCATTCCAAAATCTGTTGCACAAAAAGCGAGAGTTAAAATATTATGTATTATGTATTTATAGCAGATTTTTGAGGGCGAACAATCTGCTATGACAAACAGTTGAAAAAGGTTTGTAACAGTATTCTGTTAATTAAGTAAAAAAAAAAAAAAAAAAAAACAGCTGAATTCTTATGTTTCTTGCCAATTTTAATATTGGAAAGCTGAGCGTAGTCTGGAAAGGATTCATTTGTTTTCATGTATTTATCCTAAAAACATTATTTAAAATGTTTCATGTCAAATAAATAAATTAATTAGGTACATCCTACATCCTAAACACATTTTTGTTCTGTATTTTGGAACATTAAACCAATCTCTATAGGAAATAATTATCCATGAAAGAGAAACACCTTAGTTTTATTTTTTTAAACCTTTTATTTAGGATGAATCTATTATGCCTATTGCTGCCTTTATTCTACAGTATATACAACATTAATGTTACATTTCATTTTCTTAAGGATATCATCCTTCTGTTAAAATCTGTTTGAAAAAAGTTCAATAAGAGACCAAGCTGTGCTCTGATATCACTGTTCAACAATGAAAATGTTTCTGACTTGAAAATACTTCTAATTGATTTCAGCATGCAAAAAACAAATATGACATTTAACTCTCTGCTAGCCCTCGGTTCCGAGATATAGCCTATTTATGTTGATGTTGGATATGGATATAGAGTAAAGGGCATGGTGCTCCTAGCAGCCTAGTAAGGAACTTGGCAAATCTGAGTACAGGAATGATGACCCAAGACAAACAGGAATACTTTAGAGACCATCATGGAGTCATTTAATGATAATCAAACTATTTTAGAAGTCATTTGCACATCATCAGACATCATCAGGCTTGTAAAGTCATCAGCTAAATTTAAAAATTCTGGGCGATGATTTAAGAATGAATAGTAGATTACCTTACTGATTACTTCACAAGCATGAACAGCGAGTGAATGACTCTAGAGTCATCTCATTTAAATATTTGGGCCTGTGGGCATACCATCGATTACTTTCAGAAGGATTCCAGGAACATCATCCTTTTTGACTAGGGGAGTAACTGTTTTGTTAAGCTTAGAGTGTTGTTCCTTTTATTGTTTTCAGTTTTTTGGTTTTGCTTCACATTTAAAGACAGGATACTTTGTAAATTTGTTCATGAAGAACTTTGTAAAGGAGATGAACAAGAATGGAGAAGATTTTAAGTACTTGATATGAAAATTTCCACTGCTGAGTGAGGCTAAAGTGATATACTTATGTGTTAATATGTGTATATACACATATAAACACATAAATACATATATGTATTTATTCATATACATATATTTTTTATATTTGCTGCCCATCGCTGCACAACTTACCCCATTCGCTGTGCTAGTTTCTTACCGGGTTTGACGGCATGTGAACGAGGCTCTCATTTGAGCTTATGGAAGCGTGCTCTCATGAGTGCAAAGCTTTCATGCAATGCTGACGCGAGGTCGTGTTTGCATTGCGCTTTACTTGTAATACCAGCGCATATTTGCATGTGCTGTTATTATAGAGTGGAGCGCAAATATCGTGCTCGCGTAAACAATATTTTGCATTCCATTCCTAATCTGGCTCATTATATGCAGAATACAAGCTGTGTTTTTCCCTCTTATCACATAGTTATACATTTTATGGGATGGTCAAGTAAAAAATAAACAAAATATTATAACAAAATCAGTAATTTTCTATTTTTCTTTTCACCACTACAGGATTGGAACTCATGCACATACGATTAAAAAGTAATAGATTCTGCACAATGTAGTTGTTTCCAATCTCCTGGCATGATATGGGCTTCCTGTTGGGTTTTCTTTGTGTTCTCTGATCAAATTGTCACTGGGAGCTGTCTTAGCAAGAACCACAGAACTAAAGGAAACATATTTAATTGAAGTTTAAGAGAAGGATGAATTAAACATGAAAATAATCCATACTGCTGAATTGCAATTCTATAGCTCTACAGGCAAGCTATGTTATTTAATGACATAAGCAGTGATGTAGATTTAATTGTTATATGACTTCAATCCATATAAAGATGGCTATGATACAGATTACAATAATGTTTAATCATTCCTATAAAGCAAATACCAAAAATTAAACTAGAACCTTTATATATTATTATGTGTACAAAGTTTTATGGAATAGAAAACTCTATTTTTGTATGAACTTTATTTAAAAGATGATGACAATTTTATAAAGTGTGTGTTTTTTTAATTAACAAATAACAAGTAAAACTGTGCAATTTATATACATCTAAGTCATATTCTGAAAAATGTTGCACGTTAAAAATCTTGCCAACTTATTTCTGGTTATATATATTTTCAAAAAAACTGTTACTAACATGGTGGATGGTCTTAAAACAAAATCATAAGAAAGTATTAATGGGCATGATATGTAAAGACTGAAGAAAAATTAGAAGCATTTAAATAACTTTCAAACTAAAGATTTAATAAAATACAGGAGGAAAGTATTTGTCATTATAGTAGGATATAGAAATGGGCACAGGGGAAAAATTTGTTCAATTCAGCCGAATTTCTTTCATACATGAATTCAATTCAGACTAATATTGGATTCAGATTTGTAACTGCTATTTCCAATGGTAACAGCTAATACTGGTAGAACAGGTATCTATCTCTGATGAAGCGCAGGTGCGCATTTGCGAAACGCTTCAGATAGCAGGGAGCTTTACCTTTGTTGGGTGTCTCCTAACTGGGGTCTGAGGACTGTCTTTTTCTTCTTGTTTCTTGCTAACAGCTAATATAGACAATTAATATTGACAAGAATCTTACATTATAGGATTCAAACAATTAAAATAACTTATCTTTCAGTGATAAAAGAACATACAATGCCTGAATGACTAAAATCTAGCATTTAGTGCCTGACCGGCTGTCCCCTAACATCAGTCATTAGTCATACTATGGAAGCATTGAACAGGGGATGATGGACAAATTAATCGTCAGACCCCTTGTACATGATCACAAACAAAATAAACTTATTAACTAAACATTATAACTTCTTTATCACACCTTTTTTGGCGACAAATGGCATAAACGAATGAACAAATCGATTTTGTCAATCATTAATTTTTCATCAGTTTTGTGCAAAAATGTATTCATCTGTTCATGTATCAAATGACTTGACGAAGCAGCAACATTCAGAGAAATTCGCTTCATCTTAATCCCGATTGCACATCTCTAGTAGAATACTAAAACAAGGGAGCCTTTATATGAAGATTAAAGGGACAGTGTTCGCAGGTATACAGCAGTGAAGATTTCATTGCATTCAAAGCTTTTACATGAACAATTTTGGGCTTTCCCTCTCACCTACCCTCCACCTGGAAGTTAATTTATGTCTCTTGTTTACATCAAATGCAAAGTTGAAATGTTTAAAATATGTGGTGTTTTCAAAAGGAAAATCAGCTAATTCAAATTAAGAAATAAATGTATCTATTAGTAAACAATTTAAAAACACTACAGGTAAAATACATTGGGAATACATTCGAGGGGAAAATATTTTATATTACACTGTAGTAAAGATATCACATATCTCTTTAAACGGTGAAGAATATTCTGTTGAAAATACTACTGTGTTATTTTCAAAAATATAAAAATAATACAGTAGAATTTTTAACAGAATATTCTTTACAGTTTAAAGAGCAATGTGGTATCTTGAAGAGTAATTTATTTATTATCGGTTATTTGTAGAGCGCCAACAGATTCCGCAGCGCAAGTAATTTGAACATGCTAAAGGGTGGTGATTTCTGGCTGCATTTGTTGACAAATTTAAATTTGTAAAAAAAAAAAAAAACTACAGTTGCAATGAAGTTTTCTCTTAGCTTAGTCTGCCACAAGAAAAGTAATTCTGTAAACTGGTTAAAGAAGTCTGCAATACAAAACTCTGTGGCACTTGCAATGTAATTTTGTGGGGTTATACTTTTAAGAGTTCAGTCACCCAGGTTGAATTTAAGATGTTGTTTTGTACCTCTTGGAATGCCTGTATTGTAAGGAACAGTATGTAGGACAAACATCAAAGCACTTGAGATCAAAAATAGGTGAACATATGAGGGATATAAAAATTACAATAAGGATTCCAATGTAGCGAGACATTTTAACTGTTTCCATTTGTTATGGAATTGCAGGAACTGTTTAATTCTTCAACAAAGGTTAGTGTTTCTGTGAGGTTAGAAAAGGTTTAGGTGTTGGCTACGTGTTCCTGATGGAATCCCTTAGGAATACCTAGCCCTTTAATATGTGCCAAGTGATTAGGTTAGAGTGAAATACTTTCTGCACAATGCACTCTAACTAACAAGAGGCAGTATCACATATAACTGGAAAACATATAGATAGTCTTAAGTATTGAATCGATATTCACAACTCAAATAAATGATAAGATTCACAATACAGCTTGTAGCAGTGACCAACAAATAATCTGACCTGTATCAAAGTTCCAGAGAAGGTCAGCTTGTTAGCACTGAAGTGAAGGTATCACCCGGTGAAGTTTCCTTAGAGAAAGCAGCTGGAGCGTGGAGAGCGGTCAGAGCTGACAGGCAGTGAGAAGTGCTGTCGGCTGTGTCTGATGACGTCACCGGCAGCGTGTACCGCACAGACACAGCAGAGCTCCAGCGAGTTGAAACCTTTCCAGCAGGTATCCAATGGAAAGGAAAAAACAGATGAAAAGGTTAGTGCAAAGTTATCACTCCTATCAGCAAGGAGGATTACGGCTGATTTACAATAGTTCTGAGGATTAGCCTCAAAGGAGGATCAGAGTGTACACGAATTAGGTAGTATACTCTTCAACAAAGCAGCATTGGTTCTCAGTAGGAGGTGCCTTAAATAGGCAATATGCTTAAAGGGACAGGGAGAAAACATTAACCCTTACAGAGCCCCCCCTCTAAAGAACCACAGTGTGGGTCAAGGTCTGGGGCGGTCCGGGTTCCGCCGATGAAAAAGGGACACAAGTCGTGGAGCAGAAACATTGGAGGCTGGCTCCCAGGAATCCTCCTCATATCCAAAACCCTTCCAATGAATGAGATAGAATAAAACCCCTTTGCGAATACGTGAATCCAAGATGCTATGTACCACAAATTCTTGATCCGAGGAAGGTATCAGAACAGGATCAGGAACAATAGGAGTAGGTGTGGATGTAGAACAAGGTTTAACCAATGATATGTGGAAAGTTGGATGAACCTTGAAGCTGGATGGGAGCTGTAGGGTAACAGTTGATGGATTATTGATCCGAAGTATGGGATAAGGACCAATAAACAGCTTCCCTAACTTTTTGCTAGGATATGATAGTCTCAGATTTTTCGTGGAGAGCCAAACCTTTTGACCCACAGTATATGTAGGACTGGTCCTATGACGGAGGTTGTAGTATTTGCTCTGATATGCTTGAGCTTGGAGTATGTTGTCATGGATAATAGGGAACAGACTGGAGATATTGTTGACTAGATCATTAACCATAGGACATGGTGTTTCAACCTTAGGTAGAAGAGTGAAACGAGGGTGTAAACCATAGTTGACAAAGAAAGGAGAGAAACCAGTAGAGGCATTTTTGTTATTAAGCGAATTCAGCTAAAGGGAGGAATGAAGCCCTTGACTCCTGCTGATCCGCACAGTAACATCTCAAATACTGCTCTAACCACTGGTTTACTCTCTCTGTCTGCCCGTTAGTCTGTGGATGATAAGCGGTGGTAAGTTTTTGTTCCATGTGCAGAGACTTACATAAGGATCTCCAAAATCTGGAGGTGAACTGGGTTCCACGATCACTGATCACTGTCAAAGGTATACCATGCAACCTGACAATATTTTGTATGAAAAGGTCACATGTAATTTTGGAAGTAGGTAACGAGGTTATGGGGATAAAATGAGACATTTTCGAAAATAGATCTGTAACCACCATGATTGTGGTGAAATTGTTGGATAATGGTAGGTCAACAATGAAGTCCATAGATACAGTCTGCCATGGAGCATAGGGAACTGGCAAGGGTTGTAGAAGTCCGACAGGTAGTTGTCTAGAGGGTTTGGAGGTAGCACAGACGATACATTGATCCAAATGATCCTTGAGATCATTCCGTAGAGAAGGCCACCAATAAGATCTAGTGAGTAGATCCATAGATTTATCCCTGCCCATATGCCCAGCCAAAGGGGATTGGTGTATAGAATTCAATATCTCCTTACGGAGGTTTAGAGGTACATACAGCTTATGGTCTTTTCGTAATACTCCAGTAGAGTCGGGTAGTAAGTCCTGATAAGGAACTGAAGTGTCAGTTTCAAGGGCTTTTTTAAATAGAGGTTCAAGACCTGTTAGAATCCCTACTATACAATCCCTAGGTATAATAGTAGTTGGGATGGTGGATTGGAGAGGTTTAGTGGTTTGTCTGGAAAGGGCATCTGCTTTGCCATTCCTGGTACCTGGTCTGTAAGTGATGATATAGTGGAAGCGAGAAAAATAGAGACTCCATCTCACTTGTCTGGAGGACAGAGTACGATTTGATTGTAGGTACTGCAGGTTTTTGTGATCTGTGTAAATAACTGTAGGTTGAGTAGCTCCTTCCAGTAGATGTCTCCAATGATCAAACGAACATTTTATAGCGAGCAGTTCTTTTTCTCCTACTGGATAATTCAACTCGGCAGGTTGTAGGACTCTAGAGAAGTATGCTACCGGATGTAAAGGATCCTTGAAGGATTTCCTCTGAGAGAGGATTGCCCCAATGGCAAAATCGGAAGCATCGACCTCTAGTATGAATTGCTTCTGCATATCTGGATACTGTAGGATGGGAGCTGAAGTGAATTGAGACTTGAGATTGTCAAAGACTAGCTGGGTCTGATGGTTCCAGGCAAATGGCTGATTGAGTTTAGTGAGTTCAGTCAAAGGTTTCGTAAGAGCTGCAAAACCAGGAATAAACTTCCTGTAATAATTAGAAAATCCTAGAAAGCGCTGTACATCTTTTTTTGTTTGGGGTATAGGCCAATCTAGAATTGCCTGTACTTTGTCATTTTGCATCTTAATGCCTTTAGGGGAGATCTCATATCCAAGGAAGGATATATCTTGAGACTCAAATATGCATTTTTCCAGTTTAGCATATAGACTATTCTTCCTAAGTCTGGAAAGAATCTCCCTAACATGTAGTCTATGTTGATCTAGGTCTTGTGAAAAGATGAGAATATCGTCCAAATAGACTACAACATACACATCCAAGATGTCTCTGAACAAATCATTGATAAGGCATTGGAATGTTGCTGGAGCGTTGCATAATCCGAATGGCATCACTGTATATTCGAATAAACCGTATCTAGTTCGAAACGCAGTGAGCCATTCGTCTCCAGCTCTCATTCGTATCAGATTATAGGCACCACGAAGATCCAACTTGGTGAAAACCATGGCTCCCCTCAATCTTTCTATCAATTCCGGGATTAAAGGGAGAGGGTACCTGTTTTTACGAGTACGCTTATTCAATTTTCGGTAATCGATAATAGGTCTCAAAGTACCGTCTTTGTTTGTAACAAAGAATATCCCGGCTCCAGCAGGGGAAGTACTGGGTCTGATGAACCCTTTTCTAAGGTTGTCATCAATATAGTTCTTTAAATGGTCCAGCTCTGGTTTAGAGAGTGGATAAATATGGCCATAAGGGATGGAGACCCCAGGAAGTAAGTCAATCGGGCAATCGTAAGCCCTATCGGGAGGAAAAACCTCAGCTTCCTTTTTGTCGAGCACATCGGCAAAATCTGCATACTGATTGGGTAGATTATTAACTTCAGTATGACAAACAATAGATATATCAGTGTCTGATGGGGAGGTGTTAAGGATAGGGAAAGTTAAGCTCCGATTATCCCAATTTATTACTGGTTTATGGGTACACAACCATTCCATACCGAGTATGATGTCAAAAATTGGGGAAGTTATAACATCAAATACACAAGAATGAGATACCAAATTATTAACCGTTACCTGTATAGGGTCAGTTTGGTGTAGTACAGGCCCAGAAGCAAGTGAAGACCCATCAATAACCTTCACAGAGACTGGATTGCTTTTACACACAAAGGGAATTTTATTAGATTTCACAAAACCTAGATGAATGAAATTTCTACATGAGCCTGTTTCTATAAGTGCTTCAGTGGATGTCTGGAAGTGGTCCCACTGTAAAAGAATTGGGATAGTAATGTAAATGCTTTTAATAGTCTTTAACATATAAGACGTATAGGGAAATAATAACCTACCCTTCTTAGTTTTAGTAAGTATAGGGCAGTCCTTCACTTCATGGGATGGGGAGGCGCAGTACATGCACAAGCTGTGCATTTTTCATCTGGCTTTTTCCTGCGTGGTGAGTGGCCCTTTCATGAAGCCTATATCCATAGGTTGAGGACTATCTTTCACCTGATAAGGTGGTGTAGGGAGGTAGTTTTTGGAGCTTGTAGCCTTTTCATTTCTACGTTCTCTCAGGCGTCTATCAATATTGATTGTGAGTGTGAAAAAATCCTCCAGGGAATCAGGGATTCCAATTCGAGACAGTTCATCTTTTATCTCTTCAGATAATCCCAGACGAAATTGTGTCTTAAGGGAGACCTCATTCCAGCCTGAATCACGTGCTGAGATTTTAAATAGGGTGATATAATTCTCCACTGGATTTTTCCTTTGTTTAAGTGCCCTAAGAGAATTTTCGGCAGAGACCTGTTTGAAAGGGTCATCATAGAGTGCTGCCATTTGGTTGAAGAAACTAGATAGAGACCCCAAGACAGGGTCTTGGTTCTCATAGAATGAGTCAGCCCAAGCCCTGGGCTCCCCTCTTAAGTAGGAAATGACCGTAAGGACTCTGACCCTTTCGGTAGGATAGGTGCGTGGTTTTAGGTAAAATAACAATAAGCAGGAATTCCTGAATTCCCTGAAACGAGCTCTGTCTCCAGAGAATTTCTCAGGCGGGGAGACCAAGGGCTCAGGTGTTTGTTCCCGGAAGATTTGGCTTGGGGGCCAGTACCTCCCTTAAACAGGCTTTTAAGGCCTGATTCTCAACTTGGAGCTCATGGAAGGAGCCTGACAGAGCATCTAGTCTATCAGACAACACTTGAACTCTGTCAGCAAGTGGATCCGGTTCCATAGTGTTCAATAATAATAGAATGTAAAACTTCAGAACACTACTACCCAAACCTTCCTATTCTTTTTTATGGCTGCTTTATTATGTTATGGAATTGCAGGAACTGTTTAATTCTTCAACAAAGGTTAGTGTTCCTGTGAGGTTAGAAAAGGTTTAGGTGTTGGCTACGTGTTCCTGAAGGAATCCCTTAGGAATACCTAGCCCTTTAATATGTGCCAAGTGATTAGGTTAGAGTGAAATACTTTCTGCACAATGCACTCTAACTAACAAGAGGCAGTATCACATATAACTGGAAAACATATAGATAGTCTTAAGTATTGAATCGATATTCACAACTCAAATAAATGATAAGATTCACAATACAGCTTGTAGCGGTGACCAACAAATAATCTGACCTGTATCAAAGTTCCAGAGAAGGTCAGCTTGTTAGCACTGAAGTGCAGGTATCACCCGGTGAAGTTTCCTTAGAGAAAGCAGCTGGAGCGTGGAGAGCGGTCAGAGCTGACAGGCAGTGAGAAGTGCTGTCGGCTGTGTCTGATGACGTCACCGGCAGCGTGTACCGCACAGACACAGCAGAGCTCCAGCGAGTTGAAACCTTTCCAGCAGGTATCCAATGGAAAGGAAAAAACAGACGAAAAGGTTAGTGCAAAGTTATCACTCCTATCAGGAAGGAGGATTACGGCTGATTTACAATAGTTCTGAGGATTAGCCTCAAAGGAGGATCAGAGTGTACACGAAGTAGGTAGTATACTCTTCAATAAAGCAGCATTGGTTCTCAGTAGGAGGTGCCTTAAATAGGCAATATGCTTAAAGGGACAGGGAGAAAACATTAACCCTTACACCATTTTACCAATGAAACTAAGATCAATGTATAGGTTATTGAAATTGCAAAATTGCCATCTTGGGGTGGAAACAGGAATAAAGATTTTGCTGATAAAGGAATTTTATTGGATCTACATATTGAAAATAAAAACACCATTTGGTTTAAATCAGGAATGGAATATGAGTTATTTTGTTGAATAATAAAATTCTTATGTTAATATCCCTCTAAGAAATGTTGGATAATTTCTTAAAAAATGAACCATGATATTATTAAAATTTAAAAATTAAAAGGCTTATCATTTTTTACGTTACAAAATGACATTCTTTGAGTGTTATTTTTGTTTAAATTTTATTACAGCATATATTTCCTTGAGGGATAAATATATCACTCGTCAATATTTTTTTTAACAAAATCTTTATGTATTTTTCTAAAAAAACTACATTTCTAAAAGACAAGAACATATGAAGGTTCATGCATATGTTTGGTAATGGATCCAATTATTCATTAAGGTTGAAATTACCATATATTAACTTGTAACAGTTTTTTATTGTGTTGGACTGGTACAGTATATGACATGCTGTATGGTCCCTGGCCCTTAAAATAAACCGTAATAGACTAACTTAGGCCTAGATTTGGAGTTTTGTCGGTAAGGACCCGCGTAGCTAACGCCGGCTTTTTTCTGGCCGCACCATAAAAATAACTCTGGTATTGAGAGTCCACATAAAGGCTGCGTTAGGCTCCAAAAAAGGAGCGTAGAGCATTTTTAACGCAGCTTCAACTCTCAATACCAGAGTTGCTTACGCAAGCGGCCAGCCTCAAAAACGTGCTTGTGCACGATTCCCCCATAGAAAACAATGGGGCTGTTTGAGCTGAAAAAAAACCTAACACCTGCAAAAAAAACGCGTTCAGCTCTTAACGCAGCCCCATTGTTTGCTATGCGGAAACACCTCCTAAGTCTGCACCTAACACCCTAACATGTACCCCGAGTCTAAACACCCCTAACCTTACACTTATTAACCCCTAATCTGCCGTCCTCGCTATCGCTGACACCTGCATTTTATTTTTAACCCCTAATCTGCCGCTCCGTAAACCGCCGCTACTTACATTATCCTTATGTACCCCTAATCTGCTGCCCCTAACACCGCCGACCCCTATATTATATTTATTAACCCCTGTTACGGTTACCCTTAGTCTCGCTGAGAGATGGACCGCTTAGTAGCCTGGATTCCTAAATGTTACGGTTGCCTCCAGGCTGGCTGGAAGTTGGACCGTAGAAAAGGATGCTCCTAGCGCTCACCAAAGAATCATCAGCACCATAGTCAGCAATCCCTGTAGTGATATTAGCTGAAGCTGTCCCCTACAAACATGAGTCAAAGCTGCAAGTTAGAGGGACAGAAAATAGGTCTGATGTGCTGGAGCACACAGCCTGCTTTTATTCAGGTTACCTGCAAACAGGACACTCTCAGGGGGAGGCATAAAATCCCCCATCACACATTTGATATTAGATAGAGACACTCCCTTTGACAGGCCACAACATTTACTTCAGCAGATAACATTACACACACTAAAACAATGCAGTCCACCTTATCAATACTAGTCTGATTAGACAATGGGAAAGTTGATCACTAAACCTAATTAGAGCTAATCCCAGCAGACTTGTATTTAGAATAGGTTTCTTGAAGCTGAACAAAATTTAACTCTTAATGGCACACAATGAAACTGAACCAAGTGGGAGAAAGCCAGGGACAAGTCATTTCACAGGTCTGGGGACATAGTCTTAAAGGGGCATTGTTCACCAAAGTCACAATATGTCCCCAGACGGTTCTTAAAGGGCCATACACACCCAATAAAAGTTAATATGTTTTCAGGGGCACAATCTTCCAGGGGCCATAGTCATGTGGAAGGAGGCTGGCAAATAGGCTTCTCCAAAATCCAGGGAAGCAGGGCAATTTTCCATTTAAAGGGCCAGTTACAAATAGCAGTTTGTAACATAAATGTTACGGTTACCCTTAGTCTCGCTGAGAGATGGACCGCTTAGTAGCCTGGATTCCTATTGCTGAAGAGGGGAGAAACTGCTTTCCATAGTATTCTATATGAGTCTCGCAAATGTAGAATAATCCCCCTTAGCTGTAGTACAGCTAGGATACCCTTCTGCCCACAAAAACGAGTCAACGCTGCGATTGAGGGACAACCAAGAACTGAGGACTGGGATGCCCAGCCTGCTTTTTATTTAGGTTACATGCACACAGGGAACTCCCAGGGGGGGAAGCATAAAATCCCCCATCACACATTTAGACAAAGCCCTTGGACAGGCCACCGCAGATAACAAGTACACACAAGAAAACAATTGAGTCCTTCTTATCACCTAGCAGTGAATGCTTATCACAAACTTAATTACAGTACACAATATGCTAGGAAACCTGCCTCAGAAAATAGTTTTCTCAAAACTGAACAGAGTTAACCCTTTATGAAATGATACTTGTTACAGTTTTCTTGGAGCCCTTCTTAGGCGCTGGCTTGGCTGGTTCAGGCATTGCTGCTGGGAAATAAGTTTCTTCACAACAAAATAACTAATGCTTCTGTAACAGTGCTCCCTTTCTGTGGAACACTCTGGCAGACACGGTCTGACCCCTTTTCGGGGCAGACTAAGGCTGTCCAGACAGCTGGTTATGCGGGGCTGAGGTCGGTTTGTCTGGACAACCCGTCGGCGTTGCCATTCTGTTTCCCAGGTCTGTAAGTAATGGTGAAATTGAAGGGTTGCAACGATAAACTCCAACGTAATAGCCTGCCATTATCTCCAGAGACCCGGTTCAGCCACACCAACGGGTTATGGTCGGTGACCAGAGTGAACTCCTGCCCATATAAATAGGGAGTCAATTTCTTTAATGCCCACACCAAAGCCAAACACTCCTTTTCGACCGCTGCATAGCTGACTTCGCGGGGCAGGAGCTTCCGGCTGATGTAGGCAACTGGATGCTCCCCTCCATCTTCGCCTACTTGGCTGAGGACGGCTCCCAGCCCGAACATGGAAGCATCTGTATGGACGATAAAACGTTTGTTAAGGGCTGGAGCCGCCAAGACAGGAGCGTTAATTAGAGCATTTTTGAGAGCCTGGAAAGCCGTTTCACAGTGGGGAGACCACAGGACCTGTCGAGGTAAGTTCTTCTTGGTCAAGTCAGTCAGGGGTTTGGCAAGTGTGCTGTAGTCTGGTACGAACCGTCTATAGTACCCTGCCGTGCCCAGGAAGGCTAGGACCTGAGTCTTAGTGATGGGGGTGGGCCAATTGGCGACAGCTTCTATCTTGGCCGGCTCTGGTCGCTGCTTTCCACACCCCACCCGGTGACCCAGGTACTGTACCTCGGCCATCCCAAAGTGGCATTTTTCTGGCTTCAGAGTCAGGCCAGCAGCCCGGATCTGATCCAGAACCATTCCTATGTGAGCTAAGTGGTCCTCCCATGACTCACTGTGGATCGCTATGTCGTCCAGGTAGGCGCAAGCAAAACTCTGGAAGCCATCCAGGAGCCTATCCACCAAGCGCTGGAATGTAGCTGGGGCATTCTTCATCCCAAACGGCATTACCCTAAACTGATATAAGCCGAATGGGGTGACGAATGCCGACTTGGGGATAGCCTCCGGGGCCAGGGGAATCTGCCAGTAACCTTTGCAGAGGTCAATAGTGGTCAGGTAATTTCCCCTGGCTATACGATCGAGTAGCTCGTCTACCCTGGGCATAGGGTAAGCGTCCGTCACGGTCTTTTCATTGAGCCTCCGATAGTCTACGCAGAACCGGGTGGTCCCATCTTTCTTGGGCACCAAGACAACTGGGGAGGCCCAGGGACTATCGGAGGGCTCAATTACCCTGAGTTGGAGCATCTCATCGATCTCCTTCTTCATTCCTATCCTAACTGCTTCGGGGATTCGGTACGGAGCCTGGCGCAAGGGAGCTTGTCCCGGAGTATCTACCTGGTGGGTGGTTAAAGTAGTGTACCCTGGCTTCGGGGAGAAGGTGAGGTGTTTGGACTGTAGGAGTTGGTTGAGCTGCTCCCTTTCAGTGGGGCTAAGTCGGTCTCCTATCTGAACCTGAGCCACTATACCTGTGGGGAGACTCTTTTCTAATAGGTCTGGAATGGGTAGACTGTCGGGGCCTTCCTGAGGGGAACAACATACGGCCATCACGTTCTCTGGTCGCTCAAAATATTCCTTGAGCATGTTTACATGGAATGTCTTTCTAAGATTGTTGTCGTGGCAGCTAGCTATCACATAAGTGGTGTCTCCCCTTTTCTCTACGATCTGGTAGGGGCCCTGCCAGGACGCCTGCAATTTGTCTGTCTTCACCGGCTTAAGTACTAACACCTTTTGTCCTATGGTAAAGATTCTCTTTCGGGCCCCCCGATCGTACCATACTTTCTGTCTTCTCTGGGCCGACTGGAGATTAGCCCGCACGGATTTGGCTAATTGCTCCATTCGGTCCCTAAGTTCCAGCACGTATGGCACAATGGGGACACCGTCAGTCTCCATCTCTCCCTCCCAGTGCTCCCGGATCAGGTTTAGGGGTCCCCGTACCTTTCTTCCGTAGAGCAACTCGAAGGGAGAGAACCCTGTCGTTTCCTGGGGCACCTCCCGATAAGCAAAAAGGAGGTGCGGCAGGAAGCGTTCCCAGTCTCGGTATTCCTGAGTGAACGTCTTGAGCATTTGCTTGAGGGTCCCATTGAACCTCTCACACAGCCCGTTCGTCTGGGGGTGGTATGGGGAGCTCAGGAGGGACTTAATTTTGCAAACCTGCCAGAGTTGTTGGGTCAATTCAGCCGTAAATTGGGTGCCTCGGTCGGATAGGATTTCTTTTGGAAATCCTACCCGGGAGAACACCTGTACTAGTGCATTCGCTACCGTATCCGCTTGTATGTTGGATAGGGCGACAGCCTCTGGGTACCTGGTAGCGTAGTCCACTACGGTAAGAATGTAGCGCTTACCGGAGGGACTAGGGGTAGCCAGTGGTCCCACTAGGTCAATAGCAACCCGGCTGAAGGGTTCCTCTACAATGGGCATATTTACTAGATGGGCTTTAGGGTGATCGCCTCGCCTTCCTACTCGTTGACACACATCGCAGGTGTTACAGTAAGTTCTAACGTCAGCGTGTACCCCTGGCCAAAAGAACGTGTGAGTAATGCGGTGTAGGGTACGGGTTACAGCTAGGTGGCCTGCTAAGGGGATGTCGTGGCCTATCTTGAGGATTTCTTGACGGTATTTGTGGGGCACTACCAGCTGTCGCCTACGCTGTCCCCTTTTCTCTGTCCAGCGGTATAGTTTCCCTTTTTCCCATAAGAATGTTTCATTATCTGCCCCGCCCCCTCCGGTCTCTGCTCGTTCCCGGTACTTTTGTAAGGTCGGGTCAGTCTTAGACTCTGTCTCGAAAGCATCTGGGGTGTCCCAGGGTATGGGGCCTAACATGTCAGGCAAGGTCGGGGTAGGTCTTACCTGTGTCTCCCGCACTGGTGAGAGTTCTCGCTCCGTCCGGGCTTGGGCCTGTGTAGTCACTGGGTCCGCCTCGTTGTTGCATACTGGAGCATAGGCAGAAGTCATGGGGCCCAAATCATTGCCCAGTAGTACTTCGGCAGGTAAATTATCCATTATGCCCACGTTCACAGCCCCCTTTCCCGCTCCCCAATCAAGATGCACTTTAGCTGTTGGAATTTTGTACACATCCCCCCCCGCCACTCTAACGGCCACAGTCTGTCCAGATCGCTTGTGCTCCGGCACCAAATGACTCTGTACCAGCGTGATAGTAGCCCCTGTGTCTCTCAATCCCTTGGTAGATCGCCCCTCGAGCCATACCTTCTGCCGATGGTGCTGGCGGTTATCTGAGGCAGCATATACAGGGTCCGCCTCGTGAAGCGGCCCCAAATATTCCTCCATAGGGGCCTCTTGGTTAACACAGAGGGTCCGGGCCGGACGATATGCCCCAGAGGGGTAATTGTAATTCCTGGGTGTCTGGTGCGTATTAAGGGGGCAGCTAGCCATGAAATGCCCTGGTTGCTTGCATCGGTGGCAAGTCGGTCTGGGACGCTCAGAGCTGTTATTGGGTGGTCCTGAGTGTCGGGCGGGCCCTGCGGGCACCGGGGCTCGGAATTCAGCACGAGGGGGTGCACGGTAAACCTCTCTGGGTTCGTGAAGACGGGAGTCATAATGTTCATCGGCCAATTTGGCTGCTTCTTCTAAGGTAGAAGGTCGCCTGTCTCGCAGCCATTCCTTCCCTTGCTGTTCCATGCCATTATAAAAATGTTCTAAGAGAAACAATTGTAAAATTTCCTCACCAGTCACCGCTTTACTTCCGCTCATCCAGTGATTTGCCGCTCTCCGCATTCGGTGCGCCCATTCCATATGGGTATCGTTAGGCTTCTTTTTCGTGCCCCGAAACTGTCGGCGATACGCGTCCGGAGTTACTGCGTACCATCGCAACAGTGTCTCCTTAACTAGCTCATACTGTGTCACTTCCTCAGCACCCAGAGTACGAAAGGCTTCCAGGGCTCGCCCGGATAGTTTCCCAGACAATATCGTGGGCCACTCCCTGTTGGGAATCTGGTGCAGGGCACATTGCCTTTCGAAGTCCGCCAAATATTCATCAATCCCTGTCTCGCTCTCTAGGAAGGGTCGAAATGCCGCATAGGGTATCTTGGGCCTCCCAGCATTTTCGACAGGGATGATTACCTGCGGGGCTTCAGCATTGCGGTGTGCGTTCGCTAGGTTGAGTTCGTGGGCTCGAGTCTCTCGTATATCCTTGTCCGCTTCCGCCATCAACTGCTGTACCAATTCCATGGAGGGGTTCGGCCCGTACAGTGAGAGCCTCTCCCGAACAATCCTGGTTTTTTCGTCACTAATCGTGGTCGGTGTTTCCGCCATTGTGAAGCTCTGATCCAGTTCGGTCAATTCTGCGATCAGCTCTCTCCTCGGCCAGTTGCTGGCGTACCCCCCTCTGCTTTCAAGTAAATCCTTTAGGGTTGTACGCTTCAATTTTTCGTAAGCGCTCTCCATCCGTTCTGTACCTCTCCTAGGAAATCCAGGAAAAATCCCACCGCTGCCGCCAAATGTTACGGTTACCCTTAGTCTCGCTGAGAGATGGACCGCTTAGTAGCCTGGATTCCTATTGCTGAAGAGGGGAGAAACTGCTTTCCATAGTATTCTATATGAGTCTCGCAAATGTAGAATAATCCCCCTTAGCTGTAGTACAGCTAGGATACCCTTCTGCCCACAAAAACGAGTCAACGCTGCGATTGAGGGACAACCAAGAACTGAGGACTGGGATGCCCAGCCTGCTTTTTATTTAGGTTACATGCACACAGGGAACTCCCAGGGGGGGAAGCATAAAATCCCCCATCACACATTTAGACAAAGCCCTTGGACAGGCCACCGCAGATAACAAGTACACACAAGAAAACAATTGAGTCCTTCTTATCACCTAGCAGTGAATGCTTATCACAAACTTAATTACAGTACACAATATGCTAGGAAACCTGCCTCAGAAAATAGTTTTCTCAAAACTGAACAGAGTTAACCCTTTATGAAATGATACTTGTTACAGTTTTCTTGGAGCCCTTCTTAGGCGCTGGCTTGGCTGGTTCAGGCATTGCTGCTGGGAAATAAGTTTCTTCACAACAAAATAACTAATGCTTCTGTAACAACCCCTAATCTGCCCCCCACAACGTCGCCTCCACCTGCCTACACTTATTAACCCCTAATCTGCCGACCGGACCGCACCGCTATTATTATAAAGTTATTAACCCCTAATCCGCCTCACTAACCCTATAATGAATAGTATTAACCCCTAATCTGCCCTCCCTAACATCGCCGACACCTAACTTCAAACATTAACCCCTAATCTGCCGACCGGAGCTCACCGCTATTCTAATAAATGTATTAACCCCTAAAGCTAAGTCTAACCCTAACACTAACACCCCCCTAAGTTAAATATAATTTTATTCTAACGAAATAAATTAACTCTTATTAAATAAATTATTCCTATTTAAAGCTAAATACTTACCTGTAAAATAAATCCTAATATAGCTACAATATAAATTATAATTACATTGTAGCTATTTTAGGATTAATATTTATTTTACAGGCAACTTTGTAATTATTTTAACCAGGTACAATAGCTATTAAATAGTTAAGAACTATTTAATAGTTACCTAGTTAAAATAATTACAAAATTACCTGTAAAATAAATCCTAACCTAAGTTACAATTAAACCTAACACTATACTATCATTAAATTAATTAAATAAAATACCTACAATTACCTACAATTAAACCTAACACTACACTATCAATACATTAATTAAATACAATACCTACAAATAAATACATTTAAATAAACTAACTAAAGTACAAAAAAATAAAAAAGAACTAAGTTACAAAAAATAAAAAAATATTTACAAACATAAGAAAAATATTACAACAATTTTAAACTAATTACACCTACTCTAAGCCCCCTAATAAAATAACAAAGCCCTCCAAAATAAAAAAATGCCCTACCCTATTCTAAATTACTAAAGTTCAAAGCTCTTTTACCTTACCAGCCCTGAACAGGGCCCTTTGCGGGGCATGGTGTGAAATGGAGTAAGTAGAGCGCTGGAAACAGTGATTCCAAACACCTCACAGTGAAAAAGTCCTTCCTTTAAATGACGTCATCAGCCATTCAGAATATTCCTACCTTAATTCCGATTGGCTGATAGAATCCTATCAGCCAATCGGAATTCGAGGGACGCCATCTTGGATGACGTCATTTAAAGGAACCATCATTCGTCGTTCAGTCGTCGGCCAGGATGGATGTTCCGCGTCGGAGATGTTCAGGATCCTGCCGCTCCGCTCCGGATGGATGACCATAGAAGATCCCGCTTGGATGAAGACTTCAATCGGATGGAAGACCTCTTCTGCCCCGCTTGGATGAAGACTTCAGCTGGATCATGGACCTCTTCAGCCCCCCGCTTGGGCTTGGATCAGGACATCGGAGGAGCTCTTCTGGACCGATCGGTGAACCTGGCAGGGTGAAGACAAGGTAGGAAGATCTTCAGGGGCTTAGTGTTAGGTTTATTTAAGGGGGGTTTGGGTTAGATTAGGGGTATGTGGGTGGTGGGTTGTAATGTTGTGGGGGTATTGTATGTTTTTTTTTACAGGCAAAAGAGCTGAACTTCTTGGGGCATGCCCCGCAAAGGTCCCTGTTCAGGGCTGGTAAGGTAAAAGAGCTTTGAACTTTAGTAATTTAGAATAGGGTAGGGCATTTTTTTATTTTGGGGGGCTTTGTTATTTTATTAAGGGGCTTAGAGTAGGTGTAATTAGTTTAAAATTGTTGTAATATTTTTCTTATGTTTGTAAATATTTTTTTATTTTTTGTAACTTAGTTCTTTTTTATTTTTTGTACTTTAGATAGTTTATTTCATTGTAGTTATTTGTAGGTATTGTATTTAATTTATTTATTGATAGTGTAGTGTTAGGTTTAATTGTAGATAATTATAGGTATTTTATTTAATTAATTTATTGATAGTGTAGTGGTAGGTTTAATTGTAACTTAGGTTAGGATTTATTTTACAGGTAAATTTGTAATTATTTTAACTATTTTAGCTATTAAATATTTCTTAACTATTAAATAGCTATTGTACCTGGTTAAAATAAATACAAAGTTACCTGTAAAATAAATATTAATCCTAAAATAGCTACAATGTAATTATAATTTATATTGTAGCTATATTAGGATTTATTTTACAGGTAAGTATTTAGCTTTAAATAGGAATAATTTATTTAATAAGAGTTAATTAATTTCGTTAGATTAAAATTATATTTAATTTAGGGGGGTGTTAGTGTTAGGGTTAGACTTAGCTTTAGGGGTTAATACATTTATTAGTATAGCGGTGAGCTCCGGTCGGCAGATTAGGGGTTAATAATTGAAGTTAGGTGTCGGCGATGTTAGGGAGGGCAGATTAGGGGTTAATACTATTTATTATAGGGTTAGTGAGGCGGATTAGGGGTTAATAACTTTATTATAGTAGCGGTGCGGTCCGCTCGGCAGATTAGGGGTTAATAAGTGTAGGCAGGTGGAGGCGACGTTGAGGGGGGCAGATTAGGGGTTAATATATATAATATAGGGGTCGGCGGTGTTAGGGGCAGCAGATTAGGGGTACATAAGTATAACGTAGGTGGCGGTCGGCAGATTAGGGGTTAAAAAAATTGAATTGAGTGGCGGCGATGTGGGGGGAACTCGGTTTAGGGGTACATAGGTAGTTTATGGGTGTTAGTGTACTTTAGAGTACAGTAGTTAAGAGCTTTATGAACCGGCGTTAGCCCAGAAAGCTCTTAACTACTGACTTTTTTCTGCGGCTGGAGTTTTGTCGTTAGATGTCTAACGCTCACTTCAGACACGACTCCACAATTTAATGATACTCATTTTATCGACCTCAGAAGGATGAAGGGCTGAGTTGGCCCTGCCGGGATTTTAACCTGTGACCTTGGATCTTTTTTAAACAGGCTTTTTTATAGTCAGGGCATTTAAGAACTGAGCTACCTAATGTTCATAGATAATTGTTGTAATTTATGTTTTACGTTTTATATCTCTGAAATAATTAATATAATTATTTAAACCATACTAGGAATAAGTCTGGGAAATCAGAATAAACAGCTTGAAGCTCTAAGTGTGAAGGCTACAATTGGACACAAGTAGAAGAATTTGAGAAGTGAAGCTCAGAAGTGAATAGGCCCACTGAGGTTGCTGTATTTTTGATGACAACAATCTCTGTTTGAATTATGATCTGCTAGTTTAAATGAAAGAATGTAAATGTTTTGGACAGCTCTGCTATTATACAGGATTTATTATCATTCTCTCTCAATCTCTATATTTTAATTAATTTGGCAATATGCTGCCATAGAAACCATATAGCTGGACAAGGGTGCTGTATCTTGTCCACATTAAACACTTGTTCCCCAGTTTCATCAAGGAAAACCTCTTGACCAGGAAGCTTATTATGATTAGTAATCTTGAAATCAGAATAATTATTTGAAGAAAATTTCCAGATGCAAAGAATGTTGGGAGTACAACCATTAGGGTTGTTCAAAGCAACCTAATCTCCTAGAGGGTATCAACCAGTGAGTTGTATCTAGATGCACAACTTTGAATCCACAAGTTGAGGATCTAATCACACAATTACTACCAACTGAGTAAGTGGTGATTTTTGAATTTCTGATTAACAGTTTTTTAATGGAAAGTTTTCTGTGGACACTGAACCCAATTTTTTTTCTTTCGTGATTCAGATATTGGGGCATATTTATCAAGCTCCGAATGGAACTTGATGCCCCGTGTTTCTGGCGAGCCTGCAGGCTCGCCAGAAACAGCAGTTATGAAGCAGCGGTCACAAAGCAGGCGGACAGACATCGCCAGAAATCAACCCGATCGAGTACGATCGGGTTGATTGACACCCCCCTGCTGGCGGCCCATTGGCCGCGAGTCTGCAGGGGGCGGTGTTGCACCAGCAGCTCTTGTGAGCTTCTGGTGCAATGCTGAATACGGCGAGCGTATTGCTCGCTGTATTCAGTGAGGTCTGGCTGACCTGATCCGCATGTCGGATCAGGTCTGCCAGACCTTGATAAATAGGGGCCAGAGCATGCAATTTTATGCAACTTTCTAATTTACTCCTATTATCAATTTTTCTTCATTCTCTTGCTATCTTTATTTGAAAAAGAAGGCATCTAAAGTTTTTTTTTTATTCAGACCTCTGGCCAGCACTTTTATTGGTGGATCAATGTATCCGCCAATCAGCAAGAACAAACCAGGTTGTTGACCAAAAATGGGTTGGCATCTAAACTTACATTCTTGCATTTCAAATAAAGATACCAAGAGAATGAAGAAAATTTGATAATAGGAGTAAATTAGAAAGTTCTCACTACACTAAAAGTATTAACAGCGCAGCTAGGTAGAGTGGTGGATGTAAATTAATAAGCGTTGGAAAAGGAGAGATAAGAAATATAGCAAATCTAGCAAATAGCTACGAGTAATTCTAAGTTGTAAGATTATGAAATTAATATTGCAACAATAATAAATCAATAAACACTAGTAAACCAATCAAAATATTCGTACACATTCATAAATACATTTGTTAAAAAGGAGCAAAAAAATATAAATAAATAAAAAACACAGGAAATAAAAAGCACAGGTAAATAAAAATACTGATGAGTTTTTTTGAAATGATATTACCCACTGCAGGGAAGTGGTCTTAGGAGTACACACGTATGGCAATGTTAGTTGCAAGGATTTTTATGTTGCCAACTCCTATTCACAGATTTTTGATAATGAGGTGCAGCTGGTTCCAGAGGCTTGTTTCCAAACACTCTCTTTAAATGTGAATCCTAGGGCGAAAAGAAGAGACAGCGCAACCCCACATCAAGGTAGTAGTTTCACAGTTTTTAATTAACACACGAAAATAATGCACTTACAGACAGAATAAAAAGATGTCGCATTAATCCCTTTATAGGGAACAACAAGAAGCAAGTCCCAGTTCTCTCAGGAATCTGTTCCAGTCCACGGCTATCAGTGCTGCCGCTTCGATATTGCTTACACACAGACACACAGTCTCAATGTATCAGAGCAGTTCTGGAATCAGCCAATCAGATTCAAGTTCAATCCGATTGGCTGATCCAATCAGCCAATCAGATTGAGCTTGCATTCTATTGGCTGATCGGAACAGCCAATAGAATGCGAGCTCAATCTGATTGGCTGATTCCATCAGCCAATCAGATTTTTCCTACTTTAATTCCGATTGGCTGATAGAATCCTATCAGCCAATCGGAATTGAGGGGACGCCATCTTGGATGACGTCCCTTAAAGGAGCCGTCATTCGTCGTAGTCCGTCGGTGAAGAAGGTGGTTCCGCATCGGCGGAAGGAAGATTCAAGACCCGGCTTGGAAGATGACTTCGCCCGGATAGAAGACCTCTTCAGCGCCTCTTTGAAGATGACATTGGCCGGATCGAAGACTTTTCTTCAGCGCCGCCTGGATGATGACTTCATCGGATGGAAGATTTCTTCAGCGCCACTTGGAGGATTAACTTCTTCCGCTCCGGATGTCCTCTTCAGTTCCATCGGTGGCTCGGCTGAGTGAAGACAACTAAAGGTAGGATGATCTTCAGGGGATTAGTGTTAGGTTTTTGTAAGGGGGGTTTGGGTTAGATTAGGGGTATGTGGGTAGTGGGTTTTAATGTTGGGGGGGTTGTATTTTTCTTTTACAGGCAGAAGAGCTGTTTTCTTTGGGGCATGCCCCCACAAATGGCCCTTTTAAGGGCTGGTAAGGTAAAAGAGCTTTGAAATTTATTTAATTTAGAATAGGGTAGGGCATTTTTTTTATTTTGGGGGGGTTTGTTATTTTATTAGGGGGCTTAGATTAGGTGTAAGTAGCTTAAAATTGTTGTAATATTTTTAACATGTTTGTAACTTATTTTATTTTTTTTTGTAACTTAGCTTTTTTTATTTTTTGTACTTTAGTTAGTTTATGTAATTGTATTTAATTGTAGTTATTTGTAGGTAGTTTATTTAATTAATTTAATGATAGTGTAGTATTAGGTTTAATTGTAACTTAAGTTAGGATTTATTTTACAGGTAATTTTGTATTTCTTTTAGCTAGGTAGTTATTAAATAGTTAATAACTATTTAATAACTATTCTAACTAGCTAAAATAAATACAAAGTTACCTGTAAAATAAATATAAATCCTAAAATAGCTACAATGTAATTATTAATTATATTGTAGCTATCTTCGGTTTATTTTACAGGTAAGTATTTATTTTTAAATAGAAATAATTTATTAAAGTATAGTGTAGTGTTAGGTGTAATTGTAACTTAGGTTAGGATTTATGTAACAGGTACATTTCTCTTTATTTTAGCTAGGTAAGCTATTAAATAGTTAATAACTATTTAATAGCTATTGTACCTGGTTAAAATAAATTGAAAGGTACCTGTAAAATAAAAATAAATCCTAAGATAGCTAGAATATAATTATTATTTATATTGTAGCTATATTAGGGTTTATTTTAAAAGTAAGTATTTAGTTTTAAATAGGATTCATTTAGTTAATAAGAGTTAATTTAAGTTAGGGGGGCGTTAGGGTTAGGGTTAGACTTAGGTTTAGGGGTTAATAATTTTATTACAGTGGCGGCGGTGTAGTGGGGGGCAGATTAGGGGTTAATAAATTTATTATAGGTGGCGACGGTGTAGGGGGGGCAGGATAGGGGTGTTCAGGGAGCGGCGGTTTAGGGGTTAAACTATTTATTTAGTTGCGGAGAGGTGCGGGATCAGCAGGATAGGGGTTAATAATTTTATAATAGAGGGCGACGGTGTAGGGGGGGCAGGATAGGGGTTACTAGGTATACTGTAGGTGGCAGCGGTGTCCTGGAGCGGTGGTTTAGGGGTTAATACATTTATAAGAGTTGCGGCAGGGTCTAGGAGCGGCAGTTTAGGGGTTAATACATTTATAAGAGTTGCGGCAGGGTCTAGGAGCGGCAGTTTAGGGGTTAGTAACTTTATTGAGTTGCGGGAGGCTCCGGGGGCGCCGGTATAGGGGGTAGAACAGTGTAGTTTAGTGTGAGTGCTTAGTGACAGGCTAGCAATAAAGCTGGGAAAAAGCCGAAGGGCAGCGAGATCGGATGAGTGATAACTGTCACAGTCCGCTGCTCATCGCCCTGCAGCTTTTTGACAGCTTTATTTGATAACTTAGGCGTATTTTTTCAGGTCCGCGGCGGCGATGTGAGGCGAGCTTAGGCGGGCGTATTGGGCCGGCGAAGCCAGAAAAGTAGACGGCTTGATAACTACCCCCCAAAGAGTTAGGGCTTAAAAAAAGTTGCCACATCTGTGTACCATTGACTACCTCTTGTATAAGGAAGAATTTCCACGTATTGTATAAATACACTGTATGGATTCAGCAAGTGTTCTCAAAAGAAAAGCATGGAGATTCAACATAGTGTGTACTGTTTACTAAATATAAAGCATAAAATACAGAAATACACTCACATAAAAGACCTTAAACAGATATGAGGTATGATAAAAGCACTTGTTAAAACATCCAAACCCCAGGTGCAGCTTCTGTGTTGCATTTGCAGTTAAAACTCTCGGTCACAGGGATGTAAAGTAATTAATATTGCCAGAAAACCCCACCAGAGATTCTGTATTTTTATGCTTTATATTTAGTTAAGTACACTTTATGTTGAGTATTGGTGTTTTCTGTTAAGACCAGTTGCTGATTCCATATGGAGTATTCATACAGTATATGGAGGCAGGGAAGTGTATACAGATGTGGAAACTGCTCCCCCTCCTATTGGGATTGACACTTAACTCATTTGATTAAGGTCCTGCCTGTGAGTATACGGTTTGCCTCCCGCTTTGGATTACCTTTCCTTTATATGAGGATTTCACCTTTACTTATGAACTGATTGCATATGTATAACGTTGTACATCCTCCATTGGGTGCATTGTGCTACAGGATTTGAGATACGCTGTGTTTTTTCTTGTTAGATAGACAGACAGACAGACAGACAGACAGACAGACAGACAGATAGATAGATAGATAGATAGATAGATAGATAGATAGATAGATAGATAGATGATAGTTAGATAGATAAATAGATATAGAAATATAGCTATATTTATCTAGGTATAGATATGTATTGTACTGAAAAAATGATCAAATATATAAACAAATATATATTTAAAATGAATAGAACATTTTCTTTGAGTTAGCACTGTTGGTTAAATGCTGTTAACACGAGAACAATAAGCATTTTTTTACCCAGTTTGCGTACTTCATTGAAGCCTATGGGGAGAAGTACTGAGGTTAGTGCTCGCCGGCTTACATTTACATGCAAACATCGTACTTTCAACTTGTAATACACATGCTAACCTGTGCGCACATGGGGGCCGATTTATTAAGTGTCGGAAGGACACGATCCGCTGTAGTGGATCATGTCCGCCCGACATCGCTGAATGCCGACAGCATACGCTGTCAGCATTTAACATTGCACAAGCAGTTCTGGTGAACTGCTTGTGCAATGCCACCCCCGGCAGATTCGCGTCTAATCGGTCGCTAGCAGAGGGTGTCAATCAACCCGATCATGTTTGATCAGACTGTTTGCTGTACGCTGCCTCAGATGTGGCTTACGAGTTAAGGAGCAGCGGTCTTAAGACCGCTGCTTCGTAACTCCTGTTTCCGGCGAGCCTGAAGGCTCATGCGGAAACAGCTGGATTAGGCAGCATTCGGCCGATAATAAATCAACCCCTAAATCTTTAATTCGGGCGGTGAGATAAAGTGGGCATGTGTCTGTCTTCTTAAACCATAGGCAGATTATTCTCCTTGGAAACATGTTCAGGACATCTTCCCCAGCTGTAGAGAGAGAAGGGGAGCTAAGGATTAGGAATTAAATTACATCTCCATTGAAGACATTTTAGCAATTGATCAGGGACCCCGGACACAAGGGCCTCCATTACATATGCAGTGTCGCCCGCAAAATCCTCTGCCGCCAGTTTTTACGAGATTTTGGTATTACATATATGGCGTAGCATACAAGTTACGCGCGTATATTTCACCCGTCGCTCGAAATTATTACTCCCATAGGCTAACATGGGACTGCGTCGTAAATCAGTATCCAATATCCAGCGCAAGGCCTTACGTGGTGAAAATGGAGAAATCTTACTCCATTTTTACCTCGCCATAAAAGGCAGCCGTAGCAAGCATTGTGCTAAGTATGGGAGCACCATAACTCCCGAAAATGCCTGCAAAAATAAACTAACACCTAACGCATGGCAATGTCTATCTACCTGTCAACCGCAAACCCCCACCACAATAACTAATAAAGTCTATTAACCCCTATATCTGCCATCAAACCCACATCGCAAGTAATAACAAAATTATTAACCCCTAAACCTAAGTCTAACCCTAACCCTAACACCCCCCTTACTTAAATATAATTTAAATAAATCTAAATAAAATTACTATTATTAACTAAGGACTAGATTTGGAGTTTGGCGTTAGCCGTTAAAACCAGTGTTAGAGGTTCCTAACGCTGGTTTTAGGCTAACTCCGGTATTTGGAGTCACTCAAAAAAGGGTCTAACGCTCACTTTTCAGCCGTGACTTTTCCATACCGCAGATCCCCAGATCTTTCTAACTCCGGTATTTAGAGTCATGTCTGAAGTGAGCGTTAGAATTCTAACGACAAAACTCCAGCCGCAGAAAAAAGTCAGTAGTTAAGAGCTTTCTGGGCTAACGCCGGTTCATAAAGCTCTTAACTACTGTACTCTAAAGTACACTAACACCCATAAACTACCTATGTACCCCTAAACCGAGGTCCCCCCACATCGCCGCCACTCTATTTATTTTTTTTAACCCCTAATCTGCCGACCGCAAAGCGCCACCAGCTAAGTTATCCCTATGTACCCCTAATCTGCTGCCCCTAACACCGCCGACCCCTATATTATATTTATTAACCCCTAATCTGCCGCCCTCAACGTCGCCTCCACCTGCCTACACTTATTAACCCCTAATCTGCCGACCGGACCACACCGCTATTATAATAAAGTTATTAACCCCTAATCCGCCTCACTAACCCTATAATAAATAGTATTAACCCCTAATCTGCCCTCCCTAACATCGCCGACACCTAACTTCAAACATTAACCCCTAATCTGCCGACCGGAGCTCACCGCTATTCTAATAAATGTATTAACCCCTAAAGCTAAGTCTAACCCTAACACTAACACCCCCCTAAATTAAATATAATTTTAATCTAACGAAATTAATTAACTCTTATTAAATAAATTATTCCTATTTAAAGCTAAATACTTACCTGTAAAATAAACCCTAATATAGCTACAATATAAATTATAATTACATTGTAGCTATTTTAGGATTAATATTTATTTTACAGGCAACTTTGTAATTATTTTAACCAGGTACAATAGCTATTAAATAGTTAAGACCTATTTAATAGTTACCTAGTTAAAATAATAACAAAATTACCTGTAAAATAAATCCTAACCTAAGTTACAATTAAACCTAACACTATACTATCATTAAATTAATTAAATAAAATACCTACAATTACCTACAATTAAACCTAACACTACACTATCAATAAATTAATTAAATACAATATGTACAAATAACTACAATGAAATAAACTAACTAAAGTACAAAAAATAAAAAAGAACTAAGTTACAAAAAATAAAAAAATATTTACAAACATAAGATAAATAATACAACAATTTTAAACTAATTACACCTACTCTAAGCCCCCTAATAAAATAACAAAGACCCCCAAAATAAAAAATGCCCTACCCTATTCTAAATTACTAAAGTTCAAAGCTCTTTTACCTTACCAGCCCTGAACAGGGCCCTTTGCGGGGCATGCCCCAAAAAGTTCAGCTCTTTTTCCTGTAAAAAAAAACATACAATACCCCCCCCCCCAACATTACAACCCACCACCCACATACCCCTAATCTAACCCAAACCCCCCTTAAATAAACCTAACACTAAGCCCCTGAAGATCATCCTACCTTGTCTTCACCTCACCAGGTATCACCGATCCGTCCTGGCTCCAAAATCTTCATCCAACCCAAGCGGGGGCTAGACATCCATCATCCGGTGGCTGAAGAGGTCCAGAAGAGGCTCCAAAGTCTTCATCCTATCCGGGAAGAAGAGTAGATCCGGACCGGCAACCATCATCTTCCAAGCGGCATCTTCTATCTTCATCCGATGAGGACCGGCTCCATCCTGAAGACCTCCGACGCGGACCCATCTTCATCCGGCGACGTCCAACTGAAGAATGACGGTTCCTTTAAGGGACGTCATCCAAGATGGCATCCCTCGAATTCCAATTGGCTGATAGGATTCTATCAGCCAATCGGAATTAAGGTAGGAATATTCTGATTGGCTGATGGAATCAGCCAATCAGAATCAAGTTCAATCCGATTGGCTGATCCAATCAGCCAATCAGATTGAGCTCGCATTCTATTGGCTGTTCCGATCAGCCAATAGAATGCAAGCTCAATCTGATTGGCTGATTGGATCAGCCAATCGGATTGAACTTGATTCTGATTGGCTGATTCCATCAGCCAATCAGAATATTCCTACCTTAATTCCGATTGGCTGATAGAATCCTATCAGCCAATCGGAATTCGAGGGACGCCATCTTGGATGACGTCCCTTAACCCCTTAAAGACAACTGACGTACCAGGTACGTCCTGCAAAAACTAGCAGTTAGTGACAATGGACATACCTGGTACGTCAGTTGTCTAAGAGAGTGCTGGATCGCTTCCAGCAGCTCTCAGGGTATTGCAGTGATGCCTCGATATTGAGGCATCCTGCAATACCCTTTAAAAAGCATCCGATGCAGAGAGAGCCACTCTGTGGCCCTCTCTGCACCGGTAGCGATGGGGCCGTTCGTTGGTGGGTGGGAGCTTACAAGGGAGGAGGGTGGGCGGCCCATCGCTACCCGGCATCCGGTTCCTACAAGTGCATTGTGCACGCCGGATGCTGGGAGCGTGCGGAGGGGGGGCCTGTGTGTGCGTGCGCGCGCGTGTGTGTGCGCGCGCGCGCAGCAAACACTACCACCAATGAGTTCTGTTAAGAGGGAGGGGGGGCAGCAAACTTTTTTAAAAAATAAATAAATAAAAGGATCTGGTAGGGTTAGGGGGGTGGGGGTACTGGGGGGGGCAGCTACACTACAGAAAAAATGAAAAAACCACTAAAAAAAAACAAAAAAACACACTTTATTTTTTGGGGAAAACTGGGTACTGGCAGACAGCTGCCAGTACCCAAGATGGTGGCAAATAGGTAGGTGGGGAGGGTTAGAGAGGTGTTTGGGGGGGATCAGGGAGGTTGGGGGTTAAGGCAGGGGTCCATCACAGCTGAATAATTAAAAACAAAAACAAAAAAAAACAACACCTTTTATTTTAGTACTGGCAGACTTTCTGCCAGTACTTAAGATGGCGGGGACAATTGTGGGGTGGGGGAGGGAAGAGTGCTGTCTGGGAGGGATCAGGGGGTGGGATGTGTCAGGTGGGAGGCTAATCTCTACATTAAAGCTAAAATTAACCCTGCAAGCTTTCTACAAGCTACCTAATTAACCCCTTCACTGCTGGGCATAATACAAGTGTGGTGCGCAGCAGCATTTAGCGGCCTCCTAATTGCCAAAAAGCAATGCCAAAGCCATATATGTCTGCTATTTCTGAACAAAGGAGATCCCAGAGAAGCATTTACAACCATTTGTGCCATAATTGCACAAGCTGTTTGTAAATAATTTAAGTGAGAAACCTAAAATTGTGAAAAATTTCACTTTTTTTTTTATTTGCTCGCATTTGGCGATGAAATGGTGGCATAAAATATACCAAAATGGGCCTAGATCAATACTTTGGGTTGTCTACTACACTACACTAACGCTAAAATTAACCCTTCAAGGTCCCTACAAGATTCCTAATTAACCCCTTCACTGCTGGGCATAATACACGTGCGGTGCGCAGCTGCATTTAGCGGCCTTCTAATTACCAAAAAGCAACGCCAAAGCCATATATGTCTGCTATTTCTGAACAAAGGGGATCCCAGAGAAGCATTTACAACAATTTGTGCCATAATTGCACAAACTGTTTGTAAATAATTTTAGTGAGAAACCTAAAGTTTGTGACAAAATTTGTGAAAAAGTGAACAATTTTTTTTATTTGCTCGCATTTGGCAGTGAAATGGTGGCATGAAATATACCAAAATGGGCATAAATCAATACTTTGGGTTGTCTTCTAAAAAAAAATATATACATGTCAAGGGATATTCAGGGATTCCGGACAGATATCAGTGTTCCAATGTAACTAGCGCTAATTTTGAAAAAAAGTGGTTTGGAAATAGCAAAGTTCTACTTGTACTTATTGCCCTATAACTTGCAAAAAAAGCAAACAACATGTAACCATTGGGTATTTCTAAACTCAGGACAAAATTTAGAAACTATTTAGCATGGGTGTTTTTTGGTGATTGTAGATGTGTAACAGATTTTGGAGGTCAAAGTTAGAAAAAGTGTGTTTTTTTCCATTTTTTCCTCATATTTTATATATTTTTTATATTAAATTATAAGATATGATGAAAAAAATGGTATCTTTAGAAAGTCCATTTAATGGTGAGAAAAACGGTATATAATATGTGTGGGTACAGTAAATGAGTAAGAGGAAAATTACAGCTAAACACTAACACTGCAGAAATGTAAAAATAGCCATTGTCATTAAGGGTAAGAAAACTGAAAAATGGTCCGGTCATTAAGGGGTTAAAGGAACCGTCATTCGTCGGGAAGTCGTCGGAAGAAGAGGATGGATCCGCGCTGGAGGTCTTCAAGATGGAGCCGGTCGTCATCGCCGGATGAAGATAGAAGATGCCGCTTGGATCAAGATGGTTGCCGGTCCGGATCGTTGTAATATTTTTCTTATGTTTGTAAATATTTTTTTATTTTTTGTAACTTAGTTCTTTTTTATTTTTTGTACTTTAGTTAGTTTATTTCATTGTAGTTATTTGTAGATATTGTATTTAATTAATTTATTGATAGTGTAGTGTTAGGTTTAATTGTAGGTAATTGTAGGTATTTTATTTAATTAATTTAATGATCGTATAGTGTTAGGTTTAATTGTAACTTAGGTTAGGATTTATTTTAAAGGTAATTTTGTTATTATTTTAACTAGGTAACTATTAAATAGTTCTTAACTATTTAATAGCTATTGTACCTGGTTAAAATAATTACAAAGTTGCCTGTAAAATAAATATTAATCCTAAAATAGCTACTATGTAATTATTCGTTATATTGTAGCTATATTAGGGTTTATTTTACAGGTAAGTATTTAGCTTTAAATAGGAATAAGTTATTTAATAAGAGATCATTTATTTCGTTAGAATAAAATTATATTTAATTTAGGGGGGTGTTAGGGTTAGGGTTAGAACTAGCTTTAGGGGTTAATAAATTTAATAGAGTAGTGGTGCGGTCCGCTCGGCAGATTAGGGGTTAATAAGTGTAGGCAGGTGGAGGCGACGTTGTGGGGGGCAGATTAGGGGTTAATAAATATAATATAGGGGTCGGCGGTGTTAGGGGCAGCAGATTAGGGGTACATAAGGATAACTTAAGTAGCGGCGCTTTGCGGTCGGCAGATTAGGGGTTAATTATTGTAGGTAGTTGGCGGCCACGTTGTGGGGGGCAGATTAGGGGTTAATAAATATAATATAGGGGTCAGCAGTGTTAGGGGCAGCAGATTAGGGGTACATAAGGATAACGTAGGTGGCGGTCGGCAGATTAGGGGTTAATTATTGTAGGTAGTTGGCGGCGACGTTGTGGGGGGCAGATTAGGGGTTAATAAATATAATACAGGGGTCGGCGGTGTTAGGGGCAGCAGATTAGGGGTACATAAGTATAACGTAGGTGGCGGTCGGCAGATTAGGGGTTAAAAAAATGTAATCGTGTGGCGGCGATGTGGGGGGACCTCAGTTTAGGGGTACATAGGTAGTTTATGGGTGTTAGTGTACTTTAGAGCACAGTAGTTAAGAGCTTTATGAACCGGCGTTAGCCCAAAAAGCTCTTAACTACTGACTTTTTTCTGCGGCTGGAGTTTTGTCGTTAGATTTCTAACGCTCACTTCAGCCACGACTCTAAATACCGGAGTTAGAAAGATTCCATTGAAAAGATAGGATACTCAATTTACGTAAGGGGATCTGCGGTATGGAAAAGTCGCGGCTGAAAAGTGAGCGTTAGACCCTTTTTTGACTGACTCCAAATACCGGCGGTAGCCTAAAACCAGCGTTAGGAGCCTCTAACGCTGGTTTTCACGGCTACCGCCAAACTCCAAATCTAGGCCTAAGATAGCTACAATATAATTAATAATTACATTGTAGCTATTTTAGGATTTATTTTTATTTTACAGGCAACTTTGTATTTATTTTAAAGGGACACTGAACCCAAATTTTTTCTTTCGTGATTCAGATAGAGCATGAAATTGTAAGCAACTTTCTAATTTACTCCTATTATCAAATTTTCTTTATTCTCTTGGTATCTTTATTTGAAATGCAAAAATGTAAGTTTAGATGTAAGTTTAGATGCCGGACCATTTTTGGTGAACAACCTGGGTTGTCCTTGCTGATTGGTGGATAAATTCATCCACCAATAAAAAAGTGCTGTCCAGAGTTCTGAACCAAAAAAAGCTTAAATGCCTTCTTTTTCAAATAAAGAGAACAAAGAAAAAATAACTACAATTGCCTAAAATTAAATACAATTAAATAAAATAAACTAAAGTACAAAAAAAAACACAAAATTACAGAAAATAAAAAAAATACAAGAAGTTTAAACTAATTACACCTAATCTAAGCCCCTAATAAAACAAAAAAGCCCCCCAAAATAATAAAATTCCCTACCCTATACTAAATTACAAATAGCCCTTAAAAGGGCTTTTTGCGGGGCATTGCCCCAAAGTAATCAGCTCTTTTACCTGTAAAAAAAGAAATACAACCCCCAACATTAAAACCCACCACCCACACACCCAACCTTACTCTAAAACCCACCCAATCCCCCCTTAAAAAAAACTAACACTAACCCCTTGAAGATCACCCTACCTTGAGCCATCTTCACCCAGCCGGGCAGAAGTCTTCATCGAATCCGGGCAGAAGTCTTCATCCAAGCAGCATCTTTTATCTTCTTCTATCCGACGAGGAGCGGCTCCATCTTGAAGAGCATCCTCTTTGTTCGACGTCCAACTGAAGAATGAAGGTTCCTTTAAATGACGTCATCCAAGATGGCGTCCCTTCAATTCCGATTGACTGATTTCTATCTGATTTCTATGAATTCTATCAATTCTAAAAATCCTATTGGCTAAGGGGGGATTGGGTGGGTTTTAGATTAAGGTTAGGTGTGTGGGTGATGGGTTTTAATGTTAGGGGGGGTTGTATTTCTTTTTTTACATGTAAAAGAGCTGATTACTTTGGGGCAATGCCCCTCAAAAAGCCCTTTTAAGGGCTGGTAAAAGAGCTGATTACTTTGTAATTTAGTATAGGGTAGGGAATTTTATTATTTTGGGGGGCTTTTTTATTTTATTAAGGGGCTTAGATTAGGTGTAATTAGTTTAAACTTCTTGTAATTTTTTTTTTATTTTCTGTAATTTAGTGTTTGTTTGTTTTTTGTACTTTAGTTTATTTTATTTTATTGTATTTAATTTTAGGTAATTGTAGTTAATTAATTTAATTTATTTAATGATAGTGTAGTGTTAGGTGTAATTGTAACTTAGGTTAGGATTTATTTTACAGGTAAATTTGTCTTTATTTTAATTAGGTAGCTATTAAATAGTTAATAACTATTTAATAACTATTGTACCTAGTTAAAATAAATACAAAGTTGCCTGTAAAATAAAAATAAATCCTAAAATAGCTACAATGTAATTATTAATTATATTGTAGCCATCTTAGGGTTTATTTTATAGGTAAGTATTTAGTTTTAAATAGGAATAATTTAGTTAATAATAGTATTTTTATTTAGATGTATTTAAATAATATTTAAGTTAGGGGGGTGTTAGGGTTAGGGTTAGACTTAGGTTTAGGTGTTAATAACTTTATTATAGTGGCAGCGACATTGGCGGCGGCAGATTAGGGGTTAATACATTTAATAGGCTATGTGGGCTATGGCGGTTTAGGGGTTAATACTTGAATAGGTTTATTGCGTTGTGGGTTAATGGCGGATTAAGGGTTAATAGTTTTAAGAGGTAGTTTGCAATGTTGGGGTTGGCGGATATAGGGGTTAATAGTTTAAATAGGCATATTGCATTGTGGGGGGTTGTCGGTCTAGGGGTTAATACATTTAATATTAGTAATAAGAGGGGGGATTGCGGATATAGGGGTTTTACGTGTCGGGCTTATTTTTTATGAGGCGTGTTAGACTTTTACGGGAGATTTGTTATTTTATTTACTTTTCTTAGGCGCCAGCAGTTTCTAAAGTGCCGTAAGTCACTAGCGACTCCAGAAATTTGTCTTTACGCTCATTTCTGGACATCACTAGTTTATCCGACTTACAGAACTTCATGAACTGCTGGTGGGGTTTATGTAATACCCCAATGTGCGAGGTGAAATTTACGGACAGCGCAGGTTCCCACGCTTGTCCCGAAACCTGCGCCGTATATTTGATCGCGCCCAAGGGGACTAGTGAATATGTGATTCAAGTGGAAAGAGATGTTTTATGGTCTAGGAACTATATAAAAGAGAGAAAATGACCATTTATGAAATGCACTAAATACTGGTAAGATCTGTAAAGAAGTAATCTGGAAGTGAAGATACAGTATTAGTACAGTGTTAGTTAAAAAGTGTCTGCTGCATACTGTAAAACATATGTTTGCCTTTAGCCATAGCAAATACTTTGGGATATAAGAAGAATTAGGGAAGATAAAGTAAAGGGATATCAGAGCTACCTAAATAAAATTATTAACCCCTAATCTGCCGCTCCCGATATCGCGGCCAATATACTACATTTATTAACCCCTAAACTGTCAGCCCCCCACCTCGCAACAAGCTAAATTAAACTATATTAACCCCTAAACCTAACCCTAACGTAACCCTAACCCTAATGTAACCCTAACCCTAACGTAACCCTAAAACTAACCCTAACACCCCCTAACTTTAACATAATAAAAATATAGCTAAATTACATTTACAATTATTAACTAAATAAACCTATTAACCCACTAATCCGCCAGCCCCCCACATTGCAACAAGCTAAATTAAACTATATTAACCCCTAAACCCAACCCTAAATCTAACCCTAAACCTAACCATAACCCCCTAACTTTAACATAATTAAATTAGATCTAAATTAAATTTACAATTATTAACTAAATAATACCTCATTAAATCTAAATACTTACCTGTGAAATAAAACCTAAGCTAGCTACAATATAACTAATAATATTATTTTTATTTCACAGGTATGTTTGTATTTATTTTAACTAGGTAGACTAGTTAGTAAATAGTTAATAACTATTTATTAACTACCTAGTTAAAATAAATATAAACTTACCTGTGAAATAAAACCTAACCTGCCTTACACTAAAACTTAACATTACAAAAAATAAAAAACCTATCATTACAAAAAAAGATGAAATTATCCCAAAAAATAAAAATTAATCCTATTCTAATACCCTTAAAACAAAAACACCCCAAAATAAAAAACCCTACTCTAGAATAAACTACCAAGGGTCCTTAAAAGGGCCTTTTGCAGGGCCCTTAAAAGGGACTTTTTGTAGAGCATTGCCCTGAGATAATCAGTTATTTTGCTCCAAAAAGAATACAAACACCCCCTAACACTATACAAACCCCCACTCCCCAAACTACCAGGGGGCCTTAAAAGGGCCTTTTGTAGGGCATTGCCCTGAGATAAACAGCTCTTTTGATAAAAAAAAACACTCCCTAAAAATATACATTACACAAATTATCAAAAATAAAAAAAATATTCCAGTTATAATACCCATAAAAACACCCCCAAATATAAAACCTAATCTAGAATAAAATACCAATGGCCCTTAAAAGGGCCTTTTGTAAGGCATTGCCCTAAAGATATCAGCATTTTTATTGACATTTTTTTACAAAGACCCACTAAAATTACAACCCCCCCCCCCCCAACCCACAAAATAAAAAAAAACTGAGGCGCAGTTAGCCAGCAACAAGAGCAGAAGTAGTTTGCAGCAGCTCTGCTCAAAAATTACAAATAAGTGGCTAAAAAGGCAATATTTTCGGTGGCAACTGCCCACATTTCAGCCTTTGGACACTTGTATGGTGAGGAGGATCGCCTTGTACAAAAATTTGCAAGTTTGGAGGAAGATCGTAGCGGGCCGGTTCACAGAACCAGGGAAAAAGCAGGAAAGGTCGCGGCTGCGGCCTACACTGGACCCCAAATTCAAATTTACTACCGGTGGGAAAAGGAAGAAAGTTGGATTGTCTTAGATCTAAGGACAGCACCGGACATACGCCTGAGGATTGGGGTAAGAGCCCACTACTTTTATTCCCCAACTAATGCTTAAATGAGATTTAACAACCCAGAAAACACATAGTCACGCTGTGGTCATTTAATAGCAACCAGAGGTGAAATACAGTTTGGATATATCTGGGGAGATTGCTGGCTTGTCTTGGGGTCTTGCAATTCATAACCATTTCATAGACTGTGTGGCAAGAGACAACAGGAGAGGGGCTTGTGGCGGGAAAGTCGCCATTTTCACTCTACCCTGCACATATTACTCCAACTTCAAAACTTAAATAGTTTGTAGGAATATCTGTAGTGTCTGGGGTGTTTACCTACCGAAACTCTCTATATTTTCACTAAAAAAGACTGCTACTTTGATTGCTTGTGCAATATTAAACGTACCACAGTGCTGCAGCTTGGAATATTTGGGACTTTGCAACTCACTAGATTTCTATCTCTCTCCCCCCCCCCCTTTCCTGCTATCCTTTGTGGTGGTAGGTCATACCCCTAATTCCTTACTCCGTGATCGTCCTGTGAGGACAAAGCTCCTGGAGAGAGAGACTAAATGGGAGGAAAAGCCTAAGTAATTTAAATACCTGAGAGGAGTGTTTGCTGCAGTTAACGGATATTACAGACACTGGTTGCTCTCTCCCTAGCCCTGCAGGAGTTAGTGGGGTCTGGGACACCAAGGGAGTAGCATTTACTAAGCCTCAAGAACTGGCACCCTCTAGGTACATGCTGATTCATATGCTGCAACTTATTAAACACTATGACATGGAGCTGAATTAAAAGCATATTTTACAAGCGGACTAAGTGGGAACCCTTTCCCATGTATTTATAATAACTGCCCCAAAGGTTGTGGCTGGCTGGTGCTTTGTTAATAATTACTGATTTCCAATTTTTGTTGTCTATTGTGATCTATCTAGTCTGACATGATGAAAGGAAGAAACCAGTCAGTCAAAGAATGTCTCTCTAGATCTCAGCTTAAAAAGAAGCAAAGTGCTGGGGAACTATCTGTAGATGTAGATTCCCAACCTTCCTCCCCAAAAAGCCCCCATACAGCTGCTGAGGGGAACTCTCGTAGTGGTGATCTCCTATTACAGATTAAGCAAATGTTTAAAGAAGAGATGAGGGCAGCTCTCTCAGAATTAAAACAGGACATATCAGAAATTGGAGACAGGACGGCAACTTTGGAGGATAAAATGGATGATATTGCAGAAGAAATACCAAATTTGCAAAATGTTATACAAACAAAGCAGGAACAAATACAAAGGCTGGAGGATGCATTGGAGGATCTGGAAAACAGATCTAGAAGATCTAACATTTGAATTTGAAACCTGCCAGAATCATATAATAACCTGCCGGATATTTACTAAAGCTATTCCAACAATTAGTACCGGATACAGATCCTTCATTGTTTCTGATGGACAGAGCACACAGAGCACTGGCCAGACCACCTACAACAACGACAGCAAGAGATGTGATCATTAAGTTACATTATTATCATATCAAGGACCAAATTATGCAAGCAGTATGCAATGTTTCTAGAGTAACATTTGAAGGTCATGCCTTGCAGCTATTCACAGATCTTTCGCCAACTACCCTCAGGAGGAGAAGAGAGCTTAAGCCAGTGGTTTCATCATTGGTCAAGGCACAGATCAAATTCCGCTGGGGTTTCCCATTCAAGCTCACTTTCATGTATGAGAAGTCATCTTACTCTTGTTCATCTCTGTCGGAAGGACAAAGAATCTTGGAAAAACTGAAGCTAGAGAAAATGAACGAAGCAGAGTCCTCTTCCCCAAAGCCTCAACGTAAAGGGATCATGAAAGAATGGACATCTGTGGGCAAAAATGGCAAAAATGCTCGGCCTAGTAGAAGTCAGGAGAGCCCTACTTGAGGAGAGCAGTTGGGGACATTTCCAATATCCAGAGTGGATCATTCCACTCAAATTCCTTCTGAATGGAGAGCACAATAAAGAATGACTAATGTTATTATTTTTCACCCAGTTCACTGGTTCAGCTGGGAGTCCCTGGCGGACTGCATTGCATGACAACCCTCTTGCTGGACCTTTCCCTTGTCTTCCCTTTCCCCTTCCCTTTCCCACTGAGTCCGCTAACAGTTTTCTTACAGGTTTTTTCCTGGTTGTTTGGTGTTATCATTTTGTTATGTTCTCAATCCCGGATGTCGGGGTACAAATGATGATGTTTGTGTATTCAGTTCTACTGTTCTATGTTTTTGTTGGCAATGTTTATTGTTTTCTTCTCGGCAGGTCAAGGTTTGCTAGGTCGCTGGTCTCCAGGTACCGTATGTATCAGAATATGTTCAGGGTCCAATCCTTATCTTGTTTATGGTATACAGGTTTACATCTCTTGGTAGTGAGAGGTGAACAATGGTTATTTAAAGAAATGTATAGCTATGTACACTTGTTGAAAGCAGATATTAACCGTTACACTCATGTCACTTAAGGTGCTTACGCATAATGTTAAAGGTCTTCATTCCAATGTAGAAAAGGCACAAAGCCATCAGCATGTATAAATCCCTAGGTGCACATATTATTTGTATGCAAGAGACACATTTTACCAAGACAGTAACCCCTAAATATTGGGACAGAGCGTATCCATTGCAGTATCATGCCACTTGTAGTAAGAAAAAATGTGGTGTCTCGATACTTATGCACAGTAGTATCAATTTTCAGGAAGAGGAGTCTTTTATAGATACACAGGGTAGATACATCATTCTTATAGGTAAAATCCATGACACCCCAGTTGTAATAGGTAACATTTACGCTCCTAATGAGTCTCAAGCCCCTTTTCTAGCTAAAATCAGCAAATTGCTAACGTACTGGAAACAGTATAGGCTAATCATTGGGGGAGATTTTAACACAGTGGTAGATCCTGAAATGGACAGATCGGGGACGAGATCAGCATCTCAGTCACAGAAACTCAGAAAAGTACTATATGACTTTTTGTTAGATCACAACCTGTTAGATAGCTGGAGAGTCCAGAATGGAAACACTAGGGACTATACCTTTTATTCCATGGCCCATAAGGTTTATTCGCGAATTGATCATATTCTTGTGAGTCAAATCTTGACACCATTAATTATGAAATCAGACATAATAGTTAGCACATGGTCGGACCATAATGTGGTTCTAACGACACTTTCAGGCTTAATAGACCCGCTTAGAAACAAGAGTTGGCATCTGAACCCTACCCTATTTAAAGATAAATTGTTCCTAGAGTCTCTTAGAAGGGAAATAGGGGTCTTTATTAGCGCTAATCAACAGTCAGTGGAAAATCCTTCTTATGTTTGGGGAGCGCTTAAGGCCTTTACGAGAGGCTTATTAATTAGAGAATCTATCTCCAAATTAAAAGCGGCACAAGCTTACGGTGAGAGGTTAAAGGAAGAGATTAAGCAATTACACAATCATCACTGCGCCACACAGAGCACCAGCACACTTAAAAGGCTAAATAGGAAAAGGGAGGAATTGGATAAATTGGTGTCCCAGGACACGTCTAGATCCTTAAAACTTATTGACACACAATATTTCATACATGCTAATAAGCCTGACAGAATGTTAGCTTGCAGGCTGAAAGATATGACAAGGCTTATAACGGTCCCCCAGCTGCAGAAACCGGATGGCTCCACCACTAACCATCCTCGGACAGTAGCAGATACCTTTGCATCATATTACCATTCACTGTATGCACTTCCCAGGGGAGATAGGAATACCAGACAATCTGAAATCTACCAGGAGTTTTTGGGCCATGATGATATACCTAAGCTAGATACAGAAGATGTAGACGGGCTAAACGCACCTATCACATTAGCTGAAATTGGGCAGACAATCAAAAACCTTAAAATTAATAAAGCATCTGGTCCGGATGGATACACCGGTATCTTTTATAAGACATTCTTAGGCAAATTAGGCCCCTTATTGGTGGTCACCTTTAACCATATGTTAAAAGGGGGACATATCCCAAAAGATTTCTTACTAGCTTGAATTTCAGTGATACTGAAGCCAGGTAAAAATAAGCAGCATTGCAAAAATTATCGTCCTATATCTCTAATTAATCAAGACATAAAGATTTTTTTCTAAAATTTTAGATACCAGACTCAACAAATTAATGCCTAAATTAGTCCATCCGGATCAGGTGGGGTTCATAGCGAACAGGGAGGCTCCAGATAATGTGAGAAAGGTGATTGATCTGATCAACCTTGCGTCGGTTAACAGGATGCCTTCTCTGTTCCTTTCTTTGGATGCAGAGAAGGCATTCGACAGTATTTACTGGGATTATCTTGATAGGGTGTTGGATGCATTTGGCATATCGGGAAACTTTAGAAAAGTGATCTCTGTGATTTATTCTCATCCCTCAGCTTTGTTAAAATTGTGGGGTATAAGTCAGGGCCCATCGAAATTGCAAATGGTACTAGACAGGGGTGCCCTCTCTCCCCGCTTTTATTTGCCCTGTGTATTGAACCCCTAGCGGCCAGCATTAGACGAAATGTAGATATTACAGGCATACATATAAAAGCAAAAGATTATAAAAATATAGCTGCAAGCAGCAATAGAGGTGGCCAGCATATCATTTTTGCAATGCCATTTAAGTAGCTATGTCACAAAATAAAGCTATACAACAACTGTTTACAGTTCTAACATAAGCATTTGGGGAAAAAAAACACATTTTTGAAATGTTTGCGTTTTTTAAAATCGCTGCCACACCATATGACCTATACTTTCAACATGAACAAATGTAACTCTAGGTGACAATATATGGTTATACAGCAAATTTTACAGCTTTAACATAAGCGGTTGGAAAGAAAACACAGTTACAAAATTTTTGCGTAAACCAATATGGCTGCCACAGCTTGTGACTTATTCCTTCAACATGAACAACTGTGACTCTAGGTCACAATATAAGACTGTACAGCAATTTTCACAGTTCTTACATAAGCGGTTGCAGAGAAAATAGACTTTAAAAATGTTCGCGTAAACCAAGATGGCTGCCCGATCGTAAGATATACAGCCTCTATATTATGCACAATAGTGCTCACTATAGATGTTAATAAACATGGCAATAAAGCATTTTTGTAAAACGGTTTTTGTTTTATTATGAATTTAAATATATCGTTAAGCAATTTTGAACAATTCAAAATGGCTGCCAAACCACATGACGTATCAACTTCTCTTGAACAAATCTGAATATTAGTAATAAGATAACTCTATAAACAAAATTTCAAGTCTGTCCCATAAGCGGTTTTGGAGAAGAAGATTTTTAAAGTTTTTAAAAATGGCGCATACGAAACAAAATGGCCGCCAAGCTATGCAATGTATGGCTTTCAAATTGCACATACTAAAAAAACTCATAAATACTGACATTAGATGGCGTTACAGATCTTGTTGTTTTAGGCTGTAACGCTCACTTTTTAGCAGTACCGCAAAACTCGTAATACCGGTGCTATTGGAATCCCATGAAAAAAATTAATTTTTACTTGTGCGGGACTGACGATGCGTTACACTTGTAATAGCTGTGGGGCTGTTTTAACGCTGAAAATGCCATATTTTCAGCGTTACAAGCCGCAACGCAAAACTTGTAATCTAGGTGTTAGTGTTTATGCTGGGAAGGCCCTAGTGAGTTGTGATATAAAGGAATTTTTAGTTTCAGTTAAGAGTTAAGTAAAATATGAAGCCTCCTGTTAAAGGGTCACTGAACCCAAATTTTTTTCTTTCATGATTTAGATAGAGCATAACATTTTAATCAACTTTCTAATTTACTCCTATTATTCTTTTTTTTCCGTTCTCTTTCTATCTTTATTTAAAAAGCAGGAATGTAAATCTTAGCAGTCAGACCATTTTAGGTTCAGCACCAACACTTGCTTATTGGAGGCTTACATTTACCCACCAATAAGCAAGCATAACCCAGGTTGTGAACCAAAAATGGGCCGGCTCCTATGTATCACATTCCTGCTTTTTAAATAAAGATATCAAGAGAACAAAGAAAACTTGATAATAGGAGTTAATTAGAAAGTTGCTTAAAAGTGCATGCTCTATCTGAATCAAATAAAAAAATTGGGTTTAGTGTCCCTTTATTTTGCAATAAGGATATATTACAATATGGGATTTTTTAAAAAAGTAGTAGAAAGGAATTACAAAAAATATGAAGCATTCAAATGTTTAATAAAATCTATAACTCTGATACTGATTCTTTGTATCTCTTTCGGTAAGATGAAGCTCTAAAAATCTTAACTGATCCTTGGCAGAATTGTGACATCTCTGGAATAGACTTATATGTTGTCAGTTTCACTTTATGAAACTGGGACAATAATATATCAGAAAATAGCAGCAACAGGACTGAGTTGATAAGCTGTGACAATGCCACAAATGACTTTTTTGGAAACACTGTAAAATGAGTTGTTTTTGTTTTGTTTGTTTTTAACTGTGCATCAATAACCTTTTCACATGCATTAAAATGGCTATCAGCTAGATTACGAGTCTTTCGTTATGAGCTGTGCGGTGCTAATGAGTAGTTTTTCTCACCGCTCACTTACCTGCAGTGCTGGTATAACAGGTTTTTACAAACCCGGCGTTAAAAGGCAAGAAGTTAGCGTAGAGCAAAATTGAGCTCCATACCGCACTCCAATACCAGCACTGCTTAAGTCAGCGGTGAGCTGGTAGTACGTGCTCGTGTACAATTTCCCCATAGACATCAATGGGGAGAGCCGGCTGAGAAAAAGTCTAACACCTGCAAAAAGCAGCATAAAGATCAGTTAACGCAGCCCCATTGATTCCTATGGGGAAACACATTTTATGTTTACACCTAACACCCTAACATGAACCCCCGAGTCTAAACACCCCTAATCTTACTCTTATTAACCCCTGATCTGCCGCCCCCGACATCACTGACACCTACATTATTCTTATTAACCCCTAATCTGCCGCTCCGAACACCGCCGCCACCTACATTATATTTATTAACCCCTAATCTCCCGCCCTCCGTTACGATCCTGTATGTTTTAAGGCTATCCGCCTTCTTACCGTTACTCCACTTGTATTTCAGCTGCTCCGCTGCAAACAATCGACCGCACGCCGGCGGCTTCCAAGACTCCTACGTCACCTGATTTCCGGAACCTCCAGGTGAATCAGACTTGCGCAAGTCTATTACGAGGTGTAGAAAGACCTCTAGTCCTGGTTCTGTTACCGCTCTTCAGTACTTACACAGTACGCGGTGAAAGGATTATCCTCCAGTCTTTGTCTATCAAATAGACTAGCAGAAAAAGGCAATTTTTTGTGTAGTGACAGGGTGATTCTTCAACGCGTTTCAACCCGTGTGGGTCTTTATCAAGATGGTAAAAAAAAATACAAACAACACCCCCAACAGTAAAACCCACCACCCACACAACGAACCCTCCAAATAAAAGCCTAACTAAAAAAACCTAAGCTCCCCATTGCCCTGAAAAGGGCATTTGGATGGGCATTGCCCTTAAAAGGGCATTTAGCTCTATTGCTGCCCGAAGCCCTAACCTAAAAAATAAACCCACCCAATACATCCTTAAAAAATCCTAATACTAACCCCCGAAGATTCACTTACCGGGAGAAGCCTTCATCTAAGCGGCAAGATGTCCTCAGCGAAGCCGGCAGAAGTGGTCCTCCAGACGGGCAGAAATCTTCATCCAGATGGCATCTTCTATCTTCATCCTTCCGACGCGGAGCATCCACTTCAAACGACGTCTTCTTCGGAAAGAATATCACTTAAAGTGACGTCATCCAAGATGGCGTCCCTTAGAATCCGGTTGGCTGATAGAATTTTATCAGCCAATCGTAATTAAGGTAGAAAAAATCCTATTGGCTGATGCAATCCAAAGAAGACGTCATTTGAAGAGGATGCTCCGCTCTTCTACCCGTCTGGAGGACCACTTCTGCCGGCTTCGCTGAGGACATCTTGCCGCTTGGATGAAGACTTCTCCCGGTAAGTGAATCTTCGGGGGTTAGTGTTAGGATTTTTTAAGGGTGTATTGGGTGGGTTTATTTTTTAGGTTAGGGCTTTGGGCAGCAATAGAGCTAAATGCCATTTTAAGGGCAATGCCCATCCAAATGCCCTTTTCAGGGCAATGGGGAGCTTAGGTTTTTTGTGTGGGTGGTGGGTTTTACTGTTGGGGGGTTGTTAGTAATTTTTTTTACAGGTAAAAGAGCTGATTTCTTTGGGGCAATGCCCCGCAAAAGGCCATTTTAAGGGCTATTGGTAGTTTAGTTTAGGCTAGGGGTTTTATTTTTATTTTGGGGGGGCTTTTTTATTTTGATAGGGCTCTTAGATTAGGTGTAATTAGTTTAAAGATCTGTAATTTGTTTTTTATTTTCTGTAATTTAGTGGTTTTTTTTGTGATTTAGCTAATTTAATTTAATTTATTTAATTGTATTTAATGTAGGTAATTTATTTAATTGTAGTGTAGTGTTAGGTGTTATTGTAACTTAGGTTAGGTTTTATTTTAAAGGTAAATTTGTATTTATTTTAGCTAGGTAGTTATTAAATAGTTAATAACTATTTAGTAACTATTCTACCTAGTTAAAATAAATACAGGTGGCCCTCGTTTTACAACGGTTCAATTTACACCGTTTCAGAATAACAACCTTTTTTTCCAGTCATGTGACTACTATTGAAAAGCATTGAGAAGCAGTGCATTTATTAAAATAGCCAGTAGGTTGAGCTGTCCGCTTGTGTTGCAGCAAAGCCAAGCAAGCTGAAATTAATCAGTTTAACCAGACCTGAGCTATCAAGCAGATTTCAAAGGAACAAGATCTTCCTGTCTATAAATCAGTCCAGATTGGAATGCTTAGAAATAACTGTTTGCTGAAAAATGCAAGTGAAGTCTCTGTTGTGTGATTATTTTATTAGGTTTATAATGCTGTTTACCAAATGTTTTTGTTCATTTAACTTAGTTTAATTATATATTCTGTGTTGTGTGATTATTTTATTAGGTTTATAATGCTGTTTAGCATTTAAAGTCTTAATTTCAAAGCTTTAAAAATAATGTATCAGGTGTTACTTATGACAATTTTGAGAGGGGCCTGGAACCTATCTCCCTCACTTCCCATTGACTTACATTATAAACTGGGTTTCAATTTACAACGGTTTCGATTTACAACCATTCCTTCTGGAACCTAACCCCGGCGTAAACTGAGGGCTACAAACTTGCCTGTAAAATACAAATAAACCCTAAGCTAGATACAATGTAACTATTAGTTATATTGTAGCTAGCTTAGGGTTTATTTTACAGGTAAGTATTTAGTTTTAAATAGGAATAATTTAGTTAATGATAGTAATTTTATTTAGATTTATTTAAATTATTTTTAAGTTAGGGTTTGTTAGGGTTAGGGTTATACTTAAGTTTAAAGGGTTAATAAATTTAGAATTGTGGTGGCGACGTTGGGGACGGCAGATTAGGGGTTAATAAATGTAGGTAGGTGGCGGCGATGTTGGGGGCAGCAGATTAGGGGTTAATAAATATAATGTAGGTTGCGGTGATGTCCGGAGCGGACGATTAGGGGTTAATAAGTATAATGTAAGTGGCAGCAATGTTAGGGGCGGCAGATTAGGGGTTAATAATATTTAACTAGTGTTTGCTAGGCAGGAGTGTGGCGGTTTAGGGATTAATATGTTTATTATAGTGGTGGCGATGTTCGGAGCGGCAGATTAGGGGTTAAAAATTGTATTATAGTGTTTGCGATGCGGGAGGGCCTCGGTTTAGGGGCTAATAGGTAGTTTATGAGTGTTAGTGTACTTTTTAGCACTTTAGTTATGAGTTTTATGCTACAGCGTTGTAGTGTAAAACTCATAACTACTGACTTTAGAATGCGTTACGGATCTTGTCAGTATAGGGTGTACTGCTCACTTTTTGGCCTCCCAGGACAAACTCGTAATACCGGCGCTATGGAAGTCCCATAGAAAAAAGGGTTTACGAACTTTACGTAAGTCGGTTTGCGGTAAGGCCAAACAAGTGTGCGGTACACCTATACCTGCAAAGACTAATAGCAGTGGGCGTAAAAAAGCAGCGTTGGACCTGTTAATGCTGCTTTTTTGCCTTAACGCACAACTCATAATCTAGCCGTTTATTAATTTAAAGGGGTACTAAACCCACAGTTTTTCTTTAATGATTCAGATACAGCATGCAATTTTAAGCAACTTTCTAATTTACTCCTATTAAATGTAGCCACCAATAAGCAAACGCTATCCAGGGTGCTGAACCTAAAATGACCTGGCTTCTTAGCTTTATATTCCTGCTTTTTAAATAAAGATAGCAAGAGAGCAAAGAAAAAATTATAATATGAGTAAATTAGAAAGTTGATTAAAATTGCATTATCTATCTGAATCATGAAAGAAAACATTTGGGTTTAGTATCTCTTTAAATGATCTAATGTATTGTCGCTTGCTTAAAATGTTATCTTTTACTGATGTTGCACATTACAAATGAACAACATCCAAAATGATATTGATAAAGTACTAATATGGGATCCTTAATTGATATGTATCAATATATATATATATAAAGAGTCTCAGAAACTGGTGATATTGTTCTCAATGCTTCAACCAGTTGTGCTGCAGGAACAGCTATCCTTTATACCAGTTCCGCTTAGTCTATTTCAATAAATAAGCCCATCCTGAAAAGTATTTAAAAAAAAAAGGAAAACTTAACAATAACCACTTAGAAACAATAGTATGAAAACATTATTCATAGGGGAATATCAGAGTTTCACAATGTAATATAAATGTAATGAGAAATTCTATCAAAAATTTTTTTTATTAAATAATATACATTTTGTATTTGACTGTGATTAATTAATAAATGTAATGAATATATTATATATACAAAAATGAATACACATATGACTATATTTCCTCTGCTACCTAAGTACAGAGAAACAAAGAATGAGTTTGCTTGAACAACACACCAGGGAACTCTAACCATTAAGTCTGTAGTAAACCTCTAACCCAGAGCTAAATACAGAAAAAAAAGTATCATCCTATGCTAAAGTTATCAAAATGAAATAGTGCATTTTTTTGTATTTTTGTATTTTTTATTAAATGTTCACGACAAACATACAGACCAAATTATGACATATATCACAGTGAAGAAGAAGATTATAAAAAATGTAGGTCCATTGAGATTATTGACAGTGCTGAAGTCCAACTAGTGTTCATTATTTCGAACCTGGGCTGACAGTGGGGACTTCAATGACCATTTGCCCATATACTGTATATTGTAACATAGTGAATGAAACATACTTAATATAATAACTAAATCAAATAGCAAAACACTAAAATAACAAATTCAATAACATATGCATAAGCAGAGCAGCTGTGAGATTATCCTTCGGTAGGTCAGTCTGAGAAGCAATACCAGAAGACCTGGATATTATTGGCCTATTAAAAGGGAAGGGGGGGTCATCTCTATGAGACTGGGGCAAATTATCCTCTATTAATTCTCAACAATCCCATTTCTTGAAAAGGGGCCATCTTATATTGCTATTCTTAAAACACCTAAATGACAATGTCCCAAAGACCTGTGGTTAGTAAAAGAAGACAAGGCAATACTTAGCCTACTCTCATATTGGTCCCAGGTAAGATTCCCAGTAAAAAATCATTGCTTGTTAAATATCTAAAAGAACAGATTTAAAGTAGTGGTAACTTTCTAATATCAAGGCTTTATGCACTTGGTCTTGCCAAGATTGTCTGGGGGGACTATTCCAATTGATGCATTAACTAATGTCTAATTTTACAGTTAAGACCTTCAATTAGATTAAATCGAAAGGTCTGTGGTTTATGTTGTAAATGACAAATTGTATTTATATTGGTCAAAACCATTACCCAGAACACTTGTATCTTATCACAGCTCTGCCATATGTGAGACATAGGGGTAGATTTATTAATAGTCGAGCGGACATGATTCGCTGTAGTGAATCGTGTCCGTTAAACCTCGCTAAATGCCAACAGCATACGCTGTCTGCATTTAACATTGCACAAGCATTTCTAGTGAAATGCTTGTGCAATGCCACACCCTGCTCACTAGCGGCCAATCGGACCTAGCAGTGACTATCAATCATCATGATCTGATCAGGATGATTTTAATCCGCGACCTAAATGGTGGAGGACAAGTTAAGGAGCAGCGGTCTTATGACCGCTGCTTCTTAACTTCCATTTCAGGTAAGCCTGAAACGATGGGGCTCAGAAGCAGCATCTGCTGCTTAATAAATGGAGCCCAAAGTCTCTTTTTGTAAACAACCCCACCAGCACTTGTCGGAAGCACTAGGAATAGGTGTTTAATCTTTTAGGGTGTCAGATACGATCTTGTTATGATTTTAATGTTAGTTTCAAGCAGGGCATATATCTGTTATGTCAGATATTTGGTAATCCTAGGATTAACCGGGTAAGACATTACCCAAGTGGCTGTGGGTAAAGCCTGATGTTATATCATAAATCCCCTCAGAGTGCATCCGCTTTATTGAGTCACTGCATCAAACATATATACAATGCACTGTAATTCCCTCCATCTTCACTACATTTTTTGCCTCCGTCTCAGGAGTTGAACCTCATTCCCCACGGTTCACTTGGGGTGGATGCTAGAGGATTGTCGGGCGTCTTCCTTAAACCTCCCCCAGGCGGAGGCAAAAAAAATAGTGTAGATGGGGGAATTACAGAACATCAAGCTTTACCAAAAGCCGCTTGGGAAATGTCTGTTTTACCCAGATATCTGACTTTATCCGTAACATATATATATAATTCCACTTTTGTTGGGTAATACTGCTTTAAATCTCTTTGTCCCAAGCTAAGACACTGGCAGGAGATCTTGGTGAGGTAGCTTTCAATAACATTATATACAGAGAAGAGATGATGCCCTTATGTGGCTGTTCTTCCTGGCACATCAGTATATATCAACAGTATAACTGGTTGAACTAAATTGTGCCGTTCCCTATGAGCACTTACATAGTGACTGTCCTGAGGATACCAGAGCCAGGGATTAATAAAAGTGTTTTATATCTTGTCTTAGACTCATCTTACCTACCTCTCATCTAGATTATGAGCTTTGCGTTATGAGCGAAAAAGCATCGTTATGCTTCATAACACTGCTTTTTCCCTAACGCCGCTATTACAAGTCTTGTTGGTATAGGTGTACCGCACACCTTTTTGGCCGTCATGCAACGTAAGTACCACACTTTTAAAAAAGTCCTTTTTCAATGGGACTTCCATAGCGCCGGTATAACGATTTGCCTGGGAGGACAAAAAGTGAGCGGTACACCCTATACTGACAGGATCCATACCGCCATCTAAAGTCAGTAGTTATGAGTTTTACATTACAAAGCTGTGACATAAAACTCATAACTAAAGTGTTAAAAAGTACATTAATACCCATAAACTACATATTAACCCATAAACCGAGGCCCTCCCGCATCGCAAACTCTATAATAAATTTATTAACCCCTAATCTGCCACTCCCGACATCGCCGCAACTATAATAAACCTATTAACCCCTAAACCGCCCTACCGCATCGCAAACACTATTTAAAGATTATTAACCCCTAATCTGCCGTCCACCCACATCACCGCTATAATAAACCTATTAACCACTAAACCGCAAGCCCCCCACAACGAAATATACTAAAATAAATTATTAACCCCTAAACCTCTGACCTCCGACATCATTAACTCTACATAAAAATATTAGCCCCTAATCCTAACCCTAACGTAACCCTAATACCCCATAACTTAAATATAATTAAAATAAATCTAAATAAACCTTACCATTATTACCTAAATAATACCTATTTAAAACTAAATACATACTTACCTGTAAAATAAAACCTAAGATTGCTACAAAATAACTAATAGTTATATAGTAGCTATCTTAGGTTTTATTTTTATTTCACAGCTAAGTTTGTATTTATTTTAACTAGGCAGACTAGTTAGTAAATAGGTATTAACTATTTAATAACTACCTAGTTAAAATAAATACAGTTGCCTGTAAAATAAAACCTAACCTGTCTTACACTAAAAACTAGCATTACAATAAAATAAAATAAATTAAATTATTAAAATACAATTTTCTAACTTACAAAAAATGAAATTATCAAAAATAAAAAAGAATTACTCCTAATCTAATAGCCCTATCAAAATCCCCCCCCCCCCCCCTAAATAGAAAAAAACCCTAGCCTACACTAAACTGCCAATGGCCCTTAAAAGGACCTTTTGTGGGGCAATGCCACAAATAAATCAGCTCTTTTACTTGAAAAAAAAATACAAACACCCCCCAACAGTAAAACCCACCACCCAACCAACCAACCCCCCAAATAAAAACCTATCTAAATAAACCTAAGCTAACCATTGCCCTGAAAAGGGCATTTGGATGGACATTGCCCTTTAGCTCTTTTACATTGCCCAAACCCTAAGCTAAAAAAAACCCCACCCAAAAAACCCTTAAAAAAAAAAAAATAACAGTAACCCCCAACGATTCACTTACAGTTATTGAAGTCCAGACATCCATCCTCCTCCAGCCGGCGAAGTCCTCATCCAAGCGGAAAGAAGTCTTCATCCAGACGGCATCTTCTATCTTCATCCATCCAGCGCGGAGCGGGTCCATCTTTAAGACATCCGGCGCAACAGCCAATAGGATTTTTTCCCCTTTAATTCCTATTGGCTGATAGAAATCTTTTAGCCAATAGGAATGTAAGGGATGCCATCTTGGATGACATCACTTAAAGGGAACCTTCATTTTCCAGCGACGACTGTAAGAAGAGGATGCTAAATGCCAGATGTCTTGAAGATGGACCCGTTCTGCGCCAGATGGATGAAGATAGAAGATGCAGTCTGAATGAAGACTTCTCACTTGGATGAGGACTTCGCCGGATGGATGAAGATCGAAGAGGCCTCCTGGATGAAGACTTCTTTCTGCTTGGATGAGGACTTCACTGGCTGGATGAGGATGGATGTCCAGACTTCGATAACTGTAAGTGGATCATCGGGGGTTAGTGTTAGGTTTTATTAAGGGTTTTTTAAGTGTGTTTTTTTTTAGCTTAGGGTTTGGGCAATGTAAAAGGGCTAAATGCCCTTTTAAGGGCAATGCCCATCCAAATCTTTCAGGGCAATGGTTAGCTTAGGTTTATTTAAATAGGTTTTTATTTGGGGGGGTTAGTTGGGTAGGTGATGGGTTTTACTGTTGGGGGTGTTTGTATATTTTTTTACAGGTAAAAGAGCTGATTTCTTTGGGGCAATACCCCACAAAAGGCCCTTTTAAGGGTTATTGACAGTTTAGTGTACGCTAGGGCTTTTTTATTTTGGGGGGCTTTTTTATTTTGATAGGGCTATTAGATTAGGAGTAATTCGTTTTTATTTTTGATAATTTCATTTCTTATTTTTTGTAATTTAGTGTTTATTTTTTTTGTAAATTAGAAAATTGTATTTTAATAATTTAATTTATTTTATTTTATTGTAATGTTAGTTTTTATTGTAAGGCAGGTTAGGTTTTATTTTACAGGTAACTGTATTTATTTTAACTAGGTAGTTATTAAATAGTTAATACCTATTTACTAACTAGTCTGCCTAGTTAAAATAAATACAAACTTAGCTGTGAAATAAAAATAAAACCTAAGGCCTAGATTTGGAGTTCGGCGGTAGCCGTCAAAACCAGCGTTAGAGGCTCCTAACGCTGGTTTTGGCCGCCCGCTGGTATTTGGAGTCAGTGATTAAAGGGTCTAACGCTCACTTTTCAGCCGCGACTTTTCCATACCGCAGATCCCCCTACGCCATTTGCGTAGCCTATATTTTCAATGGGATCTTCCTAACGCCGGTATTTAGAGTCGTTTCTGAAGTGAGCGTTAGAGCTCTAACGACAAAATTCCAGCCGCCTGAAAATAGCAGGAGTTAAGAGCTTTCTGGCTAACGCCGGTTTATAAAGCTCTTAACTACTGTACCCTAAAGTACACTAACACCCATAAACTACCTATGTACCCCTAAACCGAGGTCCCCCCACATCGCCGCCACTCTATTTAAATTTTTAACCCCTAATCTGCCGACCGCCACCTACGTTATACTTATGTACCCCTAATCTGCTGCCCCTAACCCCGCCGACCCCTATATTATATTTCTTAACCCCTAACTTGCCCCCCACAACGTCGCCGCAAGCTAATTAAAATAATTAACCCCTAATCTTCCGACCGCAAATCGCCGCCACCTACGTTATCCCTATGTACCCCTAATCTGCTACCCCTAACATCGCCGACCCCTATATTATATTTATTAACCCCTAATCTGCCCCCCTCAACGTCGCCGACACCTGCCTACACTTATTAACCCCTAATCTGCCGAGCGGACCTGAGCGCTACTATAATAAAGTTATGAACCCCTAACCCGCCTCACTAACCCTATCATAAATAGTATTAACCCCTAATCTGCCCTCCCTAACATCGCCGACACCTAACTTCAATTATTAACCCCTAATCTGCCGACCGGAGCTCACCGCTATTCTAATAAATGTATTAACCCCTAAAGCTAAGTCTAACCCTAACACTAACACCCCCCTAAGTTAAATATAATTTTTATCTAACTAAATAAATTAACTCTTATTAAATAAATGATTCCTATTTAAAGCTAAATACTTACCTGTAAAATAAATCCTAATATAGCTACAATATAAATTATAATTATATTATACCTATTTTAGGATTAATATTTATTTTACAGGTAACTTTGTAATTATTTTAACCAGGTACAATAGCTATTAAATAGTTAAGAACTATTTAATAGTTACCTAGTTAAAATAATAACAAAATTACCTGTAAAATAAGTCCTAACCTAAGATATAATTAAACCTAACACTACCCTATCAATAAAATAATTAAATAAACTACCTACAATTACCTACAATTAACCTAACACTACACTATCAATAAATTAATTAAATACAATTCCTACAAATAAATACAATTAAATAAACTAGCTAAAGTACAAAAAATAAAAAAGATCTAAGTTACAGAAAATAAAAAAATATTTACAAACATAATAAAAATATTACAACAATTTTAAACTAATTACACCTACTCTAAGCCCCCTAATAAAATAACAAAGCCCCCCAAAATAAAAAATTCCCTACCCTATTCTAAATTAAAAAAGTTACAAGCTCTTTTACCTTACCAGCCCTGAACAGGGCCCTTTGCGGGGCATGCCCCAAGAATTTCAGCTCTTTTGCCTGTAAAAGAATAAATACAATACCCCCCCCCCAACATTACAACCCACCACCCACATACCCCTAATCTAACCCAAACCCCCCTTAAATAAACCTAACACTAAGCCCCTGAAGATCTTCCTACCTTGTCTTCACCATACCAGGTTCACCGATCCGTCCTGAAGAGCTCCTCCGATGTCCTGATCCAAGCCCAAGCGGGGGCTGAAGAGGTCCATGATCCGGTCAAAGTCTTCATCCAAGCGGGGCAGAAGAGGATCTTCCATCCGATTGAAGTCATCATCCAGGCGGCATCTTCGATCTTCTTCCATCCGGAGCGAAGCGGCAGGATCCTGAAGACATCCAGCGCGGAACATCCATCCGGACCGACGACTGAACGACGAATGACTGTTCCTTTAAGGGACGTCATCCAAGATGGCGTCCCTCGAATTCCGATTGGCTGATAGGATTCTATCAGCCAATCGGAATTAAGGTAGGAATTTTCTGATTGGCTGATGGAATCAGCCAATCAGAATCAAGTTCAATCCGATTGGCTGATCCAATCAGCCAATCAGATTGAGCTCGCATTCTATTGGCTGTTCCGATCAGCCAATAGAATGCGAGCTCAATCTGATTGGCTGATTGGATCGGCCAATCGGATTGAACTAGATTCTGATTGGCTGATTCCATCAGCCAATCAGAAAATTCCTACCTTAATTCCGATTGGCTGATAGAATCCTATCAGCCAATCGGAATTCGAGGGACGCCATCTTGGATGACGTCATTTAAAGGAACAGTCATTCGTCGTTCAGTCGTCGGTCCGGATGGATGTTCCGCGCTGGATGTCTTCAGGATCCTGCCGCTTCGCTCCGGATGGAAGAAGATCGAAGATGCCGCCTGGATGATGACTTCAATCGGATGGAAGATCCTCTTCTGCCCCGCTTGGATGAAGACTTTGACCGGATCATGGACCTCTTCAGCCCCCGCTTGGGCTTGGATCAGGACATCGGAGGAGCTCTTCAGGACGGATCGGTGAACCTGGTATGGTGAAGACAAGGTAGGAAGATCTTCAGGGGCTTAGTGTTAGGTTTATTTAAGGGGGGTTTGGGTTAGATTAGGGGTATGTGGGTGGTGGGTTGTAATGTTGGGGGGGGGGTATTGTATTTATTCTTTTACAGGCAAAAGAGCTGAAATTCTTGGGGCATGCCCCGCAAAGGGCCCTGTTCAGGGCTGGTAAGGTAAAAGAGCTTGTAACTTTTTTAATTTAGAATAGGGTAGGGAATTTTTTATTTTGGGGGGCTTTGTTATTTTATTAGGGGGCTTAGAGTAGGTGTAATTAGTTTAAAATTGTTGTAATATTTTTATTATGTTTGTAAATATTTTTTTATTTTCTGTAACTTAGATCTTTTTTATTTTTTGTACTTTAGCTAGTTTATTTAATTGTATTTATTTGTAGGAATTGTATTTAATTAATTTATTGATAGTGTAGTGTTAGGTTAATTGTAGGTAATTGTAGGTAGTTTATTTAATTATTTTATTGATAGGGTAGTGTTAGGTTTAATTATATCTTAGGTTAGGATTTATTTTACAGGTAATTTTGTTATTATTTTAACTAGGTAACTATTAAATAGTTCTTAACTATTTAATAGCTATTGTACCTGGTTAAAATAATTACAAAGTTACCTGTAAAATAAATATTAATCCTAAAATAGCTATAATATAATTATAATTTATATTGTAGCTATATTAGGATGTATTTTACAGGTAAGTATTTAGCTTTAAATAGGAATCATTTATTTAATAAGAGTTAATTTATTTCGTTAGATAAAAATTATATTTATCTTAGGGGGGTGTTAGTGTTAGGGTTAGACTTAGCTTTAGGGGTTAATACATTTATTAGAATAGCGGTGAGCTCCGGTCGGCAGATTAGGGGTTAATAATTGAAGTTAGGTGTCGGCGATGTTAGGGAGGGCAGATTAGGGGTTAATACTATTTATGATAGGGTAAGTGAGGCGGATTAGGGGTTAATAACTTTATTATAGTAGCGCTCAGGTCCGCTCGGCAGATTAGGGGTTAATAAGTGTAGGCAGGTGTCGGCGACGTTGAGGGGGGCAGATTAGGGGTTAATAAATATAATATAGGGGTCGGCGATGTTAGGGCAGCAGATTAGGGGTACATAGGGATAACGTAGGTTGCGGCGGTTTACGGAGCGGCAGATTAGGGGTTTAAAAAAATATGCAGGGGTCAGCGATAGCGGGGGCGGCAGATTAGGGGTTAATAAGTGTAAGGTTAGGGGCGTTTAGACTCGGGGTACATGTTAGAGTGTTAGGTGCAGACGTAGGAAGTGTTTCCCCATAGGAAACAATGGGGCTGCGTTAGGAGCTGAACGCTGCTTTTTTGCAGGTGTTAGGTTTTTTTTCAGCTCAAACAGCCCCATTGTTTCCTATGGGGGAATCGTGCACGAGCACGTTTTTGAGGCCGGCCGCGTCCGTAAGCAACTCTGGTATCGAGAGTTGCATTTGCGGTAAAAATGCTCTACGCTCCTTTTTTGGAGCCTAACGCAGCATTTGTTTGAACTCTCGATACCAGAGTTAATTTTATGGTGCGGCCAGAAAAAAGCCCGCGGAGCGTTAACAGCCCTTTTACCGCCGAACTCCAAATCTAGGCCTAAGATAGCTACTATATAACTATTAGTTATTTTGTAGCTATCTTAGGTTTTATTTTACAGGTATGTATTTAGTTTTAAATAGGTATTATTTAGGTAATAATGGTAAGGTTTATTTAGATTTATTTTAATTATATTTAAGTTATGGGGTGTTAGGGTTACATTAGGGTGAGGATTAGGGGTTAATAGTGTACGCTAGGGTTTTTTTTATTTTGGGGGGCTTTTTTATTTTGATAGGGCTATTAGATTAGGAGTAATTTGTTTTTATTTTTGATAATTTTGTTTCTTATTTTTTGTAATTTAGTGTTTATTTTTTTTTTGTAAATTAGAAAATTGTATTTTAATAATTCAATTTATTTTATTTTATTGTAATGTTAGTTTTTAGTGTAAGGCAGGTTAGGTTTTATTTTACAGGTAACTTTGTATTTATGTTAACTAGGTAGTAATTAAATAGTTAATAACTATTTACTAACTAGTCTACCTAGTTAAAATAAATACAAACTTAGCTGTGAAATAAAAATAAAACCTAAGATGGCTACAATATAACTATTGGTTATAGTGTAGCTAGCTTAGGTTTTATTTTACAGGTAAGTACGTATTTAATATTAAATAGGAATTATTTAGGTAATAATTGTAAGGTTTATTTAGCTTTAATTTAATTATATTTAAGTTAGGGGGTGTTAGGGTTATATTTAGGCTTAGGGTTACGTTAGGGTTAGGGTTATGCTTAGGGATGGGGTTAAGTTAGGGTTAGGTTTAGGGGTTAATATATTTATTTAGTGTTAGTGATGTTGGAGGCCAGAGGTTTAGGGGTTAATAACTTTAGTATAGTGGCGGCAACATTGGGGACGGCAGATTAGGGGATAATAACTGTAATGTAGATGGCAGCGATGTTAAGGGTGGCAGATTAGGGGTTAATAATAACTGTATGTAGGTGGCGGTGATATCGAGAGTGGCAGATTAGGGGTTACAAGTTTTATTTAGGTGGCGGCGATGTTAGGGTGGCAGAATAGGGGGTTAATAACATTATGTATCTGTTGTTTTTTTTTACCAGGCTTGGGCAAGACTGTAATATTAGCTTGTAACATAGTATCTGGGAAGTTTCCTCCTTTATGTATGTGTTGGCATAATGTTAGAAGATAAGGAATAAGTTTTTGCCCGAACATCTTATAGTAAGATACCGAAATCCATCAGGACCCAAGGTGTATCCCTGTTTCAATTTCTTTATCACCTCTAATACCTCAATTTTTGAAACTGGAAGATCTAACATACATTGCATATCTGATAAAATAGTAGGGAGATTTATTACAACTAAATATATTTATAAGCTTAAGTATTTATTTAATGTAATTTAATGTTAGTGTAATGTTAGGTGTTAGTGTAAGACAGCCTGGTTAGGTTTTATTTTACAGGTAAATTTGTATTTATTTTAACTAGGTAGTTAGTAAATAGTTAATAACTATGTACTAACTAATCTACCTAGTTAAAATAAATACAATTAGCTGTAAAATAAAAATAAAACCTAAGATAGCTACAATGTAACTATTAGTTATATTGTAGCTAGCTTAGGGTTTATTTTATAGGTAAGTATTTAGTTTTAAATAGGAATTATTTAGTTAATGATAGTAATTTTTACTTTTATTTATTTTAATTATATTTAAGTTAGGGGTGTTAGGGTTAGGGTTAGACTTAGGGTTAGGTTTAGGGGTTAATAACTTTAGTATAGTGGCGGCGGTGATGTTGGGGGTGGCAGATTAGGGGTTAATAATATTTAACTAGTGTTTGCGATGCGGGAGTGTGGCGGTTTAGGGGTTAATATGTTTATTATAGTGGCGGCGATGTCCGGAGCGGCAGATTAAGGGTTAATATTTTTATTATAGTGTTTGGATGCAGGAGGGCCTCGGTTTAGGGGTTAAGTTTATGTAGGTAGTTTATGGGTGTTAGTGTACTTTGTAACAGTTTAGTTATGAGTTTTATGCTACAGCTTTGTAGCGTAAAACCCATAACTACTGACTTTAGATGGCGGTACGAATCTTGTCAGTATAGGCTGTACCGCTCACTTTTTGGCCTCCCAGGCAAAACTCGTAAAACTGGTGCTATGGAAGTCCCATTGAAAGGTGCAGTAGTTATGTTGCATTACGGCCAAAAAGGTGTGCGGTACAAGACTCGTAATAGTAGTGAAAAAGCAGTGTTATGAGCCATAACGCAAAACTCGTAATCTGGCCGATAGAAAATGGTAAAATATCTTCTTACCCATAATTATTAGTTTTTGACTGAAGTAACATTCCCATATGAGATTGCTCAAATATTATGTTAAAGTAATAGTGAGAATCGTTTAAGACACTGAGCATCTTGTAAGAATATAGTAAAACCTAGAATAAGTTATAGAGACTATGAAAAATACTTAGGGCTATGTGAAGTCAGACACGTGTAGTGAGAAACTAGCTTATATAAGCATATATATAACTACAGGCAGTAAAGATGAGCATTATATAGAATATAAGGGTTGAACGTGAACATCAGGGACCCTGCATGGCAAGCATAAGTTGTCCTCTAGTTATTTTTAAGTATAGGGTGACCTTTCATAGAAGTGGTTGGTAGCTACAATTTGTGAAATGGACCAATGCAAAAGTATTAGCATGCTTTTACCCCATTCCCCATTAGGCACTCAGATTGCCTAGTGTGCCTGCCTGCTGTGGAACTTCGACCACCTCATGTCGTTCCGGTACGATCAGGTTTGGTAAGCTGAAGGTCAGTCTTCTTTTTACTGGTGGGGTTTGTGCCAGAATATTTCCACCTGAAACTGGGTTCTTATGCAACAGTGGGGAGTCGCGGCTAACTGCAGCTCTACAAAGAGCAGTAAGTTCAGCAAACCTGCCATCTATTTTGTATATTAGGTTCTCTAATAGATAAGATAGATAAGATACATATGATTTCTCCATGGTGAGATATATAGACAAGAGTAGACAGTGTCAGTACAACTGTTATACCCGGATGACTGGGGGGGGCTCCAAGTATATGAGTAGGTCACTGCCTAAGGCCTTGACTGCCCGGTTCAGAGCGTAAGGGTCATGCAGACATCAAATGAGGGTATTTTATGATCTCTTAGGAATATAGTATCAATTCTTGTAATTTGTCCTCAATTTTGTTGTCAGATGCCTGTTTAAATCGGCGGATTTGCCAGGCTTCACCAGGAGCTTCTGAAAGAGCGGCTTTACACCACCATTGCCCGGACACACACCCTTGATCGCATTTTTTATGTGTTTTGTGTAACATTTTTCTTTTGTGTAACAGTTAACTAGACCTCTGAAGTCATTCTATCCTGACGCACATTAAATTCAATTGCTCTCAAGCGAATGCATTTACTTTCAACTAGTAATACGTGCACTTCTTAATCTAGCCACAAAATGGGATTTATCAGATTGGGGAAGTTTATGAAGATAGTCAAAACGAATTACTTCCTATCTGTCAGACTTATTTTTCCTAGCTTTGGCTTTAATCAACTCTCCTTGTATATAACTTTTATTGGCTTCCCTAATATGCCCGGGTCAGAGCCTTGATGGCTGTTTAACATAAAGTACTCTTTTATAGATAATTCCAATTATTTATAGTAATGTCTTATCTAATCTTTATTTGAAGGCTTTAATGGATATGATATCTAAATCAACTACTCTGCACCATGGAATAATAAGACCAAGGTGTGTGTGTGTATGATAGACAAATCAGTGACATATGAAATAACAATATGATCTACTAGGATAAAATCTATTCTATAGTATGTTTAATTTGGTGTTGAGAAGTAAGTGAAGTCTCTCTTCTGAAGGATGCAAGTATCTTCAGAGTTTATGTAAGGACAACTGAAAGTTTTTTGGCAATGCATAAGTTAGGGTTTGAACTATTGAAAGTGGGGTTCATTGGAAGGTAAATCCCCATTAACTACCAGGGGACCTTTTGTCAGATCTAGAATAATTTGTATTAAGGATTTAAGAAAAGCAGCCTGACCCTAATTTGTGGCTTAAACATTTATGATAATAATGGGCATGCCAATTACCAAATCACAGAAACCTAGACATCTGCTTTTGTCGTTTTTTTTCTATCCTAAGGCGTGTAAAGGAAATTGACGTATGTATTAAAATACTGACTCTATTAGTAATTTTACTTTTATTTGCACTGTGGAAAAGATAGGGAAAATGTCCAGTAAATTTTTTTGGTATATTAACCAATTTAAAATGTGTTTCTTGGAGACAGATAATCTTGCCACCTTTCTTTAGTATATCTGCAAGAACCATTAATCTTTTGAGAGGGCTATTAAAACTTTTTACATTTTGTGATATAAAATAAACCATTAATAGATTTATAGGGGAAAACTGGACAAGAATGCATTTGGAAGTCATTCTAGCTCAAAAAGGAGAACAATTTGTTTGTAAAATAACTTAGCCCTTCACTTTAGTTCTCTATTTGAAATACCAAATGACCATTAGCATTAGCCATACTTGGACTTCTATAAGAAAATTATATATGTGCACTGTGAGGTCTGAAATTTCATTACTCTGGGCAGGCATTATTTCTAGAGTTTGTTTCTTTGACCTCTTGTGAATGATGGTGAGCCATTCATGATGCTGCGGAATAGGGAGTCTACTTGGCACTTACGAAGCTCCTAAGGAAATGGCTGGATCGATCTTGTCTACATGATGTATTTCCAATTTTTTACAACAGTTTATAATTTCTGACGAGGAGGAACATGAAGAACGTCTTCCTTTCCAGGTCACCACCAACTGAAATGATGGTTTTCATGATTTCTAATCTATATTGTGTTTTTTCTCCTCAGCTAAAGACAAAATGCCAAGTACAGCCACAGGATGCACATTTAATTACCTGCTCCCTGCTGGACCTGATTTGTTGGTGGTTAGTTGCGAGACACAAGTTCAGTGTCCTCCCAAGATCCCCCCTCCTATTCCACTACTGCATTGTATCATGTATTTTTACCAGATATTTTAATAATCTTTTGGGCACTGTTGACATAGGTTTAGAAAGTTTATTTTTAAATATGTCAGTGGGTATACTCATACTTGGCATAATACATTTAAAATTGCTGAGCATACCTACAATGGCATGGTTATTACTCACTATGCTGTTGTTTTCCTATTTTAAAAGCAGCTCTATTTAAACCCTTTCTCTTTTTTTTTATCTCCATACAGGTGCTGGCTAGTGAAGATCTGCATTTTTTTTACTAAGGTTGCCAAATGTCTTCCATAAAAATACTGGACAATCTGTAGACGAAGCATGACGGTCTGTTGACCACACAATGCTTGACCACCAAAACACTACCTTAGACCCCACTCTTAGTCCTACTATGTATATTTTCCCATCTAAGCAGTCATTTTACCCCTTGGCTGCCAGTAACATACAAATCAATATGTTTACCTCTTTTTTAAATAGTAACACACAAACAGTAGAGATATGACACCCTGACTGCTTCTCACTTCTTTCTGCTCCATATTTGTAATGCTTTGAAGCATTATGGGACTTTTACTTTAAACACTAAGGCCCAGATTACGAGTTTTGCGTTAGAGGCTATGCGGTGCTAATGAGCAGTTTTCCCTCGTTAAGAGACAAGAAGTGAGCGTTTAGCATTACCGCACTCCAATACCAGCGCTGCTTAAGTCAGCGATGAGCTGGTCGTACGTGCTCGTGCACGATTTCCCCATAGGAATCAATGGGGAGAGCCGGCTGAGAAAAAGTCTAACACCTGCAAAAAAGCAGCGTAAAAATCACTAACGCAGCCCCATTGATTCCTATGGGGAAATAAAATTTATGTCTACACCTAACACCCTAACATGAACCCCGAGTCTAAACACATAATCTTACACTTGTTAACCCTAATCTGCCACCCCCGACATCTACATTATAATTATTAACCCCTAATCTCCCGCTCCGGACACCGCCGCCACCTACATTATATGTATTAACCCCTAATCTGCTGCCCCCAACATCGCCGACACCTACATACTATTTTTTAACCCCTAATCTGCCACCCCCAATGTCGCCGCAACCTACCTACTATTTATTAACCCCTAATCTGCCACCACCAACATCGCCGCCACTATATTAAAGTTATTAACCCCTAAACCTAAGTCTAACCCTAACCCTACATTTATTAACCCCTAATCTGCCGTCCCCAACGTCGCTGCCACTATATTAAATGTATTAACCCCTAAATCTAAGTCTAACCCTAACACCCCCTAACTTAAATATAATTTAAATAAATCTAAATAAATATGACTATCATTAACTAAATTATTCCTATTTAAAACTAAATACGTACCTGTAAAATAAACTCTAAGATAGCTACAATATAACTAAAAGTCACATTGTAGCTAGTTTAGGGTTTATTATTATTTTACAGGCAAGTTTGTATTTATTTTAACTAGGTAGAATAGTTATTAAATAGTTATTAACTATTTAATAACTCCACTATTTAATAACTACCTAGCTAAAATAAATACAAAAGTACCTTTAAAATAAAACCTAACCTAAGTTACACAAACACCTAACACTACACTATAGTTAAATAAATTAACTAAATTAAATACAATTACCTAAATTAAATTAAATTAGATAAAGTACAAAAAAAAACTAAATTATAGAAAATAATAAACAAATTACAGATATTTAAACTAATTACATCTAATCTAATAGGCCTATTAAAATAAAAAAGCCTCCCCAAAATAAAAAAACCTAAACTACCAATAGCCCTTAAAAGGGCCTTTTGCGGGGCATTGCCCCAAAGTAATCAGCTCTTTTACCTGAAAAAAAAATACAAACAACCCCCTAACAGTAAAACCCACCACCTACACAACCAACCCCCCAAATAAAATACTATCTAAAAAAACCTAATCTCCCCATTGCCCTGAAAAGGGCATTTGGATGGGCATTGCCCTTAAAAGGACAGTTAGCTCTATTGCAGCCCAAAGTGCCTAACCTAAAAATAAAACCCACCCAATACACCCTTATAAAACCTAACACTAACCCACTGAAGATCGACTTACCGGGAGAAGTCTTCATCCAAGCCGGGCCGAAGTCCTCAATGAAGCCGGGAGAAGTCTTCATCCAAGCCAGGTGAAGTGGTCCTCCAGACTGGCAGAAGTCTTCATCAAGACGACATCTTCTATCTTCATCGATCCGGCGCAGAGCGGATCCATCTTCAAGACATCCGACCTGGAGCATCCTCTTCATCCGACGACTAAAGCTGGATGAAGGTACCTTTAAGTGACGTCATCTAAGATGGCGTCCCTTAGATTCCGATTGGCTGATAGAATTCTATCAGCCAATCGGAATTAAGGTAGAAAAAATCCTATTGGCTGATGCAATCAGCCAATAGGATTGAAGTTCAATCATATTGGCTGATCCAATCAGCCAATAGGACTGAGCTCACATTCTATTGGCTGATTGGAACAGTTTAGTTTTAAATAGGAATAATTTAGTTAATGATAGTAATATTTATTTAGATTTATTTAAATTATATTTGAGTTAGGGGGTGTTAGGGTTAGGGTTAGACTTAGGTTTAGGGGTTAATAACTTTAATATAGTGACGGCAACGTTGAGGGTGGCAGATTAGGGGTTAATAAATAGTATGTAGGTGTCAGCGATGTTGGGGCAGCAGATTAGGGGTTAATACATATAATGTAGGTGTCAGCGATGTTGGGGCAGCAGATTAGGGGTTAATACATATAATGTAGGTGGCGGCGGTGTCTGGAGTGGCAGATTAGGGGTTAATAATTATTATGTAGGTGTCGGCGATGTTGGGGGCAGCAGATTAGGGGTTCATAAATATAATGTAGGTGGCGACGGTGTTAGGGTTAGACTTAGGTTTAGGGGTTAATAACTTTAATATAATGGCGGCAACGTTGGGGACGGCAGATTAGGGGTTAATAAATAGTAGTTAGGTTGCGGCGACATTGAGGGTGGCAGATTAGGGGTTAATAAATATAATGTAGGTGTCCGCGATGTTGGGGGCAGCAGATTAGGGGTTCATAAATATAATATAGGTGGCAGCGGTGTCCGGAGCGGCAGATTAGGGGTTAAAAATTTTATTTTAGTGTTTGCGATGCAGGAGGGCCTCGGTTTAGGGGTTAATAGGTAGTTTATGGGTGTTAGTGTACTTTTTAGTACTTTAGTTATGAGTTTTATGTTACAGCGTTGTACCATAAAACTCTTAACTACTGAATTTTAAATGCATTAGGACTCTTGACAGGGTAGGGTGTACCGCTCACTTTTTGGCCTCCCCGGACAGACTCGTAATATCAGCGCTATAGAAAAAAGACTTTACAAAAGTTTACGTAAGTCGTTTTCCGGTAAGGCCAAAGAAGTGTGCGGTCACCCTAAACCTTCAAGACTCATAATAGCAGCGTTAGGGAAAAAGCAGCGTTAGGGCCTCTTAACGCTGCTTTTTTACCCTAACGCACAACTCGTAATCTAGCAGTAAGACTTTTAAAAAAATTGACATTTAATGGTCCATATTTATGTGAAGATTTTACTGGACAGCCTGCTTAAATACTGGACTGTCTGGTTGAATACTGGACATCTGGTAACCCTACCTCATATTGGGTGCCACCATCTTGGAATTTAGGTTTTCTTTCACCTTGTGACAGAAGCAGAGCACATTCACATATCAGTGATGTTTACATCTTTTTAACAACTGTATCATGGGCTTTGAGTTCGCCTTTACAATACAGAGTATCACATTTTTTCAGTTTTACACAGTTTAAAAGTTGAGTAAAACATATGTTAAACAAAAAACCTGAGGAACAAAAGAGAGCACTGTAATATTACAACTTATGTTATAATTAGTTTTTAATGCACTTTATAAATACATTGTTTGCTTTATGTTGATTATGTGCCTGATGCTAGACTTACACAATATACACAAGAAGGGAGCAGCGCTAAAAAAGCAATTAAAGGACCCAGTATGGATATGCTAACTGCTGTTATGAAAACCTAAATAGGGTCTATGTACATATAAAAAGAGATATATACTGTACTATCAGGCCCATTTATCAAGCTCTGTACGGAGCTTGAAGGGCCGTGTTTCTGGCGAGTCTTCAGACTCGCCAGAAACACAACTTATGAAGCAGCGGTCAAAAGACCGCTGCTTCATAACCCTGTCCGCCTGCTCTGAGCAGGCGGACAGGGATCGCCGGAAATCAACCCGATCGAATACGATCGGGTTGATTGACAGCTCCCTGCTGGCGGCCGATTGGCCGCGAGTCAGCAGGGGGCGGCGTTGCATCAGCAGCTCTTGTGAGCTGCTGGTGCAATGTTAAATGCGGAGAGCGTATTGCTCTCCGCATTTAGCGAGGTCTTGCGGACCTGATCCGCAGTGTCGGATCAGGACCGCAAGCCCTTTGATAAATGGGCCCCTATATCTCTAAAAATAATCAACAGGAAGTAAATTCAATATCAACAATTTATTATAGACAAATTCATAAAATATATTAAAATATATTACAATTCATATCATACAAAGTAAATTAATAAAACAAATATAAAATAAATAAAATATAAATACTCTGAACAATAAGTAATACTATATAGTATATAGAATTTCTGGGACAAAGTGGCGCTATAGTCTAATAAACCATTTTGTTATGTCAAAGTTGGTCTGTAGATATAATAGTCTATGGCAGTGGAGGTGCAATAATCAAGATTGCCCAAGTTGGATTAATAACCTTTATCCTTTGACCTCTGTGCCAGTAATCATGAAGTGGATATAAGTTACCTTGCGTCGCTCTGTTATAGCGATATACCAGTTACTCCGTGTCAGCTTGTCAGCTCTTTAAAGCTGTGTGATCACACCTCTTCTATTTACTTGCTCTGTGTGGATGTAGCTCTATACACATATAGAGGTTGGTTGTGGAAAGGTGCAGCAAGTGCCGATAGTACTTTCTTTCTCCTTTGTAAGTTGAGCCATTACCAGCATTCCACAAGCCCTGATGCTAGACTTACCAGACTGCATGTACCTGGCATAACTGTGAAAACAGTTGTAATTTAAATTAGATTTTGAACTATAGGTTTAGGTATTAGCTGGTTTAGCGCTATATTACAAGTAGAGCACTATAGTTTGCGAACAAGCTTTATTGACTTTTTTTAAGTATTGTGCACAACAGAAATAGCACATGTATTGCAAGATTAAAGTAATTGTGTGACTTGAAAGCTCATGTAAAGGGTAGGCGAAGAAAAAAGTTGCATTAAACACAACATAAATAAACTTAAAAGTACAATTCGCTCATATAAACACTATCTGATAAAAAATATTTTTAAAAAAATATTAAAAAGCTATGAGGGCTCAAAGATATATTGTATAAGGTTTTTGACAACAAAAAAAGCTGCATAGGGCTTTAACATATACAGGTAGCCCTCAGTTTACGCCGGGGTTAGGTTCCAGAAGGAATGGTTGTAAATTGAAACCGTTGTAAATTGAAACCCAGTTAATAATGTAAGTCAATGGGAAGTGAGGGAGTTAGGTTCCAGGCCCCTCTCAAAATTGTCATAAGTAACACCTAATACATTATTTTAAAAGCTTTGAAATGAAGACTTTAAATGCTAAACAGCAATATAAACCTAATAAAATAATCACACAACACAGACTTTACTTGCTTTTTCTGCAAACACTTCTTTCTATGCATTCCAATCTAGACTGATTTATAGACAGGAAGATCCTGTTCCTTTGCAAACTGCTTGATAGCTCAGGTCTGGTTAAACTGATTAATTTCAGCTTGCTTGACTTGCATATATTTGCTGCAACACAAGCGGACAGCTCCACCTACTGGCTATTTTAATCAATGCACTGCTTTTCAATGCTTTTCAATAGCAGTCACATGACTGAAAAAAAGGTTGTTATTCTGAAACGGCTCAAATTGAACCGTTGTAAACCGTATATGCTTACTTATACATGTCTAAATATGTGTATGTAAGTATATATATATATATATATATATATATATATAAATATATGAAGAATTGCTAACCTCAATGGGCATTATTGAAATATTAAATATTAAAAATTATTACTAATAATTATTAAAAATAATTATACATACTGTAAAACATATTGATATATTCTATGGATTATTTAGAATATGTATAATAATTTAATAATTATTAGTAATATTTTTTAATATATTATATTTAATATTTTAATAACACAGATTGAAGTTATGCATATTTTACATTCCTATGTTCTTCACATACAGCTAGATTATGAGTTTTGAATGCTATAGGGAAATTAACGACCGCATCATTTTCAGTGTTATTTAACCTCCCTATAGCGCTGCTATTACAAGTTTTAAAAAATCAAGCTTGTGCGGGAGATATGGTTACGTTGAGCTCCATACCGCACTGAAATCAAGCGCTGCTTTGACATGCTCGTGCAAAAAAAAGCCTAACACCTGTGATCGTAGAAACAAAAGCTCCACAACGTAGCCCTATTGATGTCTATGGGAAAATAAAAAGTTATGTTTAAACCTAACACCCTAACATAAACCCTGAGTCTAATCACCCATAATCTGCTCTCCCTAACATCGCCGCCACCTACATTACAGTTATTAACCCCTAACCTGCTGCCCCCGATATCGCCGCCACCAACATACAGTTATTAACTCCTAATCTGCCACCCTTAATATCGCCCTGCCACCGACATACAGTTATTAACCTCTAATCTGCCGCCCTTAACATCGCCGCCACCTACATACAGTTATTAACCACTAATCTGCTGCCCCTAACATCGCTGCCACCTACATTACAGTTATTAACCCCTTATTTGCCGCCCCCAATGTCGCCGCCACTATACTAAAGTTATTAACCCCTAAACCTAACCCTAACATAACCCAAAGCCTAAGTCTAACCCTAACCCTAACGTAACCCTAACACCCTCTAACTTAAATATAATTAAAATAAATCTATATAAACCTTACAATTATTAACTAAATAATTCCTATTTAAAACTAAATACATACCTGTAAAAAAAAAAACTAAGCTAGCTACAAAATAACTAATAGTTATATTGTAGTTATCTTAGGTTTTATTTTTATTTCACAGGTAAGTTTGTATTTATTTTAATTAAGTAGACTAGTTAGTAAATAGTTATTAACTATTTACTAGCTAACTAGTTAAAATAAATACAAAGTTACCTATAAAATAAAACCTAACCTGCCTTACACTAAAAACTAACATTACAATAAAATAAATTAAATTATTAAAATACAATTTTCTAACATACAAAAAAAATAAACACTAAATTGCAAAAAATAAAAAACGAAATTATCAAAAATAAAAACGAATTACTTCTAATCTAATAGCCCTATCATAATAAAAAAGCCCCCCCCCAAAAAAAAATAAAAAAAAACCCTAACCTAAACTAAATTGCCAATGGCCCTTAAAAGGGCCTTTTGCGGGGCATTGTCCCAAAGAAATCAGCTCTTTTACCTGCAATAAAAAATACAAACACCCCCCAACAGTAAAACCCACCACCCACCCAACCAAACCACCTCAAATAAAAACCTAATCTTAACATTGCCCTGAAAAGGGCATTTGGATGGGCATAGCCCTTAAAAGGGCATTTAGCTCTTTTACATTGCACAAAACCCTAAGTAATCGAAGTCCGGACATCCATCCTCATCCAGCCGGTGAAGTCCTCATCCAAGCGGCAAGAAGTCTTCATCTATGCGGCCTCTTCGATCTTTATCCAGCCGGTGAAGTCCTCATCCAAGCGGAAAGAAGTCTTCATCCAGATGGCATCTTCTATCTTCATCCATCCGGGTGGAGCGGGTCCATCTTCAAGACATTAGGCGCGGAGCATCCTCTTCTTGCGGTCATTGCTGTAAACTGAAGGTTCCCTTAAAGTGACGTCATCCAAGATGGCGTCCCTTACATTCCTATTGGCTGGATCAGCCAATAGGACGAAAGCTCAATCCTATTGGCTGATTGCAACAGCCAATAGGATTTGTTCCCCTTTAATTCCTATTGGCTGATAGAAGTCTTTCAGCCAATAGGAATGTAAGGGACTCCATCTTGGATGACGTCACTTAAAGAGGACCTTCAGTTTACAGCGACGACCAAAAGAAGAGGATGCTCCATGCCGGAGGTCTTGAAGATGGACCCGCATCACGCCGGATGGATGAAGATAGAAGATGCCGTCTGGATGAAGACTTCTTGCCACTTGGATGAGGACTTCGCTGGCTGGATGAGGCTGGACATCCGGACTTCGATAACTGTAAGTGGATTGTCTGGGTTAGTGTTAGGGTTTTTTAAGGGTTTTTTGGGTGGGGTTTTTTTTTAGGTTTGGGTTTTGGGCAATGTAAAAGAGCTAAATGCTCTTTTAAGGGCAATGCCCATCTAAATGCCCTTTTCAAGGCAATGTTTAGCTTAGGTTTATTTAGAGTTTTAGGTAGCTTAGGTTTTATTTTACAGGTAACTTTGCATTTATTTTAACTAGGTAGCTAGCAAATAGTTAATAACTATTTACTAACTAGTCTACCTAGTTAAAATAAATACAAACTTACCTGTGAAATAAAAATAAAACCTAAGATAGCTACAATATAACTATTAGTTATATTGTAGCTAGCTTAGTTTTTTTTTTACAGGTAAGTTTATATTTAGTTTTAAATAGGAATTATTTAGTTAATAATTGTAAGGCTTATTTAGATTTATTTTAATTATATTTAAGTTAGGGGGTGTTAGGCTTAGGGTTACGTTAGATATAGGGTTAGACTTAGGGTTACCTTAGGGCAGGGGCGTATTTAGGTTTTGTGCTGCCCTGGGCACTCAACATTCTGCTGCCACCACCCCACCCCAGGTTTAAGGCCTTTTTTTAGACATAATATTTTTGGGGCAGGGTGTAAAAAAATAAAAAAAGATGGAGAAAAAAAAGATGTTCACCAGGGCTTGCATTCACTTACATACATATATATATATTAAGACATTATTTTGCAAGTCAGCTAATTAAAGTGTTTATATCAGAAAAAAAATATCCTTCACTGTATGATAGTTTGTCAGTAGGTAAATGTTTAACCTTAAATAATGTCTTTTTAAGTAGATGTTGACCAGGGCTTGCATTCACTCTGGTCACACACACACACACATATATATATATATATATATATATATATATATATATATATATATATATATATATATATATATATATATATATATATATATATATATATATACATATATATATATATATATATATATATATATATTAAGACATTATTTTGCAAGTCAGATGATTAAAGTGTTTATATCAGAAAAAAATATCCTTCACTGTATGATAGTTATGACAGGTTTAGGAATTGTATCCTAGGGGATAAAGTCACATGATACAATCATAATAAAGTATATACTTGTATTGTTTCTGAATGTATTAAATGCATACAACATATTTTCAGTTGCGTTTTAAGTCACATAGTTGTATAGATTCAGCAATAAATACTTATTCTTGGCAAGTATGACAGATAGACAAACAGTAAATGTACAAGTATTTAGTGACTAATCCGTTTAAGTGTTTTAATGCCTAATGAAGATGTATTGAAGGGAGAAAGGCATATGCTGTTTCACAGTGGTCACTTTGTAGTGCACACTGCACTGTGTAGTCTATATGAGCCTAAATCACGCGGTGGAGCAAGGAAGAATACCGCATTCCCTCTCAGTCCAGGCCAGGTTGTGCAAGTGAGCTCCGCCTCCACTGTCACCACGTCATGCGCACCAACATACAATCCCATAGGATAGCAATAGCCGGGCCAGCCATTTAAGTCATTAGTAATTGGTTGATTTAGCCACCCGGCCCTGAGTTCAGTAGAGTGGCCCTAGGGACTCAAAATTCTGCTGCCCCTTAAAAATCTGCTGCTCTAGGCACCGGCCTTGTTGGCCTATGCCTTAATACGCCCCTGCCTTAGGGTTAGGATTAAGGGTTAATATATTTATGTAGAGTTAGTCATGTGGGAGGTCAGAGTTTTATGGGTGTTAGTGTACTTTTTAACACTTTTGTTATGAGTTTTATTGTACAGCTTTGTAGCGTAGGACTCATAACTGCTGCCTTTAGATGCCGGTACGGATCTTGTCGGTATAGGGTGTACCGATCACTTTTTGACCTCCCAAGCAAACTCGTAATACCGGCGTTATGGGAGTCCCATTGAAAAAGGACTTTTTTAAATGTGCGGTACTGATGTTGCATGACGGCCATAAAGGTGTGCGGTACACCTATACTTACAAGACATGTAATAGCGGCGTTAGGGAAAAAGCAGCGTTATGAAGTATAACAATGCTTTTTCACTCATAACGCAAAACTCGTAATCTAGTTGATAGAAAATAATGTAATTGTTATTAAAAATATATATTTGTATATAAATATTAATTATTCTATATGGGATGAACATGAGAATGGGAACTATTCATATATGCTGTCGAGTTATAGCACAAGCAATAGGTATTTTTCTTCTGTGTTGTCCATTTACTTCTAAAAAAGCAAAAAAAAATCATTGATATTCACTGCTGAAAATCGTACTGTATTTAAACGAAGAAGACATAATTCTCGACACTGACTGTAAATGAAACAGCAATACAAGGTCAGAGATATTGTTTACATTTTTTGTTTACTACCCAGCTTGCTGCTCACATGACTCACATCAAGAATTCTAAAGAGAAACTTGTTATCTTTGCCTTTTCTTTCTTAAAATCAGCTGATCAAAAAAAAAAAATCCATTTAGGAAAATTTGCTATAATAAATGCAGATATTGTTATGTGACTTTCTTCTGCATTCTCAATTTACTTCTATGGGGATAATACCTTAGCAGGGTCACGATATTTGGTTAACACGCATCAAGTTTTTCTCACGTGCAAAACTTTTACTTTTAACTTGTAATATGCGCGCTACCCGACTTACGCAAAAAGCTTCCGTCTAGAAAGGTTTACGCTAGATCTGTAGCGCTAAATAACCCTTAATTGGCAAAGAAGAACTGTTTCAAACATATTATATTTTTAATATTTTTATTCAGTTTACAATTAAATAACATAATGTGCTTTATAGTTCGTAAACCAGAATATCAGTCGGTAAAAAGTCAGCATTCCTAGCCTTTCAAAATATGCTGTTTATTGAGTGCCAGATGAATTTGCTCTCATTGTCGGCAGGTCACGTAAAATTTTCACCCTAAAAAGTAAAAAAAAAATCATTGATATTCACTGTTGAAAATCCTACTGTATTTAAACGAAGAAGACATAATTCTCAACACTGACTGTAAATGAAACAGCAGTACAAGGTCAGAGATATTGTTTATCTTTTTTGTTTACTACCCAGCTTGCTGCTCACATGACTCACATCAAGAATTCTAAGGAGAAACTTGTTATCTTTGCCTTTTCTTTCTTAAAATCAGCTGATCTAAAAAAAAAATTACATTAAAATTTGCTATAATACATGCAGATATTGTTATGTGACTGTGAGTAATGAAATAATAGAACTTTCTATAAAGGTTTGGAGGTTTATGAAAATAGTACATTATTCTTCTAATAATCTGCCTAGGAAATAATAGCAATTGCTTTATTTTCTATTTTTTAATGAAGCAACATTATGCAATCAAAATAAGGGATGCATTAAAAATGGAATAAAAACAAATATATCCTTTACATTTTTTAGAATGTATAATTTTTACAGGACAATTTATTTTATTGGAGTAGTTGCTACTTAGAGCCCAATAATCAAAAGGTCTTTGTGCTGGATAGATTATTTAAGAATGCTCACCAGCACTTTTTTAACCCTGGTGAAATTTTCTAAAGCCACTTTTTATCCTGAAAACAGGGTTTTTTTTGCCAAAGGGCATTTTCGTATGGGAAGGAGATACATACATTACAGAAGTGTGAAATAAAAAATGTAATTTTAAAAATCATACAAAACTGTCAAGACCACCTCTCCTGGTCAGACTGAGCCTGTAACTGAGATGTATGGATGAAAGGGTTAACAGAACACTTTCTAATCTATTCTAGCTCCAGAAACAACAAAAATCAATTTTATCACCACCCACTATCTATCTGCAGCTATAACTCCAAATACTGCCACAATCAAGGCTAACTAAAACTGGGAGTCCTTGGTCCCCATACTACACAGATTAAAATCCCAAAAAACTATTTGGCACAAATCAATCTATATATGTATATAAAAATGCTCGTGTGAAACGGAAGTTAAGAAGCAGCGTTCATAAGAGCGCTGCTCCTTAACCTGTCCACCATCTTTTAGGTGGTGAAATGAAATCATCCTGATCTGATGCAATCGGGATGATTTAAAGCCCCTGCTAGTGGCCATTTGGCTGCCAGTGAGTAGGGGGCAGCATTGCAAAAGCATTTCACCAAAAAAGCCTGTGCAATGATAAATAGAAATATCGAGGCGGACATGATACACTATAGCGAATCATGTCCGTTTGACATATGATAAATCAACCCCTTACTGCTAAAGCTTACAAATTGTTACCAGTTTCTTAAGTAACATGGATTCAAATGTTAGACGAAAGCCAAATCTTAATAAAGGAACATTTATTATTAGCAAAAAAGAGACACAGTGCATTTATATATATAAAAAAAGTTAACAAATAAAATTGCACAAGGCAAAACAGTTTTAAAAATAAAATGGAGAAAAACAGAACCTAATACTGTACTAGCTTAGATATCTGCACCAAGAAAAGATGGTCACTTACGCTGTTGTTACACAGACTCCCTTGTAGAATGACAAAATTATATGGTTGAAATTAAAGTTATATACACTTTTCTCTGAGATTAGATTTCTTGACTGAACCTCCTTCCATAGTGGTCAAAGAAAGTAACCAGCCCTCTCTTTGGCATTTCATAGAAACTCAGAATCCTTGCCTGAAATTGTAGAGCAGCTTATAACTTTGTGTTATGTTATCCACTACATGTACCCATATGCGCAATCCCCTTGTAACATCATGAGGATTATTTTGATGCCAAACATTACCTGTCTAGCATAAGAGGTGTCTAAAATGCATGATGTTATCCAACTCTATCCCTTGACCTAGTACCTGTGTCTTGATAGAGACACTGTTCTATGTCACTGTCTGTGTTGACACCTTTACTGACTTAAGGCACCAGGCCTCTGGTGGTGAGCAATAAAATCTGGCCAAGTGAAACTGAAAATATATTTATGACAAGAGGTCTGCTTTTTTAAGGAAAATACACGCATCCTCTGAAAAAAAAAGATATACTTTGCAAACAGAAAGAAGTTTACCCCTTACAACTAAAATCATGAATAATTAAACTATTTACACAAAAATACACAGGAAGAATTCTATTGTTAAAGTGATTGTAAACTTTACATGTTTTAAAATCAGGTCCATGATCTAAGTGTTATTTTAGAGGGACTTTAAATAATCCCTTCTAATGTAGATGCGCTGTAACTTTTTTAAAAAAAATTATATTTATATTGAAGTCAAAGATACAAACATACAAAGCTTTGATGCACAACAGATAAGTTGTACAATAAGTGCAGTCACTACACTCCAACAAGAAATACTAGACGGAATAGAAAAGCATATTAAACAAAACAGTATATAGTATGCAGGAGGTTTCTTGATGGCTCACGTGACGTCCAAAGAATGTTAAAATGCCTCTATGGTGTAAAGGGCTTGGAAACCTTACATGCTTAATATTTTAAGAATATTGCTGTAACTTTTTAATCTAGCCGTGCCATTCTAATACCCTGCACTTGTTTATTTTTGTGAGCTAAAGGTTTTGACTGTTCTCCAATTGGCAATTTAGCTACAAAAAATTGTGAGTGCCAAACGCTAGAGTACAGATTGGAGAACAGTAAAACCGTTAACTCACAAAAAAAACTAGTTTTGAAGTGGCCGGCAGGAGCAAGGGGTTGTAAATTACAACGCATCTTCGTTAGAAGTGATCAATTAAAGTCCATCTATAATATGGACCTGATTTTAAAACAGTTAGCCTGATGAAACAGTTTTTACGCTGAGAAATGTGTCGCTAGATACTAGACATGTGCATGGCGAAAAAATTCGGTTCGGTTCGGATCGATTCGGAATTCTTCGAAGTTCGGTTCAGGTTGATTCCAATTCGGAAAATTTCGAATTGATTTGTTTCGGATTTGTTTCGGATTTGTTTCGGATTCGTTTCAGATTCGAAGAAATTCGGCTGGATTCGGTTCGATTCGGTTCGATTCGGTTCGGAAATTCGGCAATTTGGTAAGTGTTAGGTGGGATTAGACTAGTATTATACTGTATATTAGGTGTTAACCTAACATACTGTATAATACTAGTGTAATCCCAATGGCCATCTGAATTTACGAATCGATTCGATTCGGTTCGATTCGGAAAAAATTCGGCAGCATTTTAATTTGGAAATTCGATTCGTTCCGAATCGCTGAATTTGCCGAATTTTCCGAATTTCCGAATCGAACCGAACCGAATCGCACATGTCTACTAGATACATTGTGCTCATTTATCAAGCTGCATATGCAGCTTTGGGGGCACTTCGCTGCAGGCTCACTGAGTCAAAATTTATCAGACTGCTGCTTCTGAACCTTTACACAAGCTCTTAGCGATCAAAATCACCCTGGACACGTTCAATCGGGGGTGATTGACAGCCATAACTTGCAAGCCCCTGGGCTAGCGTGAGCTGCAGGCGGCATTGCACAAGCAGATGCTTGGGCAATGGTAAATGCTGGGCAGCATATTGCTGCGTGCTTTCCTCAATCCCAGGCAGGTAAGTATGTAGAAGCAAATCCTGTCTAAATGGGATTTGTTAAATAATTGTGTATATATTTGAATAAACATTTTAAACACTCCACTACTCCACTTATGTTGCTTTATAAGTGGTGACCTTGCTCTGCTCGAGTTCTTATGTTAGCAGCAGTTAGGTGTTGAAACGCACTGAAGACAGCGGTGTACGATCTTGTTATGGGAGGCGAGTTTGAGTGACTCTGAGGATCCAGCCTGCCAGATTTGCACTTTGTTCTACTTCACCAAATGTGAGTCGCTCTCCTGTTACTCTTTCTAAGTTTGACACTGATGTGTTACGCTATGAGGCGCCTTCTTTCATTTATTTTATAAATTAAAAAATAAATTAAATGAATATTTTTTTATGGAGTTTGCAGGACTTTTCAAGTAGCCAATGAGGAAAACAAAAATTGCTAATAAGTAAGTACCTTAGACTTTTCCTTAATTATTTTCAAAGAACAGCATTTAAATATGTTGATTTTTGTTTATTTTTTCCTGAAATATTGTAAATTAAAAGTTAAGTCAAAACCAATACAGCAGTATCAGTTGTGCACTTTGTACTAATACTTATTGTTCATCATGTACATCCTGCTAATACTCATTGGTTGATATGTTTAAATCAATCAATAAGCATTAGCAGAAATTACTTAGCGTTAGTAGAAAGTGCGTAATTAATATTACTGTATTAGTTTCAATTTAAAGAGCTTTTATTTCAATTTTTTTGTTTAAAAAATTAAATGCATCTAAAGGACCATTAATTACTAAAGAATTGCGCTATTAACAAATGCGTAATAAAAATACAATGCAATAAGACTTACTCTGAATATTAATTCAGTATTAGATTGTTGTATTTTATGACAAATTTTAAATATCTTCCATTTCCCACCTCCGTATCATACGACAGCCATTAGCAAAATTAGCAAATCACAGACAACATATATATATCTATATATATATATATATATATACCAAAACAAGGTTCGTAGCGTCATGCTCTGCCTTACCCTGCATGCTTCTACGGCACACTGGAGCATGGGGGCTGACGTCAGACGTCTTCACTGGGAATGCTCTGCAGACAACACCGCTCGGCCACAGTGTCAAATGCACACAAAACAACATAGGATAATCGGGCACTCCTTAGGGTAAAACGTAGAAGTTTATTCAAATATGCTTCTCTTAAAAACAGGCAGAGTCAATGGCCGACAGAAGTCTCCAGCTCAAAGACAAAGTTCCACATGATGACACTAGCAAATACACAGTAAATGAGGACTGCTGGGATCCTGTGCAGCAGACATGTTGCATGCTCCAACAGCACTTGTTCACTGCTCACAGGATACCCAGCCTCCTTCAGTCCTTAAGTAATCATTTCTTAAAGGCATATATGCTCAAAGTAATAAGTCCTCATTATATATATATATAGTTTGGTCGGTAGAGCACTCACACTTGCCTAAAGCTATACACAAAAGAAATCCTATTGTTGCACTCTCTGGATTTTAAACACAACAACCTTTATTCTGTGACGTTTCGGGGCATTCACCATGTTTCAAAAGTGTATTTAAAGGGACAGTCTACACCAGAATTGTTATTGTTTAAAAAGATAGATATTCCCTTTATTACCCATTCCCCAGTTTTGCATAACCAACACGGTTATATTAATAAATTTTACCTCTGTGATTACCTTGTATCTAAGCCTCAGCAGACTGCCCCCTTGTTTCAGTTCTTTTGACAATCTTGCATTTTAGCCAATCAGTGCTGACTCCTAGGTAACTCCACATGCGTGAGCACAATGTAATCTATATGGCACACATGAACTAATGCCCTCTAGTTGTGACAAAATGTCAAAATGCATTCAGATATGAGGCGGCCTTTAAGGGCTAAGAAATTAGCATATGACCCGGTCTAGGTTTAGCTTTCAACTAAGGATACCAAGAGAATACAGTAAAATTGATGATAAAAGTAAATTGGAAAGTTGATTAACCCTTTGAGTGCTAATGACGGCTCTGAGTCGTCACAGAGTTTCTCACTCTGGTGCTAATGACAGCTCAGAGCCGTCATGAGCATTATCCCACCATGAGGGAGATCTGGGGCTCCCACCCGCTCCTACCCCGGAAATCGTGCCTGTAGCGTGACATGCATCGCCGGGGCTTCACGTGATGCACGGTGATGTCACGCACAAAGACGTGATGACATCACCGTGCAACTTTATTTATACTTAACAATCGGCTAGATTACAAGTTTTGTCGGTAATGGTGTGCGGTGCTAACGAGCAGTTTTCCCTCACCGCTCACCTACAGACCACGCTGGTATTATGGGTTTTTACAAACCCGGTGTTAACCGCAGAAAAGTGAGCGGAGAGCAAAATTTTGCTCCACATCTCACCTCAATACCAGCGCTGCTTACGGGTAGCGGTGAGCTGATAGGAATCAATGGGAGAGAGCCGGCTGAAAAAAAAACCTAACACCTGCAAAAAAGCAGCGTAAAGCTCCTAACGCAGCCCCATTAATTCCTATGGGGAAACACATTTTATGTCTACACCTAACACCCTAACATCAACCCCGAGTCTAAACACCCCTAATCTTACACTTATTAACCCCTAATCCGCCGCCCCCGACATCGCCACCACCTGCATAATATTATTAACCCCTAATCTGCCGCTCCGGACCCCGCCGCCACCTACATTATACTTATTAAACCCTAATCTGCTGCTCCCAACATCGCCGAACCCTACATTATATTTATTAACCCCTAATCTGCTGCCCCCAATGTCGCCGCCACTATATTAAATGTATTAACCCCTAAACCTAAGTCTAACCCTAAACCTAACCCCCCTAACTTAAATATAACTTAAATATAAATCTAAATAAATATTCCTATCATTAACTTAATAATTCATATTTAAAACTAAATACTTACCTATAAAATAAAACTATAATTACATTGTAGCTATTTTAGGGTTTATTTTTATTTTACAGGCAAGTTTGTATTTATTTTAACTAGGTACAATAGTTATTAAATAGTTATTAACTATTTAATAACTACCTAGTTAAAATAAATTCAAATTTACCTGTAAAATAAATCCTAACCTAAGTTACAATTGCACCTAACACTACACTATAATTAAATTAATTACCTAAACTAAATACAATTAAATACAATTTAAAAAAATTATCTAAAGTATGAGAAAAAACAAACACTAAATTACAGAAAATAATAAAATAATTACAAGTTTTATAAACTAATTACACCTAATCTAATCCCCTAATAAAATAAAAAAGCCCCCCAAAATAATAAAAAGCCCTACCCTATGCTAAATTACAAATAGTCCTTAAAAGGGCATTTTGTGGGGCATTGCCCCAAAGTAATCAGCTCTTTTACCTGTAAAAAAAAGCACAATACCCCCAACATTAAAACCCACCACCCACACACCCAACCCTACTCTCAAACCCACCCAATCCCCCCTTAATAAAGCCTAACACTAACCCCTTGAAGATCACCGTACCTTGAGAGGTTTTCACCCAACTGGGCTGAAGTCCTCAACGAAGCTGGGCGAAGTGGTCCTCCAGACGGGCAGAAGTCTTCATCCAACCTGGGAAGAAGAGGTCCTCCAGACGGGCAGAAGTCTTCATCCAGACGGCATCTTCTATCTTCATCCATCCAGCACGGAGCGGCTCCATCTTCAAGACATCTGACGCGGAGCATCCTCTTCAAACGAAGTCCAACTGAAGAATGAAGGTTCCTTTAAATGACGTCATCCAAGATGGCGTCCCTTGAATTACGATTGGCTGATAGAATTCTATCAGCCAATCGGAATTAAGGTAGAAAAAATCATATTGGCTTATCCAATCAGCCAATAGGATTGAGCTTGCATTCTATTGGCTGATCCAATCAGCCAATAGAATGCAAGCTCAATCCTTTTGGCTGATTGGATCAGCCAATAGAATTGAACTTCAATCCTATTGGTTTATTGCATCAGCCAATAGGATTTTTTCTACCTTAATTCTGATTGGCTGATAGAATTCTATCAGCCAATCCGAATTCAAGGGATGTCATCTTGGATGACGTCATTTACAGAAAACCTTCATTCTTCAGTTGGACTTCGTTTGAAGAGTATGCTCCATGTCGGATGTCTTGAAGATGGAGCCGCTCCGTGCCAGATGGATGAAGATAGAAGATGCCGCCTGGATGTAGACTTCTGCCCGTCTGGAGGACCTCTTCTTCCCGGCTTGGATGAAGACTTCTGCCCATCTGGAGGACCACTTCGCTCGGCTTCGTTGAGGACTTCGGCCCGGTTGGGTAAAGACTTCTCAAGGTAGGGTGATCTTCAAGGGGTTAGTGTTAGGCTTTATTAAGGGGGGATTGGGTGGATTTTAGAGAAGGTTTGGGTGTGTGGGTGATGGGTTTTAATGTTGGGGGGTATTGTACTATTTTTTACAGGTAAAAGAGCTGATTACTTTGGGGCAATGCCCTGTAAAAGGCCCTTTTAAGGGCTATTTGTAATTTAGTATAGGGTAGGGCTTTTTATTATTTTGGGGGGCTTTTTATTTTATTAGGGGGATTAGAATAGGTGTAATTAGTTAAAAAAAACTTGTAATTATTTTATTATTTTCTGTAATTTAGTGTTTGTTTTTTTTTAGATAATTTTTTTAAATTGTAATTTTTATTTAGATATATTTAAATAGTATTTAAGTTAGGGGGTGTTAGGGTTAGACTTAGATTTAGGGGTTAATACATTTAATATAGTTGCGGCGACGTTGGGGGCGGCAGATTAGGGGTTAATAAATGTAGGTAGGTGTCGGCGATGTTAGGGACGGCAGATTAGGGGTTCAACTAGTGTTTGCGATGTGGGAGGGCGGTGGTTTAGGGGTTAATATATTTTTTAATAGTGGCGGCGATGGATGGTTCGGCAGATTAGGGGTTAAAAAAATTTTTTTAGTGTTTGCGATGTGGATGGGGCCTCGGCTTAGCACTCAAAGGGTTAAAATTAGTTGCACTTCTTAAACATGAAAGTTTATTTTTTACTAGACTGTCCCTTTAAGAATGGACCGTGCACCAGCATTTTAAGCACAGCACTTGCTCAGAGAGCCTAAAATGCTTGAATCATCTGATAATAAGTCACGCCTAGATTACGAGTTTTACGTTATGAGCTGTGCGGTGCTACCGTGCAGTTTTTTCTCACCGCTCACTTACTGACAGCGCTGGTATTACAGGTTTTTACAAACCCGCCGTTAAAAGGCAAGAAGTGAACGTAGAGCAAAATTGTGCTCCATACCGCACTTCAATACCAGGGCAGCTTAAGTCAGCGGTGAGCTGGTCCTACGTGCTCGTGCACGATTTCTCCATAGACATCAATGGGGAGAGACGGCTGAAAAAAAGTCTAACACCTGCAAAAAAGCAGCGTAAAACTCAGTAACACAGTCCCATTGATTCCTATGGGGAAACACATTTTATGTTTACACCTAATACCCTAACATGAATCCGAGTCTAAACACCCCTAATCTTACACTTATTAACCCCTAATCTGCCTCCCCCGACATCGTCAACACCTACATTATATTTATTAACCCCTAATCTGCCGCTCCGGACATCGCCAACACCTACATTATACTTATTAACCCCTAATCTGCTGCCCCCAACATCGCCGACACCTACATTATATTTATTAACCCCTAATCTCCCTCCCCCAATTTTGCCGCAACCTATCTATATTTATTAACCCCTAATCTGCCGCCCCCAACGTTGCCGCCACTATATTAAATGTATTAACCCCTAAATCTAACCCTTACTCTAACACCCCCTAACTTAAATATAATTTAAATAAATCTAAATAAAAATTCCTATCATTAACTAAATAATTGCTATTTAAATCTAATTACTTACTTACTATAAAATAAACCTAATTGTTACATTGTAGCTAGCTTAGGGTTTATTTTTATTTTACAGGAAAGTTTGTATTTATTTTAGCTAGGTAGAATAGTTACTAAATAGCTATTAACTATTTAATAACTACCTAGCTAAAATAAATGCAAATTTACCTGTAAAATAAAACCTAACCTATGTTACAATAACACCTAACACTACACTACAATTAAATAAATTACCTACATTAAATACAATTAAATAAATCAAATACAATTAGCTAAATCACAAAAAAAAAACACTAAATTACAGAAAATAAAAAACAAATTACAGGTCTTTAAACTAAAAAGCCCACCCAAGATAAAAAAAACCCTAGCCTAAACTAAACTATCAATAGCCCTTTAAAAGGCCTTTTGCGGGGCATTGCCCCAAAGAAATCAGCTCTTTTACCTGTAAAAAAAAAAATACAAACAACCCCCCCAAGAGTAAAACCCACCACCCACACAACCAACCCCCCAAATAAAAGCTTAACTAAAAAAACCTAAGCTCCCCATTGCCCTGAAAAGGGCATTTGGATGGGCATTGCCCTTAAAAGGGCATTTAGCTCTATTGCTGCCCAAAGCCCTAACCTAAAAAATAAACCCACCCAATACACTCTTAAAAAATCCTAACACTAACCCCCAAAGATTCACTTACCGGGAGAAGTCTTCATCCAAGTGGCAAGATGTCCTCAACGAAGCCAGCAGAAGTGGTCCACCAGACGGGCAGAAGTGGTTCTCCAAACGGGCAGAAGTCTTCATCCAGACAGCATCTTCTAGCTTCATCCTTCCAATCAGCCAATAGGATTGAGCTGGCATTCTATTGGCTGTTGCAATCAGCCAATAGAATGCAAGCTCAATCCTATTGGCTGATTGGATCAGCCAATAGGATTGAAGTTCAATCCTATTGGCTGATTGCATCAGCCAAAAGGATTTTTCTACCTTAATTCCGATTGGCTGATAGAATTCTATCATCCAATCGGAATCTAAGGGACGCCATTTTGGATGACATCACTTAAAGAGATATTAATTCTGAAGAAGACGCTGTTTGAAGAGGATGCTCCACGCTGGATGTCTTGAAGATGGAGCCGCTCCGCTTCGGAAGGATGAAGATAGAAGATGCCATTTGGATGAAGACTTCTGCCCGTCTGGAGGACCACTTCTGCCCATCTAGAGGACCACTTCGGCCGGCTTCGTTGAGGACATCTTGCCGCTTGGATGAAGACTTCTCCTGGTAAGTGAATCTTCGGGGGTTAGTGTTAGGATTTTTTAAGGGTGCATTGGGTAGGTTTATTTTTTAGGTTAGGGCTTTGAGCAGCAATAGAGCTAAAGGCCCTTTTAAGAGCAATGCCCATCCAAATGCCCTTTTCAGGGCAATGAGAAGCTTAGGATTTTTTAGTTAGGCTTTTATTTGGGGGGTTGGTTGTGTGGGTGGTGGGTTTTAATGTTGGGGGGGTTGTTTGTATTTTTTTTACAGGTAAAAGAGCTGATTTCTTTGGGGCAATGCCCTGCAAAAGGCCCTTTTAAGGGCTATTGGTAGTTTAGTTTTGGCTAGGGTTTTTTTTTTATTTTGAGTGGGGTTTTTTTTTGGATAGGGCTCTTAGATTAGGTGTAATTAGTTTAAAGATCTGTAATTTGTTTTTTATTTTCTGTAATTTAGTGGGGGGGTTTGTGATTTAGCTAATTGTATTTAATTTATTTAATTGTATTTAATGTAGGTAATTTATTTAATTGTAGTGTAGTATTAGGTGTTATTGTAACATAGGTTAGGTTTTATTTTACAGGTAAATTTCTATTTATTTTAGCTAGGTAGTTATTAAATAGTTAATAACTATTTAGTAACTATTCTACCTAGTTAAAATAAATACAAACTTGCCTGTCTGGAGGACCACTTCTGCCCATCTGGAGGACCACTTCTGTCGGCTTCGTTGAGGACATCTTGCCGCTTGGATGAAGACTTCTCCTGGTAAGTGAATCTTCGGGGGTTAGTGTTAGGATTTTTTAAGGGTGTATTGGGTAGGTTTATTTTTTAGGTTAGGGCTTTGGGCAGCAATAGAGCTAAATACCCTTTTAAGAGCAATGCCCATCCAAATGCCCTTTTCAGGGCAATGAGAAGCTTAGGATTTTTTAGTTAGGCTTTTATTTGGGGGGTTGGTTGTGTGGGTGGTGGGTTTTACTGTTGGGGGGGTTGTTTGTATTTTTTTTTACAGGTAAAAGAGCTGATTTCTTTGGGGCAATGCCCTGCAAAAGGCCCTTTTAAGGGCTATTGGTAGTTTAGTTTTGGCTAGGGTTTTTTTTTTATTTTGGGTGGGGGTTTTTTTGGATAGGGCTCTTAGATTAGGTGTAATTAGTTTAAAGATCTGTAATTTGTTTTTTATTTTCTGTAATTTAGTGGGGGGGTTGTGATTTAGCTAATTGTATTTAATTTATTTAATTGTATTTAATGTAGGTAATTTATTTAATTGTAGTGTAGTATTAGGTGTTATTGTAACATAGGTTAGGTTTTATTTTACAGGTAAATTTCTATTTATTTTAGCTAGGTAGTTATTAAATAGTTAATAACTATTTAGTAACTATTCTACCTAGTTAAAATAAATAAAAACTTGCCTGTAAAATAAAAATAAACCCTAAGCTAGCTACAATGTAACTATTAGTTATATTGTAGCTAGCTTAGGGTTTATTTTATAGGTAAGTATTTAGTTTTAAATAGGAATTATTTAGTTAATGATAGGAATTTTTATTTATATTTATTCAAATTATATTTAAGTTAGGGGGTGTTAGGGTTAGGGTTAGACTTAGATTTAGGGGTTAATACATTTAATATAGTGGTAGCGATGTTGGGGACGGCAGATTAGGGGTTAATAAATGTAGGTAGGTGGCGACGATGTTGGGGGGCAGCAGATTAGGGGTTAATAAATATAATGTAGGTTGCGGCTATGTCCGGAGCAGAAGATTAGGGGTTAATAAGTATAATGTAGGTGGCGGCAATGTTAGGGGCGGCAGATTAGGGGTTAATAATATTTGACTAGTGTTTGCGAGGCAGGGGTGCGGTGGTTTAGGGGTTAATATGTTTATTATAATGGCGGCGATGTCCGGAACGGCAGATTAGGGTTTAAAAAAATTTTTATAGTGTTTGCGATGCGGGAGGGCATCGGTTTAGGGGTTAATAGTAGTTAATAATAATTAGTGTACTTTTTAGCACTTTAGTTATGAGTTTTATGCTACAGCGTTGTAGTGTAAAACTCATGACTACTGACTTTAGAATGCATTACGGATCTTGTCGGTAGAGGCTGTACTGCTCGTTTTTTGGCCTCCCAGGACAGACTCGTAATACCGGCGGTATGGAAGTCCCATAGAAAAAAGGGTTTACGAACTTTACGTAAGTCGGTTTGCGGTAAGGCCAAACAAGTGTGCGGTACATCTATACCTGCTGTTTTAAAAGATAGATAATCCCTTTATTACCCATTTCCCAGTTTTGCATAACCAACACAGTTATAATAATATATTTTTAACCTCTGTGATTATCTTGTATCTAAGCCTCTGCAAACTGCCCCTTTTTTCAGTTCTTTTGACAGTCTAGCCAATCAGTGCCTGCTCCCAGATTACTTCACGTGCACGAGCACAGTGTTATCTATATGAAATATGTGAACTAACACCCTCTAGTGGCGAAAAACTGTTAAAATGCAATCTGAAAGAGGTGGGCTTCAAGGTCTAAGAAATTAGCATATGAACCTCCTAGGTTAAGCTTTCAACTAAGAATACCAAGAGAACAAAGCAAAATTTGTGATAAAAGTAAATTGGAAAATTGTTTAAAATTACATGCTCTATCTGAATCATGAAAGATTATTTTGGCCTAGACTGTCCCTTTAATGCACAACTGGTAATCTAGCCGTCAGTTTGTTAATTGCTGGTATGATACAAGCCCCACTGGTGCTCTGAGCATCTGTAGTATTTAAAATGCTGGTGCACTGAGAATATCTAGCTATGCCTCACATGCACATGCAGAGAAAAATGTTAACACTAAAACAGTGATAACTTTTACTAGAAGCATTTTTGCTAATACATGCATATTGCCAATATGTTTCTATTAAATGATTATTATGATTAATTTTAGCTATGTGCATTTACATTTTGATCAGAATGCCCCTTTAAACTCTTGTACATGTTCAATAAGAGCTGGGCCTCAGAAATGGTGCATATAAAAAAGGCTGTGCACATTATGATGATAAAAATATGCTGGAAAGTTGATGTTTTTTAAATTGTGTTCTCTACCAGATGCCTGAAGAAACCTATGTATATATACACAACACATATATACTGTATACATATTAGTCATGGTGACAATACATATAAATAATAATATTGAGGTCATGGTGTAGAGTTTAAGATCAACTGTGCAGCGGCTCTGAGCATAACCCCAGCTGTCTTCTCTAGTGTGTACAAGGAGCTTATATACACATGCCTTATGAAAAAGCTTTCTGCCTTTTTAGCAAGTTCACTCCACACCGCTGTGCACTGCATGCTGGAAGATATAGTCAGGAACAGCAGTTGCAGGGTGCTGTGATACTCCTAGCATGCTGTTCTTTCTCTAGATATTCAAGACGATTAAGAGAAACAAAAACAGTCAAATATCGTTTTTTTTCTGCAATTGGTACTCCAGATGGGGAGGAAATCCGAGGGGGGGGGGCCTCTGATTGCTCTCCCCTCATGGACTTTCATGGACACACTTAAACTGACAGTGAGTTGAGCTAGCATTTAGAGTGGAAGTGGAAAATATTACTGTTAATTTCAGGGGGTATAGAATAACCACCGCTAAAGAAATAGGTATGTTAAGTGCAGACATAGGGGCCTATCTATCAAGCTCTGTATGGGGCTTGCAGTTATGTGTTTCTGGCAAGTCTTCAGGCTCGCTAGAAACACCAGTTTTGAAGCAGCGGTCTAAAGACCGCTACTCCATAACCTGTCTGCCTGCTCTTAGGAGGCGGGCAGAAATCGCCGCAATTCAACCCTATCGAATACAGTCAGGTTGATTGACAGCCGCTGCTAGCGGCCGATTGGCCACGAATTTGCCGGGAGCGTCATTGCACCAGCAGTTCACAAGAGCTGCTGGTGCAATGCTGAATGCGGAGAGTGTATTGCTCTCCGCATTCAGCGAGGTCTGTCTGACCTGATCCGCAATGTCGGATCATGTCCGACAGGCCTTTCATAAATAGGCCCCATAGGGGTAGAGAGCATACGCTGTCGCCATTTAACAAGTGAAATGATTGTGCAATGCCACACATTTCACATCTGTGGCCAATTGGGGAAACCAATTGGGGAAACAATGGGAAATCTACCCCATATTGTTTACATGACATGGCACTGCCAGCACTTGGAGCATGCGCTAGTGGGGAATTTGCCTGGATATAACCTACTGCCAATGTGGTAATAACATTTATCACTGAAACAGTAATACATTTAAAATAGATACATTTTAAAGCAAGTAAATTGCAAAAAAAAGTTTCTAATAAAATCTGACTTCAGATTTCCATGCTAACAAGAATGAGCTATCCTATGACTAGAACAGTAATGTAGTCTAAACCTATTCCAGTTCCCAAGGAAAGTTCACAATTCATGCATAACAACTTTCTAATATAGCTGAGAGCGCTTTCTCTTATTTATACATATGTCTGATTAAATAGGTCACTGATTCCCAACTAGCATGTGAAGATCTGCTAGTGTTGTAACCATCAGTTTAATCCAGAATAGAAGTTAGAAGGAATAAAATGATATACTAAGATCTCTCTAGATTATTATGTTATTATTAAACTTCAAATACTATTATATGTCATTTATTTTGTATCCTTAATGGGTCTTCCCAATTAGTGAATGTCTGAAATGAATATATAACTCTAAAAAAAAGTATTTCATGCATATGAGAAAGCACTATTTAATTGTTTTGAATTTAAATCTATCAGTTCCTTATGAATTAATTGCTCGCTGGTTGATAAGCCAAACAGTTACAACTTTATTAGTAGAGAGTAATTAAATAAATGGGGGGGGGGGGTCTTAGTAAAGAAACATCCTTTTTATACACAAAAATTATTTTTGTTTAGCAGCTTATACCTTAAGGAGACCCATAGGATACCACAGAGGGAAAGGGCAGAACAAAATTCAATAAATAATAATGTCAGTGGACATGCCCAGCTGGGGTTGCTTGCTGTACACATAAGCTGTACATAATTTTAAAATGGTGGCTGATTGGTTACTGTGTTTAACTTGCATTTTCCCAGTAAGGGTTTGTGGTGAGTTGGGCCTCTCAGAAATTGATTCTAACTTATCATATTTTGGGCCAACAGAATTACATCTGATGCTAGAGAAGACGCATGCACAGCCAGAGAAATGGTGTACTGTTTATTACATAATATAACAAGTTGGAATCAATTGCTGAGAGACCCAACTCACCACAAAACCTTACTTAAAACAATAAACAAATGCAGAGTCCAAAATCAAGCTAAACAAGCTAAAGTCAACTACCAAGCCAGTCCAAAACAAGCGTTAATACCGAATTGTAGTCAAACCATTATATCCAAACAATGAACGGTCAGAGTAAGAGATCAGAAACTTAAACACAAGCCACATCATGCAGAAAGCTTATGAAGACTACTATAATTAGGGAGTAATTGATCTGTTAGGTCTTTTTAAAGGTACAGCACACTTTACAGCAGCAGAGATAGAAATCCTGTCATGACAAAGGACAACAATGTCTGAAACGTTGCTGTAATTTTAATGGGAAAATCCCGGTAATAAAGATTGTTTCTCTTGTAAAGTGTATCCAGTCCACGGATTCATCCTTTACTTGTGGGATATTCTCCTTCCCTACAGGAAGTGGCAAAGAGAGCACACAGCAGAGCTGTCCATATAGCTCCCCTTCTAGCTCCACCCCCCAGTCATTCTCTTTGCCGGCTCTAAGCACTAGGGTCTCTCTCGGGAGGGTAAAGTGAATGTGGTGTTAGAATTGTAGTTTTTATTATCCTCAATCAAGGAAAAGGCCATGCTCTCCCTCAGGACAAGTCCTTTAAGGCAAAAAACAAAGCTTATTTTCGTTCCTTTTGTAATTTCAGGAGCGGCCCCGCTTCATCCTCTCTCCGGCTGCAAAGCAAGAGGGTAACGCTTCACAGCCCAAGGCAACCTGGAAACCTTACCAGGGCTGGAATAAGGGTAAACAGGCCAAAAAGTCTGCAGCTGCCACCAAGACAGCATGAAGGGGTAGCCCCCAATCCGGGACAGGATCTAGTAGGGGGCAGACTCTCTCTCTTCACTCAGGCCTGGGCAAGAGATGTACACGATCCTTGGGCATTAGAGATTGTATCCCAGGGATATCTTCTAGAATTCAAGGACTCTCCCCCAAGGGGAAGGTTCCACATTTCTTGTTTGTCTACAGATCAGACAAAGAAAGAGGCGTTTTTACACTGTGTAGAAGATCTACATACAATGGGAGTGATCCACCCAGTTCCAATTGCGGAACAAGGGTTGGGTTTTTACTCAAACCTGTTTGTGGTTCCCAAAAAAGAGGGAACTTTCAGACCCATCCTGGATCTAAAAATTCTAAACAGATTCCTCAGAGTCCCATCATTCAAAATGGAGACCATTCGGACAATCTTACCAATGATCCAGGAAGGTCAATATATGACTACCGTGGATCTAAAGGATGCATACCTACACATCCCTATCCACAAAGATCATCACCAGTTTCTCAGGTTCGCTTTTCTGGACAAGCATTACCAGTTTGTGGCTCTTCCCTTCGGCTTAGCCACTGCTCCCAGAATTTTCACAAAGGTGCTAGAGTCCCTCCTGTCGGTTCTAAGACCGCGGGGCATAGCAGTGGCGCCTTACCTAGACGACATCTTAATTCAGGGCCGTCTTTCCAAGGAGCCAAGTCTCACACAGAGATTGTATTGGCCTTTCTAAGGTCTCATGTGTGGAAGGTGAACATCAAAAAGAGTTCTCTTTCCCATCTCACAAGGATTCCCTTCTTAGGGACTCTAATAGACTCGGTAAAAATTAAAATATTTCTGACGGAGGTCAAAAAGTTAAAACTCTTAACTACTTGCTGAGTTCTTCATTCCATTCCCCGGCCATCTGTAGCTCAGTGCATGGAGACAATCGGATTAATGGTAGCAGCAATGGACATAGTCCCTTTTGCTCGGATACAACTCAGACCACTGCAACTATGCATGCTCAAATAGTGGAATGGGGATTATGCAGATTTGTCTCCTCAAATTCAGTTGGACCAGGAGACCAGAGATTCTCTTCTCTGGTGGTTGTCTCAGGATCACCTGTCTCAGGGAATATGTTTCCGCAGACCAGAGTGGATCATTGTAACAAAAAGTTAAATTAAAACAGGAGCGCTGTAGCTAAAGGTGTCAGGCTGAAGTAAAGCAGGTGTAGCAAATTATTAAAAATCAGTGTAGCAAATTATTAAACAACAGTAGTGTGGGACACATCAATATGTGTCAGATATAAGTGCTAGAATATATCAAGGGGTGATGTACTTAGTGATAAAGTGATTAGTGCATATTTCTGATAGGTCAAAAAAAGTGTTTAGAAAGTATATATAATCAAATACAATAAACAGTGACAAGTTGTGCTATTTAGCAGGCTCTGCCTAAAATTTAATATAGCAGAAAATGAATAACAATAACAAACACAAACAAAATACAAAATATATTTGTAATAAAAACGGACGTCTCCGTATATAGAAAAGGGATTTTGCCAGTCCACCAAAAGTATAAAATGTTTATCCTTATGGCCAATTGGATATGAGCAGTCCAGGTATATAATGTATTGTCGATAAATGAGACAGGCTTACCCCCAAACAATACGTCTCTTGATGAAAGGAAAAAAGAAAATTACCGCCGTAGCGGAAGTGACGTCACCTTTATGGGCGCTGGCCAGACTGAGCCCTCCGATTGGTCCATATGCGATCGCTTCTCCGGTTTCAGCTGTTAGGTTCCACAACCACAGAATATCCGCTCTTTATGTGCCAAAGCACGCAGGATACTGGTAAAAGGTGCTGTATGTGAAGTGCAGCTGTTCAGGTAGATACAAAGTTCCGCTTTCGTACCCTTCGTACAACTTGTAGTTTCAGTGCATCAATAAGCACTAGAATAGTACAGAGTTCAAGGTTTTCAGAGTTTCACAGATGGCAGACAGGCATCAATCTGTGACAGCAATTAGTAGCTGTAAAATACTCTTAAAATTATGGCAACAAACATCAACGCGTTTCTCCCTCTACAGGGCTTTCTCAAGATGAGGTATTGCAACAGGTGCACCTTTTTTAAAGGTGTATCTAGATCTCTTATTGGCCACTTTTAATTGGTCATAGAGAGGGGGTGTATATCATTATTTAAAGGTGGTATTAGCAAAATACATATATGTAAAAAGCAGCAATATATAAGATAAAATACAATTGTTAATAAAAATTGTGAAAAAACACATATAAATACATAAATAAAATATAAATATATATGTTTATCATATAATCATCTAAAAACTGTCAATTATAAATTATAGTGATAATGGTGTTGTTACTCAATATCAAAATAAGAAACTTTCATGATGAAATGAATATATAAATGAATTTAGGCCCTTATATGGAATGGACTAGTTAGAAAAATTATTTAATATGTATCCTTATGGAGATACATAAAATGAAGTATATACATTTTTAAAATATATAATATGTAGTGTAATACCTCAACATAAAGGGACACTAATAAACATAAAAGCATGGGAAATGTATTGTGTATATGGCATAAATTTAGTCTAATAAGAATGGGGAGATGTCTAACTCTGAGTTCAGGCCAGCGGGGAATAGAGTATCATATCTGTATATAAGGTCTGCCTCTTTAAGTTTTAAAATTATTTCTATATTCCCACCTCTCCAGTTCTGTTTAAAATGTGCTATCCCCCAATATTTTAAATCAGAGGTTCTTCCATTATGCACTAATTTAAAATGTTTATAAAGATTAGTGTCTTCTACTCCCTTTTCAATACATAGGAGATGTTCCCTTATCCTGTCTTTTATCATTCTTTTTGTTTCCCCAAAATATATTAAATCACACGTACATTTTAAAATATAAATGACCCCTTTAGTGGTGCATCTAATGCACTCTTTAATACTAAATTCTTCTCCAGATTTATGAACTTTTACTGCGCTTCTTTTGTCACTGAACTTGCAGGCCTTACAGGAGTAACAGGGAAAAAAGCCTAATATTTTCCCTCCTTGTAAATTTTTCTGTATGGGTGTCATTGTTTTCGTGTTGTAAGCACTGGGTGCCAAGATAGATTTGAAATTTTTGGATTTTCTAAATATCATTTTAGGTTTTGGTGGTAAAGAGTCTCCTATAATGGGATCTGCTTTTAGTATGCCCCAGTTTTTATTTAAAATTTTTCTCATAAGACCATGGTCCATGCTATACTCAGTAATAAATGGTATATTGATTACCTCTGTATTCTCTATGTTAGTCTTTTGTTTATATGAGAGCAATGATTTTCTATCAGTCTCCCTAGCCCGTATTACAGCCTTATTTACAGTCTCTTTTTTGTATCCTCTATCTAAGAATTTTTCCATTAGGATCTCAATCTGATTTTCAAAGTCTTGGGGTCTAGAACAGTTTTTCTTAATCCTTAGACTTTGGCCAAAAGGGATGTTGTCTTTCCATTGTTGGAGATGGCAACTATTGGCATGTATGAAACTGTTAGAGTCCACTTCTTTAAAGTGGGTTTTTGTTTCAACTAGGTTATTTATTACCATAATTTCCAGGTCTAAGAATATAACTGTTTCCTTACTGTAATTAAAGGTAAATTTTAGGCCCCTATCATTAGCATTCATCTTGTCAAACATCCTATGTAAATCTGATTCGGACCCTCTCCATATTAGCAGGACATCATCGATGGATCATTGTAACGTCTGTTAGGCTGGGGTGCGGTCTGGGACTCTCTGAAAGCTCAGGGCTTATGGTCTTGGGAAGAAACGCTTCTCCCGATAAACATTCTGGAACTGAGGGCAATATTCAACACTCTTCAGGCATGGCCTCAACTAGCTGCGGCCAAATTCATCAGATTTCAGTCGGACAACATCACCACTGTAGCTTACGTCAACCATCAGGGGGGAACAAAGAGTTCCCTAGCGATGACGGAAGTAACCAAAATAATCAGGTGGGCGGAGGATCACTCCTGCCATCTCTCAGCAATTCACATCCCAGGAGTAGAAAACTGGGAGGCGGATTTTCTAAGTCATCAGACTTTTCACCCGGGAGAGTGGGAACTTGTCAGTATATTTATGAAAATCTTAGCAGTGCTATCCAAATAATATATATATAAGTTTATGGCAGGGTTATAAACATAATACAAAGAAATAGAAACCCTTATCAACCATGCACCTACTAGACCATACAATTAATATAAATATCTGAATTCTTTTATTTAGTTAATATCCATAAACATATTGAACTATATTTGCAATAAAAGGAAACTAAATAAAAGTTTATATGCGTTAGAACCAACTCTTAAGATATGCTATTCTTCTTACAAAACCCAGAACAATATACCTTCACAATTCAGCCTTATTTATTTAACACAATGGGACTAAAAACCTTTAACATCCAAACAATACAATTCTAAACAGTGTTTATAAAACAATAGGATAAAATATATATTCTGCTATTTAACTGCAATTTATCCTAATACAAAATTAACCGACAATATCAGAACTTGTATAGATGAGTTACTTAGCCAATTCAGACACAGATTTGAACAATACCTAGGCTTATAACTACCAATTTAAAATACAATATACTTCACCAATTTGGAACCAATTCGTAGCGGTCTTTAGGTCATCTCATTTGAAAGAAGGTTTTTGCACAAATCAAGGATAAGTTTTAAGCTCCTTGCTGAAGTGAACTTTTTTTTTTTTTCAGGTATATCGCAGCCAAAATCAGATCACTAATTTTCAACAAGTTACAGACAACTCTCTCTTGTGCATTCAACACTCCCATTATATAATCATTGATGACATCATGTGGGTGGCACTACGGGAGCTGACCTTCCCATTGGTTATCTGGGAAGTCTAAATCGGATTGGCCCTTGGAAATTTCATTTTTAACAGCCAGAAAGAACCTTCTGGCTGTAGTTCTCGCAACATAACACCAGGTGGCAGCATACAGTACAACATAGCAATACAATACAGCATTTCTGACATTTTTAAGCAAGTTAATTTTTTTTTTTTTTTTCATAAAATGGTTATTTAATCAGATTACACTCTCTGCATTAATCATATATAACCCCAATTACAGATGGTTAATATTAGGTTATTTTTTTTTTTGATTATTCTGATACCAAATATGTTATATTATTAACATTTTATTATATCAAGGCAATTTAATACTGCTAATTAGTAGCTTAAAATGCATTACAATTTTATCGGTATCCTGGCATTTATATGTGAATAATAGCTTATTTTTAATTCAGTATTGTACTGTATTCCAAGTGAATCCTGTCTATGTAGATCTGAAATAAGAAAATAAATGTTAATAATCACTTCTCTTCAGGTCCATAAACATCTATTCATGTTTTTAAACACACAGAGGCTAAGTAAGATCTTTTATGTTTTCAAAACATATAAATATATATACACATATATATATATATATACACACATATATATATATATATATATATATACACACATACATGCACATTCACTTCTATGTAGATTTGAGATTATCTGTCTGAAAAATATAAACAAAACAGAATTTATTACACATTTTTGACTGATTAAAACAGTTACCTCCCAAGCTTAGCAAATACCCATGTAATAATAATATAGAATTAGACAATTTCCCAAATTTCTATATTTAATACATTCTGGGGCATGTATTTAAACAGAGAGAGAAAAAAAAATGTTTATTTGCTGTCTGCTTACGTGACTTCCAGAGTCACATCTTAGCATTTGTCTGTGTTTTCCAAGGCCTTTATTGCTCCACATGGGGTCAATCCATGAGGAGTTGTAAGAGTCTTTAAAACAGCATATTTCCTGTTTAGCCAGCAGTGCAGATGTGTATTTGATTTTATTTGTGTCACCTTCCCCCAAGAGGGGTTTTCTGCAGTAAGTCTTCAAATAGAGATTCAGTGAGATAGAACTGTTGTATCACACGTGTCAAATTCCAAAGGGGTCCTTGAACACATTCTTTTCTCACCTCACCAAATGTTCTGAGGTTATAAAATCTGCATATATAGTCAAATGAATAGGGTCACTGAGCTATTTCCTTTAGAAAAGAAATGTTTGTGTTTCAAAAAGGCTCTACTGATCGTCAATCCTGATAGACGTGTATTAGAAGCTGTGTTCAACAAACTCATGTTTAATTAATCCTGAGGTCTCATCTAACATATACAGTGTATAAAATATACATATATATATATATATATATATACACATATGTAATATTCATCATAATATTTATATACTCTGACATAAATCCCCCTTCCAACTTCAAATAGATGTAGGACACATGTATTTGAATTGGCTTAAAGTCAGTGGTATTTGATGAGGATCAACCGTATACCTCATAGACAGTCTCTTATGAAGAAAGTTTGTTATTTTGAGCTTTCATGTTTATCAGTTAGGCATCTTTAAATTACAGTATGTCTTTAGTGCATTTGGGGATATGACACTTCATTCTCCCTCTATGACTTGTAGTTGGGACCTGGGATGACATGCCCGCAGTTGATTTATATGTACCCATTTATCTATGAAACCTTCATTTTTGGGGATCCGTATTTTATAGGCCACTGGAGATATTTTGTCAGTAATGACAAAAGGACCTTTCCATGAGGGAAGAAATTTCTTCTCCCTAACCTGATCTCTTCCAAAGTTATAAAGATAAACTTTATCATTTATTTCATATTCCTTTTTGGATGTTTTGAGATCATAATAGGTTTTAGTGGCAGTTGCGGCTCTTTCTAAATTCCTTTGAGCAAATGCAAAGGCATGTTGCAGGTGTTTCCTTAGGTTTTCCACATATTGATGTGTATTGGCAGCGTTTATCAAGTTTTGGTCTGACGTACGGTACAGTAGATGCTGAGGTAGAACCATTCTTCTACCAGTCATCAGTTCAAAAGGTGACATCTTGGTAGCACTACTTGGAGTTGCTCTTAATGCCATTAAGACTAGAGGTAGTTTTATATCCCAGTCTTTACCTGTTTCACTCACAAACTTTTTGAGGATTTTAACAATGGATTGGTTGTAACGCTCTACACCACCACTTGAGGCAGCTCTATAAGCAATATGGAGCTTTCTTTTAACCCCTAGTATTTTCCACATTTTTGTCATCACTTCGCTAGTGAAGTGGGTCCCCCGATCTGATTCGATTCTTTGGGGCAAACCAAATCTGGAAAATACATGGTTGATGAGCAATGCTGCACATGTTTCAGCACTATTGTTAGGTGCACTAATGCACTCTACCCATTTAGTGAACAGGCATGTCACTGTTAACATGTATTTGTTACCTCTTGATGACCTTGTTACTGGACCAATAAAATCAATTTGTATATCTGACCATGGCATTACCATCCCCCTTTTCTGCAATGGCGCTCTATGCATTGGTGCAGTGGGTTGGAACTGTGGGCAGATTAAACACCCTTGACAGTAGGTTTGAACGTCTTTCAACATGTGTGGCCAAAAAGCATAATCACGCAATATTTCATACGTGAGTTTGGCACCGCGATGTCCAGATGTGGGAGCATCATGGGCATGTTGGAGCATTAGACCTCTGAACTTGGTGGGTACTACCCACTGCTGGATGCCAGTTTTGGAGGTTCTAATTAACAAACCATCCTGTAATTTGAATTGTGATTTAGATTTTATTAAGATTCTCAGATCTTCTTTGCCAATACAATCATCTTTTGAGATGGGGTTGCTTTCAGGATCTTCTATGTGTTTATAGAAGATGCCTACAATGGGGTCTTCTTTTTGACTAGTGATCAGGTCCTCACTAGGAGAATCCTGACTCCATTGTACCAAGTTAGGCTCACTCTGTTGTTTTGCCTGGTTTCTGGTAATGGCTTCTACCTGAATTGCACCCATTAAATGGTCAATATTAAGGAGTTCTCCAGTTATGGCTCCTTGTTTGGCTAATGAATCCGCAAGGTCATTGCCTTCCTTATCAGGACCTAGAACTCTGGAATGACCCTTGGTCTTTTTCCAGTGTATTGTTAAATCATTGGATACTACCAGATTATCAATCTCGCAGAACAACTTGCCATGCTTGACTGGTTTGTTATTGCTTTTCTGCATGCCATTTCTTTTCCAAGTTGGCAGGTATTCAACAAAACTGTCACGCACATAATTTGAGTCAGTTATGATCACAAATTCATGAATACCATGTTCAATAGCCATTTCAATGGTTTTGAAAACAGCAGTTAGTTCTGCAACTTGACTGGATCTTGGTCCAATGTTGAAACCTATAGATATATTTGGGAATCCATTTGCCCCAGTTATACCAATGCCAGCGACTAATCTGCGCTCATTATCAATAGTGGCATGGTAAGAACAACCATCAACATACACCCAAGGTAATGTTTGGCAATTTTCCTCATTGTACATTTTATATGGGGAAAGCAATTGTTCCTCCAGAAAATCATCTTCTGATAATTCTTCCCCAGGATCTCTATCAGTACAGTCGTGGAGCTCAGCAAGTCCTTGTGCGACTGGATTCTTTTTATTCTGCTTGTAGCGAATTTCTAATGGCCAGCCTTGCAAGGAAAGAGTCCACGCTGTTATGCGGCTATTAGACAAATTCCCATCTCTTATTCTCTCACTTTGCAAATATAGCAAAGGCTGGTGGGCCGTTTCTACAATAATTTTCTCGCCCTGTATATAGCTGCGGAAATTTTGTAGAGCCCATACAGTAGATAAGAGGGCTTTTTCGCAATCGTTAAACTTTATTTCTACTGGGGATAGATTTTTGCTCGCATAAGCAATGGCTTTGTTCAAATTATCATGCTTTTGGTATAACACAGCACTCATGCTTATATCTGTGTAACCTGTCTCTAAGAAGAAAGGTTTACCACCTTCAGGGTACGCTAAGCAAGGTGCTTGAGTGAGTTTTCTCTTCAGCTCTCTGATGGCTGTCTCTTGAGACTCACCCCAGTGCCATTTCACATCTTTCTTTAGAAGAAGTAGTAGTGGTTTAGCTAATTCCGCATAATTATCAATGAATTTGCGAGAATAATTCGTCATACCCAGGAATGATCTCAATTCCTTTAAGTTAGTTGGGTTTTTAGAATTCACTATAGCTTCCACCTTTTTCTTCTGGGGATTTAATCCATCAGAGGTAACTTCATGTCCCAAGAAGTTTACACGAGTGCGGCACCATTGAGCTTTTTGCAGGGATAATTTGGCACCTGCCCTTTTAAGTTGGCTGAGGACATGTTTAAGTTCTGTGATGTGTTTTTCAAAGTCTGTGCTTTTGATTAAAACATCATCAACATAAGATAAGGTCCCCCTTTCCAGTGCGTCAGGCATAGCCTTATGCATGAATACAGCAAATTCATGTCCAGAATTTATGTATCCAAATGGAAGTCTCTGGAATGCATATTGGACCTTTTGGAAGGAGAATGCTAGCTTATATTGGTCCTCTTCATGTACCTTTATGGTCCAATATCCCTGTGCACAATCAATGGCAGTGAATATTTTGGATCCCTGCATTTGTGCTAGGCACTGGTCAATGTATGGTACAGGCCAGCCAGACATGTATACTCGTTTGTTTAGCTGTCTTAAGTCAGCACACAAACGCCATTGTCCATTGGGCTTAAGGACACCTAGAATAGGATTATTATAAGAGCTGTGCACCTGTCTGATAATACCTCTTTCTTCCAAATTCCTTATGATCTCTGCAAGAGAATCATATGAGGCTAAGGGAAGTCTGTATTGTTTGACAAATACAGGTGGCGCATTAGGATCTGTTTGTATTCTTGCAATGTGCAAGTCTGTGGTACCACAGTCATAAGAATCCTTAGCGAAAATATCCTTGTACTCCATCAGGAGTTCTCGCAGCTGTTGGCGTTCATCATCGCTAGAACAGCCATTAGCTAAGGATATTTGCTCTTCGACTATTTGCTGAAATCCTGGAAAGATTTCAGGCTGTCCTATTTCATAGGCTTCTTCCAGTCTAGAGGTGAGATCCCCTTGATTATAATTTACATTGCTCCCATGACTCTGGGTATTGGGGTAATCTTGCTGTTTGATTGGCTGATCAAACACTAGAGAGGCTTCTTCAATTTTACAGATGCCTTCCTCTGAGCTGAAGGGATAAATAGACTGAATATTAAATAGACCCTCTGGCATAGATGCAAAGGATTGTTCTATTAATTGTTCTTCAGTTAGGTATCCTTCAGGTATTAGCCCAATTACATTATTCTGGAATCCAAAAGTGTAATAACTTGATTCCAGTGCATATCCTATGGTAGTTCCCTTGGATAATGTTATATCCTGTGGGGTCATGTTATGCACAATAATATTTATTGGAACAGTTCCAATATTCACCATAGGAGTGTAGGTTACTGAGACACCCAGATTTTGTATTCTATGGGAGAGGCAAATCAGTGTTTCAGAAGTTTTTAATTTCTGACCTCTCTTTACCTGTAAGGGTAAAAGAAATTTATCAGCCCCAGCAGGAATTATGACATCGCTAGATACCTGCATATTCACAGCATATGGCAATTGCTGGTTTGATTTCAGGGCTGCATTTTCATCCTGAAATACTTCAGGGTCCCCCTTTAACCTGCTCCAGAGGCAAGAATTAATCAAATCTATTTGTATGGCATATCTATGTAAGATATCATTGCCAATGTATATTTGATTATGGGGAGTATTTAAAACTAAAAACAGGTGCTTCACTGACTTATTTCCTATAGAGATAGATAATAAGCACTTAGCGGTGATGTTATAGCTTTCAGACCTGTCATCCAGGTTGCTGACACTGTGGTCTTGGGGAGAAAGATATTTAATCACTTTAGGTTCAGCTATTTGCGCTAATAAACCTTCGCTTATATAGCTAGCTTCCTGTTTTAAGTTTATTTTAGCATACTTGGTTTTACCAAGGTCATGTACTTGTATAGGGATAAATAGATCCTCTTTAACTCTCTCAATCCCTGTGAGGTATTGAGTGTGGCCTCCCCCCTTAGGGATTTTATGATCCCCCTTGTGGAGTGATATGGTTAATACATCGCCATCTAGGGAAATATTCGCTATCTTTCCGGGCGAAATTTTAAAAGTATTACCATCAGAGCCACTAAAAGGAGTCTGATCATCTATTTGTAGAATAGTGATTTCAGGTGTAGAGTTATTCCTGAAATGAATCTCCACAGCATCTGGTTTCTCTTCCACCACGTGACAGCTATGTCGGGTGCGAGATATATCAGATTTTTCATAATTGATAGGCCGTTTAACTTGCGACCAAATTACATTATTTATGCAATCAATTATGGTGCTTAATCGTTTCAGGAGATCACTACCAATAATTAAACGATCAGTTGGCAGATCCACTATAATGACAGGGTGTCTTATGACCCTGTTCCCCAATTTAAATTTTAACCAGGCAGTACCGTAGACTTTTAGGGAGTCACCCCCAACACCTATTAGAGAACCGTCAAATTCTCTTATTTTGGGTTTGTGGGGTGTTAGCTCATTTAGCTGTGTGTAGTACCTGTGGGATAAGATAGTTGCCTGTGACCCAGTGTCAATTAATCCCCTGATAGGGTTGGAGACTGAATCTTGCAGCTCAACTAGTACATAATATCTTCCTGCAGTTTCTATCATTTCACACATAAAATTTGCATTCTTGTACATCTGTGGGCTTCGCCACGTTTTACCTGGATCCGCTGCATCATTCGATGCAGAGGAAATTTCATACCTACCTGTTTCCCCTATGACAAGGTCAGCTGGGTTCTTGTGTACTGTATCTGTGGAAATAATGTTAAGAGAACACTGCAGAGGAAAAGTTTGGTTAATTTTTCCCGGCTGATATCGCTCATTGTCACAGCTAATTTGTCCGTTTCCGGTCTGTGGGGAGATAACATGATTAGTATCATTGATATTTATTACTACATTTTGTATATCTCTCCCCTCCCCTTCAGGTGATACTGCAGTATTTATGACTGTGCCTGTGGTCCACTGCTGACCACTGGCTGTACCCCTAAAAAAGTATTGTTCGGTTGCTGAGCCGTAGATTTTTGACTCATATTAGCGATTTGTTCGCTCAACCGATTTAATTGGGTAAACAGCATATCTACCTGATTGTACAAGTTACCTCTACCCCTGGGCCTATCTCTTGGTGCCCCATTGTACTGATTCCTGGACCATTGGGTTCCCTCAGAATCAGGGCCACTATTTCTATTCTGGCGTGGTTGCCCCTGGGGTTCAGCTTGTTCAGTATTAATATTTTGGGAAGCATTATATACCTGGGGTGTCTGGTTACCCTGAGAATATCTTCGCCGTCTATTGTATCTACCCTTGCGCGGATACCAATTATTTGGTGAGTATTCTCTTTGTGAGTAATTATTCACCTGATTATGTCCCCCACTTTGGTTATAGTCTCCCTGCGCCTCAACCTGTGTAGGGGGAGGGGCAGAATTAAACCTCTGTGGAGATGGCCTGTTTTGACTGGCCACCTCTGCATAAGTCCTCTTGTTAGACTCTAAATTGAGGGGGCTAGGTGACACCCTAGTTTCTGCCACAATTTTGGGTTTTGACTCCTTTTTAACCCCCTGCTCACTGGACTGCTGAATAGAGTATAATTTTGTACTCTCTTTGATCAGCCATTCCAATGAGCAGTCCTCATCAAAATCTCTAGCTAAGTTAATTTTGATGGGTGTAGGCAGTGCTTCAAAAAATAAATTTACAAATTCTGAGCCGTCAAATTTGGGATTATCTTCAGCCATACTGTACGCATTTTTCAATACAGAAAGGAATTCGATTGGACTCTGATTCGCACGACACTTTAAACCATATACCGCTATCTTCGCGGCAGTTTTAGTGCGATATTGCCCGAATTCTTTTCTGCATTGTCGTTTTACCCCATTCCAGGAATGAATATTCATATCCTTTAGTGAGGCAAAGAATTTGTGATGCTTACTGTCAAATACCCAAGGTAGAAATTCAATTTTCAATTTCTCACTTGTAACATTCATTATAGCTAACGCATTTTCAAAAGCCTGTAAATGATCAATTACAGATGTTGTTCCCTTATTGGAGAATATAGGTACTGCGCGTTGTACGAAGGTGATTATTTTATGGGAATCATAGACTTTATCAGACTTATTTTGGGATTCTCTGTTAGAGTTTCCCTCCCCCGCATCAGCTGCGCTACAGCTATCCTCTGGATTTACATCCTGAGGGGATTGTCTATTTGGGAAATCTACTTCTGACCCGTTAGGGGTCATTTGTCTATGTTGTTCTATATATTTTCGTACCTCGTCCCTGACGCGTTCGCTAAAGGAGTTAGCATTATCTGTATTATTCTCACTGCTAATATAGGGGTTTTCATTATGGCGATGTGACCTTTTTAAATCGCTTAATTCTCTCTGGCTTTGCGCAAGCTGTTTATTTAAATCTTGTATCTGCGCGATTAAGTCCATATTGTGCTTATCTAAGGTGGCTAGGTTTTGGGCAAATTCATCCATTTTATTTTTGGCTGTTTTTAAACCCTCTTCGCGTCTGCGCGAGGAACGAATACTATTTTCTAGCTCCTGTATTTGCAATCGTTTGTCTGTGACACAAAACGACATTTCGTCAATTATGCATATTAAAAGGGGCCAGGATTTTAGTATTAGTTCGTCTCGCTTTTTGGGAGCTTCGCATTGATTAATCATTAATAATTCCTGGAAGAATTCATTCTCTTCATTCCACATATTATTATTAACGGTAATATTTTTAGCCCTAGTTTCAAGCATATCAATAAAATCATTTAATTCACCCGCAATATTAAACTTCCCTTTAAGGTAACTTAAGATATCTTTCTTAAGGACCTGACCTTTAGTAATAGGTATGGTTATGGGACCAATTTCATTGCTATGTATAGAATTAAATGAGTCACTTCTGGCTACAGACATTATTATATTGGTTTAGTACTTATTTAACTAAAATGCTAATACAATTTTTGCCAATAAAAAGAGAGAAAAATTTTATATTTCAAAAAAAAATATTATTAATTTTGAAATATGAAAAATTAATATTCCGAAATATGAAAAATTTATATTTTTGATTAACTTTGAAAATATGAAAAATTAATATTTTTGATTAATTTTGAAATATGAAAAATTAATATTTTTATTAATTTTTCAAAATTAATCTTTAATAATATTTCAAGATATTAATGTCAATCTCGAAATATGAAAATTAATATTTCAACTTTTCAAAAAAAAAAAATTATATCTTCAAAATATAAATATCGAAATATGATTTTTTTTTTTTTTTCTCTTTTATAATAATTTCTATTTACTTACAAATATATTATATCAATTATGATGGATATTATTAAATCTCATGCAATGCCTCCAATTATTATGTCAGTATATTTATGAAAATCTTAGCAGTGCTATCCAAATAATATATATATAAGTTTATGGCAGGGTTATAAACATAATACAAAGAAATAGAAACCCTTATCAACCATGCACCTACTAGACCATACAATTAATATAAATATCTGAATTCTTTTATTTAGTTAATATCCATAAACATATTGAACTATATTTGCAATAAAAGGAAACTAAATAAAAGTTTATATGCGTTAGAACCAACTCTTAAGATATGCTATTCTTCTTACAAAACCCAGAACAATATACCTTCACAATTCAGCCTTATTTATTTAACACAATGGGACTAAAAACCTTTAACATCCAAACAATACAATTCTAAACAGTGTTTATAAAACAATAGGATAAAATATATATTCTGCTATTTAACTGCAATTTATCCTAATACAAAATTAACCGACAATATCAGAACTTGTATAGATGAGTTACTTAGCCAATTCAGACACAGATTTGAACAATACCTAGGCTTATAACTACCAATTTAAAATACAATATACTTCACCAATTTGGAACCAATTCGTAGCGGTCTTTAGGTCATCTCATTTGAAAGAAGGTTTTTGCACAAATCAAGGATAAGTTTTAAGCTCCTTGCTGAAGTGAACTTTTTTTTTTTTTCAGGTATATCGCAGCCAAAATCAGATCACTAATTTTCAACAAGTTACAGACAACTCTCTCTTGTGCATTCAACACTCCCATAATATAATCATTGATGACATCATGTGGGTGGCACTACGGGAGCTGACCTTCCCATTGGTTATCTGGGAAGTCTAAATCGGATTGGCCCTTGGAAATTTCATTTTTAACAGCCAGAAAGAACCTTCTGGCTGTAGTTCTCGCAACATAACACCAGGTGGCAGCATACAGTACAACATAGCAATACAATACAGCATTTCTGACATTTTTAAGCAAGTTAATTTTTTTTTTTTTTTTCATAAAATGGTTATTTAATCAGATTACACTCTCTGCATTAATCATATATAACCCCAATTACAGATGGTTAATATTAGGTTATTTTTTTTTTTGATTATTCTGATACCAAATATGTTATATTATTAACATTTTATTATATCAAGGCAATTTAATACTGCTAATTAGTAGCTTAAAATGCATTACAATTTTATCGGTATCCTGGCATTTATATGTGAATAATAGCTTATTTTTAATTCAGTATTGTACTGTATTCCAAGTGAATCCTGTCTATGTAGATCTGAAATAAGAAAATAAATGTTAATAATCACTTCTCTTCAGGTCCATAAACATCTATTCATGTTTTTAAACACACAGAGGCTAAGTAAGATCTTTTATGTTTTCAAAACATATAAATATATATACACATATATATATATATATACACACATATATATATATATATATATATATACACACATACATGCACATTCACTTCTATGTAGATTTGAGATTATCTGTCTGAAAAATATAAACAAAACAGAATTTATTACACATTTTTGACTGATTAAAACAGTTACCTCCCAAGCTTAGCAAATACCCATGTAATAATAATATAGAATTAGACAATTTCCCAAATTTCTATATTTAATACATTCTGGGGCATGTATTTAAACAGAGAGAGAAAAAAAAAATGTTTATTTGCTGTCTGCTTACGTGACTTCCAGAGTCACATCTTAGCATTTGTCTGTGTTTTCCAAGGCCTTTATTGCTCCACATGGGGTCAATCCATGAGGAGTTGTAAGAGTCTTTAAAACAGCATATTTCCTGTTTAGCCAGCAGTGCAGATGTGTATTTGATTTTATTTGTGTCACCTTCCCCCAAGAGGGGTTTTCTGCAGTAAGTCTTCAAATAGAGATTCAGTGAGATAGAACTGTTGTATCACACGTGTCAAATTCCAAAGGGGTCCTTGAACACATTCTTTTCTCACCTCACCAAATGTTCTGAGGTTATAAAATCTGCATATATAGTCAAATGAATAGGGTCACTGAGCTATTTCCTTTAGAAAAGAAATGTTTGTGTTTCAAAAAGGCTCTACTGATCGTCAATCCTGATAGACGTGTATTAGAAGCTGTGTTCAACAAACTCATGTTTAATTAATCCTGAGGTCTCATCTAACATATACAGTGTATAAAATATACATATATATATATATATATATATACACATATGTAATATTCATCATAATATTTATATACTCTGACAAACTCCACCCGGAAGTTTTTGCCCAGCTGACTCAGCTATGGGGCACTCCAGAGTAAGATCTGATGGCATCCCGTCAGAACGCCAAACTTCCTCTCTACGGGTCCAGGTCCCGGGACCCCAAGGCTGTATTGATAGATGCTCTAACGGTGCCTTGGTCCTTCAATCTGGCTTATGTTTTTCCATTGTTTCCCCTTCTCCCTCGTCTGGTCACCAGAATCAAGCAGGAGAAGGCTTCTGTGATTTTGATAGCGCCTGCATGGCCACGCAGGACTTCTAATACAGGGTCCGTTCAAGCATCCAAATCTAGTTTCTCTACATCTGACTGCTTGGAGATTGAACGCTTAATTCTATCAAAGCATGGTTTCTCTGAGTCAGTTATAGATACTCTGATTCAGGCTAGAAAGCCTGTCACCAGGAAAATCTACCATAAGATATGGCGGAAATATCTTTGTTGGTGTGAATCCAAGGGTTACTCATGGAGTAAGATTAGGATTCCCAGGATATTGTCTTTCCTCCAAGAAGGATTGGAGAAAGTATTGTCAGCTAGTTCCTTAAAAGGACAAATATCTGCTCTGTCTATCCTTTTACACAAGCGTCTGGCAGAGGTACCAGACGTTCAAGCGTTTGCTCAGGCTTTAGTCAGAATCAAGCCTGTTTTTAAACCTGTGGCTCCGCCATGGAGTCTAAATCTAGTTCTTTCAGTTCTTCAAGGGGTCCGTTTGAACCTTTACATTACATAGATATTAAGTTGTTATCTTGGAAAGTTTTGTTTTTGGTAGCTATCTCTTCTGCTCGAAGAGTTTCAGAATTATCTGCCTTACAGTGTGATTCACCTTACCTGGTGTTCCACGCAGATAAGGTAGTTTTGTGTACCAAGCCTGGTTTTCTTCCTAAAGTTGTTTCTAACAAGAATATTAACCAGGAAATAGTTGTTCCTTCTCTGTGTTCTAACCCTTCTTCGAAGAAGGAAGTCTGTTACACAATCTTGATGTGCTTCGTGCTTTAAAGTTCTATTTACAAGCAACTAAAGATTTCAGACAAACATCTTCCTTGTTCTTTATCTATTCTGGTAAGAGGAGAGGTCAGAAAGCGACTGCTCCCTCTCTTTCCCTTTGGCTGAAAAGCATCATCCGTTTGGCTTATGAGACTACTGGCCAGCAGCCTCCTGAAACAATTACTGCTCATTCTACCAGAGCAGTGGCTTCCACATGGGCTTTTAAAAATGAGGCTTCTGTTGAACAGATTTGTAAGGCAGCAACTTGGTCTTCACTGCATACTTTTTCCAAATTTTACAAATTCGATACTTTTGCTTCTTTGGAGGCTATTTTTGGGAGAAAGGTTTTGCAAGCAGTGGTGCCTTCCGTTTAAGGTACCTGTCTTGTTCCCTCCCTTCATCCATGTCCTAAAGCTTTGGTATTGGTATCCCACAAATAAAGGATGAATCCGTGGACTGGATACACCTTACAAGAGAAAACAGAATTTATGCTTACCTGATAAATTACTTTTTCTTGTGGTGTATCCAGTCCACGGCCCGCCCTGGCAATTAAGTCAGGTAAAAAATTTTTTGTTTAAACTACAGTCACCACTGCACCCTATGGTTTCTCCTTTTTCTTCCTAACCTTTGGTCGAATGACTGGGGGGTGGAGCTAGAGGGGGAGCTATATGGACAGCTCTGCTGTGTGCTCTCTTTGCCACTTCCTGTAGGGAAGGAGAATATCCCACAAGTAAAGGATGAATCCGTGGACTGGATAAACCACAAGAGAAAGTAATTTATCAGGTAAGCATAAATTCTGTTTTTTTAACTTTTTAGTGGGGCTGTCAGTGTTATAATATTGAACTATATAATATACAGGGCCAGATTACAAGTAGAGCCCTATTTAATGCTCCCTCTAGAGCGCTAACTCTGCTAGAAGTAAGCGTTTTTCGCGCTTCGGGTTGCATTTGTGTTATGAGTTGAAAGTAAACCGTTTTTGCTCGCGTGCTATCCCGAAGTGTGTAAAAAGCCAATAATATTTTCCCCCATAGAAGCCAAAGGAGCAAAAAAAGGTGGAAAAAAAACACTCACATGCAAACTCAATTGCATATTCTTAAGTTCACTAAACTAAAAGAAATGAACAACATATATTAAAATTTATGTTTTAATTTAAAGAGACAGTCAACACAAAATTTTTTATAGTTTAAAAAGATAGATAACGCCTTTACTACCCATTCCCCAGCTTTGCACAACCAACATGGTTATATTAGCATACTTTATAACCTTTAAACCTCTAAATTTCTGCCTGTTTCTAAAGACAGCCCCGTGATCACAAGCTTTTGTATTTGGTTTTCACAACAGGGGAAGCTAGTTCATGTGAGGCATATAGATAACATTGTGCTGATGCCCGTGGATTCTAACAACACAGCACTAATTGGCTTAAATGCAAATCAGCAGATAATACATTTAAAGTCAGGGGATCAGGGGGCCGTCAGAAGATGCTTAGAAACAAGGTAATCACAGAGGTAAAAAGTGTATTAATATAACCATTTTTTCTGTGTAAAACTGGGGAATGGGTAATAAAGGGATTATCTATCTATTTAAACAATAAAAAGTTTGACTGTCCCTTTAACCCTCTCTTCACTTCCCATGTTATCATATACACCTACCCTGTATGGTTTTTTTGTGTGCCCCACAGTGCTTCTTTTTTTCTATTTACCTCTCTATTTAATACATTTATTGGCATTAGGCACTGCCCTCTATAGGTATATGGTTCTATCACAGGAGGGATCGGGTAGCATGTATCAAACCACTCCTTTTCCTAACCACTATCAGGATTCTTGTTTCTGACTTCAGAAGAGATGCCTACAGTCTGGATGTCTATTGGACTGATATCCATGTTTGTAACTGGTATATAAACCATTTTTGTATTGGTTTGAGGACTAGTGACATCATTATTAGTATAATTGGTATAATTTGTGGCGTCCCTGTTTATATATTTTTTTTAGATTATGTAAATATCAGCAAATAATGATGATCTCACTAACCTTTTAGGAGGTAAAGAGCATGGTCCCACTGTAGTGATCTAAACACCTGAACCATGATTTAAGTAACCTAAAGGTATACAGATAAGCACATTCTGTACACCTTGCTATAGGCTCAATTCACTATACTAGGATTGTGGGTGGCAAATGTGTTCAGAAAGGCCCTGCAGCCCTATTTTGTGGGGGGGGGGGGGGGCAGTGTGAGGCCATGTCAGAAAGGAAGGGCTGGAATGATTTGGTGCGCAGGAGCAGACATTTCACAAACAATACCCTGGATGCAAAGGACAGCTGTTGGTGATTCCCTTGTGTGTGAGGCTGAGCAATAGATCAAGTGCATGTAAGTTGGTTAACCTGGGATGGGATGGTGTTGTGGAACATAGATGATAGTATTCATTTAATGGCTGAAGGTGAGGTTCTGATGAAACAAAGAATGTGAGGGAATGTGTGCAAGTAGTGAGAGGGAGTACAGATGTAAGCATGCAATGATAAGTGAGGATTTGTGAGGGCAAGGAAAAATAGCCAAATTGTTTAGTGTGGCTTTTGTAAGTGAATAAGAAGTCTCATATATGAGGTGACCTACCCAGCATACTTGTCAAAGGGGGCTGAGTGATGTAAGATATGAGTTGTGAGTGCTTCCAGGGAACAATAGATTGACACTCAGTATGTGCATGGAATGATCACAAAAAGCTGGCATTCTGTGTGACTAAGATTGCATGTGCCTCTTGACCTTGGGGTGATACAAGTGTTACATGGGTGAAATCTATGACTCCTCGGACACTATGCAATCCTTCCCATAAGTAGAATCCCTCTTGATGCTATGTGAAGCTTCAGGAGCTGAAGGAAAAGCAATTTGGCAGCAGCTTATCATGCAAATCAACACATGCACTGCCCTTGCAGTGGTTCCAAGTAAACCCTGATCAGGTTGTTCATATCAAGGAGACTTGTTTCAAACCTTAAAGTGAAATTGTAGGAGCCCTGTTTCTAACTCTTTGCTACCTGGAAGCTCCCATTCTGTCCTTCAATGCAGGCTGCTCAGCAGCTCTCACCAACTGAACATGCCTACCATGCTTTTCTGGCTGTGCAGCAGCTTCAGTCAACTGGACAGACCTCCCATGCACTCTCTCATGGCCAGCTTCACACCCATTCACTTTTTTTTCTAATAAACCAATTGACTAAGTCATTCATCAACATTCTGCTGGTCCAGAATTCTCTTGTTACCTGGCTTTCTTTTCTCTCTCTGCATTGCACAATCATACTCTCAACATCAAATCTCCTAAGGCACACAACGCCATTCAATGATTGCTTCCTTTAATAGTAATACAATGGATTAATAAAAAATTGAACTATAAGGGACAATCTCCCCAATCAAAGTATTTATAATACTGGTAACTGTAATTTTGGTACTTTATAATTATCTGTGAATGGGAGTGGTTCTTTGTACTAGAGATATAATCATTTTGGGTGTAGAAAAGAGAGAGATTCCATTGAAGGATGCAATATAGCACTCTATGCCCAGACTAAAAAGGCAGAAAATAGTGTTTACATTTAAAACATAACTTTTATTAAGTATTGAGAATGGGAAAAGTGAAATGTTAAAAAAATAAGGAAAATTAGTACTTTATATAAACATGTTCTTGTGAATCAATACATCCTTCTATAATGCCTTTAAATTAATGAATAATACAATATATATTATCCACAAGAACAAAAGGTAAAGAAAATAGAAGCACCCCAAATCATGTCATAACAGTTGTGAAATATAACCATGTCTTTGATCATTTTAATATTACCACAATAGCATTGATTATAAAATTATCCATACAAAGTAACACAAAGTATCATATGGGAGTATAGCATTTAATAACCAATAGTAATAGTAAGATTACCAGGATGTAAATGATCTTATAAAATGGGTGCTCATTATAGAAAAATGAATAAATAGTAATAGAGTTTATGAATTTATTATTGTTTTAAATAACAACCCTTTATACACTGATGTGTACAAAATCTTAATGCATTAAAATACATGATAGAAAGTGCAAAACGTAAATGTAATACAACTTTAAGGGTAAAATATTGTCAACAGTAATATCAAATACAAAGCACATGCTTATTGTTGGGGTGTCAGCATTATATTGCTTTGTTATATTTTTTCACCTTGCTTATATAGGTTTCTCTAACTAATCCTTCATTTAAGCATATGTAAATCTAAGTTTCACCATGGGCCTTACTTGGTTGATTGGACTTCACAGCCATAACCGTTTTGCATTTTATATTAATAAATGTTCCATATTATATATATATATTTTCTTTCGTTCCCTCTTTCATTTATATTTACTGCTTGTATTTTTTATTTGGTTGGGGGAAAAAATTCCAAGAACAAATTTGTTATGTATTGTTATATCATATTAAATTAAAATCGATTTGGAAACTAACAGGAAGTCAGTGACTGTGCACAATTGATTCCTTGAGATAAGTGCTCACTTGCTGGTAAGAAAACTTGCAAAGCTATTTTTCAGGCTATTAACATACCTTTAGAAGCACAAAACATATTTTATGTAAGAACTTACCTGATAAATTCATTTCTTTCATATTGGCAAGAGTCCATGAGCTAGTGATGTATGGGATATACAATCCTACCAGGAGGGGCAAAGTTTCCCAAACCTCAAAATGCCTATAAATACACCCCTCACCACACCCACAATTCAGTTTAACGAATAGCCAAATAGTGGGGTGATAAAGAAAGGAGTAAAAAGCATCAACAAAGGAATTTGGAAATAATTGTGCTTTATACAAAAAATCCTAACCACCATAAAAAGGGTGGGCCTCATGGACTCTTGCCAATATGAAAGAAATTAATTTATCAGGTAAGTTCTTACATAAATTATGTTTTCTTTCATGTAATTGGCAAGAGTCCATGAGCTAGTGACGTATGGGATATCAATACCTAAGATGTGGAACTCCACGCAAGAGTCACTAGAGAGGGAGGGATAAAATAAAAAACAGCCATTTTCTGGTGAAAAAATAATCCATAACCCAAATTATAAGTTTATTCTTTTAATGGCAAGAAAAACTTAAAACATCAGCAGAAGAATCAAACTGAAACATCTGCCTGAAAAACTTTTCTACCAAAAACCGCTTCTGAAGAAGCAAATACATCAAAACGGTAGAATTTAGTAAATGTATGCAAGGAGGACCAAGTTGCTGCTTTGCAAATCTGATCAACTGAAGCTTAATTCTTAAAAGCCCACGAAGTGGAGACTGATCTAGTAGAATGAGCTGTAATTCTCTGAGTCGGGGTCTTACCCGACTCCAAATAAGCTGAATGAATCAAAAACTTTTACCAAGAAGACAAGGAAATAGCAGAAGCCTTCTGACCTTTCCTAGGACCCGAAAATATAACAAATAGACTAGAAGTCTTCCTGAAATATTTAGTAGCTTCAACATAATATTTCAAAGCTCTTACCACATCCAAAGAATGTAAGGATCTTTCCAAAGAATTCTTAGGATTAGGATACAAGGAAGGGACAACAATTTCTCTCCTAATGTTGTTAGAATTCACAACCTTAGGTAAAAATTTAAATGAAGTCCGCAAAACCGCCTTATCCTGATGAAAAATCAGAAAAGGAGATTCACAAGAAAGAGCAGAAAGCTCAGAAACTCTTATAGCAGAAGAGATAGCCAAAAGGAACAACACTTTCCAAGAAAGTAGTTTAATGTCCAAAGAATGCATAGGCTCAAATGGAGGAACCTGTAATGCCTTCAAAGCCAAATTAAGACTCCAAGGAGGAAAAATTGATTTAATGACAGGCTTAATATGAACTAAAGCCTGTACAAAACAGTGAATATCATGAAGTTTAGCAATCTTTCTGTGAAATAAAACAGAAAGAGCAGAGATGTGTCCCTTCAAGGAACTTGCTGACAAACCTTTATCCAAACCATCCTAAAGAAACTGTAAAATTCTAGGAATTCTAAAAGAATGGCAAGAGAATTTATGAGAAGAACACCATAAAATGTAAGTCTTCCAAACTCGACAATAAATCTTTCTACAGACAGATTTACGAGCTTGTAACATAGTATTAATCACTGAGTCAAAGAAAGCTCTATGACTTAGCACTAAGCGTTCAATTTCCATACCTTCAAATTTAATGATTTGAGATCCTGATGGAAAAATGGACCTTGAGACAGTATGTCCGGCCTTAACAGAAGTGGCCAAGGTTGGCAACTGGACATTCGAACAAGATACCAAAACCTGTGTGGCCATGCTGGAGCCACCAGCAAGACAAACGATTGTTCCATGATGATTTTGGAGATCACTCTTGGAAGAAGAACTAGAGGCGGAAAAATTTAAGCAGGTTGATAACACCATGGAAGTGTCAGCGCATCCACTGCTTTGGCCTGAACATCCCTGGACCTTGACAGGTATCTGGGAAGTTTCTTGATTAGATGAGAGGCCATCAGATCTATCTCACTAGAGATAGCTAAAAAGGGGGCGCCCTAATAAGGAATACTCTGATAACAATAGATGTATTAATAGTAATGTTAATAATAACAAAAATATGTTAATCAAGATGAAAAATAAAGCAAACCAATTGTACAGTATATATGATAAAGACAAAAAAGTCTATAGATGTAATAAGTCCCAATACATATTCAAACCAGAAGAAATATGGGATATATCGATCAATGGATGTAGTCTGTAAGTAGATATCAGCAGCAGCACTCTCCTCACATCAGCTAGGCAGGACGTCTAAACAGAAAATAAAGAGAACAAAGAGAGGCGCTTGTGTGTACCAGTAGAGACAATGGATAGAAGTAAGATCACCCACAACAGGGTACTCACATTTAGTAGGAGCACTCAGACAGTGCTATTAGGCGCGGACTGGGTACTCAACAGCAACCCAGCTTGCTGATACTTCCAGCATGTCAACAGGAACACCTTGAGCTCTCCCTTCTCAGACAGGATAGCAGGCTGCCAGACAAGGCAGCTTCACAGATCAGGCAAATGATGATGGAAATATCAGGGACTCCCACTCCAAGCAGGAACAATCCCAGTATAGATGATTGGTGGAAGGTGATGTGGTTAGTAGTAATGATCAGTAGCAGTTCCAATATCAATAAAAAATGGATTTATTAAAATATTAAAAAATTAAAAGCAGGAACAAAAGGAAGGGGTTACATATACCCTCCTAATTTACATGCAACTCATTTCTCAGCTGTGGTGCTGTTTCATCAGGCATATCATATGCCTGATATGCCTGATGAAACAGCACCACAGCTGAGAAACGCATTGCATGTAAATTAGGAAGGTATATCCTTCCTTTTGTTCCTGCTTTTAATTTTTTAATATTTTATTAAATCCATTTTTTATTGATATTGGAACTGATACTGATCATTACTACTAACCACATCACCTTCCACCAATCATCTATACTGGATTGTTCCTGCTTGGAGTGGGAGTCCCTGATATTTCCATCATCATTTGCCTGATCTGTGAAGCTGCCTTGTCTGGCTTTCAATTAGAAACAGATTCCTTGGGGAAAGGATTAGATTTTTGTTCCTTATTTTGACGAAAGAAATGAAAATGGTTAGAAGCCTTAGATTTACCCTTAAGTTTTTTATCCTGAGGCAGAAAAACTCCCTTTCCCCCAGTAACAGTTGAAATAACAGAATCCAACCGAGAACCAAATAAATTATTACCTTGGAAAGAAAGAGATAATAATCTAGACTTAGATGTCATATCAGCATTCCAAGATTTAAGCCACAAAGCTCTTCTAGCTAAAATAGCTAAAGACATGGATCTAACATCAATTTTGATTATATCAAAAATGGCATCACAAATAAAATGATTAGCATGTTGCAGTAAGCGAACAAAGCTAGATATGTCAGAATCCAATTCTTGTTGCGCTAAATTTTCCAACCAAAAAGTTGATGCAGCCACAACATCAGCCAAAGAAATTTCAGGTCTGAGAAGATGACCTGAATATAAATAGGCTTTCCTTAGATAATATTCAAGCTTCCTATCTAAAAGATCCTTAAAGGAATTACTATCTTCCATAGGAATAGTGGTACGTTTAGCAAGAGTAGAAATAGCCCCATCAACTTTGGGGACTTTTTCCCAAAACTCTATAGAAATTGCTGGTAAAGGATACAATTTTTTAAACCTTGAAGAAGGAATAAAAGAAGTACCTGGCTTATTCCATTCCTTAGAAATCATATCAGAAATAGCATCAGGAATAGGAAAATCCTCTGGAGTATCCACAGGAGGTTTAAAAACAGCATTTAAACGTTTACTAGACTTAACGTTGAGTGGACTAGTTTCCTCAATATCCAAAGTAATTAACACTTCTTTTAACAAAGAACGAATTACTCCATTTTAAATAAATAAGTAGATTTGTCAATGTCAATATCTGAGGAAGGATCTTCTGAATCAGATAGATCGTCATCAGAGGAGGATAAATCATTATGTTGTCGGTCATTTGAAATTTCATCAACTGAGTGAGAAGTTTTAAAAGACCTTTTACGTTTATTAGAAGGTGGAAATGCAGACAAAGCCTTCTGAATAGAATCAGTAACAAATTCTTTAAAACTCATAGGTATATCATGTACATTAGAAGTTGAAGGAACTGCAACTCGCAATGTACTATTACTGATGGACACATTATCTGCATGTAAAAGTTTATCATGACAACAAATGAAATTCGGAGATATAATTTCCACAATCTTACAACAAATGCACTTAGCTTTTGTAGAACCAATGTCAGGCAGCAAAGTTCTAACAGATACTTCTGAGACCGGATCAGATTGAGACATCTTACAAAATGTAAAATTAAAAACAACATATAAAGCAAAATTATGAATTTCCTTATATGACAGTTTCAGGAATGGGAAAAAAATGCAAATAGCATAGCCCTCTGACATAGAGAAAGACAAGAGGCAATAAGCAACGGGGTATTAAATTAATGAAAAATTTGGCGCCAAGTATGACACACAACATAACTGAAAAATTTTTGGCGCCAACAATATCCGGAAATGGCACACTTGCGTCTCTAACGGTGCAACCGTGTGTAAGGCTTTGGCGTCAACTACGACCCTGGAAATGACGAACTTGCGTCAACGGACGTACTTTTCGCACCAAAAAATTCTCGCGCAAAAAAAGATGCAATAAAGTCTAGCACCCGCGGGCCTAGTACTGCCGCAATTTTCAAGAAAAAATGTAGTCAATTTGAAAAAAAGACTAAACCCCAGGTAAGAAAAATATTTCTTAATATGTTTATTTTCCCTAAATATGAAACTGACAGTCTGCACAAGGAAATACATGAACCTGACTCATGGCAAATATAAGTACAATACATATATTTAGAACTTTATATAAATGCATAAAGTGCCAAACCATAGCTGGGGTATCTTAAGTAATAAAAAACATACTTACCGAAAGACACCCATCCACATATAGCAGATAGCCAAACCAGTACTGAAACGGTTATCAGTAGAGGTAATGGTATATGAGAGTATATCGTCGATCTGAAAAGGGAGGTAGGAGATTAATCTCTACGACCGATAACAGAGAACCTATGAAATAGATACCTGTGAGGAAAACCATTGCATTCAATAGGTGATACTCCCTTCACATCCCTCTGGCATTCACTGTACTCTGAGAGGAATCAGGTTTCAAAATGCTGAGAAGTGCATGTCAACGTAGAAATCTTAGCACAAACTTACTTCACCACCTCCATAGGAGGCAAAGTTTGAAAACTGAATTGTGGGTGTGGTGAGGGGTGTATTTTTAGGCATTTTGAGGTTTGGGAAACTTTGCCCCTCCTGGTAGAATTGTATATCCCATACGTCACTAGCTCATGGACTCTTGCCAATTACATGAAAGAAAGTCATTATTTCCGCACATGAATATACGTTTTCCAAATAAAGGTTAATATTTTTAGAATATCCTATTTTAGATGCAACAAAATAAAAAGACTATAATGTCCATTGGAGGGTTTATTGTGCACATAATTATTTTACTTCTAGAATATAATTACTATGTGGCTGCCCTGACCAACACATTGGTAATAATAGCAGTGTGTGGGTGTTAGATGAATGCTTTGCATTATGTTACACAGTGGAATAAACTTCTAAAATAATAACAACTCTTTAAACATTCTGATATATAGAACACTTCTCATTTTGAAATCTATGGAACTGAACAAAAATAATAAAACATTTAAAACATAGAAAATTAAAATGTCCAGTTGTTATTTACTGTTCAATCCAGAAAGGCCCTTATTATAGACGGAGCACAATCTATAACACAGGGGGTGCTATCCAGATAATCTTAACATTACCAAAACTTTTTTTTTAGTTTGCCGTATATATTAAATAGATAGCACAGTATGCACTATTATCCCACATATTACAAGCGATGAGTAGTGTGTTGCGCCCGTGCAATACACATATTAACGATAGATAATATAGCACACATGGAAACCTGAAGTGTTAAGACTTGAACATATGCATAACAAAACATTTTATTTTATTGAAATAAATGTGTTAGCTGTTATTCAAAAGGATATGGAAAGGTGTTGGACTGTTCAGAGCTCAAAGGTGTATATATATATATGTGTTTACTGTATGTGTATACACAGTACTGTGCAAAGGTTTTAGGCAGGTGCGAAAAAATGCTTTAAAGTAAGAATGTTTTCAAAAATAGAAATATTAATACAGGTAGCCCTCAGTTTATGCCGGGGTTAGGTTCAAGGAGGAATGGTTGTAAATCAAAACCGTTGTAAATTAAAACCCAGTTTATAATGTAAGTCAGAGGGGAAGTGAGGGAGTTAGGTTCCAGGCCCCTCTCAAAATTGACATAAGTAACACCTAATACATTATATTTAAAGGGACATAAACCCCACATTTCATTTTTCATTTCATTTTAAACATCTTTCTAATTTACCTCTATTATCTAACTTGCTTCATTCTCTTGATATTCTTTGCTGAAAAGCATATCTAGATAGGCTTAGTAGCTGCTGATTGGGTGCTGCACATAGATGCCTTGTGTGATTGGCTCACACATGTGCATTGCTATTTCTTCAACAAAGGATATCTAAACCATGAAGCAAATTAGATAATAGAAGTAACTTGGAATGTTGTTTAAAATTGTATTCTCTACTTGAATTATGCAAAAAATTGGGTTTAGTGTCCCTTTAAAGCTTTGAAATGAAGACTTTAAATTGCTAAACAGCATTATAAACTTAATTAAATAATCACACAACAGACTGTATCATCAAACTAAGTTTAATGAACAAAAACATTTTTTTACTTGTATTTTTCTGCAAACAGTTCTCTGCATTGTTAGCATGTTAGATAATATTGGGTCTGCACCTATTCTATGCATTTCAATCTGAAGTGATAATAATAGGCAGTTAGGCACCCTCATCTCAAGCAGCTGGGCAGGAAGATAATAGGGAAGTGGCTGCTAGATCTTGTTGCTCGATAGCTAAGGTCTGTTCTGTTCAGATTAATTTAAGTCTGCTAAGCTTGCATAACTTTGCTGCAACACAAGCGGACAACTCCACCTACTGGCTATTTTAATTAGTGCTTTTCAATAGCAGTCACATGACTGAAAAAAAGGTTGTTATTCTGAACCGACGTAAACCGAGGGCCACCTGTAGTTTATTATTATCATTTAACAAATTCAAGTGAATGAATAGCAGAACAATCTAAATCAAATCAATATTTGGTGTGACAACCCTTTGCCCTCAAAACAGCATTTTCTAGGTAAAATTACTCACAGTTTTTTTCACGAAAACGGCAGGAAGGTTATTCCAAACACTAACAACAGTTCTTCTGTGGATTTAGTCACCCTCAGTTGCTTCTGACTATTTATGTTATCCCAAACAGACTGGTTGATGTTGAGATTATGGTTCGGCAGGGACCATGCCATCACTTCCAGGACTCCTTGTTCTATTTTACACTGAAGATAGTTCTTAATGACGTTCGCTGTATGTTTGGTGTCATTGTCATGATACAGAATATATTTGAGGCCTGTACTTCTCAGCATTGATGAGACCATTAATTCTGACAAAATCCCCAGCTCCATTCGAAGAAATGCAGCCCCAAACTTGCAAAGAACCACCACCATGCAGACACTCATTCTTTTACAACTCTCCTTCCCTTTGACGAACAAACTGCCTTCTGCTACAGTCAAATATTTCAAATACAGTCCAGAGCACCTGTTGCCATTTTTCTGCACCCCAGTTCCTGCATTTGCATGCATAGTTGAGTTGCTTGGTCTTGTTTTGGAGGTATGTTTTTTTTTGTCAGCAAGTCTTCCAGGAAGACTACTTCTGATCAGAAATTTCTGGACAGTAGATGGGTGTACCAGGGTCCCACTGCTTTCTGTCAATTTTGAGCTGGACATTTTTTAATTGCAAAGGGAAGTAATCATGTGTCTTTCATCTGCTGTGGTCAGTGTCTATATTCCTCAACATTGGCCTTTCTTTGTGGATCTTCAGACCACTGTATCTATGGTCCTCAACTATGCCCATATCTTTGTGCTTTTTCAGAAGAGCTTGGACAGTACATCTGGAAACCCCTGTCTGCCTTGAAATTTCTGCCTGGGAGAGACCTTACAAATGCAGCATAACTTCATTGTTTCTTGTTGCTTTGTTCAGTCTTGCCATAGTTTATGACTTTTGGCATTAAACTGTCTTCAGCAAACTAGCCTTGTTAACAGAGTTTGGCTGTTCCTCACCCAGTTACATTCCACCTACACAACTGTTTCTGTTTCAGTTAATGATTGTGTTTAAACCTACATATTAAATTGTATTGAAATAAAACAAGGGTGCCACCATGCCACATGGCCTAACACCCTTGATATAATATTCAATGCAAATATAAGAGTAAAACTCACTTTAGGAGTACATCTCCAGGTGTTGTATGCACTAGCTGGGACTTCACAGCATCCCAGCTTATTGCCCCTTGTCAGTGCATGAACCAGAAACTACCATCCAAGGTGCAGGAAAAATGCTTTCAGGTCAAATAAGCTGAATGGTTTTGAGCCCTTTTGCTGCACCTTAGATGGTGGGCCAACACCTACCGCAAGGAACTGCCTGTGCATAATATCAACCTAGAAGAACACATTTGAATTTGAATTATTGCAAGGACTTATATTGATTTGCCTATTTGACTGATATTAATAATATATTTCTTATTTTTAGTTGGTAGAGCCCCCCCCCCCTTAAAGGGCCATAATACCCAAATGTTTAAACACTTTAAAGTGATGCAGCATAGCTGTAAAAAGCTGACTAGAATATATCTCCTGAACATATCTATGTAAAAAAGAAAGATATTTTACCTCAAAAGTTCCTCAGTAGCCACCTCCCATTGTAAAGGACTTCTAAGCAGCATTTTAGTGTGTCTGTCCTGGGACAGCTGAAAGGATGAGCCTCGTGAACTCTCATATTATTTCACCAATCAGGTAAAGGAAGCTTACTATGAAATCTCATGAGAGTTAAGTGAAATCTCATGAGATCACAGTAAGAGTTCATGACCTCAGCACTGCTGATGCTGATTGGCTGCTGTTCTTTTCTTCATTTTTTTTTTTTTTTTACCTGCAGCTGGGAGCAGGTGAAGTATAACTTTTTACACAGAACTTACTCTGCTGAGCTGAGGAGATTGTGAGGTAAAATATCTTCCTTTTTTACATAGAGATGCTCAGGTGATATTTTCCTGTCAGCTTTTTACACTTATACTGCATCAGTTTCAAGTGATTTAGCATATGAGTATTATGTCCCTTTAATATATACTCAACAGCATTTGATGTATATTCTGTTTTTGATGTACATATTAAATGTGTGAAGTGTTTTAAACTTATATCAAAATAGAAAAAAAGTAGTTTAAATGTTAGTGAAGAACTCTGCTCAGTGCACCATTAGTTTTGCACACCTTCAGCTTAGTTCTTGAGCAATAGCCGGCATTTGTTTTTCCCCGCACCCCCCATAAAGGTCTATTACATAAGGGATTTAGCGCACCCATGATATCCGACATCCAGATGTTAGCAATATCTCTGCTTTTGCTCGAATGCTAACATTTGACTTTTAATGTTTAATTTGGGAGCAAAATAAAAGCACTATTGATTTAACTTGATCAGTGTTACGCATAATGGCCCCCATTTATCAAGCTTTGTATGCAGCTCTGGGGGGGGGCGATGAGCGAGCCTGCAATCAAAAATTAGGAAGCAGCTTCCTAACCAATACGCCAGCTATTAGCTGGCAGATTAAATCACCCAGGGTACATTCGCCCCGGGTTGATTGACAAAACCTGCTTGTGGCCCAATGGGCTAGCTTGAGCAGGGGGTAGCATTGCACAAGCAAACTGCAGCCCTAATTTTACAATTCCTGGTGTTGCACAATTATCCCTCAAATCCACCAGGATTACATTCAATAAATCCACTTTGGATATGCTCTGGATAATATCCTCAGCGCTGTGTAATACTTGTAATAACCCCTAGTGTCACCTCACTACACACTTGTACACTATTCACTTTACCAACAATCCCAGCTAAATATTTTATGTGTAGTTCTACAGAAATATAGCCACTATACTGTACTCGGCTAAATGATTTTCAGACACTCAGTTCTTTACCAGAGAGAGAGCTTTAATTAGAATCTGCCCAAATTACAGAAAGGTTACAGAGACAGTTACATAAAAAGGTTTTCAGTCATACTCCCAAACACACAATGTATCCTATCTAACAGTTATTACAGAGTGGGTGTCTCTGTGTGTGTGTGTGTACTTACCAAAACCCTTTCTTCCTATCTAGAATGACTGTGCGGTTGCATGTGTGTGTTTGTGTATGTGAATGCATGTGTGTGTTTGTGAATGCATGTGTGTGTTTGTGTATGTGAATGCATGTGTGTGTTTGTGAATGCATGTGTGTGTTTGTGAATGCATGTGTGTGTATGTGAATGCATGTGTGTGTATGTGAATGCATGTGTGTGTTTGTGAATGCATGTGTGTGTATGTGAATGCATGTGTGTGTATGTGAATGCATGTGTGTATGTGAATGCATGTGTGTGTTTGTGAATGCATGTGTGTGTATGTGAATGCATGTGTGTGTATGTGAATGCATGTGTGTGTATGTGAATGCATGTGTGTGTATGTGAATGCATGTGTGTGTAGAGTGTCATTGTGTGTATACCTACCAACCTTCCATCCCAACTGCCCTTATCCCTCTCAGCTGTCCTGCTTATATTCTGAGATCTTTCTTTACTTTGGACAAACTGACTTTCTTGGAAAGGGCGAACTACTTTGCATATGTAAAGACCTTGTTTCTTTGATGTTACTTTTATCTACCTGTGTCAATAATCACACCCTTCCATTGAATGTAGACCTTTGTTACACATATACACAGACACACATATTTTATATACATTCTATATCAGTTATATGCATATATATACCTACACCCGGCAGACATGTTCACATGGCAGATGATAAATGCCAGCCAATATCGCTAATAGGTTTGCACTCCACTTATAATATAATAAAAGTCCGTGTGTATGTCTGAAGCTGTCATGCGCAGTAGAGACAGCACGAGGACAAACACACCTGGCCTTAGAGTCCCTACTTGATCTGCGGTGGGGGCAGAAGTGGGCATGGCCGGACGTGAGTTGGGGCGGGGCCGGGTGTGAAGGGGGCCGGGCGCGGGAACGCACGCAAGATAGAGGGGAGAGAGATGGAGAGGGGGAAAGATAGAAAGAGGGGGAGAGAACAAAAGAGATGGGAAAGAGCTAAAGATAGGATAAGAGATGGAAAAGAGCAAGAAAGGGGGGGAGAGAGAAAAATAGAGAGGGAGAGAGAAAATAAGAGGGGGAAAGAGAGAGACCAAAAGAGAGGGGAAGAGAGAGAGCAAAAGAAAAGGGATAGGGAGAGCAAAAGAACAGAGAGGGGAGAGAGGGGGGAGAGAGGGGAGAGAGAGAGAGAGATAGAGAGAGGGAGGATAGAGAGAGGGGGAGATAGAGAGGGGGAGAGAGAGGGAGAGAGAGAGAGGGGGAGAGAGAGAGAGGGGGGAGAGAGGAGGAGAGAGGGGGAGATAGAGAGAGAGAGAGAGAGAGAGAGAGAGAGAGGAGAGAGAGAGAGAGAGGAGAGAGAAAGAGGAGAGAGAGAGGGGAGAGAGAGGGGGGAGAGAGGGGGGGAGAGAGAGAGGGGGAGAGAGAGAGGGAGAGAGAGAGAGGGGAGAGAGAGGGGGGAGATAGAGAGAGGGGGGATAGAGGGGGGGAGAGAGAGAGGGGGGAGAGAGAGGGGGAGAGAGAGATAGGGGAGAGAGATAGGGGGAGAGAGAGGGGGTGAGAGAGAGAGAGAGGGGGAGAGAGAGAGAGAGAGAGAGAGAGAGAGAGAGAGAGAGAGAGAGAGAGAGAGAGAGAGAGAGAGAGAGAGAGAGAGGGGAGAGAGAGCAAAAGAGAGGGGAGAGAGAGTAATAGAGAGGGGAGAGAGAGTAATAGAGAGGGGAGAGAGAGCAAAAGAGAGGGGGAGAGAGAGCAATAGAGAGGGGAGAGAGAGCGCAAAAGAGAGGGGGAGAGAGCTCAAAAAAGAGGGGGAGAGAGAGAGCAAAAGAGGGGGGAGGGAGAGAGCGCAAGAAATGGCCCGTGTGAACGGGCTTTAGGACTAGTATATATATATATATATATATATATATATATATATATATATATATATATATATACACACAGAAGCAGGGAACCAGCACTCTTTTTTGACATCCAGCTGCCGGGGTGCGCTTACAAACAGTCAAATATCCACACAGCAAAGAAGGCACTCTCCGTTTGAATGAGCCGTTTATTAGTGTTAATAAACGGCTCATTCAAACGGAGAGTGCCTTCTTTGCTGTGTGGATATATATATATATATATATATATATATAGATAGATAGATAGATAGATAGATAGATAGATAGATAGATAGATAGATAGATAGATAGATAAGAAACAAAAGCAAACACTGCTCAGGCGACCAAGGTGCTGGTGTAATCAGTAGCGTTTATTCATCCAGGAATGAAGGACATAGTCAGACAAAAGATACACCTGACATGTTTCGCGCAGGCATACCTGCGCTTCATCCAGTATATATATATATATATATATATATATATGCAACAAAGATTCACAGTTCAATCAATAGGATTTCAGTGAGAGAGAGAGATGATAAGTGAAATTTAAGAAGTCATTTTATTAAATTCGTAAAAACAGACAAACTATCAGATTGCTCCCTGACATTAATGGAGAAATTGGTGAAGTTCAAAAAAGAACAAAGAGAAAATATCCTAGTTGAAATAGAATCTATGGATAAACAATTGGAGTTATTCAAGGATGATGAAAAACTAATACCCTATCAAAATCAACTAGATGAGACTCTAGAGAAATTGAGTGTGGAGCTGTCAGATCATAAATATAAAAAATATGAAAGAGATTGTAAGGATTATGAACTGGGTGTAGTATACAGCTGGAATACTGAGAGGAAGATGCGAAGAAATAAGAATAATAAGCAGAAAAATTTCAACCAAAATAAAAACAAAGATAAGAACTCAAGGAAAGTCACTTTTTCAAGCTTTGAAAGTACAGCAGGCTTAAGTGAATCGAATACAAGCTCATCCTCAACGATTGCAATAGATCCAGCTGTTCCTACTACTTCCACACCGATCAGAACATCCACAGATACTGATTCTAAACTAGGAGCTAAACCAAAAAACGGGGAGAATCCAGTGATCAACAACAAAAAAGAAAAACAAAAAGAAAAACCAGAGGAAAATACAGCACCGGGATTAATGATACCCAGATACCCAAGTCGACGCACACAATGGAAGAAGAAAAACAACAAAAACGACAAATAATCAACTTGTCATCAACCACATTGAATCCTAATGAAATATCTGTACTAAGTAAAGGACTGGGTTTCTCACCAACTAGAGATTTCAACTTATTTGAAACAATTTTGGACATTAATAAATTTGTCCGCAAAATTACTTTAACTAAACATTTTAGAAACCTAGGCACTGATGATCAGCCTAGTGGCACACAGAAAGACGCTATTACAATTAATGACACATGTAATTTTAAAGATCTTTGTGATATAGTGTCTTTGTGTGAGCTACAAGATGTTGATTTAGATACTGGTAGTTATACAAAACAATGTTTGATTAAAGAGTCGAAACCTAGTGTGTTTTATCCAGTGAATGCTAGAAATGATGTGATTGAGCTTTTCCACTCTATTTTAGAACAAGACCTCATCTCTTTATCAGAGAAAGTAATCAATGATGAAAAAAAAGGCAAACACACTTATAAAAACATAAGTAATAAAGAGACACAGGCATTAATGAATTTAAAAAATAACCAAGACATAGTGATTGTTGACTCAGATAAAGGGGGATCCATTGTGGTCTTAGATAAAATTGATTACTTAAAAGAAGCCTATAGGCAATTGGATGACATCAATACTTATAAAAAAATGACATTTAACCCTACAATTAAATTCCAGAAAGAATTGAGACATCTTTTGGATTTGGGACTGGAGAACTCCATACTCACTACCAAAACATGTGATTTTGTCTTTGTTGAGAACCCAAGAGTACCGGTTTTCAAATTTTTACCTAAGATACATAAATCTTTGGTTAACCCCCCAGGGAGACCAATCATTTCTGCGATTGGTTCCCTGGGGGAGAAATTGGGTCAATGGGTTGATGCCCAGTTACAACCAATTGTGCAGTCGCTACCTGGGTTCCTAAGAGATACAAAGCATCTAATCAGGCTGATTCAGAATTTTGAATGGAAAAAGAGTTTTCTTTTTGTCACCATAGATGTAATCTCTTTATACTCGTGTATTCCGCACAATCTGGGGATAAATGCCATGAAAAAAATGCTGGATAGATATTCTGGGTATAATGCTGGTTTGATAGAATTTATTCTAATGGCTACTTCCTTTCTATTGAACAGAAACTTTTTCATTTTCAATGGGGAATTTTTCATTCAACTTAGGGGCACTGCGATGGGGGCAAAGTTTGCCCCCTCGTATGCGAACCTCTATTTGGCTAATTTTGAAATTCTCAAAATTTTCAGTGAAAGCAACACCTTTAATAACAACATTAAGATGTATACTAGGTATATAGACGATATTTTGCTGGTGTGGGATGGCACTGAGGGAGAACTAAATCATTTTATAGACTATCTTAATTCCAATGATGGCAATCTTAGGTTCACGTTCAGTGCATCCCACAGTAGCATTCCTTATCTAGATTTATACCTTAAAAATGACGGCCATACAATATTCACAGAATCGTATAGGAAAGAAATAAGTGGTAACACTATTCTTAGGGCAGACTCTTCCCATCCTAAACATTTAAAAAAGGGGATACCAAAGGGCCAATATATCAGACTTAGACGCAACTGTACTAATTTAAGTGATTATTGGAAGCATGCCAATGATTTAACAGAGCGTCTGGTAGCTAGAGGTTATGATCTAGAGTCCCTAAAGAAACAGTCTATTTTGGTGTCAAGCTTTGATAGAAATAATTTACTAAAAGACCGCACTATCCCTAATTCTGATCATGGATTGAACCAAAAAAAAGGTATTAATTTTGTCACCAAATATAGTAGACAGTTTGGAGATATCTGCAACATAATCAAAACAAGATTGCCATTGCTAGAGAGAGATGCTGATCTCAAATTGATATCTGGTAATTGTAATTTTGTTGCTAGCAGATCTGATACTATAGGTGACCAAATAAGAAAGAATTTCTCTTCCAAAGTTAAATCTAGCGAGAATACAAAAAATAATTGGTTACCAACTAGTATTGGCTTTCACAGATGTGGTACTAAACCTTGCAAGTGCTGTGAATACGCACTTGTAGGTAATAGTTTCACTTCCATGCAGACTGGGATTTCTTATAAAATAAGAGAATCGATCAATTGTAATACTGTGTATGTTATCTATCTCATAAGTTGCTCATTTTGTAATTTTCAATACGTTGGCCTTACCTCAAGGAACCTCAAAGATCGTATAAGAGAGCATCTGCTGTCATTGGAAGCAGAGGTTCCAAAGACTCCAGTTGCAAAACATTTTTTCACACATACCAATGGACTTGCTCACTTTCATTTTCAAGGAATTGAGCAAGTCACATTGGGAGCTAGAGGAGGAGATAGGTATCAGGCTCTATCAAAAAGAGAAATTTTTTGGATTCACACCTTAAAAACAGGTCATCCATTAGGAATAAATAAAATTAGTGATGTCAAACTTTTCATAGATAGGAGTTGATCTACATTCATAGATTAGAGACTGTAGAAAGACAGATGTTAATCTGTCCAGTCTAACCCCTTGTAAAGATATCTCACATATTTTTCACATACTTTTACAACTCATGCAATTTTAGAACTTAGTGTCTCTTTTAGTCCATAAAGTAATGTTGCCTGGGTATGTGTCTTTTCAAGAATATATAATCAAACACTGAATAGTTGGCCTAATCATCTGCTTAAAGTTATTTGTCTATTTTTTCTATAATCAATTCTTGACTGACATAGTCTTGGTGATGACCCTTAGTTAATAATTTGCATTTATCTTATATACTTTAATAATAATGGGTTATTTCACTTATATTTTTGTTTTCACTTTTGCTATTATTAAACTTTAGCAATTTGGAAACATTTGATTATAGACGTTACAAATATAGATAAATTGTTATGATTTATAATGTTCCCAAATCATGTTCTATTCGAAACATTCGATTTTTTTATTTTTAATCAATTTTGTTTTCTATTTTGTATTTTTTGTGCTGTTTTTCCTGAGGAAACCCAATTGGTTCAGTTATATTTAAATAATGTGTAATATGTTAACGGAATTGAAGGAGTTAAAGGGTGGGTTTTTTTCTTATACACACCTAGCTTCTATGTGATTGGTCTCTCTTGGTGTACCTGTGTGTGTAAAACAGCAGCTTCAGGTGATCTCTGTATGCTCTGATGAACTGCCCGTGAGGCAGGAAACGCGTCAGCAGTGGGGATTTCTATGTGCTGTGCCAGGTCTGTTTTTACGAATTTAATAAAATGACTTCTTAAATTTCACTTATCATCTCTCTCTCTCACTGAAATCCTATTGATTGAACTGTGAATCTTTGTTGCATATTTGTTAATGTTTAATACGAGTTCAGGAGAGCTCCAACAGTTCTAATATAGGACAGCGTACGTCACAGGTACTCACCTGTTGAAATTAACAGTGAAGTATACACAGCGTCTATGCCGGAGGGCAGACAGTTTACTAAAAAGTACTTTTGAGTCATTTGTATCTGCTACCAAGCTGAACTGTCTGAAATATACAGTTAACGATTGACACCGGAGTGGTAAGCACGCTGTTTATGCATATCATAAGTCTGAAGTGTATATTATAGGAACGGTTCTTTTCACCTGTAAACTCTGTGATTCCCGCATTTGTTGGGGCCCCTAATGAGGGGTTGTTCACAAAAGGTATATGGACACTATTACTACACTGTATTAGTCGAACACAACATTTTGAAATATTGTTGCAAATAAGTTTATCTCCAGTGGAGACTTTACAGTGTTTAACACAGAAGACTACGAAACGAATATGGCTGTATTTAACGACAAACACAGGAGAGAGAGATTTGAACAGTTACTTAAAGGCACAGCACATAATGAGAGTAAACCTGATTTGGGAACTTTTTTTGCCAACAAGGAAAAGACACATATCAAGGAACTAAAACTCTGGTGGGACATAGAATTCTTGGAACAATATCTGGAAGAGAAAAAAATTCCCAGAGGTTTGAGAATGAAAAAGTTTCCAGCATTTCATAGAGAATACCCAGAATTTATGTCTACATGGAATGAATCTCTATCAAATTGCTCCCTGACATTAATGGAGAAATTGGTGAAGTTCAAAAAAGAACAAAGAGAAAATATCCTAGTTGAAATAGAATCTATGGATAAACAATTGGAGTTATTCAAGGATGATGAAAAACTAATACCCTATCAAAATCAACTAGATGAGACTCTAGAGAAATTGAGTGTGGAGCTGTCAGATCATAAATATAAAAAATATGAAAGAGATTGTAAGGATTATGAACTGGGTGTAGTATACAGCTGGAATACTGAGAGGAAGATGCGAAGAAATAAGAATAATAAGCAGAAAAATTTCAACCAAAATAAAAACAAAGATAAGAACTCAAGGAAAGTCACTTTTTCAAGCTTTGAAAGTACAGCAGGCTTAAGTGAATCGAATACAAGCTCATCCTCAACGATTGCAATAGATCCAGCTGTTCCTACTACTTCCACACCGATCAGAACATCCACAGATACTGATTCTAAACTAGGAGCTAAACCAAAAAACGGGGAGAATCCAGTGATCAACAACAAAAAAGAAAAACAAAAAGAAAAACCAGAGGAAAATACAGCACCGGGATTAATGATACCCAGATACCCAAGTCGACGCACACAATGGAAGAAGAAAAACAACAAAAACGACAAATAATCAACTTGTCATCAACCACATTGAATCCTAATGAAATATCTGTACTAAGTAAAGGACTGGGTTTCTCACCAACTAGAGATTTCAACTTATTTGAAACAATTTTGGACATTAATAAATTTGTCCGCAAAATTACTTTAACTAAACATTTTAGAAACCTAGGCACTGATGATCAGCCTAGTGGCACACAGAAAGACGCTATTACAATTAATGACACATGTAATTTTAAAGATCTTTGTGATATAGTGTCTTTGTGTGAGCTACAAGATGTTGATTTAGATACTGGTAGTTATACAAAACAATGTTTGATTAAAGAGTCGAAACCTAGTGTGTTTTATCCAGTGAATGCTAGAAATGATGTGATTGAGCTTTTCCACTCTATTTTAGAACAAGACCTCATCTCTTTATCAGAGAAAGTAATCAATGATGAAAAAAAAGGCAAACACACTTATAAAAACATAAGTAATAAAGAGACACAGGCATTAATGAATTTAAAAAATAACCAAGACATAGTGATTGTTGACTCAGATAAAGGGGGATCCATTGTGGTCTTAGATAAAATTGATTACTTAAAAGAAGCCTATAGGCAATTGGATGACATCAATACTTATAAAAAAATGACATTTAACCCTACAATTAAATTCCAGAAAGAATTGAGACATCTTTTGGATTTGGGACTGGAGAACTCCATACTCACTACCAAAACATGTGATTTTGTCTTTGTTGAGAACCCAAGAGTACCGGTTTTCAAATTTTTACCTAAGATACATAAATCTTTGGTTAACCCCCCAGGGAGACCAATCATTTCTGCGATTGGTTCCCTGGGGGAGAAATTGGGTCAATGGGTTGATGCCCAGTTACAACCAATTGTGCAGTCGCTACCTGGGTTCCTAAGAGATACAAAGCATCTAATCAGGCTGATTCAGAATTTTGAATGGAAAAAGAGTTTTCTTTTTGTCACCATAGATGTAATCTCTTTATACTCGTGTATTCCGCACAATCTGGGGATAAATGCCATGAAAAAAATGCTGGATAGATATTCTGGGTATAATGCTGGTTTGATAGAATTTATTCTAATGGCTACTTCCTTTCTATTGAACAGAAACTTTTTCATTTTCAATGGGGAATTTTTCATTCAACTTAGGGGCACTGCGATGGGGGCAAAGTTTGCCCCCTCGTATGCGAACCTCTATTTGGCTAATTTTGAAATTCTCAAAATTTTCAGTGAAAGCAACACCTTTAATAACAACATTAAGATGTATACTAGGTATATAGACGATATTTTGCTGGTGTGGGATGGCACTGAGGGAGAACTAAATCATTTTATAGACTATCTTAATTCCAATGATGGCAATCTTAGGTTCACGTTCAGTGCATCCCACAGTAGCATTCCTTATCTAGATTTATACCTTAAAAATGACGGCCATACAATATTCACAGAATCGTATAGGAAAGAAATAAGTGGTAACACTATTCTTAGGGCAGACTCTTCCCATCCTAAACATTTAAAAAAGGGGATACCAAAGGGCCAATATATCAGACTTAGACGCAACTGTACTAATTTAAGTGATTATTGGAAGCATGCCAATGATTTAACAGAGCGTCTGGTAGCTAGAGGTTATGATCTAGAGTCCCTAAAGAAACAGTCTATTTTGGTGTCAAGCTTTGATAGAAATAATTTACTAAAAGACCGCACTATCCCTAATTCTGATCATGGATTGAACCAAAAAAAAGGTATTAATTTTGTCACCAAATATAGTAGACAGTTTGGAGATATCTGCAACATAATCAAAACAAGATTGCCATTGCTAGAGAGAGATGCTGATCTCAAATTGATATCTGGTAATTGTAATTTTGTTGCTAGCAGATCTGATACTATAGGTGACCAAATAAGAAAGAATTTCTCTTCCAAAGTTAAATCTAGCGAGAATACAAAAAATAATTGGTTACCAACTAGTATTGGCTTTCACAGATGTGGTACTAAACCTTGCAAGTGCTGTGAATACGCACTTGTAGGTAATAGTTTCACTTCCATGCAGACTGGGATTTCTTATAAAATAAGAGAATCGATCAATTGTAATACTGTGTATGTTATCTATCTCATAAGTTGCTCATTTTGTAATTTTCAATACGTTGGCCTTACCTCAAGGAACCTCAAAGATCGTATAAGAGAGCATCTGCTGTCATTGGAAGCAGAGGTTCCAAAGACTCCAGTTGCAAAACATTTTTTCACACATACCAATGGACTTGCTCACTTTCATTTTCAAGGAATTGAGCAAGTCACATTGGGAGCTAGAGGAGGAGATAGGTATCAGGCTCTATCAAAAAGAGAAATTTTTTGGATTCACACCTTAAAAACAGGTCATCCATTAGGAATAAATAAAATTAGTGATGTCAAACTTTTCATAGATAGGAGTTGATCTACATTCATAGATTAGAGACTGTAGAAAGACAGATGTTAATCTGTCCAGTCTAACCCCTTGTAAAGATATCTCACATATTTTTCACATACTTTTACAACTCATGCAATTTTAGAACTTAGTGTCTCTTTTAGTCCATAAAGTAATGTTGCCTGGGTATGTGTCTTTTCAAGAATATATAATCAAACACTGAATAGTTGGCCTAATCATCTGCTTAAAGTTATTTGTCTATTTTTTCTATAATCAATTCTTGACTGACATAGTCTTGGTGATGACCCTTAGTTAATAATTTGCATTTATCTTATATACTTTAATAATAATGGGTTATTTCACTTATATTTTTGTTTTCACTTTTGCTATTATTAAACTTTAGCAATTTGGAAACATTTGATTATAGACGTTACAAATATAGATAAATTGTTATGATTTATAATGTTCCCAAATCATGTTCTATTCGAAACATTCGATTTTTTTATTTTTAATCAATTTTGTTTTCTATTTTGTATTTTTTGTGCTGTTTTTCCTGAGGAAACCCAATTGGTTCAGTTATATTTAAATAATGTGTAATATGTTAACGGAATTGAAGGAGTTAAAGGGTGGGTTTTTTTCTTATACACACCTAGCTTCTATGTGATTGGTCTCTCTTGGTGTACCTGTGTGTGTAAAACAGCAGCTTCAGGTGATCTCTGTATGCTCTGATGAACTGCCCGTGAGGCAGGAAACGCGTCAGCAGTGGGGATTTCTATGTGCTGTGCCAGGTCTGTTTTTACGAATTTAATAAAATGACTTCTTAAATTTCACTTATCATCTCTCTCTCTCACTGAAATCCTATTGATTGAACTGTGAATCTTTGTTGCATATTTGTTAATGTTTAATACGAGTTCAGGAGAGCTCCAACAGTTCTAATATAGGACAGCGTACGTCACAGGTACTCACCTGTTGAAATTAACAGTGAAGTATACACAGCGTCTATGCCGGAGGGCAGACAGTTTACTAAAAAGTACTTTTGAGTCATTTGTATCTGCTACCAAGCTGAACTGTCTGAAATATACAGTTAACGATTGACACCGGAGTGGTAAGCACGCTGTTTATGCATATCATAAGTCTGAAGTGTATATTATAGGAACGGTTCTTTTCACCTGTAAACTCTGTGATTCCCGCATTTGTTGGGGCCCCTAATGAGGGGTTGTTCACAAAAGGTATATGGACACTATTACTACACTGTATTAGTCGAACACAACATTTTGAAATATATATATATATATATATATATATATATATATATATATATATATATATATATATATATATATAAATAATATTCCATATTCAATTTAATGATGCAGATGCAAACAGGATAAGGTGTGACGAACTGGCCATTAAAACTAAGAGGGAACAACCTGAACAACTTTATAACCAACTTGTTAAATTAAAAAAAAGGGAAATTGATCTGAAGATGCATGGATGTTATCTCTCAGATTACCATAGGAGGTCATTTATCCCTAAGGGCTTTAGAGTGAAAAATGTCCCCACCTTTGGTCGTAATAATGCTGTATTTTGTCTTAAATGGTGTGGGATATTAAACAAATGTTCCTTAGACTTGATTTTATTAGTCATTGATGAGGTTACCACACTACTCAAGCAGATGGAAGAGAGAGTGAGAGTGAACTCATTTCATTCAAGGAACGTAAGTGGGAAGCAGTTACCAGTGATTACAGGGATAAGAGGGTTTACAAGTGGCTACTGGGTCCGGAGGAACGAAGATTTATTTTTAGAAACAGGAGACCCAGGGTTTTCAAACCAAGAACCCTGAACACTATTGAAAGTTTGGATAATAGCTCAGACCCTGAACAAGGCGAGCTTTCAAATTCAGGCACTACCACAGGTTCTCAACCCATGACCACCCGGTCAAAAAATGCCACAAGGGGAGGCCACACCCAAGGAGAAGTGGCCACAGGCGTAAGAGGATCTGTCCGGGGGAGACCACCATGGCAATGGCGCAGGGGTTGGAACTAAGCAATATCATTAATCTTAGTTCCTATCAGCTCACATCTGTTGAACAGGAGATCCTGGAGAAGGGGCTCAGTTTTGTGCCCACAACAAGACTGGATACATTTGATCTACATGTTGACATGTATAAATTTAACAGAAAACTGCGTCTTAAAGAATACTTTGGGAAGAAGGATTACCCTACTGATACGTTTAAAAGACGCAGCAAGTTTGATCCTAAATCATCTAATGCCAGCATCCACACTTTTACACGCATGGTGAAGGAGCATTTTGAAACTACAATTAACATGACATCACCTGGAAGGAATAATTTCTCAAAAGATGAGTGGTTGGCACTCAAATCGTTGAAGGAGAACCATAGCCTGGTCATACGTAATGCTGACAAGGGGGGTGCATTGGTCTTGCAGGACTACAACAATTACAGACAGGAGATAATGTCACAGCTAAATGATACAGCAGTATACCGCACATTATCACATGATCCCACTGTTGGGTTTAAGAAAAACATTGATGAGTATTTGGAAACAATGCTAACACCTAATATTGTAACCAAGGCAACTTTTGAATTTCTGATTGTGGATTTCCCTATAGTACCAATCATCTATACTCTCCCGAAAGTCCACAAGTACCCAATTAAGCCTCCAGGACACCCAATAGTTTTGGCGAGGGGCTCAGTACTACAGACGCTTGCAGTATATGTTGATGACATCCTGCAACCATTTGTGAAACAGATGGGATCCTTTCTTCTGGACTCTATCGAAATGGTTAAGCTTCTGCAAGAGGTTGATGATCTTGACGAGAATGATTTGCTGGTTACCTTGGATGTAACCAGCCTGTACACTGTCATCCCGCATGATGAAGGGATGGCCGCAGTCAAATCTACTCTTCTCAACACACCGTATGTGGGTCCACCTGTTGATGTGGTACTCCAGCTGCTGGAATATTGCTTAAAGATGAATTATTTCAAATTCAAATCTAAATTGTATCTTCAAATATCGAGCACAGCGATGGGGTCCTGAAGGTGCATTAGAGAGAGTTTTGCATAACCAACACTGTTATATTAATATACTTTTTACCTCTGTGATTACCTTGTATCTAGGAACCTTCTTCCAGCCCCCTGATCACATGACTGTGAATGTTTATTATCTATTGTCTTAAATTTAGCATTGTTTTGTGCTAAATCTTAAATAACCCCCTGTGCCTGAACACAGTGTTATCTATATGGCCCACATGTACTTTCTGTCTCTTTGTGTTGAAAAGAGATTTAAACAGCATGTGATAAGAGGCAGCCCTCAAAGGCTTAGAAATTAGCACATGAGCCTACCTATGTTTAGTTTAAACTAAGAATACCAAGAGAAAAAAGCAAATTTGATGATTAAAGTAAATTAGAAAGTTGATTAAAATTAAAAGTCCTATCTGAATAATGAAAGTTTAATTTATACTAGACTGTCCCTTTAAGTAGATGAAAACATGATAAAATATATTTATGCAATATTGATATTTAATAAATATTTTAACTATGTATTTACTGTAAATATTTTAAATTTGCTAATGCAAATATGCTATGTTGTTTGTGCATCGGGTGTTGTGTTATTTTTCAACAAAAAAAGTTTCTCCATTCAATTCTATGGGGAATGCAAAAATGCGATGGTGTTTTGCACGATCTCGGGTGTTTTTTTCCCCATTGATTTCTATGGGGAATACATGCATGCACACGTAAAAACTTAAGTTAGGATTTCCGCGCTATTCGGGTAAATGCTAGCGAAAAATGTGTTTTTTTGGAACTTGTAATACGAATGCAACCCGACTAGCTCAAAAAACTTAAAGGGACAGTCTAGTCCAAAATAATCTTTCATGATTTAGATAAGGCATGTAATTTTAAAAAAACTTTCCAATTTACCTTTATCACCAATTTTGCTTTGTTCGCTTGGTATTCTTAGTTGAAAGCTAAACCTAGGTAGGCTCATATGCTAATTTCTTAGACCGTGAAGGCTGCCTCTTATCTGAATGTATTTTGACAGATTTTCACCACTAGAGGGCGTTAGTTCATGTGTGTCATATTAGATAACATTGTGCTCACACCCGTGGAATTACCTAGGAGAGAGCACTGATTGGCTAAAATGCAAATCTGTCATAAGAATTGAAATAAAGGGGCAGTTTGCAGAGGCTTAAATACAAGGTAATCACAGAGGTAAAAAGTGTATTATTATAACTGTGTATGTTGTGCAAAACTGGGGAATGGGTAATAAAGGGATTATCTAACGTCTAAAACAATAACAATTCTGGTGTAGACTGTCCCTTTAAATCTAGCAGAGTTTTGCAATCACGTAAAAAAAACTAAATACTGCTCCACTGGTAATCTAGCCCAAAATATTTAAATATGCAATGTAAAACATAGCAATATTTGTCATTATGTATCCTTTCCATGTTTATTAAAATTGTAGCTTTTCTATTTCTTAGACCTAAAAAAGTATCCTAAAGACTTATCCCTTCTGCACATATTTACCTAATTGGCTTTAGCAGATAACAAGCAGAAAACAATGTTCTTTATATTAGCAATAGGACCAGGCTAGCCCTGTTGTCTAAGGAGAGTGATGAGTGGCGTTTGGCTACTTAAAAACAAACGCAGCAATCAATATATTCATTTGTTTAAAAATATTTTGACTTGGCTAATAAATTATGGAAATATCTTGTAATTACAAGGAGTTTACTTTCTCGTTAAAATATTTTTTATCAATGTATTAAACAAAACCCTTATTTAGGGTGTGTGGGATTTTCTAAATCTTATCGTTTCAAAGTAATGATTTAAAATACAAAATTCAAGTATCCTAATAAAAAGATGTGTAAAAATAAATCAGGGATATTGGTATACAGGTCAAATCATATTGGGTCTTAAAAATTATAAAAAAAGATGGACCAGATCTATAACTAAACAGAGTAAATAATAATATTAAGATCTAAACAAGCCTTAACAATTAAATAAATACTGCATACCAATACAGAAAGAGGAAGATATATGTGCAACCCACAATGGGGCCTATTTATGAAAGGCCTGTCGGACATGATCTGACATTGCGGATCATGTCCAAAAGACCTCGCAACGCCGCCCCCTGCAGATTTGCAGCCTATCGGCCGCTAGCACGAAGTTGTCAATCAACCCGATCATGTCCGACAGACCTTGCAACGCCTCCCCCTGCAGGTTTGTGGCCTATCGGCCACTAGCAGGAAGATGTCAATCAACCCTATCGTATTCGATCAGGTTGAATTGGGGCAATGTCTGTCCGCCTCCTCAGAGCAGGCGGACAGGTTATGGAGCAGCGGTCTTTAGACTGCTGCTTCAAAAACACGCAAATAAATAAATATAACTCCAGCCACATATATATATATATATATATATATATATATATATATATATATAGGGACATGTAAATAAACAAGGGAGTAACCATAGACAATAAACATTAACGAATCAGATATAAAGTGACTGGCATATGCAAGTATGCCACAAATAATAAGTGTCAAAATTAATTCACAACCACCTATAATGTATTAAAATCAATAAATATTGATATTTATAATCATTATAAACTAGAAGAAACTTGTATAGTGTATATAATTCTACATATTTTCAGATTATTAGTAACATATTATAGATCATCAAAGTGTGATAAAAATATCCTGATGTTAATACATAGTATATTATATGTATTATCACATATCGTATGTGGTTATAATTAGTTGTTATTTGTTATTTGTTATGAAAAATTGTGACTTCAAGCGTAAATACTTATAATCAGTGAGTAATCATTAATAACCGATAATAATAAAAAAAAGGCCTCGGGGACCCATTCTAAAACCATCAGCTATAAGTGACTACCTAGTGTAAATATCAATACAGAAAGAGGAAGATATATGTGCAACCCACAATGGGGCCTATTTATGAAAGGCCTGTCGTTGCCCCATATCATTGGAATTAAGATGTTCAATAAAGGCATATGCAGACCCAATGTCGCCCCTCCACAGAAACAACAGATCATCAATAAATCTGCCATAGTCAACCAGGTTCTAGTAGATCTACTATGGCAGATTTATTGATGATCTGTGAAGATCAAAAATATTATAAACAAACACTGGGGTTTATTGCGGAGAGACCCTATTTTGGGAAAGTCTTTGAATCCTACCCCAAGTTTTGTGTTCAAATGATCACCTACTTTAAAAAACAATTTAGCACCCAGTAAGGTTGTAGTACACAGAGATAAAAATAGAAATGTGAGGAAAGGTCCAAATAAAAGTATTGCATCCTAGGACTGATAATATCACACTAGCCTCTAGACGATCCCCTATCACTAGGGGGATTTTCAAGTGTCATTTGAAAAATTGCAATATATAAAAATATATTGACCCGGGCTGTAGTCGTTTCACCTCTCGCACTACTAAAAAAACATATCATATCTCACAACATTTGTCATGCATTAGCACTTTTGTTGTTTACCTCTTAACCTGCCAACTATGTGGGATCCAATATGTGGGTCGTACACGTAGAATTGTGAGGAATAGATGGAATGAACACAAATTTAAATTTCATAGTGTTCCTAAGCACTGTAATTTGGTCCATAGTGGTAATTTGGATATTTTTTCGATTTGTCCGTTGAAGACTATTCCTCCTTATGGACTGAATTTAAATATGGATTTGGCCGCCTTTTTATTGCTACAATGTTAGCGGCCTCTATTTTTCCATTTGACTCAGCTTGACTAACCCCCCCCCCCCCACACACACATTTTCCATTCCCCTATTTATATTCCCATTTTGTATTTTTACCCCCTAGCACTCTAATGGTGTATTATTGTTTTACACTAGGTAGTCACTTATAGCTGATGGTTTTAGAATGGGTTCCCGAGGCCTTTTATTATTATTATCGGTTATTAATGATTAAGTATTACACTTGAAGTCACAATTTTTCATCACAAATAACAAATAACAACTAATTATAACCACATATGATTTATGATAATACATATAATATACTATGTATTAACATCAGGATATTTCTGTCACACTTTGATGATCTATAATATGTTGCTAATAATCTGCAAATATGTAGAATTATATACACTTATACACGTTAAAAAGTTTCTTCTATTTTATAATTATTATAAATATCAATATTTATTGATTTTAATACACTATAGCTGGTTGTGAATGAATTTTGACACTTATTATTTGTGGCATACTTGCATATGCCAGTCACTTTATATCTTATTCATTAATGTTTATTGTCTATGGTTACTCCCTTGTTTATTTACATGTCCCTATATATATATATATATATATATATATATATATGTGGCTGGAGATATATTTATTTATTTGCGTGTTTTTGATATATGCTCGCCAGAAACACTAGTTATGAAGCCGCTGCTCCATAACCTGCCCACCTGCTTTGAGGAGGCAGACAGACATTGCCCCAATTCAACCCGATCAAATACGATCGGGTTGATTGACATTTTGCCGCTAGCGGCCGATAGGCCGCAAATCTGCAGGGGGCAGCGTTATGAGGTCTGTCGGACATGATCCGCAATGTCGGATCATGTCCGACAGGCCTTTCATAAATAGGCCCCATTGTGGGTTGCATATATATCTTTCTATTTCTGTATTGGTATGCAGTATTTATTTAATTATGTAGGCTTGTTTAGATCTTAATATTATTATTATTTACTCTGTTCAGTTATAGACCTGGTCCAACTTTTTGATAATAATTAAGACCCAATATGATTCGATCTGTATACCAATATCCCTGATTTATTTTTACACATCTTTTTATTAGGATACTTTAATTTTGTATGGGACCGCAAATCTGCATTATCGTATGTGATTGTCCTTTAAATATGATCAGATTAGTTTAAGAGGTTAAGAGGTAAATACCACTGAGGTTTATGTGTGGTGGAGGGTTGTTTATTGTTATGCTTTGTGCCTATCATGCCCCTGCATCCACATACCATCTAGGAGGAGAAAATGAGTTACTTCTCTGGGATTGGTAATACGTATCTTTTTCTAGATATACGTCCATTCGACGTCATGAAGGGGCGTGTAAATTATAATTTTTGCCCATTCTGATTGGCTGGAGTGCCACATGGGGGGAGTGTGCTAACCCCCCTCGTGGGTCTGTGCACTTACGGAGATATAAATATACTCTTGACAGGAAGGCACAATATGCCTGGTAATACGAAATTATGTATCCAGTGTTCTATTTTGAACTTTTGAATCATGTTTGACTACATATGCATGTATAATTATGCTATCGTTCTTACTATTTTGGTATCCCTGTTAAGCTATACTGGTCATGATTAGAGAGGGTGTGTTTATATAATCTACTCTCATTTGCTATTACGCTATTTTGGGGGGGTGCTTGACAATGAATCTAATTGGTTATGTCTCCTTTTAAATAGAGCAGCAGTTTGTTTATTTAGTATAGCCTGAGGAACTAGCGCTGCCAGCGCTTTTTGGATCCCTAGACTCCTGTATATCTGGGTGAGGATCGCCCCTGCTGCTGCTATGGTGCTATAAGTCTGCCGGACGACTTTTAGAATCCGGCCTGCCTGTTGATCACTTTGAGTGATATGCATCACTTGAGTAGGTTTGATCTGTCTATACACCTGCTTGTTTGATTTTATTGACCTATACCATGAGGCGCATTCTATTTCTTTAAATTGTAGAATCCTGTGTGTCTGGCGTGACATTATAGAAAAGCTGCCTGTCGATTTGGTATCACCTTCACTGCTGGAGATTGGATATTGGTCCTATTCCACTACAGTTATAGGAGAGACTCTGATTTATTATTGGACTTAGTCATTTTACCATCATCTTGTTAATTATCTTATGTGTATTATCTAATGAATGTGACCATACATCTCTGGTCCGGTTTTAGGATATGGGTGATGGGTTTGGGAATTGCTATATTGTGATATATTGACAATTTATTTGTGCTCTATTGTGTTATTCTATACTCATACCTATTTTATACCCTCCTTCCTCTCTTTGGTTAGGCACCTCTTATTGATATAGTCCAGGACCCACTGTACTTGTGTCCTGACATATCTTGTATTTTATATACCATCTCAAAATGTTTAATGTCTCTTTAAGACTGCAGCTGAGAAGGGTCAATGAATGCCGACAGCGTACGCTGTTGGCTTTTAACCTTGCACAAGCAGTTCTAGTGAACTGTTTTTGCAATGCTGCCCCCTGCAAATTTGCGGCCAATCGGCCGCTAGCAGGTGGTGTCAATCAACCCGATCGTCTACGATCGGGTGGATTTATGTCCCTAGCCTCAGAGGCAGCGGACGAGTTAAGGAGCAGTAGTCTTAAGACCGCTGCTTCATAACTGCTGTTTCCGGCGAGCCTAAAGGCTTGCGCAGGAACAGGGGCATCAGTGACCATTCGGCCCTTGATAAATCGGCCCCAATATCTCTCTGGCTACATTTATTGTTTTTCATTGTGTTCCTTTGTACAATGTGAAATTTATTTTAGGGAAATTAAATTTCAATATACTGTGTACAGCATGTTTGTGTTGCCTTAGTAAAATTCATAGTACAGTTGTATAGCTAGAGTGGTCGCAATTCTTTCTTCAGTATCTTTTGAAGCTGTAGTTTGAATAAAAGAAATTCATCATTCTTGCTAAAGAGACGGCTTTGATGTGTGCTCTCCCATTTCCCCCATCGTATATATTTTATTTATGTGCAGCACAGAGATACATTTAAAGCCTTTTAATGCGCAAAACATTGATGACTGGGGTCTCAAGTGAAATATGATGCGGTTTGATGGTCTGTGCTTAGTCTCTAGTGAATGGGAGTCCACTGATGCAACTAATGATCCATTTGCTCAATTTAACACAATGATACAGTATGCTTTATTTAAGATCATTGCTTTTTCAAAAGACAGTGAAGCTAAACTGTATATTACCAAGGAACACATGAAAAAAAGAAAAGACAATGTTTAAATTGTACATATACACACACGCACACTCATATATTTGTTATTATTTTATATACAGTACATATATATATATATATATATATGTATATATCTGTCTGGGGTTAACTGCCTGTGACTTTGGGGACAGCACAGCTTTCAGTGAGTGCCAGTGAACACCCAGGGCTGAGCATGTTGAATGGTCATAGGATGTGTACCCAGTCCAGTCTGAGAGTGCAGTCCCCTTCCGTGTTTTGTATATATATATATCTGGAAAAGAAGAGGTGAAGAAGCGCACAAGAAAGGCACCTCTAGTGAAGCCTGTAGACACAGTTGCTTAAATACTAAGATGCAATGTAAACCACTCACGTGATTCAACCTCAATTTGTATGAGGTATCAATCGGACCCAGATTATAGCTGTTTCCTCCTTGAATGTTCCTTTTCTGTTCGCCACCAGTGATCCCTGTATTCCCGGGCTGTGCAGAAGTCGTCTCAGAGCTCTTTAATACTGCAGTGTGGATCTACATCCACTGCAGCACTCAGGGGCAGGGGTAGGGGCAGAACAAAAGGGGAGTGCAAATATATGTGTACAAACAGTATATTTATTGGTGCAGATAGTAGACAAATATTTACATATCAAACATAAAAAGTCACAAGTATTTTCAGTGACTGATAAAATGCAGCACTAATCGGTATGACAACAGTCTAACAAAGAGATCTGTCTGACTACCGTTACTTAGCTGCTGTGTGGTTAAATGAAATAGCAAACCCTCTCTCAGCTCGATATCAGCTTACCCCCGACCACACAACCAGGTATGTGATACGGAGAGCTGGGGTATATCGGCGTATACAGAGAAACGGGTGATGAGTGTGGCGGGGGGCGGAGCCTTACGCATTTCGCAACGCTATTGGTTGCTTCGTCAGAGGTAGGGGCCACCCCCTCCCATTCTGTCTTTTATAGCGTAGTGAAGCTCTATTGGTCCGTAGCTGGATGCCACCTTCTCCATATTTCTTAAGGGCATATTAGTGTATAAGATACATACATCGATGCTCTTGGAATATTATTCCCTTATTTAAAATCTGAATGTTTACAAACTGTTGATTTCAAACTTAAAACAACGCATTATCCAAAATAAAATTGGCAAAATTTAAAAACATATAATATATATAATAATCCAAATAGGAACTATTAAATGTTGAAATGTAAAAAAAAAGTTAAAGAAGTACTAAAAACTAATAAGAAGATTATTCATAAAAGTATGTAAAACTAAGTGAAACATAATTCAGGCAACATGTAAATCTACATATGGCTAAATGCAAAATCCACATAGCACACATGTATAATGCATCTAACAGGTCAATGCATTCTGTATTTCATATAATCTCATCAAACTTTCTGTATAAGAGCTATATCTCGTTACATATAGTGTTATGGAAAAAAAAAAATTTCTCTCACAGAAAACTCTAACATGTAACAGAAGTGACCCAAATTTTTCATTTGTGGTCTATGCATTTAACCCCCAATAGTAGCTGTATATCTGTGTGGAAAGGATAATAAAATCAAATAATAAAGTAATCATGTCTCCGATGCTTCATTTTTACAGTAGTAAGTAAGCTTAGGCATCTGTTACTACTAATAGGATACCCAATGTGTACAAGGAGTGAAAGACAGCTACATCTATGTTACTCCAACCTATTAGTAGGGGTTACTATGAAACACAGAAAATGGAAAACGGAAGGTACAGAGTTATGGGACTGGCAGATCTTAGACTATATATTTAACTATTAAAAGAAAGGATTTTGGTAGTACTGAAACTTCTATATTACGCCAGGCTGTATATTAAAGAAATGCCGCTAGATCTATGTCTCTATTTAGCCCGTTTGGCTCAAGAGTATTTAATGAAAAGATCCAAAACGTTTCTCTTTTTCTCAGCTCAAGTAATCTGCTGCCACCTCTCTTGTTGGTATTAATTTGCTCTATTGCTTTAATATAAAAATCATTTTTGTTTTTATTGTGTTTTTGGCTGAAATGTTGGATCAGAGGGGTATTTAGTGTGCCTGCTTCAATATTTTTCATGTGTTCCAAACATCTGGTTTTAAGATTTCTTTTAGTACGTCCAATGTACCTTAGGGGGTTTTCACAGGTACATTCTAGCAGGTAGACTACATAGTCCGATTTACAATTTAGTAGTTTCTTTATTGGGAATTTTTCTTCATTTTCTGTTTTTATTGCAAATTTATTAAATTGCTTCGAATAATGTGTGTGATCACAACATACACAGTTCTTTCTAAAACACTTATGAAAGCCCTTTAGCACAGTGGTGATTCGATTCTTTTTTTGATGATTAGTCGACTTTTTACTTCTGATGACACTAGGTGCTAGCACTGACTTCAGATTTTGTTTTTTTCTGAAGATGACATCAGGATTGTTTCCAATTACATCTTTTAACAGCGGATCTTTTTGTAGTATCCCCCAGTGTTTATTTAAGATGTTTTTGATTTTCCAGTGACCATCATTAAACGTAGTGACAAATTTGACTTTACTTTTGGTTATTGTATTTGTTGGCATTTTCTTATTTTCAATCAGAGATTGTCTATCTAGAATTTTAGCTCTTTCATATGCCTTATCAACAATTTTGTCTGGGTATTTCTTTTCTTTGAACTTTTGTTTCAAAATTTTTGCTTCTTTCTCAAAAGTTCCAATCTCTGTACAATTTCTTTTTAGGCGCTGAAACTTTCCATAAGGTATATTCTCTATCCACCTTGGATGGTGAGCGCTTCTCGCATCTAGATATCCATTAGTATCTGTTAGTTTGCGAAAAAGACTGCTCTTAACTGAACCTTCCAAGTTGGATAGAGTGACATCCAAAAAGTCAATTTGATGTGCATTGATGGTATCTGTAAATTTCAGATTCTTGTGATTATTATTAAGTTGTTCCACAAAGTCCTTCCAATCACATTCATCACCATCCCATACTATCAGGATATCATCTATAAATCTCCGCCACAATTTGATCTGGCTATATTTATATCCTGTACCTTCGTAGACCATATCATTCTCAAAAGCACCCATATAAAGGTTGGCAACATTTGGCGCAAATTTTGTGCCCATTGCCGTGCCAGTCTGTTGTAAATAGAAGTTTTCTTCAAAGAGAAAATAATTATTTTCTAGAACAAACTTAATGGAGTCTAGAATAAATTTCTTTTGGTCATTGGTCATTTGATCTGCCTTATCAAGGAAGAACTTAGTGGCAGTTATACCCTGTTCATGAGGGATCGAAGTATACAGGGCTGTTACGTCTAGAGTTGCCCATTTATAGGACGATTTCCATTCTAGATCTTCAATCATCTGTAACAGGTGAGGGGTATCTCTAAGATATGACCTTAGCTGTAATACCATGGGTTTGAGGAATATATCTACATATTCAGAAAGTCTGGAAGTAAGGGAATCAATGCCCGAGATGATGGGTCTGCCCGGAGGTCTGTCTAGATTTTTATGAATCTTAGGCAAATAGTAATATATAGCTATTTTGGGTTCTTGATTAGCTAAATATCTCCATTCTCTTATGTCTAGAATTTTTTCTCTAAGACCCCAATTAATATGTTCCATATAATTTGCCAATAGAAAATTTGTAGGGTCCTTTTTCTCTAGACACCTATATGTTGCCAAATCTGAGAGCTGTCTATAGGCTTCTTCTAGATAGTCCTTTTTATTTAAAAGGACTATTCCACCGCCTTTGTCTGCCTCTCTTATTACAATTTCTTCATTGTCCACTAGTGTTTTTAAAACTTCTTTTTCTGTTAGACTTAGATTATATTTTTTGACCTTATAATCTTTACATAAGGCGGAGCATTCCTGAATTATTAAGTCTTTGAATTGTATTATATGTTTCCCTTGGGATTGGACTGGGAAGAAAATCGATTTTGGCCTTAGACCACTATTCATTATTTTTGCCTCTTCCAAATCAATGTTAATTTCATTGTCAAAACTAATGTTAGAGGTTATTCCTGTTCTATTTGACTGGGTGTAGTTTTCATTTTCAAGGTCTATTAGGGCTTCTAGAGTATCTTGGTCTGATTATTATATTATTTTATATGATTTTTATATTAAAGCAATAGAGCAAATTAATACCAACAAGAGAGGTGGCAGCAGATTACTTGAGCTGAGAAAAAGAGAAACGTTTTGGATCTTTTCATTAAATACTCTTGAGCCAAACGGGCTAAATAGAGACATAGATCTAGCGGCATTTCTTTAATATACAGCCTGGCGTAATATAGAAGTTTCAGTACTACCAAAATCCTTTCTTTTAATAGTTAAATATATAGTCTAAGATCTGCCAGTCCCATAACTCTGTACCTTCCGTTTTCCATTTTCTGTGTTTCATAGTAACCCCTACTAATAGGTTGGAGTAACATAGATGTAGCTGTCTTTCACTCCTTGTACACATTGGGTATCCTATTAGTAGTAACAGATGCCTATGTTTACTTACTACTGTAAAAATGAAGCATCGGAGACATGATTACTTTATTATTTGATTTTATTATCCTTTCCACACAGATATACAGCTACTATTGGGGGTTAAATGCATAGACCACAAATGAAAAATTTGGGTCACTTCTGTTACATGTTAGAGTTTTCTGTGAGAGAAAAAAAAAAATTCCATAACACTATATGTAGCGAGATATGGCTCTTATACAGAAAGTTTGATGAGATTATATGAAATACAGAATGCATTGACCTGTTAGATGCATTATACATGTGTGCTATGTGGATTTTGCATTTAGCCATATGTAGATTTACATGTTGCCTGAATTATGTTTCACTTAGTTTTACATACTTTTATGAATAATCTTCTTATTAGTTTTTAGTACTTCTTTAACTTTTTTTACATTTCAACATTTAATAGTTCCTATTTGGATTATTATATATATTATATGTTTTTAAATTTTGCCAATTTTATTTTGGATAATGCGTTGTTTTAAGTTTGAAATCAACAGTTTGTAAACATTCAGATTTTAAATAAGGGAATAATATTCCAAGAGCATCGATGTATGTATCTTATACACTAATATGCCCTTAAGAAATATGGCGAAGGCGGCATCCAGCTACGGACCAATAGAGCTTCACTACGCTATAAAATACAGAATGGGAGGGGGGCGGCCCCTACCTCTGACGAAGCAACCAATAGCGTTGCGAAACGCGTAAGGCTCCGCCCCCGCCACACTCATCACCCTTTTCTCTGTATACGCCGATATACCCCAGCTCTCCATATCACACACCTGGTTGTGTGGTCGGGGGTAAGCTGATATCGAGCTGAGAGAGGGTTTACTATTTCATTTAACCACACAGCAGCTAAGTAACGGTAGTCAGACAGATCTCTTTGTTAGACTGTTGTCATACCGTTTAGTGCTGCATTTTATCAGTCACTGAAAATACTTGTGACTTTTTATGTTTGATATGTAAATATTTGTCTACTATCTGCACCAATAAATATACTGTTTGTACACATATATTTGCACTCCCCTTTTGTTCTGCCCCTACCCCTGCCCCTGAGTGCTGCAGTGGATGTAGATCCACACTGCAGTATTAAAGAGCTCTGAGACGACTTCTGCACAGCCCGGGAATACAGGGATCACTGGTGGCGAACAGAAAAGGAACATTCAAGGAGGAAACAGCTATAATCTGGGTCCGATTGATACCTCATACAAATTGAGGTTGAATCACGTGAGTGGTTTACATTGCATCTTAGTATTTGAGCAACTGTGTCTACAGGCTTCACTAGGGGTGCCTTTCTTGTGCGCTTCTTCACCTCTTCTTTTCCAGAAACCTACGAGAATCCGCTTGTTCAAGAGGATACTCCCAACTCCCAGACGAAGCAGCAAAGATTTACTGGCACAAGGGAACTGTTTATTTACCAGTCTATATAGACTATTTAATCTACAGCCTATTTATATATTTACAGGATAGCTGGACTTCACATGTGTCTTAGCGATACTATTGTGTATATATATATATATATATATATATATACATACACATTACCTATGTGAATAACTCATTACAGTGCTAGATTGATCATCATTGTGTAAGTTTCAGTGTATGACCAGAGAATTATTCTTTGATATTACTGTATTTGATTACTCACGTATGGTCATACCATCACTAATCTCTGATAACTTGGTTTATTACTGAATATCCGGGTACATTGTTGAAAGTGCAGCTACTATATTCCTAAGCGCAGATTGTCCCCTCTCTTTTTGTTTCCATTTTATTACTGTACAACACTACTCATTGAGGAGTGCTGTTATGGTTTAATATGTCTGCTGCTGGGGATAATTTCAACTCTAACTCAGTTCCTACTTCCAATTTAAATTTTGGTATATATTTTGATCCCAATCTAAAGAAAAGAACCCTATCTACAGATATACAGATAATAGAGGGAAATGATGGACAAGTAACTTTAACTAACCCTCGGGAACTTTTCAGAAGTTGAAAAACGTAGTAAGATACAAATTAAGAATTGGTGTGACATTATTGGGTTAGAAACGTATCTAAAAGCAGGGATTATACCCAAAGGTCTAACACTAACAAAAACACCTATATTTAATAGTACTGATATTGAGTTGTTGTTTGAATGGGAATCTACTTTAGAAGAAAGCTCCACTAAATTAATGAAAATTATTATTAAATTTAGGGAAGCGAATCTAGAAAAGGTAACAACAGAATTAAAAAAACTAGAATCTCAAATTATACCTTTCAAAGGAGACCCCTACTACGACAAACTAGACAGTGAAATTAGGGAAAGAATGAATAAATTGGAAAGAGATTTGAAATTAAAAAAGAAAAAGAAATTGGAAAGAGATTTTCTTGCTAAACATTCCGAGAATACAGGGAATATTGAAATAGAGACTGACATTCCCAATACTCCTATGACTCCTGGAATTAATAACAGTCACACTAACAACAGTGATAATTATGCCAACACACTTTTAAATAAAGGGGGTCCAAAAGAGAGGAGGTACTCCTCATCTACTACTCCAAATATTAGATTTCACTTCCCTGATAAACACAAGAGTAAAAACAACAAAAATACCAATAAACCTAATGATAACAAAAATAATAAAACTAATTATCATACATCTAATAAACAAGATACTCCTAAAGGAATGTATTATAATCATACCTACAGAGAACCCAACCCCTATGAATTGATTAAACCCAACCATCACCATGCCCCAAGAGGGAGATTTATGAGGGGTGGTAGGGGTAAAAACCATGGAAATAGGGGTAATTATGCATCACAACCAGAGAGAAGCTATGTGTACAAGGAGTTTAGAGACCATAGAAATACAACGGACGATACATGGAATCAGGGAGAAAACTCTTATGATAGAAATACACAACAAGTGAGGGATTTTCCCGACAGACACCTCAGGGACGAACCCAGAATAAAATATGGGGAAAGAATAGAAAGAGCAGGACCCTCACATACAAATTTAGAGTGGAGACAAACAGATGTCTCAAGCGATCTAAGAAGAGGAAAAAGACATCTGGAAAACGAAGAGGATGCAGAGCAGGAAGAATTATACAATCTAAAAAGAAGAAGAGAAATGAGACCATTATAAATAATGACAGTAATGATACAATTAAAATATTTAATCTATCTACACACAATTTAAATCTAAAAGAAATGGAACTCTTAAAAAGAGGACTTTCCTTCGCACCTACTAAAAAAACAAATCCTTTTGAACTCTTTGTAGATGTAAACAAATTTATAAGAAAAGTAACGCTAATAAGACATTTTGAAAAAGATAAGAAAAATAGAGAATGCAATGTGCTTACACAATCAGACCAAGATACTCTAGAAGCCCTAATAGACCTTGAAAATGAAAACTACACCCAGTCAAATAGAACAGGAATAACCTCTAACATTAGTTTTGACAATGAAATTAACATTGATTTGGAAGAGGCAAAAATAATGAATAGTGGTCTAAGGCCAAAATCGATTTTCTTCCCAGTCCAATCCCAAGGGAAACATATAATACAATTCAAAGACTTAATAATTCAGGAATGCTCCGCCTTATGTAAAGATTATAAGGTTAAAAAATATAATCTAAGTCTAACAGAAAAAGAAGTTTTAAAAACACTAGTGGACAATGAAGAAATTGTAATAAGAAAGGCAGACAAAGGCGGTGGAATAGTCCTTTTAAATAAAAAGGACTATCTAGAAGAAGCCTAGAGACAGCTCTCAGATTTGGCAACATATAGGTGTCTAGAGAAAAAGGACCCTACAAATTTTCTATTGGCAAATTATATGGAACATATTAATTGGGGTCTTAGAGAAAAAATTCTAGACATAAGAGAATGGAGATATTTAGCTAATCAAGAACCCAAAATAGCTATATATTACTATTTGCCTAAGATTCATAAAAATCTAGACAGACCTCCGGGCAGACCCATCATCTCGGGCATTGATTCCCTTACTTCCAGACTCTCTGAATATGTAGATATATTCCTCAAACCCATGGTATTACAGCTAAGGTCATATCTTAGAGATACCCCTCACCTGTTACAGATGATTGAAGATCTAGAATGGAAATCGTCCTATAAATGGGCAACTCTAGACGTAACAGCCCTGTATACTTCGATCCCTCATGAACAGGGTATAACTGCCACTAAGTTCTTCCTTTATAAGGCAGATCAAATGACCAATGACCAAAAGAAATTTATTCTAGACTCCATTAAGTTTGTTCTAGAAAATAATTATTTTCTCTTTGAAGAAAACTTCTATTTACAACAGACTGGCACGGCAATGGGCACAAAATTTGCGCCAAATTTTGCCAACCTTTATATGGGTGCTTTTGAGAATGATATGGTCTACGAAGGTACAGGATATAAATATAGCCAGATCAAATTGTGGCGGAGATTTATAGATGATATCCTGATAGTATGGGATGGTGATGAATGTGATTGGAAGGACTTTGTGGAACAACTTAATAATAATCACAAGAATCTGAAATTTACAGATACCATCAATGCACATCAAATTGACTTTTTGGATGTCACTCTATCCACCTTGGAAGGTTCAGTTAAGAGCAGTCTTTTTCGCAAACTAACAGATACTAATGGATATCTAGATGCGAGAAGCGCTCACCATCCAAGGTGGATAGAGAATATACCTTATGGACAGTTTCAGCGCCTAAAAAGAAATTGTACAGAGATTGGAACTTTTGAGAAAGAAGCAAAAATTTTGAAACAAAAGTTCAAAGAAAAGAAATACCCAGACAAAATTGTTGATAAGGCATATGAAAGAGCTAAAATTCTAGATAGACAATCTCTGATTGAAAATAAGAAAATGCCAACAAATACAATAACATGTTAGAGTTTTCTGTGAGAGAGAAAAAAAAAATTCCATAACACTATATGTAGCGAGATATGGCTCTTATACAGAAAGTTTGATGAGATTATATGAAATACAGAATGCATTGGCCTGTTAGATGCATTATACATGTGTGCTATGTGGATTTTGCATTTAGCCATATGTAGATTTACATGTTGCCTGAATTATGTTTCACTTAGTTTTACATACTTTTATGAATAATCTTCTTATTAGTTTTTAGTACTTCTTTAACTTTATTTACATTTCAACATTTAATAGTTCCTATTTGGATTATTATATATATTATATGTTTTTAAATTTTGCCAATTTTATTTTGGATAATGCATTGTTTTAAGTTTGAAATCAACAGTTTGTAAACATTCAGATTTTAAATAAGGGAATAATATTCCAAGAGCATCGATGTATGTATCTTATACACTAATATACCCTTAAGAAATATGGCAAAGGCGGCATCCAGCTACGGACCAATAGAGCTTCACTACGCTATAAAAGACAGAATGGGAGGGGGGCGGCCCCTACCTCTGACGAAGCAACCAATAGCGTTGCGAAACGCGTAAGGCTCTGCCCCCGCCACACTCATCACATCAAGTAACGGTAGTCAGACAGATCTCTTTGTTAGACTGTTGTCATACCGATTAGTGCCGATTAGTGCCGATTAGTGCTGCATTTTATCAGTCACTGAAAATACTTGTGACTTTTTATGTTTGATATGTAAATATTTGTCTACTATCTGCACCAATAAATATACTGTTTGTACACATATATTTGCACTCCCCTTTTGTTCTGCCTCTACCCCTGCCCCTGAGTGCTGCAGTGGATGTAGATCCACACTGCAGTATTAAAGAGCTCTGAGACGACTTCTGCACAGCCCGGGAATACAGGGATCACTGGTGGCGAACAGAAAAGGAACATTCAAGGAGGAAACAGCTATAATCTGGGTCCGATTGATACCTCATACAAATTGAGGTTGAATCACGTGAGTGGTTTACATTGCATCTTAGTATTTGAGCAACTGTGTCTACAGGCTTCACTAGGGGTGCCTTTCTTGTGCGCTTCTTCACCTCTTCTTTTCCAGAAACCTACGAGAATCCGCTTGTTCAAGAGGATACTCCCAACTCCCAGACGAAGCAGCAAAGATTTACTGGCACAAGGGAACTGTTTATTTACCAGTCTATATAGACTATTTAATCTACAGCCTATTTATATATTTACAGGATAGCTGGACTTCACATGTGTCTTAGCAATACTATTGTTTATATATATATATATATATACATACACATTACCTATGTGAATAACTCATTACAGTGCTAGATTGATCATCATTGTGTAAGTTTCAGTGTATGACCAGAGAATTATTCTTTGATATTACTGTATTTGATTACTCACGTATGGTCATACCATCACTAATCTCTGATAACTTGGTTTATTACTGAATATCCGGGTACATTGTTGAAAGTGCAGCTACTATATTCCTAAGCGCAGATTGTCCCCTCTCTTTTTGTTTCCATATATATACAGGTAGCCCTCAGTTTACGCCGGGGTTAGGTTCCAGAAGGAATGGTTGTAAATCGATACCGTTGTAAATTGAAACCCAGTTTATATGGTAAGTCAATGGGAAGTGAGGGAGTTAAGTTCCAGGCCCCTCTCAAAATTGTCATAAGTAACACCTAATACATTATTTTTAAAGCTTTGAAATGAAGACTTTAAATGCCAAACAGCATTATAAATCTAATAAAATAATCACACAACACAGAATATATAATTAAACTAAGTTAAATGAACAAAAACATTTGCTAAACAGCATTATAAACCTAATAAAATAATCACACAACACAGACTTCACTTGCATTTTTCTGCAAACAGTTCTTTCTATGATTTCCAATCTGGACTGATTTACAGGAAGATCTTGTTCCTTTGAAATCTGCTCGATAGTTCAGGTCTGGTTAAACTGATTAATTTCAGCATGCTTGGCTTTGCTGCAACACAAGCGGACAGCTCCACCTACTGGCTATTTTAATATATGCACTGCTTCTTTAAATGCTTTTCAATAGCAGTCACATGACTGGAAATAAAGGTTGTTATTCTGAAACGGTGTAAATTGAACCGTTGTAAACCGAAGGCCATCTGTATATATATATATATATATATATATATATATATATATATATATATTTGTTATTATTTTATATACAGTACATATATATATATATATATATATATATATATATATATATAGATATATAAATAACAATATATATATATATATATATATATATATATATATATATATATATATATATATATATACACTCAGACAGTGTTTAAATTGTACATGCGTGGGGGGGAGACAATCGTATGTCCATCCTTTTATCTTTTAATTCCCCTGATTGTAGCTCCATTTTAGAGAAAGAAGCACAGTAATCTGGGAGTTATATAGAATTCTGGAATTTGCAGTTCACCATCTCATTCTTAGTATTGTGATTCTGCAATGCTGAACTCAAATATATATATATATATATATATATATATATATATATATATATATATATATATATATATATATATATATACACACTTAGACAGTCTTTAAATTGTACATACACACACACATATATACATATATATATTTGTTATTATTTTATATACAGTACATATATATATAAATAATCACAAGAGCTGTTGGTGCAACGCCGCCCCCTGCAGACTCGCGGCACATCGGCCGCCAGCAGGGGGGTGTCAATCAACCTGATCATACTCGATCGGGTTGATTTCCGGCAATGTCTGTCCGCCTGCTCAGAGCAGGCTGACAGGGTTATGGAGCAGCTGTCTTTGTGACCGCTGCTTCATAACTGCTGTTTCTGGTGCGTCTGAAGACTCGCCAGAAACACGGGCCATCAAGCTCCATTCGGAGCTTAATAGATAGATAGGTCCCCTGAACTGAAGAAACTATTTCATATGGACTTGTGCTGTTTCTCTACACATGGTTCCTCTCACATATGGTGGTTCACGTATTATTTTATTTCTGTATTTACTATTTGAATACCATATTGTCACATAGTACTATAGCCACATTTTATATTATTTACATGGGCCCAAAGTGGCACACAAAATAATTTTGGTGGCATATTATCCCTAAAATATATCTTAAGCTAATCATGAAAGACTACAATCACTATAATGCTGCCACACCTGTCCTATTGACTTCTTGTTAAAATATTGTGCAGAATGGAAAGTTTGACCTTGGCATGTAAATAGAACCATTTAAAATGGTGATAAAATGGGTGTTAAAGGGACAGTCAACACCAGATTTTGGGTTGTTTTAAAAGATAGATAATCCCTGTTGCATAACCAACACAGTTATAATAACGCACATTTTACCTCTGTAATTATCTTGTATCTAAGTCTCTGCAGCCTGCCCCCTTATTTCAGTTCTTTTGACAGACCTGCATTTTAGCCAATCAGTGCTCACTCCTTAGTAAATTCACGTGCATGAGCTCAATGTTATCTATATGAAACACATGAACTAACACCCTCTAGTGGTCAAAATCTGTCAAAATGCATTAAGATTAGAGGTGGCCTTCAAGGTCTAAGAAATTAGCATATGAACCTCCTAGGTTTAGCTTTCAACTAAGAATACCAAGAGAACAAAGTAAAGTTGGTGATTAAAGTAAATTGGAAAATTGTTTAAAATTACATGCCCTATTTGAGGCATGAAAGGTTTTTTTGGACTTGACTGTCCCTTTAATATATTTAGGTGTTTCTATGACCTTTATTTATTAGCAATATTCACATTCCAACATTCTGGCAGCAAATTTGATTACTATAAAGCATTAAGAACAAACTAGACTTACATCTATGAATAATTGGATGCTACAAACTGGACCAGTTTTTAGAATAAAATACAAGTGACAGACATTTCTAGACAGAAAACCGTGCTGATGAAGGCTGTGGTTTCCATATAAATCAATGAAAAAAAAGTCTGTCTTTTTCAATAAATAAATAAAAATCTTTCTTGCAATAGGGTGCAATTTAAGGTCGCTAAACCATAATGTATTTTTGTTGTTGAGTTAAAAAAAAACTTTGTGAGCACAGATAAAGCTCTCTAGAAATCAGCATAAATACCTTCTACAGAATCTAAGCATTATATTTTGAATGTGAGGCTAAAGTCTATTATAAAAGAAATAACAAACGAACACTTGGATGTGCTTTTCTCTTTAACCCATTTTAGTGATAGAAAAATACACTGTCAAGTTTGATATTTTAGATTAAAACCACAGGTACTTATCAGCTTTTCTAAACTGCATGCAGCATTGATTGAAATAGGACTGGTTAGCAGGTTACCAACAGTTACTGCAATTTCGATTTGCAGGTTCATATAAGCATATAAATGGATCCCCTACTGTATAGTAAGACTGTAAAAGCTTCACTTTAAGAAAGTGTAATAGTTTTCTTTGATTGCTTTTGTTCTTTTTGCTGTGTTAGTTATCCATTTTAAGAATCTCAAGGCACAGATAGCAGGTTATAGCTTTGTACTTAAAAGACAGTTTCTCACAGCTTCTTTGATGTGTGATGGGTCTTCAATGCATCAGCGACCTAAAACGCTATTTTAATTGCATCGTAATAGAGCTAAGGTAAGATTAGACAGTAAGGTGGTAATGTTAGTTTTTACTTAAGAAGATTTTACAATTTCAGCTATATCCAGAGGTTAACAATGCAGATGACAGAATGAAATAAGAAACTAGGGCCTAGATTTAGAGTTTGGCGTTAGCCGTGAAAACCAGCGTTAGAGGCTCCTAACGCTGGTTTTAGGCTACCGCCGGTATTTGGAGTCAGTCAGGAAAGGGTCTAACGCTCACTTTTCAGCCGCGACTTTTCCATACCGCAGATCCCCTTACGTCAATTGCGTATCCTATCTTTTCAATGGGATCTTCCAAACGCCGGTATTTCGAGTCGTTTCTGAAGTGAGCGTTAGAGCTCTAACGACAAAACTCCAGCCGCCGGAAAAAAGCAGGAGTTAAGAGCTTTCTGGGCTAACGCCGGTTCATAAAGCTCTTAACTACTGTACCCTAAAGTACACTAACACCCATAAACTACCTATGTACCCCTAAACCGAGGTCCCCCCACATCGCCGCCACTCGATTAAAATTTTTTAACCCCTAATCTGCCGACCGCCAACTACGTTATACTTATGTACCCCTAATCTGCTGCCCCTAACCCCGCCGACCCCTGTATTATATTTATTAACCCCTAATCTGCCCCCCACAACGTCGCCGCCAGCTACTTACAATAATTAACCCCTAATCTTCCGACCGCAAAGCGCCGCCACCTACGTTATCCCTATGTACCCCTAATCTGCTGCCCCTAACACCGCCGACCCCTATATTATATTTATTAACCCCTAATCTGCCCCCCTCAACGTCGCCGACACCTGCCTACACTTATTAACCCCTAATCTGCCGAGCGGACCTGAGCGCTACTATAATAAAGTAATTAACCCCTAATCCGCCTCACTGACCCTATCATAAATAGTATTAACCCCTAATCTGCCCTCCCTACCATCGCCGACACCTAACTTCAATTATTAACCCCTAATCTGACGACCGGAGCTCATCGCTACTATAATAAATGGATTAACCCCTAAAGCTAAGTCTAACCCTAACACTAACACCCCCTAACTTAAATATAATTTAAATCTAATGAAATTAATTAACTCTTATTAAATAAATTATTCCTATTTAAAGCTAAATACTTACCTGTAAAATAAATCCTAATATAGCTACAATAAAAATTATAATTACATTGTAGCTATTTTAGGATTAATATTTATTTTACAGGTAACTTTGTAATTATTTTAACCAGGTACAATAGCTATTAAATAGTTAAGAACTATTTAATAGCTAAAATAGTTAAAATAATTACAAAATTACCTGTAAAATAAATCCTAACCTAAGTTATAATTAAACCTAACACTACCCTATCAATAAATTAATTAAATAAACTACCTACAATTACCTACAATTAACCTAACACTACACTATCAATAAATAAATTAAATACAATTGCTACAAATAACTACAATTACATAAACTAACTAAAGTACAAAAAATAAAAAAGTATTTACCAACATTAGAAAAATATTACAACAATTTTAAACTAATTACACCTACTCTAAGCCCCCTAATAAAATAACAAAGACCCCCAAAATAAAAAATTCCCTACCCTATTCTAAATTAATAAATGTAAAAGCTCTTTTACCTTACCAGCCCTGAACAGGGCCCTTTGCGGGGCATGCCCCAAGAAAATCAGCTCTTTTGCCTGTAAAAAAAAACATACAATACCCCCCCCCAACATTACAACCCACCACCCACATACCCCTAATCTAACCCAAACCCCCCTTAAATAAACCTAACACTAAGCCCCTGAAGATCTTCCTACCTTGTCTTCACCATCCAGGTATCACCGATCCGTCCTGGCATCCGGTGCTGAAGAGGTCCAGAAGAGGCTCCAAAGTCTTCCTCCTATCCGGCAAGAAGAGGACATCCGGACCGGCAAACATCTTCTCCAAGTGGCATCTTCGATCTTCTTCCATCCGATGCGGAGCGGGTCCATCTTGAAGCAGCCGACGCGGATCCATCCTCTTCTTCCGTTGTCTCCCGACGAATGACGGTTCCTTTAAGGGACGTCATCCAAGATGGCGTCCCTCGAATTCCGATTGGCTGATAGGATTCTATCAGCCAATCGGAATTAAGGTAGGAATATTCTGATTGGCTGATGGAATCAGCCAATCAGAATCAAGTTCAATCCTATTGGCTGATCCAATCAGCCAATCAGATTGAGCTTGCATTCTATTGGCTGTTCCGATCAGCCAATAGAATGCGAGCTCAATCTGATTGGCTGATTGGATCAGCCAATCGGATTGAACTTGATTCTGATTGGCTGATTCCATCAGCCAATCAGAATATTCCTACCTTAATTCCGATTGGCTGATAGAATCCTATCAGCCAATCGGAATTCGAGGGACGCCATCTTGGATGACGTCCCTTAAAGGAACCGTCATTCGTCGGGAGACAACGGAAGAAGAGGATGGATCCGCGTCGGCTGCTTCAAGATGGACCCGCTCCGCACCGGATGGAAGAAGATCGAAGATGCCGCTTGGAGAAGATGTTTGCCGGTCCGGATGTCCTCTTCTTGCCGGATAGGAGGAAGACTTTGGAGCCTCTTCTGGACCTCTTCAGCACCGGATGCCAGGACAGATCGGTGATACCTGGATGGTGAAGACAAGGTAGGATGATCTTCAGGGGCTTAGTGTTAGGTTTATTTAAGGGGGGTTTGGGTTAGATTAGGGGTATGTGGGTGGTGGGTTGTAATGTTGGGGGGGGGGGGTATTGTATGGTTTTTTTTACAGGCAAAAGAGCTGATTTTCTTGGGGCATGCCCCGCAAAGGGCCCTGTTCAGGGCTGGTAAGGTAAAAGAGCTTTTACATTTATTAATTTAGAATAGGGTAGGGAATTTTTTATTTTGGGGGTCTTTGTTATTTTATTAGGGGGCTTAGAGTAGGTGTAATTAGTTTAAAATTGTTGTAATATTTTTCTAATGTTGGTAAATATTTTTTTATTTTTTGTAACTTAGTTCTTTTTTATTTTTTGTACTTTAGTTAGTTTATGTAATTGTAGTTATTTGTAGCAATTGTATTTAATTTATTTATTGATAGTGTAGTGTTAGGTTAATTGTAGGTAATTGTAGGTAGTTTATTTAATTAATTTATTGATAGGGTAGTGTTAGGTTTAATTATAACTTAGGTTAGGATTTATTTTACAGGTAAATTTGTTATTATTTTAACTAGGTAACTATTAAATAGTTCTTAACTATTTAATAGCTATTGTACCTGGTTAAAATAATTACAAAGTTACCTGTAAAATAAATATTAATCCTAAAATAGCTATAATATAATTATAATTTATATTGTAGCTATATTAGGATTTATTTTACAGGTAAGTATTTAGCTTTAAATAGGAATAATTTATTTAATAAGAGTTAATTAATTTCGTTAGATTTAAATTATATTTAAGTTAGGGGAGTGTTAGGGTTAGACTTAGCTTTAGGGGTTAATCCATTTATTATAGTAGCGATGAGCTCCGGTCGTCAGATTAGGGGTTAATAATTGAAGTTAGGTGTCGGCGATGTTAGGGAGGGCAGATTAGGGGTTAATACTATTTATGATAGGGTTAGTGAGGCGGGTTAGGGGTTAATAACTTTATTATAGTAGTGGTGCGGTCCGCTCGGCAGATTAGGGGTTAATAAGTGTAGGCAGGTGTCGGCGACGTTGAGGGGGGCAGATTAGGGGTTAATAAATATAATATAGGGGTCGGCGATGTTAGGGCAGCAGATTAGGGGTACATAGGGATAATGTAAGTAGCGGCGGTTTAAGGAGCGGCAGATTAGGGGTTAATAATAATATGCAGGGGTCAGCAATAGCGGGGGCGGCAGATTAGGGGTTAATAAGTGTAAGGTTAGGGGTGTTTAGACTCGGGGTACATGTTAGGGTGTTAGGTGCAGACGTAGGAAGTGTTTCCCCATAGGAAACAATGGGGCTGCGTTAGGAGCTGAACGCTGCTTTTTTGCAGGTGTTAGTTTTTTTTTCAGCTCAAACAGCCCCATTGTTTCCTATGGGAGAATCGTGCACGAGCACGTTTTTGAGGCTGGCCGCGTCCGTAAGCAACTCTGGTATCGAGAGTTGCATTTGCGGTAAAAATGCTCTACGCTCCTTTTTTGGAGCCTAACGCAGCATTTTTTTGAACTCTCGATACCAGAGTTAATTTTATGGTGCGGCCAGTAAAAAGCCCGCGGAGCGTTAACAGCCCATCTACCGCCAAACTCCAAATCTAGGCCAAAGAATTTACAAAGTGCTTGGATCGAAAAAATAAAAACAGGACTCTATAGAAAATTACTGTAGAAATGAGCACAGGTGTAGAAAAAAATTTATAGAGCATACATAGTTGTTTTCTCAAAAATATTTAAAGGGATACTAACCCCATTTTTTTATTTGATGATTCAGATAGAGCATGCAATTTTAAGCAACTTTCTAATTTACTCCTATTATCAATTTTTCTTCATTCACTTGATATTTTTATTTAAATAGCAGGAATATAAAGCTTAGGAACCAGCCCATTTTTTATTCAGATTTATGCTTGCTTAAATGTAGCCACCAATAAGCAAGTGCTATTAAGGGTGCTGAACCTAAAATGGGCCAGGTCCTAACCTTACATTCCTGCTTTTTTTTAAAAAGATAACAAGAGAACGAAGAAAAAATTATAATAGGAGTATATTAGAAAGTTGATTAAAATTGCATGCTCTATCTGAATCATGAAAGAAAATATTTGGGTTTAGTATCCCTTTAAGTGTATTGATAATACAATTACATTACATGCACTAAATTAGTTATGTAAAAACTATTCAGTTTGAAGCTAAAAGCATGAGGAATTCCAAGTTGCATACTAAGGTATTCATTTTTTATTGGCTAATATACACAAGTTTATAAAGGAAAAATATCCAACACAATATGATCTGCTTTACATCAAAAACAACAATTACATTTAAAAAAACAAGAAACCTAAATATTTATAAAAAAAAAAATGTATTGCTCTCTTTTAAACGTTCCCTTAAATATGTTAAAAAAGTATGTTCTTTCCACAATTAAACTGTGTGAATACATTAGGGTTCCTTTAGATCTAAAAACACATGGCTGATACTACTTCTATTACTATTATCATTAAAAATGTCATATTCATTGCTAGTGTCATAACTAGCAATTAGTAGACCCAGGGACAAAACTGGAGGTGGAGCCAGGTTTTAGACCATAATATATTTTTTTTCATGACATTTCCAAAGTAAAATTTTACCAGAGTTTGCAAAACACTTGTATACACTCAGGTGGGTTACATTAGCACATTGTGTACACCGTATACAAGGGAGCAGTAACGCTACAGCAAGGCTTCAACCCTTATTTTATGAAAATACATCAACCCTGTCATTTATATTCATTATTTTTGCTCAATCAATAACTCCAAGGAAAGTACTAGTTGCATTTATATAACTAGCCCTATCTTACAGTTAATTAAAGACACTGGTTTAAAAAAGAGATAGCAACAACAAGTAAAGCTTATTTTCTATCATATTTCAAATGTGGGGTCCAGTACATTGCAGAATCAGAAAGACCCCTTTGTGATAGGATAAGGGAGCATATCCTATCAATTGAACACCATAGCACTGATAGGAATAAAGATTTACCAATCCCAAAACATGTTTTAAACTGTAATGGTGCCAATCTAAGACATTTTAGCTACATAGGAATCAATAAATGTAAGATGTATTGGAGAGGTGGTAATACCCATAATGAAATTTTGAAAAAAGAAAGTAAATGGATCTTTCAATTAAAAACACTGACGCCGCAGGGTTTAAATCAAGAATTAGATTTAGGTTGTTACCTGTTAGAGTAATAAATCAAAACCCAATATTGTTAATAATAGAAAATATATTTTATATATTTGTTATGGTAAATCTGAACTAAATGGTTAGTTAGTATTCATATAGTGGTACTTGTATAATATTCTGATTCTATTATTGTTGCTAATACTATAAATGTTTGATATGCTTAACACTGAAAATATGTGAAATTATTTCAAAGTGATGTAAAAGATTGTAACATAAAAAGTGTAATCATTGTCCCATTTCTGTATTCTTTGGATTAAATATATTACCAAACTGTTTCAATTTAGATGTAACGTACCCACATTCTATGAAATATCCACTATGTTATTTAAAGAAATGTCCCTTTAAGAAGTAGGGATTATATCCCTTTAAGGGAGAGGTATAAATAGTATGCGGATACGTTAATTGGAATAGCTTGAAAAAAAAGCAATTAATGCCGAAACGTGTTGCTCCTATTATTGTCCGCACCCGGCTTCCGTAGTTGGTGTATACTGTGAGGGGCTTTTAGCAGTTTGCGGTTTGAAAGTTTCCTTCGGCAATGAACGCTGGATGAATATATCCTGCCTGAAAAGGAGAATGAGAGGACAAAAAGGAATACAATTTTAAAGCTGTTACATTTTTGTTCTGTCTGCAGCAACCAAACCCCATCTATGCCGATCCGTTTCAAGCCACAGCGAAGCATTGCGGGCTCATCTGTATCACTCCTCTAATCTGTTATATGGATTACACATTATTTTATATGTCTGTTTTATATGTCTGTTTTAACACTGTTATTTAATGTCAATTGATGAATTTGAATTGTAATACTTTTATTGCAACATTTCTTTTATATTCTTTGATGTGATATGAAATTACATTTTCTACTTTATTTATTTTTTTACTTTATTATATCATTGTAAATTTGCATAACCAACAAATGCATGATAAGAAGACAATGCAATAGCACTTAGTCTGAACTTCAAATGAGTAGTAGATTTTTGTTAAATAAATTGCAAAGTTGTGTCTATTTCCCCTCCCCCTGTATCATGTGACAGTCATCAGCCAATCACAAGTGCATATATGTATGTTCTGTGAATTCTTGCACATGCTCAGTAGGAGCTGGTGACTCAAAAAGGATAAATCTAAAAAGACTGTGCACATTTTATTAATGGAAGTAAATTGGAAAGTTGTTTAAAATTGCATGATCTATCTGAATCATGAAGTTTAATTTTGACTTGAGTGTCCCTTTAAGCTTTTTGATAACAGCACAGTAGGGATTTCTATTAAGAGATTACTAGAGATAAACTTTCCTTTGTCTACAATTTTTTAAGGGACTAGGGGAATACCTTATATTTTAACTACTGTATTATATTAGTGCGTTTTGCTCTGCTGTGACTATGGGCTATATTTATCAAAGCTGAGGCGTACAGTGGCACGTATACGCGCCCCTGTACACCTCAGCTCGCCTGTGGCGGGGAGAAATTACCCGCAGGTAATCAACATTGCACACGAGTGCAATTTTGCGCTCACGTGCAATACCGCCCCCTGCCCGCACACAGGCAATCACGCACATGCAGAAGCTGTCAATCTCCTCGGTCGGACTCGACTGCAGAGATTGAATTTCGCCACCTTAGAGGTGGCGAAGAGGTTAAGGAAGCAGCGGTCTAGTGACCGCTGCTTGATAAATTACGGTGAGCAAGTTCATGTGAGAACTTGCAGCCGTAGGGCTTTGGTAAATCGAGCCCTATATCAGTACTTGGTAACTATAATTACTGAACTGCTGTATCCCCTGTGTCGTAGCTCAGATATATTATAAATCTACATTTAAACTACGGATGTGCATTTGTACATATGGATATTCATTTTGTTGTAAAAAAACAAATATCCGAATGTGGGCTAGATTAGAAGTGGTATGGTAACTTTCACTCATATTACAAGTTGAAAGGAAACATGACTGAAGTCCTCACATAAAGGGTTAGGGCTAAATTAAAAAATGCACCAAACACAACATAAATACATTGAAATAAACTGTTACACTCAAATATACAATATCTAATAAATAATATACATATAAATATTAACAAAAATAATTATAAGGGTTAAAAGGTATATGGCATATTACAAGGTATTAGAATGGAAAGGGCTATAATGGATATATACATACATATGCATGTCTAAATATGTGTGTGTATGTATATATACATATGTATGTGTGTGTATTTATGTGTTTATATGTGTATATATGTATAAACATATATATATATATATATATATATATACACATATAAACACATAAATACACATGTATACACATATATACATATGCATATTTATTTTGGAGCTCTTTCCACTCAAATACCTGAAATCAAGAAAAATCATTTTTAATAAATTGTAATATTTAATAATGTGTTTTTGTGTCTATGTATTTTTAAATAGATATTTATTTATATATATATATATATATAAATATATATATATATATATATATATAATTTAACAGATGGAGAGCACTCTCACTTCGTAGAACAACTTGCCAGGGTGCATGCAGAGAAAAACATCAATTAACAGTGGCTTGCACTCGCTGGTCTTTTCAAAAACGTGCCTTTATTGTAACATTTCAGGGACCGTATCCCCTTCCTCAGATTTCAGGGACCGTATCCCCTTCCTCAGATGGAAGGGGATACGGTCCCCGAATTGTTACAATAAAGGCACATTTTTTAAAAGACCAGCGAGAGAAAGACACTGTTTATTGGTATATATATATATATATATATATACAATATATATATATATATATATATATATATATATATATATATATATATATATATATATATATATATATACTGTAGGTATAAATATATATTTTGCAAAAATTCATCAGATATATAAATAAATATCTGTTTAAAAATAAATAGAAAATTTTCTTCTATGTTAAGAACATTGGAATGTAAAATATTCATAGCTACTTTCAGGTTATCGCAGTTGGTCTAACTAAGTGTCAGGTTAGCGCACGAGTGATAAGTGTTAGGTTTTTTCAGTTTGAGCACTCCATTGAAGTCTATGGGGAGAAGAAGGTTGAGATCTGTGCATATCCTAAAGGGGCTAACTAATTGAAAATAGTTTGCAAAAAAAAAATTGTTTAAAAATTAATGGCAAGAATTTTAAAATAATTTTCAAAAATAAGCAAAATGAATTACATAGCTAATCTGCCTAGAGCAGCTAACTCCACCCCTCTTATCAGTGTTTAGACACAGGCATTGTATTTCAACTGAGTTTCCAGCTTCTATGCATGCTCCAGCAGATAATTCCTATGCACTTTTGCATTCTACTAAAACAACACTAGATATAGATACAGCCATAAAAGGAATTGTGTGTGGGGAGGTAGAGCTTTACAATTCAGAAACTAAAAAGAAAGGGTTAATGGCGAGGCACTGCAGTATAAATTTGCAGTTAACGTAATTAAAGTAGATATTATATTATTTTGTCTCTATCCCAACTAGTTTTATGTCCCTTTAACGAGGACACCATATCCGTCCTCAAATCAACGTACATTGATTTTCACTCATTCGCAAACATTTTACTTTCAACTTATAATACACTTGCCAACCTTCTCGAATTAAAAGTTTACTTCTGGCTGTGTTTGCACGAGAGCAAAAGCACTAAATAGTGCACCATGTGTAATCTAGCCCAGAATGCATTAACTAATTTAAATAATAACTAATATAATTAATGAGTTTATCCGTTATTCTTTAAATTAGGTGTATTAATTACCTGTAGTGCTCTGGGGAGGCACATAGACTTATAGACTCCTGGGTCACAGAAATAGGAGCATTAGCCCAATGTGTTTAGATGGAGGAACCTATATAGTAGGCTAAAATATGTGTCTAGAGTTTGTTATGGCTCTTGTTCGGAGAGGGTTTGTCTGCTATTTTGAAGGCTGGACTGATATACTGCAGGGAAGTTTTGTGAAAAGACATTCTTTGCCAAAGAGGCTATCTCTGGGGTGGCAATATGTTTATATTCGAATTCGAATGTTAGAATGAATGTTATTGTAGAAATTCGATGTACATAATAGAATGTTGATAAGAACGAATATTCTTAAAAATTCTATTATCAAATATTATTTACAGTTTTTGAATGTGACATTCGAATTCGAATATGACATTCGAATTTGAATTTGACATTCAAATTCGAATGTGATATTCAAATTATGAATATTACATTTATAAAACACAGTTGTAGACTAGATATACTATTTTGAATTTGAATGTCACATTCAAATTCGAATGTCACATTCGAATTCGAATATTACATTTATAAAACACAATATTAGACTAGAAATACTATTTCGAATTTGAATGTTACATTCATATTTGAATGCTACATTCGAATTTGAATGTAACATTCAAATTCGAAATAGTATTTCTAGTCTAATATTGTGTTTGATAAATGTAATATTCTAATTTAAATGTGACATTCGAATTTGAATGTGACATTCAAATTCAAAATAGTATATCTAGTCTACAACTGTGTTTTATAAATGTAATATTCATAATTTGAATATCACATTTGTAGACTAGATATACTATTTTGAATTTGAATGTCACATTCAAATTCGAATGTCACATTTAAATTCGAATATTACATTTATAAAACACAATATTAGACTAGAAATACTATTTCGAATTTGAATGTTACATTCGAATTCAAATGTAGCATTCAAATTCGAATGTAGCATTCAAATTCGAATATTACATTTATTAAACAGTTATAGACTAGAAATACTATTTCGAATTTGAATGTTACATTCGAATTCGAATGTAGCATTCAAATTCGAATATTACATTTAAAAAACACAGTATTAGACTAGAAATACTATGGGGGGGTAGTTATCAACGCGTCTAATTTACCTGCCTTCGCCGGTTCAATACGCCCGCCTAAGCTCGCCTACCATCGCCGCCGCGGACCTGCAAAATTTCGCCTAAATTATTAATAAATCTGTCAAAAAGCCGCGCACCAAGTACGGGGCGATGAGCAGCGGATTGTGAGAGTTATCACTCATCCGATCTCGCTGCTCTTCGGCTTTTTTACAGCTTTATTGCTAGCCTGTCACTAAGCACCCACACTAACTACACTGTTCTACCCCCTATACCGGCGCCCCCGGAGCCCCCCGCAACTCAATAAAGTTACTAACCCCTAAACCACCGCTCCTAGACCCCGCCACAACTCTTATAAATGTATTAACCACTAAACCGCTGCTCCCGGACACCGCCGCCACCTACATTATACCTACTAACCCCTATCCTGCCCCCCCTATACCGCCGCCCTCTATAATAAAGTTATTAACCCCTATCCTGTGGATCCCGGAACCCGCCACAACTAAATAAATAGTTTAACCCCTAAACCGTCGCTCCCGGACCTTGCCGCAACTAAATAAATAGTTTAACCCCTAAACCGCCGCTCCCGAACCCCGCCGCAACCTATCTTAAACTTATTAACCCCTATCCTGCCCCCCCTACACCGTCGCCACCTATAATAAATTTATTAACCCCTATCCTGCCCCCCCTACACCGCCACCACTGTAATAAATTTATTAACCCCTAAACCTATGTCTAACACTAAACCTAACATCCCCCTAACTTAAATATTAATTAAATAAATCTAAATAATATTTCTATTATTAACTAAATGAATCCTATTTAAAACTAAATACTTACCTATAAAATAAACCCTAATATAGCTACAATATAAATAATAATTATATTGTAGCTATCTTAGGATTTATTTTTATTTTACAGGCAACTTTCAATTTATTTTAACTAGGTACAATAGCTATTAAATAGTTATTAACTATTTAATAGCTTACCTAGCTAAAATAAAGAGAAATTTACCTGTAAAATAAATCCTAACCTAAGTTACAATTACACCTAACACTACACTATACTTTAATAAAGTATTTCTATTTAAAACTAAATACTTACCTGTAAAATAAACCCTAAGATAGCTACAATATAATTAATAATTACATTGTAGCTATTTTAGGATTTATGTTTATTTTACAGGTAACTTTGTATTTATTTTAGCTAGTTAGAATAGTTATTAAATAGTTATTAACTATTTAATAACTACCTAGCTAAAAGAAATACAAAATTACCTGTAAAATAAATCCTAACCTAAGTTACAATTAAACCTAACACTACACTATCATTAAATTAATTAAATAAATTAGCTACAAATAACTAAAATTAAATACAATTACATAAACTAACTAAAGTACAAAAAATAAAAAAGCTAAGTTACAAAAAATAAAAAATATAAGTTACAAACATTTCAAAAATATTACAACAATTTTAAGCTAATGCCCTACCCTATTCTAAATTACAAAAGTTCAAAGTTCTTTTACCTTACCAGCCCTTAAAAGGGCCTTTTGCGGGGCATGCCCCAAAGAAAACAGCTCTTTTGCCTGTAAAAGAAAAATACAACCCCTCCAACGTTAAAACCCACCACCCACATACCCCTAATCTAACCCAAACCCCCCTTAAATAAACCTAACACTACCCCCCTGAAGATCATCCTACCTTGAGTCGTCTTCACTCAGCCGAGCCACCGATGGAACTGAAGAGGAGATCCGGAGCGGCAGAAGTGATCCTCCAAGGGGCACTGAAGAAGTCTTCCATCCGATGAAGTGATCCTCCAAGCGGCGCTGAAGAAGTCTTCCATCCGATGAAGTGATCCTCCAAGCGGCGCTGAAGAAGTCTTCCATCCGGGCGATGTCATCTTCCAAGCGGGGTCTTCAATCTTCTTTCTTCAGGATCCATCTTCATCCCGCCGACGCGGAACATCCTTCTTCCCCGACGGACTAACGACGAATGAAGGCTCCTTTAAGGGACGTCATCCAAGATGGCGTCCCTTCAATTCCGATTGGCTGATAGGATTCTATCAGCCAATCAGAATTAAGGTAGGAAAAATCTGATTGGCTGATTGAATCAGCCAATCAGATTGAGCTTGCATTCTATTGGCTGATCGGAACATCCTGAAGAAAGAAGATTGAAGACCCCGCTTGGAAGATGACTTCGCCCGGATGGAAGACTTCTTCAGCACCGCTTGGAGGATCACTTCATCGGATGGAAGACTTCTTCAGCGCCCCTTGGAGGATCACTTCTGCCGCTCCGGATCTCCCCTTCAGTTCCATCGGTGGCTCGGCTGAGTGAAGACGACTCAAGGTAGGATGATCTTCAGGGGGTAGTTTTAGGTTTATTTAAGGGGGGTTTGGGTTAGATTAGGGGTATGTGGGTGGTGGGTTTTAACGTTGGGGGGGGTTGTATTTTTCTTTTACAGGCAAAAGAGCTGTTTTCTTTGGGGCATGCCCCGCAAAAGGCCCTTTTAAGGGCTGGTAAGGTAAAAGAGCTTTGAACTTTTGTAATTTAGAATAGGGTAGGGCATTTTTTTATTTTGGGGGGCTTTGTTATTTTATTAGGGGGCTTAGATTAGGAGTAATTAGCTTAAAATTGTTGTAATATTTTTGAAATGTTTGTAACTTATATTTTTTATTTTTTGTAACTTAGCTTTTTTATTTTTTGTACTTTAGTTAGTTTATGTAATTGTATTTAATTGTAGTTATCTGTAGCTAATTTATTTAATTAATTTAATGATAGTGTAGTGTTAGGTTTAATTGTAACTTAGGTTAGGATTTATTTTACAGGTAATTTTGTATTTCTTTTAGCTAGGTACATATTAAATAGTTAATAACTATTTAATAACTATTCTAACTAGCTAAAATAAATACAAAGTTACCTGTAAAATAAACATAAATCCTAAAATAGCTACAATGTAATTATTAATTATATTGTAGCTATCTTAGGGTTTATTTTACAGGTAAGTATTTAGTTTTAAATAGAAATACTTTATTAAAGTATAGTGTAGTGTTAGGTGTAATTGTAACTTAGGTTAGGATTTATTTTACAGGTAAATTTCTCTTTATTTTAGCTAGGTAAGCTATTAAATAGTTAATAACTATTTAATAGCTATTGTACCTAGTTAAAATAAATTGAAAGATGCCTGTAAAATAAAAATAAATCCTAAGATAGCTACAATATAATTATTATTTATATTGTAGCTATATTAGGGTTTATTTTATAGGTAAGTATTTAGTTTTAAATAGGATTCATTTAGTTAATAATAGAAATATTATTTAGATTTATTTAATTAATATTTAAGTTAGGGGGGTGTTAGGTTTAGTGTTAGACTTAGGTTTAGGGTTTAATAAATTTATTACAGTGGCGGCGGTGTAGGGGGGGCAGGATAGGGGTTAATAAATTTATTATAGGTGGCGACGGTGTAGGGGGGGGCAGGATAGGGGTTATTAGGTATTATGTAGGTGGTGGCGGTGTCCGGGAGCGGCGGTTTAGGGGTTAATACATTTATAAGAGTTGAGGCGGGGTCTAGGAGCGGCGGTTTAGGGGTTACTAACTTTATTTCGTTGCGGGGGGCTCCGGGGGCGCCGGTATAGGGGGTTAACATATTTATTATAGTGGCGGCAGGTCCGGGAGTGGCGTTTTAGGGGTTAATCAGTTTATTATAGTTGCAGTGGGCTCCGGGAGCGGCAGTTTAGGGGTTAATCAGTTTATTATAGTTGCGATGGGCTCCGGCTGTGGTGGGCTCCGGGAGCGGCGGTTTAGGGGGAAAACACTTTATTTAGTTGCGGCGGTGTAGGGCGGGACAGATTAGGGGTGTTTAGACTCGGGGTACATGTTAGGGTGTTAGGTGCAGACAGCTCCCATAGGAATCAATGGGATGTCTGGCAGCAGCGAACATGAACTTTCGCTATGGTCAGACTCCCATTGATTCCTATGGGATCCGCCACCTGCAGGGCGGCGGATTGAAAACCAGGTACGCTGGGCCAGAAAAGTGCAGAGCGTACCTGCTAGTTTTTTGATAACTAGCAAAAGTAGTCAGATTGTGCCGCACTTTTGTGCGGAACATCTGGAGTGACGTAAGAATCGATCTGTGTCAGATCGAAGCTTACGTCACAAAATTCTACTTTTGCCGGTCTCTAGCCTTTGATAACTAAGGCGAATCAGCCTCGCCACAAATACGCTGCGGAATTCCAGCGTATTTGAGGTTGACGGCTTGATATTACATTTATTAAAGGGACAGTCTAGGCCAAAATAAACTTTCATAATTCAGATAGAGCATGTAATTTTAAACAATTTTCCAATTTACTTTTATCACCAATTTTGCTTTGTTCTCTTGGTATTCTTTGTTGAAAGCTTAACCTAGGAGGTTCATATGCTAATTTCTTAGACCTTGAAGCCCACCTCTTTCAGATTGCATTTTAACAGTTTTTCACCACTAGAGGGTGTTAGTTCACGTATTTCATATAGAGAACACTGTGCTCGTGCACGAGAAGTTATCTGGGAGCCAGCACTGATTGGCTAGACTGCAAGTCTGTCAAAAGATCTGAAAAAGGGGCAGTTTGCAGAGGCTTAGATACAAGATAATCACAGAGGTTAAAAGTATATTATTATAACTGTGTTGGTTATGCAAAACTGGGAAATGGGTAAGAAAGGGATTATCTATCTTTTAATACAATAAAAATTCTGGTGTAGACTGTCCCTTTAAACACAGTTGTAGACTAGAAATACTATTTCGAATTCAAAACTTACATCCGAATTCGAATATTACATTTAGAAATATAATGAATACATAGATAAACATTCTATTATTCGAACAAATATTTTCACATTTTATTGAAAAATTCGAAAACAAAAATTTGAAAATAGAATGTTAGAATGTTATATAAACATTCAAAATTCAATTAGAACGAACGAATGTATCAATATTCATTTAAAATTTTGAATTTTTAGAAACATTCGCCCATCCCTAGTGGCAACTAACTACAAAACAAGCTATTATTGGTTCTTTGATTTGAGCATTTATCTGTAAATTATGGCCTTTGGGACATAGTCTTCCTAATGTCAAGATGAGGAATCCAGACATGGACCAGTTGTCCAATATTCCCAGAGGGATACGCTGCATCTTGATAATGATATCATAATGATACCATACTAAGCTAAATGGCAAAAGAAGCTGCTCCTGGTGTGGTAACAAACCATAGAACAGGTTATAATGTTATTGATTGTTTCTTAGTTTTAGCACTTCTCTCTTTTTGTATATGTAAATTATGACCCTTGAGGAATAGTCTCCTTAATGTGCATATATATAGACATGGCTGCATCTCTCTTACAAGGCATGCACTAGGCCGGCATGTACATCTGGAGTTTGCCTTGTCTCTTGTTCGGAGAAGGGTTGCCAAAAGTTCCTCTCTGAAAAAGGCTCATTTTGGGCAAAAGAGGCTTTCCATGGAATGGTAACTAACAATATAACAATGTTATTGTTTATTTGATGGCTAAGAATTTCTCTCTTTTTGTATATGGAAAATACAACCTTTCGGGAAATGTCTTTAAGGGTGGTGGGGAAAATCAGATGTGGACCTGTTGCACAGTATGCATAGAGGTATTTGGCTATGCCTCACTGACGGGTCCTACAGTAACTAACTATAGAACAAGCTATCATGCTGTTGTTCATTCCCTGGTTTGAGCACTTCTTTCTTTTTGTATATGCATCTTTAATATCTAGCCCGCAAGTAGGTCCTGTGGATCAGAACTCGCAAACAAATTAAAAGCATTAGTAAAAGACAGGAACACAATGAAAAAAAAAATCTCTCTTCAGGATCTGCTTCAAAGTAGATATGTGCAACGCTAAAAAATTTGTTTCGTTTTCATTAGTTAAGTAAATAAATAATTTTGTTTTGGCAAATTAGTTATGTTAAGTTAAATACGGCTAGATTACAAGTTTTGTCGGTAAAAACTTGCGGAGCTAACGCTTCTTTTTTTTCCAGCGCACACTTTAAACAACACTGGTATTACAAGTTTTCTGAATGGCTGTGTTAGCCTCAGAAAAGTGAGCGTTGAGCAAAATTTAGCTCCACTTCTACCTGTAATACCAGCGTTGCTTACGGTAGCGGTAAGCTGGAAAAACGTGCTTGTGCATGATTTCCCCATAGGATACAATGGGGCTGAGCTGGCTGCAAAAAAGCAGCGTTCAGCTCTTAACGCAGCCCCATTGTTTCCTATGGGGAAACACTTTCTAAGTCTACACCTAACACCCTAACATGAACCCTGAGTCTAAACACCCCTAACCTTACACTTATTAACCTAATCTGCCGCCCCCAACATCGTCGCCACCTGCATTATACTATTAACCCCTAATCTGCCGCTGCGGACACCGCCGCCACCTACATTATCCCTATGAACCCCTATTCTGCTGCCCCTAACATCTCCGAAACCTATATTATATTTATTAACCCCTAATCTGCCCTCCCTAACATCGCCGCCACCTACCTAAAATTATTAACCCCTAATCTCCCACCTCCAACGTCGCCGCTACTATAATAAAGTTATTAACCCCTAAACCTAAGTCTAACCCTAACACCCCCCTAACTTAAATATAATTTAAATAAAACGAGATAAAATTACTATAATTAAATAAATTAATCCTATTTAAAACTAAATACTTACCTATAAAATAAACCCTAAGATAGCTATAATATAATTAATAATTACATTGTAGCTATTTTAGGATTTATATTTATTTTACAGGCAACTTTGTATTTATTTTAAATAGGTACAATAGCTATTAAATAGTTAATAACTATTTAATAGCTACCTAGTTAAAATAATTACAAAATTACCTGTAAAATAAATCCTAACCTAAGTTACAAATACACCTAACACTACACTATCATTAAATTAATTAAATAAGTTAACTACAATTATCTAACATAAAATACAATTAAATAAACTAAACTATATTACAAAAAAACACACTAAATTACAAAAAATTAAAAAATATTACAAGAATTTTAATCTAATTACACCTAATCTAGGCCCCCTAATACAATAATAATAAAAAAAATAATAATAAAATTCCCTATCCTAAACTAAATTACAAAGTAATCAGCTCTTTTACCAGCCCTTAAAAGGGTTTTTTGCGGGGCATTGCCCCAAAGTAATCAGCTCTTTTACCTGTAACAAAACCAAATGCAATACCCCCCCCCACATTACAACCAACCACCCACACACCCCTACTCTAAAACCAACCGATCCCCCCTTAAAAAAACCTAACACTACCCCATTAAAGATCACCCTACCTTGAGCCGTCTTCAGCCAGCCGGGCACCGATGGGACAGAAGAGGACATCCGGACCGGCACAAGTCTTCATCCGATCTGGCCAGAAGTCTTCATCCGATTGGGGCAGAAGAGGTCTTCCATCCAGCAGAAGTCTTCATCCAAGCAGCATCTTCTATCTTCAATCAATCAGAGTGGAGCGGGTCCATCTTCTATCCAGCCGACACGGAGCCATCCTCTTCTTCCGATGTCCTAACGAAGAATGACAGTTCCTTTAAATGATGTCATCCAAGATGGCATCCCTCGAATTCCGGTTAATTCTATTGGCTGATCTAATCAGCCAATTGGATTGAACTTCAATCCGATTGGCTGATTAAATCAACCAATCGGAATTTTCCTACCTTAATTCCGATTGGCTGATAGAATCCTATCAGCCAATTGGAATTCGAGGGACGCCATCTTGGATGATGTCATTTAAAGGAACCGTCATTCTTGGTTAGGACATCGGAAGAAGAGGATGGCTCCACGTCGGCTGGATAGAAGATGGACCCTCTCTGCTCCGATTGATTGAAGATAGAAGATGCCGCTTGGATGAAGACTTCTGCTGGAGGGAGGACCTCTTCTGCCCCGATCGGATGAAGACTTCTGGCCGGAACGGATGAAGACTTGTGCCGGTCCGGATGTCCTCTTCTGTCCCATCGGTGCCCGGCTGGCTGAAGACGGCTCAAGGTAGGGTGATCTTCAATTGGGTAGTGTTAGGTTTTTTTAAGGGGGGATCGGTTGGTCGCCATCCCCCCCACATCACCGCCACTAAATAAACCTATTAACCCCTAAACCTCCATTCCCCAACATCGCCGACACTAGCTAAACCTATTAACCCCTAAACCACCATTCCCTGACATTGCCAACACTAAGTAAACCGATTAACCACTAAACTGCAGTTCCCCTACATCGTCAACACTAAATAAACCTATTAATCCTTAAACCGCCGTTCCCAAACTTGCCAACACTAACTAAACCTATTAACCCCTAAACCGCAGTTCCCCAACATCACCGACACTAACTAAACCTATTAACCCCTAAATCGCAGTTCCCCAATATCGCCGACACTAACTAAACCTATTAACCCCTAAACCGCCTTACACTCACATTGCCAACACTAACTGAAACACTAAATAAACCTATTAAGCCCTAAACCACCATACACCCACATGGCCAACACTAACTAAACCTATTAACCCCTAAACTGCCGCCACCCATATTGCAACAATCTAAATTAAACTATATTAACCCCTAAACCTAACACCCCCTAACTTTAACATAATTAAAATAGACCTAAATTAAAGTTACAATTATTAACTAACTACCTATTTAAAAATAAATACAAACTTACCTGTGAAATAAAAATAAAACCTAAGCTAGCTACAAAATAACTATTTACTAACTACCTAGTTAAAATAAATACAAACTTACCTGTGAAATAAAAATAAAACATAAGCTTACACTAATAAAACCTAACATTTCTAAAAAAATAATAAAACCTAACATTACTAAAAGTACAAAAGCTAAGATTACTAAAAAATTTAAACTACAATTACAAAAAATAATAAACACTAAAATTAAAAAAATAAAATAAATACCATTACGAAAAATAACCAACGAAATTATCCAAAACAATAAAAATTATTCCTATTCTATTACCCTGTTTTAAAAAAAATAAAAAACCTCCCCAAAATAAAAAAACCCTAATCTATAATTTACTTAAAAGGGCCTTTTGTAGGGCATTGCCCTAAAGTTAACAGCTCTTTTGCAAAAAAATAAAAACAAACCCCCCCCCCTAACATTACAAACCCCACCCACCAAACCCACAAAATAAAAATAAACATAATCTACCCTTTGCCCCAAAAAGGGCATTCAGCTCTTTTTCGGCCCATTACAAATAAAAAATCTAATCTAATAAAAAAAACACCCCAAAAATAAAAAAAATCCCATTACCAAAAATAACAAACAAACTTATCCAAAATAATAAAAATTATTCCTGTTCTAATACCCCATTTTAAAAAAGAAACACCCCAAAATAAAAAAAACCTAATCTATAATAAACTACCAATAGCCCTTAAAGGGCCTTTTGTAGGGCATTACCCTAAAGTTAAAGGGACAGTCAACACCAGAATATTTGTTGTTGAAAAAGAAAGATAATCCCTTTATTACCCATTCCCCAGTTTTGCATATCCAAGACTGTTATAGAAATACACTTTTTACCTCTGTGATTACCTTGTATCTATGCCTCTGCAAACTGCCCCCTTTTTTCAGTTCTTTTGACAGACTTGCATTTTAGCCAATCAGTGCTCACTCCAGGGTAACTTCACGTGCATGAGCTCAATGTTATCTATATGAAACACATGAACTAACACCCTCTAGTGGTCAAAATGCATTTAGATTAGAGGCAGTCTTCAAGGTCTAGAAATTAGTATATGAACCTCCTAGGTTTAGCTTTCAATACCAAGAGAACAAAGCAAAATTGGTGATAAAAGTAAATTGGGAAGTTGTTTAAAATTGCATTCCCTATTTAGATCATGAAAGTTTTTTTTTACCTGAATGTCCCTTTAACAGCTCTTTTGCTAAAAAAAATTACAACAAACACCCTTAACATTATAAACCCCCACCCCCCAACCCACAAAATAAAAAAAACAACTAATCTAACCATTACCCTGAAAACGCAATTTGTATGGGCATTGCCCTTAAAAGGGCATTCAGCTCTTTTACTGCGCTTAAAAGGGCATTCAGCTCTTTTTCATCCCATTAAAAAAAAGCCCTAATCTAAAGAAAAACACCCAAAAAAATTATAAATATAAAAGGGGTACCTTGCATTCAATCTTCAGTGTGCAGTGGTCGATCGCATGAAGAGGACCTCCATGTCGGACCGATGGAACTCCACCTGGACCTCTGCCTCCGCGCATCCACCGACTGCTCCGCCTCCACTGGGATGAAGAAGATAGAAGATGCTGGTCCCGCGATAAATGAAGATGGAGCCGTCTGGATGAAGATTTAAGCAGCTCTCATTCCTATTGGCTGATTTGAATTTTTCAGCCAATAGGAATGCAACGGTACCCCAATATAAAAGGGATCTCTTGCATTTAATCATCAGTGTGCGGCAGTCCATCGCATGAAGAGGACCTCCACGTCGGATCGATGGAACTCCACCTGGACCTCCGCCTCAGCGCATCCACTGACCGCTCCGCCTCTGCAGGGATAAAGAAGATAGAAGATAACGGGCCCATTAAGGATGAAGATTGAGCCGCCTGGATGAAGATGCTTTGCCGCTGGGATGAAGATCTTTAGCCGGACTTCAGCAACTGTGAGCACCGGTTTTGGGGTTAGTGTATTTTTTTTGGGTGTTTTTTTGTTGTTAGATTAGGGCTTTTTTATTTTAATGGGCTGAAAGAGAGCTTAATGCCATTTAAGGGCAGTAAAAGAGCTGAATGCCTTTATAAGGGCATTGCCCATACAAATGCCCTATTCAGGACAATGGGTATTTTTTTTGCACGTTATTGTCACCGCTCACTTACCTACAGCGCTGGTATTACAGGTTTTTATAAACCTGGCGTTAAAAGACAAGAAATGAGCGTAGAGCAAAATTGTGCTCCACACCGCACTCCAATGCCAGCGCTGCTTAAGTCAGTGGTGAGCTGGTTGTACGTGCTCATGCACGATTTCCCCATAGACATCAAAGGGGAGAGCCCGCTAAAAAAAAGCCTAACACCTGCAAAAAAGCAGCGTAAAGCTCTGTAACGCAGCGCCATTGATTCCTATGGGGAACCACATTTTATGTTTACACCTAAAACCCTAACATAAACCCAGAGTCTAAACACCCCTAATCTTACATTTATTAACCCCTAATCTGCCCCCCCCCCAACATCCCCGACACCTACATTATACTTATTAACCCCTAATCTGCCACTCCGGACATCGCCGCCACTATAATAAACATATTAACCCCTAAACCACCTAACTCCCGTATCGTAAACACTAGTTAAATATTATTAACCTCTAATCTGCTGTCCCTAACATCACCACCACCTACCTACATTTATTAACCCTTAATCTGCCGCCCCCCAATGTCGCCGCCACTATACTATATTTATTAACCCCTAAACCTAAGTCTAACCCTAACCCTAACACCCCCTAACTTAAATATAATTAAAATAAATCTAAATAAAACCTACAATTAATAACTAAATAATTCCTATTTAAAACTAAATACTTACCTGTAAAATAAACCCTAAGCTAGCTACAATATAACTAATAGTTACATTGTATCTAGCTTAGGTTTTATTTTTATTTTACAGGCAAGTTTGTATTTATTTTAAATAGGTAGAATAGTTACTAAATGGTTATTAACTATTTAATAACTACCTAGCTAAAATAAATACAAATTTACCTGTAAAATAAAACCTAACCTAAGTTACACTAACACCTAACACTACACTACAATTAAATAAATTACCTAAATTAAATACAATTAACTAAATTAAATACAATTATCTAAATTACAAACAAAAAAAACACTAATTTACACAAAATAAAAAACTAATTACAAGAGATTTAAACTAATTACACCTAATCTAATAGCCTATCAAAATAAAAAAGCCCCCCCAAAATAAAAAAAAAACCTAGCATAAACTAAACTGCCTATAGCCCTTAAAAGGGCCTTTTGCGGGGCATTGCCCCAAAGAAATCAGTTATTTTACCTGTAAAAAAAAATACAAACAACCCCCCAACAGTAAAACCCACCACCTACACAACTGATTAGGGCATTCATAAATCATGTGTAATATGTCTGGGTTATATATAGAGCATTTTATGCATTTGTTTTCTATTTCTTTATTCCATTTCTGAACCCTCTTAGGAGTTAGATAATCTTGATGCATGAGCTCTTTTACCTGTAAAAAAAAATACAAACAACCCCCAACAGTAAAACCCACCACCCACACAACCAACCCCCCAAATAAAATCCTAACTAAAAAAAACTAAGCTCCCCATTGCCCTGAAAAGGGCATTTGGATGGGCATTGCCCTTAAAAGGGCATTTAGCTCTATTGCAGTTCAAAGCCCTAACCTAAAAATAAAACCCACCCAATAAACCCTTAAAAAAACCTAACACTAACCCCTGAAGATCCACTTACAGTTTTGAAGAACCGACATCCATCCTCAATGAAGCCCAGGAGAAGTCTTCATCCAAGCCGGGAGAAGTGGTCAGAAGTCTTCATCCAGACGGCATCTTCTATCTTCATACATCCGGCGCGGAGCGGGTCCATCTTCAAGACATCCGGCACGGAGCATCCTCTTCTGCCGATGACTACCCGACGAATGAAGGTTCCTTTAAGAGACGTCATTCAAGATGGTGTCCCTTAGATTCCGATTGGCTGATAGAATTCTATCAGCCAATCTGAATTAAGGTTGAAAAAATCCTATTGGCTGATGCAATCAGCCAATAAGATTGAACTTCAATCCTATTGGCTGATCCAATCAGCTAATAGGATTGAGCTCGCATTCTATTGGCTGTTTTTTTATTAGATTAGGTGTAATTAGTTTAAATCTCTTGTAATTTGTTTTTTATTTTGTGTAATTTAGTGTTTGTTTTTTTGTAATTTAGATAATTCTATTTAATTTAGTTAATTGTATTTAATTTAGGTAATTTATTTAATTGTAGTGTAGTGTTAGGTGTTAGTGTAACTTAGGTTAGTAAGTATTTAGTTTTAAATAGGAATTATTTAGTTAGTAATTGTAGGTTTTATTTAGATTTATTTAGTGGCGGCGACATTGGGGGCAGCAGATTAGGGGTTAATAAATGTAGGTAGGTGGCGGAGATGTTAGGGACAGCAGACTAGGGGTTAATAATATTTAACTAGTGTTTACGATGCGGGAGTGCGGCGGTTTAGGGGTTAATATGTTTATTATAGTGGCGGCGATGTCCAGAGCGGCAGATAAGGGGTTAATAATTTTATTTTAGTGTTTGTGATGCGGGAGGGCCTCGGTTTAGGGGTTAATAGGTAGTGTACTTTTTAGCACTTTAGTTATGAGTTTTATGCTACAGCTTTGTAGTGTAAAACTCATAACTACTGACTTTAGAATGCGTTACGAATTTTGCGGGATAGGCTGTACTGCTCACTTTTTGGCCTAAAAAAAAAGCTTGTAATACCGGCGCTATGGAAGTCCCATTGAAAAAAGACTATACACAAATTGAGTAAGTTGATTTGGCCAAAAAAGTGTGCAGGACAGCTGTATCTACAAGACTTGTAATAGCAGCGGTAGTGAAAAAGCAGCGTTATGAGCCTTAACGCTGCTTTTTTACTCATAACGCAAAACTCGTAATCTAGTCGATAGTTTTTTTTTATTTTTAGTAATGTTAGTTTTTTTATTTTTAATAATGTTAGGTTTTATTAGTTTAAGCTTAGGTTTTATTTTTTTTTCACAGGTAAGTTTGTATTTATTTTAACTAGGTAGTTAGTAAATAGTTATATTGTAACTAGCTTAGTTTTTTTTATTTCAAGGTAAGTTTGTATTTATTTTTAAATAGGTAGTTAGTTAATTGTAACGGCGGTTTAGGGGTTAATAGGTTTATTTAGTGTTTTAGTTAGTGTTGGCGATGTGGGTATACAGTGGTTTAGGGGTTAATATGTTTAGTTAGTGTCGGCGATGTCAGGGAACTGCAGTTTAGGGGTTAATAGGTTTAGTTAGTGTTGGCGATGTCAGGGAACTGCGGTTTAGGGGTTAATAGGTTTAGTTAGTGTCGGCGATGTCAAGGAACTGCGGTTTAGGGGTTAATAGCTTTAGTTAGTGTTTTAGTTAGTGTTGGCGATGTCGGTGTACAGCGGTTTAGGGGTTAATATGTTTAGTTAGTGTCGGCGATGTCAGGGAACTGCGGTTTAGGGGTTAATAGGTTTAGTTAGTGTTGGCGATGTCAGGGAACTGCGGTTTAGGGGTTAATAGGTTTAGTTAGTGTTTTGGCGATGTCGGGAAACTGCGGTTTAGGGGTTAATAGGTTTAGTTAGTGTTGGCGATGTTTGGGAACTGCGGTTTTAGGGGTTAATAGGTTCAAAGGGCATTTGGATGGGCATTGCCCTTAAAAGGGCATTTAGCTCTATTGCAGTTCAAAGCCCTAACCTAAAAATAAAACCCACCCAATAAACCCTTAAAAAAACCTAACACTAACCCCTGAAGATCCACTTACAGTTTTGAAGAACCGACATCCATCCTCAATGAAGCCCAGGAGAAGTCTTCATCCAAGCCGGGAGAAGTGGTCAGAAGTCTTCATCCAGACGGCATCTTCTATCTTCATACATCCGGCGCGGAGCAGGTCCATCTTCAAGACATCCGGCACGGAGCATCCTCTTCTGCCGATGACTACCCGACGAATGAAGGTTCCTTTAAGAGACGTCATTCAAGATGGTGTCCCTTAGATTCCGATTGGCTGATAGAATTCTATCAGCCAATCTGAATTAAGGTTGAAAAAATCCTATTGGCTGATGCAATCAGCCAATAAGATTGGACTTCAATCCTATTGGCTGATCCAATCAGCTAATAGGATTGAGCTCGCATTCTATTGGCTGTTCCAATCAGGGCTATTAGATTAGGTGTAATTAGTTTAAATCTCTTGTAATTTGTTTTTTATTTTGTGTAATTTAGTGTTTGTTTTTTTTGTAATTTAGATAATTCTATTTAATTTAGTTAATTGTATTTAATTTAGGTAATTTATTTAATTGTAGTGTAGCGTTAGGTGTTAGTGTAACTTAGGTTAGTAAGTATTTAGTTTTAAATAGGAATTATTTAGTTAGTAATTGTAGGTTTTATTTAGATTTATTTAGTGGCGGCGACGTTGGGGGCGGCAGATTAGGGGTCAATAAATGTAGGTAGGTGGCGGAGATGTTAGGGACAGCAGACTAGGGGTTAATAATATTTAACTAGTGTTTACGATGCGGGAGTGCGGCGGTTTAGGGGTTAATATGTTTATTATAGTGGCGGCGATGTCCAGAGCGGCAGATAAGGGGTTAATAATTTTATTTTAGTGTTTGTGATGCGGGAGGGCCTCGGTTTAGGGGTTAATAGGTAGTGTACTTTTTAGCACTTTAGTTATGAGTTTTATGCTACAGCTTTGTAGTGTAAAACTCATAACTACTGACTTTAGAATGCGTTACGAATTTTGCGGGATAGGCTGTACCGCTCACTTTTTGGCCTAAAAAAAAAGCTTGTAATACCGGCGCTATGGAAGTCCCATTGAAAAAAGACTATACACAAATTGAGTAAGTTGATTTGGCCAAAAAAGTGTGCAGGACAGCTGTATCTACAAGACTTGTAATAGCAGCGGTAGTGAAAAAGCAGCGTTATGAGCCTTAACGCTGCTTTTTTACTCATAACGCAAAACTCGTAATCTAGTCGATAGTTTTTTTTTATTTTTAGTAATGTTAGTTTTTTTATTTTTAATAATGTTAGGTTTTATTAGTTTAAGCTTAGGTTTTATTTTTTTTCACAGGTAAGTTTGTATTTATTTTAACTAGGTAGTTAGTAAATAGTTATATTGTAACTAGCTTAGTTTTTTTTTATTTCAAGGTAAGTTTGTATTTATTTTTAAATAGGTAGTTAGTTAATTGTAACGGCGGTTTAGGGGTTAATAGGTTTATTTAGTGTTTTAGTTAGTGTTGGCGATGTGGGTATACAGTGGTTTAGGGGTTAATATGTTTAGTTAGTGTCGGCGATGTCAGGGAACTGCAGTTTAGGGGTTAATAGGTTTAGTTAGTGTTGGCGATGTCAGGGAACTGCGGTTTAGGGGTTAATAGGTTTAGTTAGTGTCGGCGATGTCAAGGAACTGCGGTTTAGGGGTTAATAGCTTTAGTTAGTGTTTTAGTTAGTGTTGGCGATGTTGGTGTACAGCGGTTTAGGGGTTAATATGTTTAGTTAGTGTCGGCGATGTCGGGGAACTGCGGTTTAGGGGTTAATAGGTTTAGTTAGTGTTGGCGATGTCAGGGAACTGCGGTTTAGGGGTTAATAGGTTTAGTTAGTGTTTTGGCGATGTCGGGAAACTGCGGTTTAGGGGTTAATAGGTTTAGTTAGTGTTGGCGATGTTTGGGAACTGCGGTTTTAGGGGTTAATAGGTTTAGTTAGTGTTGGCGATGTCGGGAAACTGCGGTTTAGGGGTTAATAGGTTTAGTTAGTGTTGGCGATGTTTGGAAACTGCGGTTTTAGGGGTTAATAGGTTTAGTTAGTGTTGGCGATGTCGGGAAACTGCGGTTTAGGGGTTAATAGGTTTAGTTAGTGTTGGCGATGTTTGGAAACTGCGGTTTAGGGGTTAATAGGTTTAGTTAGTGTCGGCGATGTCGGGGAACAGCAGTTTAGGGGTTAATAGGTTTAGTTAGTGCCGGCGATGTTGGGGAATGGCAGTTTAGGGGTTAATAGGTTTAGTTAGTGTTGGCGATGTCGGGGAACAGCGGTTTAGGGGTTAATAGCTTTATTTAGTGATTTAGTTAGTGTCTGCAATGTCGGGGGAACTGCGGTTTAGATTAGAACAATGAAAAATTCTGAATATGAATAAAGAATGGATCAGAAAATCTGAAAACTGAATTATTCATTTTCTGAATTTTTCGGGTTTTTAGTTAAGGTGCCGACTGTAGGACTTCTGTCGTGCAGCACCTACCCTCTGGAACACTCTCCCTCGTGCTGTCAGGCTTTGCCCTAATCTTTCTTCCTTTAAATGCTCTCTGAAGACATTTCTGTTCAGAGAAGCCTACCACCCAACTCAATAATATTGCTCTTACCTAACATTTCCCTCATCTAACTAACTCTGCATTAACATCTTTCTCAATCTTGCAGTCCTCACCTCCTGTTTCTCAACCTCCTACCCTTCTAGATTGTAAGTTGCCACGGGAATAGGGCCCTCAATCCTCCTGTATGTGTTTGTAAATTTTGTCCTGTCTCTTAGAAGTTTTATATTATTGTTTTATTTAAATGAACTGTATCCATGGACGGCGCTGCGGAATATGATGGCGCTTCATAAATAAATTATAATAATAATAATAATCTCCCAATCGGCCAAAATTAGTCCGAAAACAAAATTCAGCCGAAATGAATTGCACATGTCTACTTCAAAGTACCAATACCAGATCACCAAGGGGCACAGTCACATGTCCAGAGAAATTACATAGAAATAAAACAGAGAAGAGTTGGTGGCAACCCAACAATCACTCAAACAGAAAATTCAATATAGTCTAAAATGTATGAAAGTATTTATTAAAAATACTCTATACTTTAGTTTTATTTAAAACAGTTCGACAAATCTATTTGTAGCTTAAAAAAAAGTTTCTTATTGGTCAACAAATTTTATTCTTCTTCAGTAAGTTGTTTTCTCTGCAATACTGTCGCGATCGCTCTGCTGATCGCTCTCTCTGCCCTTTGTTTTTTCCGGTGCTGTTTTGCTTCCTTGGTTGCCTAGCAACCCTGTATGCCACCGGCCCCTTCTGCTGACGTCAGAAGGGCTTCTTATTCCGGCGTCTCCTCTCCTCTGTGCCTGTTTGTTCTCATTACCCGGCTTGTGAGTACTTTTTTGAACTTCTTGTCATATTTGAATTGCTGGCTTGTTTGACTTCAACCCTGCTTAACCCCTACCTGCCTGATACCTGATAACTGGACTTTGCTTGCTAGACTATTCTACTGATTAACCCCAAACTGAATGATTACTCGTTGCTGGACATTGCTTGTTTGATAATTCTACTGGTTAACCCCAAACTGCCTGATTACACGTTGCTGGACATTGCTTGTTTGATAACTCTATTGGTTAACCCTTATCTGCCTGATTACACGTTGCTGGACATTGCTTGCTTGATTACTCTACTGGTTAACCCCTACCTGCCTGATTACACGTTTGCTGGATATTGCTTGCTTGATTACTCTTTTGGTTAACCCTATCTACACAAAGTTTCTTCTCCTGACCCTTCTGTGCCAACTTCCAGTTTATTTCAGTGAGTATATTACTGTAGCTGTCGCAGGGTCAGGTCCTGGTATATACTCACAGTGCTAGGGTGTTTACAAACCTCATTCTAGCATTTGGGTCTAACTCTGGACTTAACCTATCCTGACAAATACCTTTGAACACGGGTTTGTGCCCCTGGTAGCTTACTATCGTTATTGAAGAACCCTGGTCTAGCTGATACATGTAAAGTCCATGAAAGTAGAAGAATTCAGAAGCTGCTATAATAAAAATAATTATGATCAGAGGGTGGAGCTGGCCGCAATTATGATGGCTGCTTGAGACCAGAGCTCCGATGTAGGAAACTCTTCAAACACAGTTGTCTTTTCTAAGGATCCAACTTGCCAAGACACCAGCCCACAGTACAGAACAGAATTTTCTGGCCTACCTTACTTTTGTTACATTTTTGTTACTAGGTTAAACTTTGCTGCACTTGTTATAATTACTTTTATTATGTTTATGGTACAGGAAATTCTTGATAAAGAAAAATGCTATTATAGTCATTCACTGGCGATGTTTAGAACGAAATATCATATTATCAAAAAATGAATACAATTATATTGTTAAATTGCACACACTATTAATATTGTTACATAAAATGTGAAAGGTTTTAACTCCCAGCATAAATGTTCCAAGTCTATGCTTGACCTCCACAAACGACAAGCTGATATACTACTCTTACAAGAGACACATTTTCTGAGAAATAAGGAACCAAAATACTTAGGCCCTCAATTCACACAACATTATCATAACTCTTACATATAAAAAAAAAGAGGTGTAAGCATCCTAACTAGAACAAACGTAGCCTTTACAAACATCCAAACGAAAGATCAAAAAATAGGGTGTGGGGGGTAGGGACAGAGCTGAAACAGCAGATAGAGATCTCCTAATTCGGTTCTAAGTAATGATATCTAAAGGGTGAAATGTGTATACAGAAAGTGATAGAGAAAAAGTTATAGTGATATGTAATATTACATGTTAATATGAAACAATGTTAAAATCAATGTTAAAATTAATGATAAAGATGCCAGCATCAAAGTTAATAGTACATTAGAATTGTAAAACACATATAACAATGCTATTGTATTATATAAGCACATACAAGTAACATATTGGAGCGTTTATAGCAAAAACAATGGAATTAGTGGAATCTAATACAGGGATTTTCTCTCTAAAAAGTGAGATGAAAACAGCGTGGTACCTGGTTAAAATGTCTTTCCAATTTAGTAAGAACAATATGCGATCACAAATGTGACTCAGGGTTGAAGAAAAACAGAGCAGTGTGGTAAACGGCGCTCTGAATTACTTGTATTTCCAACTTTGCTGTGAGAGGACAAATGGGGTGTCTGTCCGATTTAGGGAGTGTGCTCCAACAGTCTGTTATGTATTAAAGCACGTATTGGGGATCCATGCATCCATTATATCCAAGTACAGGTAGGTTCTTGGACAAAAAATGTTTACTCGCTAACCACCCTCGTAATTATATAACTAATAGTTACATTGTAGATAGCTTAGGGTTTATTTTTTTATTTTACAGGCAAGTTTGTATTTATTTTAACTAGGTAGAATAGTTACTAAATAGTTATTAACTATTTAATAATTACCTAGCTAAAATAAATACAAATTTAACTGTAAAATAAAACCTAACCTAAGTTACAATAACACCTAACACTACACTATAATTAAATTAATTCCCTAAATTAAATACAATTAAATACAATTAAATAAAATTTTCTAAAGTAAAAAAACAAACAAACACTTAATTACAAAAAATAATAAACAAATTACAAGATTTTTAAACTAATTATACCTAATCTAATCCCCCTAACAAATAAAAAGCCCCCCCCAAAATAAATACAGTCCTACCCTACACTAAATTACAAATAGCCCTTAAAAGGGCCTTTTGCGGGGCATTACCCCAAAGTAATCAGCTCTTTTACCTGTAAAAAAATTAACAAATCCCCCCCCAACATTAAATCCCACCACCCACATAACCAACCCTAATCTAAAACCCACCCAATACCCCCTTAAAAAAACTAACACTAACCCCTTGAAGATCACCTTACTGGGAGAAGTCTTCATCCAACCAGGCCGAAGTCCTCAACGAAGCTGGGAGAAGTCTTCATTCAAGCCGGGCGAAATGGTCCTCCAGACGGGCAGACGTCTTCATCCAGACGTTCAATCCTATTGGCTGATCCAATCAGCCAATAGGATTGAGCTGGCATTCTATTGGCTGTTCCAATCAGCCAATAGAATGCCAGCTCAATCCTATTGGCTGATTGCATTAGCCAATAGGATTTTTTCTACCTTAATTCCGATTGGCTGATAGAATTCTATCAGCCAATCGGAATTAAAGGGACGGCATCTTGGATGACGTCACTTAAAGGAACCGTCATTTAGTAAGAAGACTTCGTTGGAAGAGGATGCTCCGCGCCGGATGTCTTGAAGATGGACCCGCTCCGCGCCGGATGGATGAAGATAGAAGATGCCATCTGGATGAAGACTTCTGCCCATCTGGAGGCCCACTTCGCCCGGCTTGGATGAAGACTTCTCCCGGCTTCATTGAGGACTTCGGCCCGGTTGGATGAAGACTTCTTCCGGTAAGGTAATCTTCAAGGGGTTAGTGTTAGGTTTCTAAAGGGGGTATTGGGTGTGTTTTAGAGTAGGGTTGGTTGTGTGGGTGGTGGGTTTTAATGTTGGGGGGGATTTGTAATTTTTTTTACAGGTAAAAGAGCTGATTACTTTGGGGCAATGCCCCGCAAAAGGACCTTTTAAGGGATATTTGTAATTTAGTGTAGGGTAGGGCTTTTTTTATTCTGGGGGGGCTTTTTTATTTTGTTAGGGGGATTAGATTAGGTGTAATTAGTTTAAATATCTTGTAATTTGTTTATTATTTTCTGTAATTTAGTGTTTGTTTTTTTGTACTTTAGATAATTTTATTTAATTTTATTTAATTGTATTTAATTTAGGGAATTAATTTAATTATAGTGTAGTGTTAGGTGTTAGTGTAACTTAGGTTAGGTTTTATTTTACAGGTAAAATTGTCTTTATTTTAACTAGGTAGTTATTAAATAGTTAATAACTATTTAATAACTATTCTACCTAGTTAAAATAAATACAAACTTGCCTGTAAAATAAAAATAAACCCTAAGCTAGCTACAATGTAACTATTAGTTATATTGTAGCTAGTTTAGGGTTTATTTTATAGGTAAGTATTTAGTTTTAAATAGGAATAATTTAGTTAATGATAGGAATTTTTATTTAAATTTATTTAAATTATATTTAAGTTAGGGGGTGTTAGGGTTTGGGTTAGACTTAGATTTAGGGGTTAATAACTTTAATATAGTGGCGGTGACGTTGGGGGCGGCAGATTAGGGGTTAATAAATTTAGGTAGATGTCGGCAATGTTAGGGACGGCAGATTAGGGGTTAATAATAATTAACTAGTGTTTGCGATGCGGGAGTGCGGCGGTTTAGGGGTTAATATATTTATTATAGTGGCGGCGATGTCCGGTTCGGCAGATTAGCGGTTTAAAATGTTATTTTAGTGTTTGCGATGTATGGGGGTCTCGGTTTAGGGGTTAATAGGTAGCTTATGGGTGTTAGTGTACTTTTTAGAACTTTAGTTAAGAGTTTTATGCTACGGCGTTGTAGTGTAAAACTCTTAACTACTGAATTTAGAATGCGTTACCAGTCTTGACAGGAGAGGGTCTACCACTCACTTTTTGTCAGACTCATAATACCGGCGCTATGCAAGTCCCATTGAAGAAAGAGGATACGCAATTTACGTAAGTGGATTTGCGGTATTTCCAAGTCTGGCCAAAAAAGTGAGCAGTACACCTGTACCTGCAAGACTCATAATACCAGCGGGCGTTAAAAAGCAACGCTGCTTTTTAAGCCTAACGCACAACTTGTAATCTAGCCATTAGTATGTCAAATACCTATTAAAAACTTATAAGTAGATGATTTTTAAGAAAATAATTCTAAATAGCTAAAAATGATAACATACTAGTATAGGTGGAATATCAGATAAAAATGTAAGTAAAATAATTATGTAAATACGGAAAATATGTAGATCTTAAGGGACATATATATATATATATATATGTAAATACACAAAATAAGTAAATATAAAAGTGAATTAAAAATGAGTAATATAAAAATGATTATAAAAAATGAATATAAAAAACATATAGATATTATTTGATCAGAGAGATATACAAACAGATTTAAATTATTAGTTATAGGGGAACACATGTAACATAGATACAGGTACTATTTGATAGAAAAATATCAAAGAAATATATCATATAGATAAGGAAATATACAGTATATATCAAAGTGATTTGAATAGACCAACATACACTGGAGTTTTAACTAGTTTTTATATTTGACAGTTATTTGAACTAATATATATATATTATATATATATATATATTCGACAATATGTCTTTTTTAAGAGAAGGATTATTAGATTAGTAGGTTCAGATCAAATTCCAAATTTAAACCGTGTGGGTGGAGAGTTTTAAAGTTGTATATGCACTCTGCTTCTTTCCTAGAGAGTAAATTACCCATATTACCACCTCTTTTATTTAAATATAATTTCTTGACACCACAGAATTGAAAGTGTTTCAAATTACCATTTAAAATGAGAATACAATTTAGTATCAATGGATTCATGTTCGATTTTGAGAATATGTTCACATATCCTATCTCTTAATAATCTACTAGTTTGGAAAAAATATTGCAAATTACAGGAACATTGGATACAATAGATGATATTTCTGTCTGTACATCTAATAACTTCTTTAATATTAGTGTAATAACCTGTATTTTGTGATTTAACTTCCTTGTTTTTGGTACTATATTGGCATGCATTACAAGGGAAGAATCCAGCTAATTTTTCTCCCCTTTTTTCCCTATCTTTGTGGATTGTTATTCTTCTATATTCACTTGGAGAGAGTAGATTTTTTAAAGTCTTACCTTTTTTAAAAATAATTTCAGGTTGGTTTTTAACTTTATTACCTAGTATTTCGTCTTGCTTTATGTAGTGCCAGTGTTTTTTTAGGATGTTTTTAATTTCAAAATGTTGTGAATTAAAATTAGTTATAAATGGTATAAAAAAATCATCCTGATCTCTAATATTGGTTCTTTTTTTTTTTTGTTTCTTGTTAAGAGTGTCTCCCTGTCAATATCTGCAATTTAATTTTTGGTTTCCTCTATTGTTCTGGGATTATAGCCTTTCTCAATAAATCTCATGGTAAGAGTTTCAGATTGTGTTTTGTAGCTCTCTATTAAAGAACAGTTTTTTTTCATTCTCATGAGTTGACCTTTCAGTATGTTAGACTTCCATTTGTCCAAATGGCAACTTTCTTAGTGTATATAATTGTTAGCATCAATAGCTTTGAAATAGGTTTTAGTATTTGGTTATCGATTATTTCCACCTCTATATATAAAAAATTTATTTTCTGGCTACTATATTCATAGGTAAATGTAATACCCATGTTATTGGTGTTCATATCGATCATAAATGTGTCTAATATGATATATTTCTTTGATATTTTTATATCAAATAGTACCTGTATCTATGTTAGATGTGTTCCCCTATAACTAATAATTTAAATCTGTTTGTATATCTCTCTGATCAAATAATATCTATGTTTTTTTGTATTCATTTTTTATAATCAATTTTTATATTACTCATTTTTTATTCACTTTTATATTTACTTATTTTGTGTATTTACATATATATATATATATATATATATCCCTTAATATCTACATATTTTCCATATGTACATAATTATTTTATATACGTATATAATTTTAATTCTTCTTTTTTAAATTTATTTTTTTTTACTTACATTTTTATATGATATTCCACCTGTACTAGTATGTTATTATTTTTAGATATTTAGAATTATTTTCTTAAAAATCATCTCCTTATAAGTTTTTGATAGATTTTTGACACTTTTTTAAGCTTATATATTAAGCTTGTTTAAATCTATTATATTTCCCTATTTTTTCACGTTAATGTTAGCGTTAATATAGCCCGTCTCCCTTATGATAGAGACAATTTACTTTTGCACACAAGTAGTCACACACTAATCATTCAGACAGCTAGTCACATAACATTGTTTGTACACATTTTTCTATCCACGATTAATCTAGTCACATCAAATCTCACATAACTAAGTTTTTTTATGACTGGACGTTCTACATCTGTAACTCATATCTATACACCATATGGTGTTAGACCTTCTTTTGATAAAATCCAGTTTACACTTATAAGTGAGCCTATTAATAGTATATCTTCACATTGTTTTATTTTCACCTTTACTGAGAATCACACTCTTTCAATTTCTCCCTATTCCTTTATTCTGGTATGTTTATTAGACAAACAATCTATACACATATATACCTCTTTGTTAGATTTATTTTTGTTTATATCATGTTTTATACTACTAAACACTTAGTTATGAGTAAAAATAACTCTGACTTTCATCTGGATACAATAGAGTTAAAAACCGCACACCAGGTGATATTCATCTTGTGTAGTATTGCAGCTTAAAGGGACACTGAACCCAATTTTTTTATTTTGTGATTCAGATAGAGCATGCAATATTAAGCAACTTTCTAATTTACTCCTATTATCAAATTGTCTTCATACTCTTGGTATCTTTATTTGAAATGCAAGAATGTAAGTTTAGATGCCGGCCCATTTTTGGTGAACAACCTGGGTTGTTCTTGCTGATTGGTGGATAAATTCATCCACCAATAAAAAAACTGCTCTGTTTTTCTACAAACCTGAGTCACATTTGTGATTGCATATTGTGGACTCTGTTTCCTGCTAAATTGGAAAGACATATTAACAAGGTACCATGCTGTTTTAATCTTACTTTTTTAGAGAGAAAACCCCTGTATTAGATTCCACTTGGAATGGTTTCATTGTTTCTGCTATAAACGCTCCAATAAGTTACTTGCATGTGCTTGTATAATACAATAGCATTGTTATATGTGTTTTACAATTCTAGTGTACTATGAACTTTGATGCCAGCATCTTTATCATTAATTTTAACATTGATTTTAGCATTGTTTCATATTAACATTCTGTTTCTAATAGAAATAAATTTGTAATATTACATTATCACTATAACTATCTCTGTATCACATTCTGTATACACATTTCACCCTTCAGATATCATTACTTAGAACCTAATAAAGAGATCTGTATCTGCTGTTTCAGTGCTGTCCCTTCCCCCCCTATTTTTTGATCTTTCACTTGGTTTTCAGTATTGGAGGACTGTATACCCCTTAGGGACTAGCCTTTAGAGATCCACCTAGAGTGTAGTATCTTAAATATTTGTAGACCTTAAACATTCAAACAAATAAAGACAAAGATGGAAGGTTTATAGGAGTTTTTGGCTTATTATACGGTACCAACATATATTCATCTAACACCAACAACATACCATTTTTTCGCACAATGTTTAAAAAAATAATAAACTTTGCAAAAGGTAAAATTATTCTTGGAGGGGATTTTAATTTCCCACTACAACCAATGAAGGATAACTCTAATCCTCATGCACGAGTGTCTCAACGCACTGCCACTTTCCTGTGGAAAAAGCTGAGACAATAATCTATATGATACATGGCGCTTTTTACATGAAAATCAAAGAGACTTCACCTTCTTTTCTAATCCTACTAAAACTTACAGCCGACTAGACTACCTTTTTATAAACCAATCCGGTCTTACACATATTTTAAACTCCTCAATTAAGCCTACAATATCGTCGGACCACTCAGCAATGTGGTTAACATTAAAATGGCCCCACAAAAGACCTAATGAGTTTATTTGGAGATTAGATTACTCTCTTCTGAGCTAAATTAAACACTATCCAACTCCCTAAAATATTTTTTCTCTTTTAACCAACCCCCAAACATCAATAGTTTTACTCTCTGGAAAACACACAAATATGGGAGGGGAATTCATAAAATACAAAGCAAGAAATAAAAAAAAATAGCACTGCAACACTATTCAACCCTTACAAAACAACTTTCAGGCTTTGAATTTCAACATAAAAAACCCATTGACTCAGCAATCATGACAAAACTCCAAAACATTCACAACCAAATTAAAGAAATTCCCCATCAAACTTTAGGCCAATCTCTCTACTCAACGTAGAAGTTATATTATTTGCAAAGATCTTAGCTACCCGAATTAATAAAATCCTATTCTCCCCTCATTTATACAAACCAGGCAGGATTCACACCTGGCCTCGAAGCTAGAGACAACACCATAAAGGTAATTAATCTTATAGATTATATAGCAAAGAAAAAATACCAGCCGTAATATTGTCTATAGACGCTGAGAAAGCCTTTGACAGATTAAACTGGGCTTTCTTAAAGGCAACTCTTCAGAAATTTGGTTTTAGAGACCCTTTTATAGAGAAAATATTTGCACTACCATTACCCCACAGCCAAAATTAAACTAAATGACTCTCTATCAACTCATATATCCATCACGAATGGCACACTACAGGGCTGTCCCCTCCCATCAATTTTATTTGTACTGGCCATGGAAATACTGGCTACTAGAATACGCCATAATCCTACAATTACAGGGATTAACATTACAAATATCCAATATAAAATGGCATGATATGCGGATAATATCCTCCTTACACTTTCCTCCCCCACATCCTCACTTTCAGCCCTTGAACTTGAATTTTCTAAATATAGCGAAGCCTCATTTTTTAAAGTCAACACCATTAAATCTGAATTCCTTAGCCTTAATAATCCAGACTCACTAACTGTGACTATACAACAAAAATTCCAATATAAACATAACCCCAAATCTATAAAAATACCTCAGAATACATATCACAGTCAAAACATCACAACTATTCCTACTAAATTACGAACATTTACTACAAGAGATAACAAAAGACCTTCAAGACTGGGATATTAAAAATATTTCTTGGCTTGGTCGTATCAGCTCCATAAAAATCATGATATTACCCCGTATATTATATCTATTTCAGGTATTGCCCATTCCACTACCAGATAACTTTATGAGAAACCTACAGAAAATCATAAACACACATATATGATCAAACAGAATTCTAGAGTTTGTATGAAAACTATGTACATGTCAAAGGAGAAGGGTAAGGGTAGATTGGGTGTCCCTCTTCTAGATTATTATAAATATACAATACATCTGGTAAGAATCATAAACTGGTGCCAACATGAAAAAGATAAAGAATGGGTTAGGCTTGAATGTAATTTGGCAGATACCGCGCATATTGGTAGCTTATGCTGGACACCAATGTCCCAAAAGAAAGGTATTAAAATCTCTTCCACATTAACGGCAGCAACCTTTCATATCTGGGAAAAAATGCTCAAACAAATTCCCACATTATCTACTATACCTTCTCCCCTAACCTCAATCCTATGTACACTCCCCTTTGTTAACGAGTCTAACCTAAACTCCTCAACCACCCATACTATGCATTCATTACTCCCATTTTGGTCTGTACTAGATACAGGCAAACTATGCCCAAAGAGAGACTTGACAGAAAGAGGGATTGAATACTTTAACAATTGGCTTAGATACTTTCAGCTAAATCACATTATTGACACTCACCCAAAAAGATTTAACATAACCAGATCACTAACTCTGTTCGTAAATATGTGTATGCAATTGCTACTGGGTAAAGGATACCTCTCCCAAACATATAAGATACTCCTGGAATATCACTCCAGAGCCCTCCCCTCCTACACCAAGAAGTGGGAAAAGGAAATTAACCTAACTTTGACAAGTAAAGAATGATATACTATAATATCACGGATGAGTTCTTCTTCATCCTTGAAATTTAAAGAAACAAATATGAAAGTTCTCACTTTTTGGTACTACACACTTCACATATTAGCACAGATATTCCCAAAGTCAAAGGCCTTATACTGGAGAGATTGCGGACACACAGGCACAGCATCACATATTTGGTGGAAATGCCCCAGGATTAATGATTTCTGGGACAAAATAACTAGGGAAATGACTAGAGTATTAGACACAGATATCCCTAGAGATCCAATGATTTGTCTATTTAACAAATCCCCGAAAATAAAATGTAAACTCAGGATGACACTCCTCAGCATAATGACAAATTGCTCTAAACAATTAATTCCTAGATATTGGAAGAAAAGAGACACCATCAAAGTCTGAATGGATTAATTCAGTCACACTAGCTGTATCATTATTAAAGTAACACGTAAATAGATGACTATTATGCCATTAAGTTTATTTGGGAAGAATACACATACAAATACGGTCATTAAAATAGGCATTGTTGTTTGTAAATTAATATCATTTTTTATCGCCAAAATATAGGAAACCCTGTATCTTTCTTATGTACAATCACTCTATAATAAAATGCATTGATTATTCTGTAACTACCTTACCATATTGTTGTATTATGAAAATGATTAATAAAAATTATTTGAAAATTAAAAAATATATATATATATTCATAAGCAGGAAGCCGCATTTAGTGAATTTACAACTTTTCCCGCATCAGTTTTTATCGAGGTTGCATGATAACTTTATCTGCTCCCTGTTCAGTTACATCACTGTTTACTACAAAAGAACAGAGAAATGAGGAATATGATAGAATTAGAACTATTAGTTTATTTATAAAATATTTTTTTTAAAAGTACTGTAAATAAAAACAGGGCTCATGTTTTATGCTTTTGCAAAACATTCAAAGTGATATTTAAGTGTTTTGTTCCATCACTGCACTTACCACTCAATAAAGAGTGTGGCATGTATTGTTTACTCACAATAGATTGTAAGAAATAAAACTATTTTGCCTTAACATCGCTCAAGGGCAGTCAATCTATTATTGAGCTCATATTACAAGTTTAAACTTATTTTTTTATCACTTAAGTGATAGTATAGGACAGTGTTTTTCAACCAGTATGCCGTGGCACACTAGTGTGCCGTGAGAGATCCTCAGGTGTGCCGCGGCAGACTGACAACAGTGCGGGGGAGTCCCTCTTTCAAATTTTTAAATATTGGGAGGTATGTGACAGGCTCATCAGGCATCATTTACAACCATGTCATTGACATTCATTCACAGACAATCATTATGATTGTTTGTGAATGAATGTCAATATGTCATGTATAGTTTGTAGGAGGCATGGCATGACAGCACAGTGTGTGTGTGTGTGTGTATGTATATATATATATATATATATATATATCCTGTATTAGGCTACGTGTGATTTTGTAAAATTTTGGGATGATGGTGTGCCGCAGGATTTTTTAATGTAAAAAAGTGTGCCACAGCAAAATAAAATTTGCAAATCACTGGTATAGGGCATGCAAACATCTGCATGTTGGATAACACAGGAGTTCTTTATGTAGTTCTGTGCTATACCAGCAATGGCTTACTTAAGGTCTTAAAGATGGCGCTAAAGAATAATATTTAAAGGGAGAGGAAAGTCAAAATGAAACTTGCGTGATTCAGATATGCGCATGTAATTTTCAAACACTTTTAAATTCACTTCTATTTTTAAATGTGCTTTGTTCTCTTGGCATTCCTTGTTGAAAAAGAATGTGCACATATCCTACACTAGTGAGAGCTAACTGCTGATTGGTGACTGCACACATTTGTCTCTTGTGATTGGCTAACTAGATGTGTTCAGCTAGCTGCCAGTAGTGCAGTGCGGTTTTTCCTTAAAGGATAACAAGAGAATGAAGCAAATTTGATAATAGAAGTAAATTGGGAAGTTGTTTAAAATGATATGTTCTATCCAACTCATTAAAAAGAAAATTTGTATTTTTCCTGTCCCGTTAACTCGCTACTTATAATACAAGATCAAATAACACTCTAATAGCACTCTCTGCGCAATCCATTAAAAGGTTTTGATGCCCTAAAAAAGTTTGGCTGTTTTAACCCCTTAACTTCTAAGTCATTTCCACCATTTTGGAGTTTTACACACAGGTCACATTTAGGGGCCGATTTATAAAGGGCCGAATGGCCCCTGATGCCCCTGTTTCCATGCCTTCAGACTCGCCGGGAACAGCAGTTATGAAGCAGTGGTCTTAAGACTAAACAAGGTTGTAAACAAATGTTGTTGTTTTTTCTAAACTCTATAGTGAAAATAAGAAGAGATTATTATCATACTGTATTTTTGGTATATTTATACAACTTTGATTTGCACATAGGGGCTCTCATGAGCCTCTGTTCAAATAAATGCACGTTTATTCACGCCAGCTGATCCCTACTAACCATAGTGATCACCTAGCTATTAAAACTTATATAAGGGCTGTATTTTAAAGAGGGGCTCTTGGGCCTTAAAATAAGGGAGAATAGTGGTCTCAAGGCCTTCTTGATGACCTGTTATAATGTGATATAGTATGCTTATACATGTTTATTTAAATTTATTTTTTAATTTTACTTTACACTATTTGAAAGAGCAGGCAATTACCTTTAAAATTGTGGGTCTTGGGGATCTCTAAGACTTAGGGAGCTGAGATAGGGGGGATAAATACTTACCCTCTATCCAGCAACCTTAAATCCTGTGCACTTCCTGGTTTCTGGAGCTTTGCAATGCAGGGCCAATTTGTTCCCTGTAAGCGCATGGGGGGGGGGGTTGTCATGCGCTCTTTAAGCACTGCATGGATGATGACCATGGAGCCTCATCATTTTAGGTCTGCCTGAAACGGAAGTTAAGAAGCAGTGGTCGTAAGACCGCTGCTCATTAACTTCTCCGCCACCTTTCAGGTGGTGGACTGAAATCATCCTGATCCGATCTGAATGACTGGCGGTGCCTGCTAGCAGTCAATTGGCCGCCAGTAAGCAAGGGGCAGCTTTGCACAAGCATTTCACCAGAAATGCTTGTGCAATATTCGCTAAAGTGAATCATGTCCGCTCGACCTTTGTTAAAGCTACCCCCATGTGTTGTCACTATTTGTTAAAAAGTTAAGATACTTTGGTTAAATTATTTTACAGTCCACTTGTAATACAAGATTGTGCGTTATCCTTTGAGCAAGGTCACACAAAATGCTATACACCCTGTACTATAGATTGCGTTTCCCTTGTAATCTTTGTTGAAACACACTATATACATTAGATTGTTACAAAGGATACCAAGAAATGGAGGTTGGTTACTCCTAAATTTTATGTGTTTTATTGTATTTTATATCTGAATCATGAAAGTTTCGTTTTGACTTCAATGTACCTTTAACCCTTTCAGTTCTGATCTATTTATCATCCTTTAATACCAAAACCTTTTTCCTGTGTTAATCTCTGCAAATGATTCTTTGTTGAGTGATGTGCATAAAATAAATTAGCCATTAAAGCGGTCTCCTAGTAAGTTTTGCTAATGATATGCTGATAAGAAGCGAAAACTAGACTTTTATCTTTGGTTTGATTTGCTGAAGATGTGTTTAAGAGGACACCATACGTGATATAGGGAATGCAAGGTTTTGAAATCAAAGAGAAAGCAGTGAGCATTAAAGGCGCGTTTCAGTCAAAATTGAAATCCACATGGATGCATTTAAGTTTTGATTAGAGGCAAAATTGTAATATACATTTATTAGTAAAAATGCAAGTAATAAAAGCTATAGCTGATTCAAAAGTATATCTAAAGGGATACTAAATCAATTTTTTTTCTTTAATAATTCAGATAGCGCATGCATTTTTAAGCAACTTTCTTAGTTACTCTTATTATCAATTTCTCTTCATTCTCTTGCTATCTTTATTTAAAAAGCAGGATTGTAAAGCTTAGAAGCGGGCCCATATTTGGTTCAGAACCTGGGTTACGCTTGCTTATTGGTTGGCTGAATGTAGTCACCAATAAGCAAGTGCAATCCAGGGTGCTGAACCTAAAATGGACCGGCTCCTAAGAAATACATTTCTGCTTTTTAAATAAAGATTGCAAGAGAATGAAGAAAAATTCATAATAAGAGTAAATTAGAAAGTTGCTTAAAATATGCTCTATCTGAATCATTGAAGAAAGAAAATCGGGTTTAGTGTCCCTTCAAGTATGTACCGTGCACCAGCACTTGCTCAGAGAGCCTAAGGTGCTTGCATCATCTGGTAATTATGAAATATGTTAATTGCTGTCATGAAATAAACCCCACTGGTGCTCTGAGCAGCTGCAGTATTTAAAATGCAGGTGACCTGAGAATATGTAGTTATGTTTCACATGCACTTGAAGAGAAAAATGTTAACACTGAAACAGTGATAACTGTACAAGAAGTATTTTTTGCCTATATATGTATATTATACATATGTTTCTATTCAAAGATGTAATTAATCAATATGCATTTAAATTTAACTGGAATATCCCTTTAAAGGGACACTAAACACATTTTTTTTTTCTTTAATGATTCAGATAGAGCATGTGATTTTAAGCAACTTTCTAGTTTACTCCTATTATCAATTTTTCTTTGTTCTCTTGCTATCTTTATTTAAAAAGCAGGAATGTGATGCATAGGAGCCAGCCCATTTTTGGTTGAGAAACTGGGTTATGCTTGCTTATTGGTGGGTAAATGTTAGCCTCCAATAAGCAAGCGCTATCCATGGTGCTGAACTTAAAATGGGCTGGCTGCTAAGATTTACATTCATGATTTTCAAATAAAGATATCAAGAGAACGAAGAAAAATTAATAATAGGAGTAAATTAGTAAGTTGATTAAAATTGCATGCTCTATCTGAATCATAAAATAAAAAAAATGGGTTCAGTGTCCCTTTAATGATATATATTCAAGCCCTGTCCATGATTTCTGAGATGCTGTGGAAATGTATGATTCTCAAGATTCTGAGCTACAAATAGAAATTCTGATCTTTTTTAAAGGGACATGAAAACCAAATGTTTTCTTTCATGAATCAGAAAGAGCATGCAATTTTAAACAACTTTCTAATTTACTTCTAGTATCTAATTTGCTAAATTCTCTTGATATACTTTTGCTGAAAAGCATATCTAGATAGGCACAGTAACTGCTGATTGGTTGCTGTATATAGATGCCTCTTGTGATTGGCTCACTCATGTGCATTACTATTTCTTCAACAAAGGATATCTAAAGAATGAAGCAAATTAGATAATAGTAGTAAATTGGAATGTTTAAAATTGTAATCTCTATTTGAATCATGAAATAAAAATTTTGGGTCTAGTGTCCTTTAAATATGTTCCATTTTATTTGTAAAAGTTCTGTATTACAGGTCATCTCTCAGTCATTTGTACACCACAAACTAAATAAAACCTTTGTTTTGTCACCTTATCCCTAGTCACGAAGCAAAACAGAATACCTGTTGATGAGACCAACAAATCTAAAATAGTCTGTCTATGCCTAGTCTCTTTAACTCCGAAATAATGTAGTATGGTTTGGAAAAAGGGATGCTTAAACTTTGCATACTCAACCCACTATGTCTGAGTGGTAGTAGAAATACAATTGGGTAGATTAATTAAAGGAACACTAAAGTAAACATTAAACTTTTATGATTCAGATAGATGAAATAATAAAAAAATAAAAAAACGTTCCAATTCACTTCCATTTACAAAATGCTCACAATCTTTTTATATTAACACTTTTTGACGCACCACCTCCTACTGAGCATGTGCAAGAGGGCAGAGTATACACGTATGTGTTTTGTTATTGCTGTCACATGATACAGAGGGGAGGGAAAATGTACTTAACTTTGAAATTTGCCAGAAACAAATCTACTACTCATTTGAAATTCGAAGTAAGTGCTATTGCATTATCTTTTTATTATGTATTGTCAATTCTGCAATTCTTTTTTATGCTAACCCCTTAAAGGGACACTCAGGTTTTATTACATTTTCATGATTCAGATACAGCATGTCATTTTAAACAACTTTCCAATTTACTTCCATTAAAAATAATGTGCACAGTCTTTTATATTTACACTTTTTTTGAGTCACCAACTCCTACTGAGCATGTGCAAGAACTTAGACTATACGTATATGCATTTGTGATTGGCTGATTGCTATCACATGGTACAGGGGGAGTGGAAATATACATAACTTTGAAATGTAATCTACTATTTATTTGAAATTCAGAGTAATGCTATTGTATTGTCCTGTTATCTTGTATTTGTCGATTATGTAAATCTGCTGTGTTTACTGGTCCTTTAACTACCAGGAATTTTAGAGAAAAACGTCCAAAATACTGGAGAATTTTTAGCATTTTCGGTATCACAAAAATAGAGCATTTTTATTTTTTATTTACCTATAAAAATTACATATATATTCAAAATAGACAACCCTGGGGATTGATCTAGGCCCTTTTATGCATATATTATGACACTATTTGGCCGCCAAATGTGAACATAAAAAAATAATAACTTTTTAGCAAACTTTGTGCTTCTCACTGAAATTATTTACACATAACTGCTGAAGTCATAAGACAAATGGTTGTAAAAGCTTCTCTGGGATCCTCTGTTAAAAAACAACAGACATGCATGACTTTGCAAATGGTTTTTGGCAATTAAAAGGCAGCTAATTGCAGCTGTGCACCACATTGAAATTCCCTGCAGTGGAGGGGTTAATCAGCTTGTAAGCTTTATTTGTGCTGTAGTGTAGAGATTAACCACTTACCTGACATCTCCCACCCCAAGATCTCTCCAAACAGCTCTCTCCCCTGCCCCCCCCCCCCCCCCCACACACACACACACACACACACTAGTTACCATCATCTTAGGTGCCTGCAGACAGTTTGTTAGTATGCAGTTTAGGTTGTTTTTTTTATTAATTAATTAATTTATGTATTATTTATTGATGTGGTGTAGGGGTCCCAACTCCCTGCAGCAGCTTTCTTACCCTCCCACTGCCCACCACCATATTTGTTACTGAGAGCCTTTAGTTTTTTTTCTGTAGTGTAGGGGACCCCCTCCAAGATGTTCTTTTTCTGTAGTAGAGGGTACCCTCTTCTCCCTCCAGCCGATAATGTTTCATAGGGTAGGGACCATTCCCCCTCTCTCCCTGCCTTACATTTTTCCCAAAGTGTAGGAGCCCCGCCCCGCCCCACCTCTCCCTCCCCCCTCTTCCACTCAACGGAGGATCGTTACAGAGAGTGACACAGACAGTGTCACTCTCTGTAACGATCAGCGATCTGACTTCATTTGGTAAGGAAGTATGATCAGTGCTCCCTTACCAAATGAAGACAGATGCCTTCTGCCCCCAGCTGCAGTCTACACTGTATAAGCTGACAGCAGGGACAGCAGCACACACCTCTGTGTTTGAATCAGGTACTACGTCAACACAGTATGCTGGGCATAGTATGCACCTGTGTCCAAATGGCGCAAGGAATTAAAGGGACAGTAAAGTAAAAATTAAACTTTCATGATTCAGATAGAGCATGCAACTGCTAACAACTTTCCAACTGACTTCTATACTTTAATTAGCTTTGTTCTTTTGGTATCTTTTGTTTAAAAGCATGCATAGGTAAGCCCAGGAACAGCAAAGCACTACCTTGATTTAGCTGCTAATTTATGGCTGTAAATATATGCCTCATGTTATTGACTCATCTGGTGTTCAGCTAGCTCCCAGTAATGCATTGCTACTCCTTCAACAGGGGATACCAAGAAAATGAAGCAAATTTGATAATATAAGTTAATTGGAAAGTTGTTTAAAATTGTACAATCTATCTGAATCATGAAAGAAAAAAATGTGTTTAATGTCCTTTAACAGTTTCTTACAGTCACACAAATCTCTGTGTTTTTCAGCATGACCTATTTACTAAACCGCCTTTGTTTAATAAATAGGCTTAATAGAATAATAAAAGGTCTAATGAGGCTTAAGGGATTGAAACTAGGGAATTTAACGCATTCTTTTTCTAATTTAAAGCTGGAAATTAATTGTTATTTTCATGCTTTTAGATGTTCAAATAATCATATGCATATCGTATGTCATTGTTGAACTTTGATTAATATAAATCAGCCCCACTCTGTTCTTCGCCATAAGTGTATTGATTCAATCGGCAAGTCCGCTCATCCACAGAATGCTGTGAGTACAAGAAATATCTGTATATGACTGGTTTTAAAGGGAAATTAAATGCAAATCTTCTCTTTCATGATTCAGATAAAGCATAACATTTTAATCAACTTTCTAATTTGCTTTTATTATTACATTTTCTTAATTCTCTTGGTATCTTTTGTTGAAAAGCAGGGACGTACATTCAGGAGTGTGCACGTGTCTTGAGCACTATATGGCAGCAGTTTTGCAAGGTTATCCATTTACTAGACCTCTAGATAGCAGCACTATTTCCTACCATGTAGTATTCCAGACACTTACCTAAGTATCTCTTCAAAAAAGGATGCCATAAGAACAAAACAAATTTGATAATAGAAATAAATTTGAAACTTTTTAAAAACTGTATGCTCTGTCTGAATCACAAAATAACATTTTGGGATTCTATATCCCTTTAAGAAAACTTTAAAAGAGGGGAGGGTAATTGTTTAAAGGGACATAATAATCATATGCTAATTCACTTGAAACTGATGCAGTATAACTGTAAAAAGCTGACAGGAAAATATCACCTGAGCATCTCTATGTAAAAAAGGAAGACATTTTACCTCACAATTTCCTCAGCTCAGCAGAGTAAGTTCTGTGTAAAAAGTTATACTCAGCTGCAGCCCAGCTGCAGGTAAAAAATAAATTAAAAAATGAAGAAATGAACAGCAGCCAATCAGCACCAACAGTGCTGAGGTCATGAACTCTTTTACTAAGATTTCATTGTAAACTTCCTTAAGCTGAATAGGGAAATAAGATGAGAGTGCACGTAAGCTCGCTCCTTCCGCTGTCCCGGGACAGACATACTGATTTGTTGCTTAGAAGTCCTTTACAATGGGATGTGGCTACTGAGAAACTTTTGAGGTAAAATATCTTTCTTTTTTTACATAGAGATGTTCAGATGATATTTTCTAGTCAGCTTTTTAGAGCTATACTGCATCACTTTCAAGTGTTTAAACATTTGGGTATTATGGCCCTTTAAAATAAGCTATGTCATGTTCTTGGAATGTGTAAACAAGGCACTGAGCTTTATCTTCCATACTATATTTTTAAATGGTTTAGGAAGCAAATTAAAACCATCAGTGTGTTTATATTTGCTTGCCCCTATTTCCTCTGAGATGTTGCAGAAACAAAATATGGTTGTGGGTTTTTTGGATAGAAATAAATATCCTTTTTAGACAAGTAAATAAGCACATACTGTACAAGTTGTACTACACTGCTAATATAAATATGGAATATACAAGTGTTTAGATTAAGAATTTATTGTATTTGGGAACCAAATAAATGTAAAAACTAAGGATACAATGTATATAAAAATTATTTTAAGTTCAGCAGAACATTAAAGCGATGGTAAATCGCGTTTGTGAATCGCTAGGATTAACCATTGGAACAAATAAAGGGGATTTTCAGTCATGAAGTATAAAATGCTTTATGCTGAAAGTTCCTTTATTTGTTTGCAGTGTTCACCACTCTGAGCTGCTAAGGCAGCCCACAGCAGAACGCTATTTGGCTGAGAGCTGACATCTCCACCTCTTAGTCAATAGCCCTGCGTGAAATCCAGCTTGGCGCCGCAATATTGACGGCTTCCTTTAATTGTCTGGATAGATAGATAGATAGATAGATAGATAGATAGATAGATAGATAGATAGATAGACAATAAACAGACAGACAGATGGATAGACATATAGATGGATAGATGGATTGAGACGGAAAGACAAATGGACAGACGGACTGACAAATGGACAGACGGATTGACAAATGGACAGACGGATTGACAAATGGACAGACAGATTGATGATAGATAGATGATAGATAGATAGATAGATAGATAGATAGATAGATAGATAGATAGACAATAAACAGACAGACAGATGGACAGACATATAGATGGATAGATGGATTGAGACGGACAGACAAATGACAGACGGACTGACAAATGGACAGACGGACTGACAAATGGACAGACGGATTGACAAATGGACAGACGAACTGACAAATGGACAGACAGATTGATGATAGATAGATGATAGATAGATAGATGATAGATAGATAGCTAGATAGAAGATAGATAGATAGATAGATAGATAGATAGATAGATAGATAGATAGATAGATAATTGATATATAGATAGTGTGTTTGTATATTTAAGATTAAAAGTGTTTTAGAGATGAGGCATAATTCAATGGACATTGTCTCATATTTTCTTATTGTGGGCTATAGATAAGCCTCCATTACACAAACTGAGAGTGAAAAGGTTTTATTTTACACATTTGACACAACTTTCATCTATATTCTAAAGACTAAATCATTGTTCATGATGAACAAACAAAAGGGATTTCGGCATAACTTTATAAGATTTAATTGTACCTCTTACCCTGCTATCCTTTTCTAGACCTCAGCAGGACAAAGAATATTGCTCTTTAAAGATGAGCACATACAGATAAGAGTTACTGGCAACAACTTGGCATATACTGCTGTGTGTACAGTATCACAACAGAGAGTTTAGAGATCTCTCTAAAAAACAGCTGGACTTCATGCTGAGTCCAATGACAGACTCAAGGAAGGAATGATGAGCTGAAAGTACTGGCATGTTGAAATTTACAAAACTTGTGTGCTTGTGTACTGTAAATGAGATTCCGTTTTACAGCCTAAGGCAATAAACCTACAGCAATATATTTTTTTATCCCTAGAGTCTCTGAATTATATTTGTTTGTACTACAAGTAAAAAATATACAGAAAAAGGTATGAACATACCAGTACCTATATATAGTTTACTTTATACCGCACCACAGAGTTCATCAAACAATGGTAAACATCACTCATGTAAAAATCTCATCATGAGTAACAGGGGTGAAACATAAATCAAAAACTAAAAAGAATAAATAAGACACAATATCAAGCACAAACCTTGTACTATCAATATTAAATTCCAAAGATACATCAGACACCCATATATCAGTAAGAAAAGAAACAAAATTTCCTTATGTGTGAATGAAATATATATTCTATATACTGTACATGTCCCAGAACAACTGGATAGTCACATCAGATAGTCAATTCAAAGACAAAAAGCCAATTTACAAAAGCTAGTTCACAGTTATCATGTATAATATCAGTAAGATGGCTATTTGTAATCCAAAAAAACTGGCAAAGAATTATCTACTCGTAGTAGAAGAACTCATGTAGCTCATGAATATATATGGATCAATAACTTTCAGAAGTGGAGTATTCCCCAAGAGTGGCTAACAATGCATAAGCGACAAATACTGGAAGATCTTCCTTAGACATAATAATCATGAAGTCATATATGCAAAATAAAGCAGTTATTGAGTACCTCAACTTCGGAGCCAGACTCTGAGCTTACCGATCTGTCCAGGACATCCACTCACTTATGACTTCACGGTAGATCCAGAAATCCCCAGTACCAGAACTAATGTATTGAAGGGCACCCCACTCAGACTCTGATCTCACCGATCTGTCTGAGCATTTTCACTTGTTGATATCTTGTGGTAATCCTATTGCGCCATATGTGTTGAGTATTAAAACAGTGAATCAGTGTCCATCCAATAGCAGCTATGATTCTGTAGCAACAGTATACATTTATGTAGCCAAAAGGGGCTACATATACTGAGGGAGAGAAACATATCAATTAATGTAATTCTAGTCAGAAAATACAAGTGGGGGCGGTCCAGCTGTATACCCACTGCTTGTAGGAACAAGCGACGCGCGTTTCAACCAAGTGTTCTCTGGGCTTCTTCCGGTTTAGTATAATGATTTACCAATTGCATACGTATATAAAACTTTTTCACAATCCACCTACTTTATTTCTTAAAGGGACATATCACCACAAAAAAATATAATGAAAATAAAAATACATATATATAAATGTTAAACTTTGTTCACCCAAAATGGAGCATAGTTTATCTCTTCATTTAAATTGTTTGGCTTCAATGAGTTTAAATTAAAAATCCATTAGCATTCTAAATGTAGTAACCATTTATCTAAATCACCTCCTCTTCCATGGAAATCAACTAATTCCAAACCTCTAAATTGTAGACTTTCTTCTTTGCTGTTATGATATTTTACAAAGTGTGCTGTGCAATCCTACAAGTTTTTACACACTTACAGTTGTGCTCATAAGTGTACATACCCTGGCAGAATTTATGATTTCTTGGCCATTTTTCAGAGAATATGAATGATAACACAAAAACATTTCTTTCACTCATGGTTAGTGTTTGGCTGAAGCCATTTATTATCAATCAACTGTGTTTACTCTTTTTAAATCATAATGACAACAGAAACTACCCAAATGACCCTGATCGAACGATTCTGGATTCTGAGTCATGGGGAAAGCAAAAGAATTATCAAAGGATCTGCGAAAAAAAGGTAGTTGAACTATATAAAACAGGAAAGGTATATATAAAGATATCCAAGGAATTGAGAATGCAAATCAGCAGTGTTCAAACTCTAATAACGAAGTGGAAAATGAGGGGTTTCAGGCTAACATATATACAGTACCTTCACTTTTACATGAAATATGACCATTTATAAAGTGTATGTTCCCTTGTTTATCAACAAAGAAATCTTCTATTAACATATTGTTGCAGACTGAACATTATGTACACTTAAGGTTACCATTCTTATTTTTATGTTTGCAACCAAGTTTCCTTTCCTTGTTTTATGAGATGGCTTTTGACTAGCTTGTCCCTTAAACTGGGTGCCTTTATCACTGTCAATAGAGGAAATGTGCCTACAATATTTTTTACTATGGGGTCTAGCATCAAAACATGCCAATGTTTATTCCTTATTGATTTTATGTGAGTAAAGGATATACTATAATAGCACTCCTTACCAATTTGACCACTGGTAGTAAAGTAACAGTAATATATCATAAGAAGGAAGAAGGGCAAATTAAAACATAACTTTTATTAAAATGTAAAATAAAAATGGGTGAAACAATGATAAAAGAATTATGATAGATAGGAATATGTATACGTTGATATATATTGTACATAAGACGATACACTATTGCATGTGTTTAGTAAAGAAAAGATATATCTAAAGCACTAGGGATAATACTGCTGGGTTGCGAAGGCTGTGTAGTGGGATTCACAGTAGAAGAAATGAAGCAACAAAATAATTCATGAACTTATATTAGACCTAGTTATGGTAAGTTCATTATAGTCGTTATGCATAATCAAATAACAATCAGCGTTAGAGGGATGGTTGTGAGACAATGCCTAGCTGAGAAGAAGGGAATTGCCAATGACGATAAGGATATACTTATTTCTTAGTAGTTGGACATAATTTATAATACCTTGAACATCAAAGGCTATTGGTCAATTCGTAATATTGTAACCACTACATGTATCAAATATAGTGAAATCAAATAGATGTCCCACTCCCATAAGTATGGTATGCATTGAGTACACAAGTCAAATGCTGACCGACTATTTAAATTCTCAGCTGTGTATTAATATAGTGAAACATCAAAGGTATAGTGGTACTAATCATATATTTACAGCTCACATAGAATAATAGATGGAGATAGAGATTTGATAGAGATTTGTAGAGATTTGTATGCCAAACTAACATTGCCCAAACAAACAATTACGAGCGAGCGTGAATATCACTAAATTATTTCCCACATGTGGGGTACCGGATACATTGAATCATGGAGCTCTTTACTAAAAAATTGTCCCTTGGTATACAGCACCCATTCATATTAGTAAATCTATTTTTTATACCCATTATATTATGGTGAATCCAATTCAGTAGTGTCATTCTTTCTTTTAATTTGTATCTCTCTTCTTCTTTCTCTAGTTTATTTTCTCTCTATTACCAATATTTATTTTATGTCTTGCCATTTATTATTGTAATTACTTACAAACCTTACTATATATTACGGTTTCTATTTTTTATTTTGAGGTGCACTTTCTCTTATGTCTTTACCTTGTAGTGTATTATATTTTAATTGCTGCTGATGGTGACTGTATATAATTTATCTCTTTCTTTAATTATTCTTAAATCTAAAAAACAATCTCCTTTTCATTCCACATATACGTAAATTTAGATAATTGGTATTATCATTCAATTTATTCATGATTTTTTTAAGAAGTTCCTCTGAGCCATCCCATTAAAGAAGGATATCATCAAAACATCTTAACCAGAGGGTAACTGAACCCTTAAATTCATCAGTGATTATACTGGTTACATTATTAGACAACAGTATTCAAAAACATGTCTAGCAATGTATCATCATGTATTTCTGTACTTAACTGTGCTTTTTTTATATCTACTTTGTTTTATAGTCCGATAATATCATGGCTAATGTCAGCAGTGATTACATCAAAGCTTATGTTAAAGGGACAGTTTACTCAAAAATTTTCTCCCATTTAATTTGTTCCCAATGATCCACTTTACCTGCTGCAGTGTATTAAATTGTTTACAAGTAGCTCCTTTACCCTTATATTGTCATTTGAAATTGTTAATTTAGCATGTGCTATCCCCACCTATTCTGAAAGTTTGTGGCCGAGCGTACCAGCTATAGATAAGCTTTGTAAACACAGCCAGCAGAAGAAATTACACTCCCAGTGTGATAAAGCAGAGATAATGTAATAAAATGTTGATTTTCCATTGTTCTCTCAAAGTATTGGTGATTGTTTTAAGGACAGATATAATATAAAGAAGCAGGTATATGTGCACAATGTGATACAGTAATGAGATCTGATTATACCTACAAGCTCAACCTATTTTATTAGGCTGTGGCTTCAAAACACAATATCAGAGCTTTAATATACAGAAATAAACCTTAAAAGGCTAATTTTCATACATTTTTTACTCTGCAGTTGGTAAAAAAAGCAATTGTAAACACATTAAGGGGAAAACTATTTTACAGTATACTGTCCCTTTAATGCATCAAACTTTAAAAGCAAGAAAATTGCAAAAATTAAACCCACTCTACAGAATTGCATAAAATAAAATAATAATACCAGATATTATTTGAGTTGAGAGCTTTCAGAATATCTATGCTTTTTAATGTTTTATTGGGGCCTGAGGGCCCAGCTCACAGTGAAGTGATAGTGTAGAAAAAGGCCCGTTTTCTCTAAAGCTTTCTGGTCTAGAAATGTGCGTTTCATTATGTTCCGAAACGACATTCTAATGAATTCGCCAAATTCAGATATTTGAATCGATTCAAATTTCTGAATTACCCTAGCCACGAAACTAAACTAATCCGAATGCATTTGTAACGAAAAAATCTGAATTAGTTCGCATTTATTGGTTACATTCGAATGGCCATGGACTAATCACAATTCAGTATAAAAATTAAATGTAGTGAGATTTAGTGAGATAGAACAGTGAAATAATTCAGTTTGTGTAACTTGGAACCATCTGAATCAACATAACATACTGAACTTCCGTATTTACAAATCGAATCCGAAACTAATACATCCGAATACATCCAATTTGTTTTTAATCTGAATGAATCAGAAACAAATACATTCAAATGTATCTGTATTTGAATCGATCCAAAACAAAATTTGAAAAAATCCAAATCGGTCCGAAATAAATCAAATTAAATTTTTCTGCTGTGCACGTCTACTCTGGTCTGCAGAGATTATCTAAGAGATCTTATCATTGCTGATAGAATGATTTTTAGAAAGGCAAATTTTAGCTGGAAATCTGTTTATCTTGCTATGTAGGGTTCCAGATATAAAGCAGAGATATCTTCATTACAATATCATGCTCAAAAGCAAAAAAAAAATAGTTTTCTGTGATTTCTCTCCTTGATGGAAAGTTTTTTGATAATTATATCTTCAAAGAGCTGGCTACCTTAGAAATGAATGAAGCTCTTTGTAATAAAGGGAAATACCAGCACCAATATACATTCTCAGCTTGCAGTAAATACAAATTAAAATGGAATGTTTTTTCTACACTTTAATTTGTATTTGCTTCAAATTTAATATTAAGCTTCTAGTTTAGTATACATGAATTTTCTTTAAGTTAAATAATTAAATTGTTAAAAATGAATAAAATTATTTTAAATTATTATATACTGTAAAATATTGTAAATAATCCATAGAATATATCTATATTTTTTACAGTATGTATTATTAATTATTTTATCATTTAGTTAGCCAATTACAAGAGACAAATGTGTGCAGACACCAATCAGCAGCTAGCTCCCACTAGTGTAGGATATGTGCGTATTATTTTTCAACGAGGGATACCAAGAGAACAAAGCATAGTTAAAAATACAGGTGAATTTGTAAGTGTCTTAAAATTACATGAGCTTTCTGAATCATGAAAGTTTAATTTTTAATTTCATATCTCTTTAAATATGTGCAGCACATATACAGTAAAACACATAAATACTTAAATACATATGTACACACATATAAACATTAGTCGCACAGCGATAGCAGCAAATTGTAAATATAAATGTATATGATTATATACATATATATGTATGTGTAAATATGTGTGTATACACATATAAATGCAAACCTTCTTGCTTTTAAACAAAGACATATTTCCATATTTGTTGCTTTTGTCCAAAAAAAACTCTAAACAAGTGTCTCTGCTGAAAATATAACGAATGTACCAATGCTTTTAAGAAAAAAAAGAAAAGTTGTTTTGTTTGTGTGCTTAGAATTGTTCCCATAAAGGCAGGAAATGCTTTAAAAAGTTCATATTTACACTATTTAGGCAGGAAAGACTTCAAAGATTTTAAATTTACACTATTAATGATTTAGCAATATCACTGTCCTTTGATTGCTTTTGGTGTAAACGAATAAGTGTATAAGTATGTGAGCTTTTACTTTTTTCTTGTCCAGTCCTGATCCCATAAAAAATATATGAAATATATAGTTTCTGTGCTGTTTCTGTCTTGTAGTAGGAGCACTAGCGACTACTTTAACCTTATTTAGCTTTAAGCTGCTGTCCAGATGATTTTTCCTATAGGAAATAGCTAATAAATTGATTTTTGTTAACAAGTTCTTAACAAACCCCTTACTAAATATCAGGTAAAACACAATGGGCCAGAGTACGAGTTGTGCCTAATAGTTGGCGCAAGCTATATTGGGTTTATCGTGCCTGTTTGTGTGCTTTTGAAGTAGCGCTCGTATTACAAGTTGAAAGCTTGAGTGCAATTGAAGTTAACACGCGTCAGGTTAACGTGACTTCAGACCTCTGGTTAACTGTTAAAGGGACAGAAAGTAGGTTGAGATCTATGCATATCCTAAAAGGGCTAATTAATTAAAAATAGTTTGCATAAAAAAAATTGTTTAAAAATTGCTGGCAAGTATTTTAAAAATAAGCAAAATGAATTACATAGCTAAGCTGCATGGAGCAGACAACTCCACCCCTCTTATCGGTGTTTAGACGCATGCATTGTATTTCAACTGAGTTCACAGCTTCTAGGCATGCTCCAGTAGATACTCCCTATGCACTTTTGCATTCTACCAAAAGAACAATAGATATAGATACAGCCATAGAAGGAAAAGTGTGGGGGGATTTAGAGCTTTTGTCAGGGTGCCAGGAATCAGACTGAGACTTGAAGTGCAAAAATAATCACACCTTTATTAATAGCAAAAAATTATAAAATGTCCACAAGTCAAATAACAATCCAGGGGCTCCATGTACTAAGCAGTCAATTCATCCGTCATTGTAGACGCGGATAAACTCACCGTTACTCGCCGCGGGCGAAATGGTGTCCGCTGTCGCTATGTACTAATATTCCCCCAATAAATAGACAAGTCTAGCCCGCCGCGAGCAGTTGCGGATTGTTGATAAATTTGACGCCTCGCTCGCCGCGACTAAGCTGATGTACTTAACTTTCAGTTGAATTGTCTGGCCAATTATTAACACGTGACATGCAAGGTGTCACGAACATCATAGTAGTCGCGGGAATAGAATTTTGCTCCTATAAAAGTTCAACTTATCTAAACAACTTTATTATTGTTCAAAATTTTTTGAAGAGTGATAACAGAGCGTTATTTTTGTAATATTTATTTACAATTTGGATATGGCTTCATCTGGATCTGATAATATATAAATATTAATATAAAAATAATTATAAAGATTGACAACTATACAATACAAATTTAAATAGATTACTCTTTAATTACAGTCGACAAATTGGGCGCAATTTATGTACATGGAAATGAGAGACAAATTAGACGCCAGTTATGCTGTAAGTACAATGCTGATATTACTGCCTTTTATATATGTCTAGACTGGCGTCTAGATTGACTTTCCTATTGTTTTGTACCTTGCCCGCCACCTAAAAGGTGGCGAGGCAAAAATAACGAGGTGGGAGCGGAAATTGTAGCGAGCGGACAAATAGATTTTTTAGTACATTCGTTTTTGGCGAGTTGGTGGTCAAATGTGTCTAATTACAGTGAAAAATGGAGCGGTAGCGAGGTTTGGCGGATAAGTACGCTCGCAATTTTAAAGATGCGAGTTTTAACATAATTGACGGCTTTGTACATATCAGTTTGCGAATTTTGACGCGAGATTTGTTGCGGGTAGCTCGCTGACTGCTTAGTACATGGAGCCCCAGGAGTCAAAACCAGAGCTGGTAGTCAGACGAGCTGAGTCAGGAGCCAAAGCGAATAGTCAGACGAGCCGGAATCAGGAACAAGGAGAACAGCAGAGTCAGGAACAAGCCAGGGATCAGGAACCAGGAAGGACGTCAGGCAGCCAGGTAATACACAGGAACTCTCACAAACAGGTCTCAGACAACGCAAAGGCAAAGCATACTGAACAGAGGCCCTTTAAATAATAAATGATGACATTACAATTCTGAGACTGCATCCTGTCTCACATGGATGATGCACAACAGTCTGGCCATAAAAGGAAGTGCAGGAAGTCAGCAGCATCCCCCACAATGCACCAAGTCACGAAGAGAGGTGAGTAAAATGGCTGCCAGCAGCACATGGCAAACACAACAGGGAAAAACCCTGACAACTTTAAAATTCAGAAACTAAAAAGAAAGGGTTAATGGCGAGGCACTGCAGAATAAATTTGCAGTTAAAGTAATTAAAGTACATATTATTATATTTTGTCTCTATCTTAATTTGTTTTATGTCCCTTTAAGCTCCAATAAAAAGTTGCACAAAACACCTCACAATTACAATTACAGTTACACTCATAATAACACTATCTAATAAAAAGTAATATTACACAAAAAGTTATAAGGGCTCAAAAATATAGGAAAAAAAAGGCAGGCAAATGGCTTTAAAATAGGGGTACATACATATAAATCTAATATAGGAAAAAAGCGCACTCCAAAGATCTTGGCATAGAACTCACTTTAATGTGAACGTTTTCAAGCCACAATAGTTTGTCCTCAGACAGGCAAAAAATATATTTTTTGCCTGTCTGAGGACGAGCTATTGTGGCTCGAAAACGTTCACATTAAAGTGAGATTTATGCCAAGACCTTTGGAGTGCGTTTTTTTCTCATGGTGAGTGCCTCTATTTTGAATTGCTACATGGATACTCTGAGTGCACCCCGGCATTATACTGCTAAATAGTGAGTGCTGGTATTTTTGGGATATATATATTTATATATATGTTTATATGTATATGTTTGTATGTATATATGTATTTAAGTATTTATATGTGTGATATGTATTTACATACATACTGTATACACATATAAACACATAGATACATATGTAAACATATATATATAGTACACAGCTAGAGAAATGGCAGGGTGAAGAACAATATACTAAATTAATGGCAGTAGTTAAAAGTCAATTAAGAAAGATCGAGGAAGCGATCAAGTTTAGAAAGAAACGTAAATTCCAAAGGGATTGGAATGATTATCAAGAGAACAAAGTATATGATTTTACCCAATTGTACACCAGTAGCTCAGATTCAGAGGCATCAGGAATGGGGAATAGGAGACAAAGGAATAACTCTAATAGGAGAAACATAAGAGGACATTTTTTTAGAGAAAAATATGTCCTCTTTAGAAGAACCAGGAGAGGAGGCAGGAAAAGAAACCAATCAATCCAAAGAGAAAGGGAGATACCCGCTAAGGAATCAGAAAAAAAAATGTAAGAAAAACAGATGACATTAAGGTAGTGAACCTGTCACATAAACAGATCACGGCTGACCAAATAAAAGTTTTGGAAAAGGGGCTTACTTTTGCACCCACCAATAAATGTGACAGATTCACGGCCTGCAATGATGTCTATCTGTTTGCAAGGAAAATTGTATTGGGGAAAATTCACCACCATAAAATACAGGCAGCTACACTTGACATGCAGGACAGACTTTTATTAAAGGATTGGACACCCAGTACCCAGGCATCTGGGGATGAAAATACTGAGTCAATAGGAATTAGTAATCTGTCTAAAAAATCAGAATTTATGCCAGCTTTATCCATTGTCCCTTTAGTTCCTAACTTTGTCAAATAAATTGAAAAAGACATCATAGAAATTACTAATTCATTTAGCATGAAGCACAACCTAACGTATAAAGAAAAGAAAGCAGTGAGGGATCTAAGGGCCAATACTTCTGTGGTCATCAAGCCTTCAGATAAAGGGGGGAACATTGTGATACAAAACTCTAAATACTACCTGAAAGAATGTAAAAAACAATTAAATGATGTAAATCAGTATAAACATTTGAAAAATGATCCAACAGAGAAATATAAAGATGAATTGGAAATATCCTCAATGAGGCGTTAACTGAAGGACTAATTAACAAACATGAATTTGATTTTCTAAATATAAAATTTCCAAGAGTAGCAACATTTTACATGATCCCAAAGATTCATAAAAAAAAATGAATCCCCCCCTGGTAGGCCTATAGTCTCAGGGATACATTCCCTTACAGAGAATATTTCTCAGTACATTGATTATTGTTTGCGTCTATTTTTAGTTACTCTACCATCGTATATAAAAGATACTTTGGACGTCTTGAAAAAACTAAATGGAATGTATGTAAAACAGGAGACCATTTTGGTAACCATAGACATTGAAGCATTATATTCCTCAATCCCACATGAAACGGGTATTATGGTTATCAACAAATTTCTTAGTGAAAAAGGCAAGAAATATGATAAACACACATAATTTGTAACTAACCTCCTGAAATTTGTTCTTAATCATAATTACTTCGTATTTGATAAAAAGTACTATAAACAGATAAGAGGTACGGCAATGGCCACATGCTGTGCCCCAACATATGCCTGCCTCTATCTTGGTAAATGGGAAAAATAACAAGTTCTAGATGCGTCTAATGATGATCTGGGCCATATTGGATTATGGCTTAGCTTTATCGATGATGTAGTACTGTTCTGGGAGGGTAAAGAGGAAGAATTAGAAACCTTTATGAGAAAACTAAATGATAATAAATTTAATCTAAAATTCACTTACTCATATAGTACCAAGGAAATACCATTCCTGGATTTAAAAATATTAAAAAAATGGCACTGAGATAGTGACGGAAACCTTTAGGAAAAGTACTGCAGGTAATACTTTGCTACATGCAGAAAGCCACCATGTTCATGGTCAGTACTTAAGGCATCGTAGAAATTATATTGATACTAATAAATTTAAGAAGGAGGCAAAAGAGTTGGAAATGAGCTTCCTGGAAAAAGAATATCCACAGAAATCTCTTACCAAAACCTATTGTAGGGCAAAAAAAAGTAATATAGATAATTTACTCTATATGTCTAAAATGTATGATAATCAGAAATTAATCAGATTCCTTAGTATGTACAATGACCAATAGTATAATTTGATTTCAATTCTACACAAACACTGGCATGTTCTAATCCTAGACCCAGCTATTGCAAAGATGGTAGGAACAAGACCCAATGCAACAGCTAGAAGAGCCCCAAATTTGAAAGATAGACTGGTAAGCAGCCTGTATAAGGATAAAAAGGATAAAATGTGGATATCAAAATACAAAAGTCAAGAGGGAAACTTCAAGTGTAGAAAATGCTCAGTTTGTGACAATATGTTAAGAGGCAGTACATTCTATGAAAGTGAAGGTAAACTACACAAAATAAAGGGCCACATAACTTGTAGAACAGAGGGAGTGGTGTATATGCTTTAATATAACTGTCCCAGTGTCTATGTAGGAAAAACATATTGTTAACTTAAGGAACGCATTAAAGAACCCAAAACGGGACACTAAGAATAAGTGCATAAAGTATAGCAGTGTAGCTAGGCATTTCTTTTTAAATCATGATAGTAATGAGGAGGAGTTACAATTTAAAGGTTTAGAACTGGTTGATTTAGGGGATAGAAAAGGTAACCTTGATAAAATCCTCCTTCAAAAGGAATGCAAATGGATCTTTAATTTGGGAATCCTTAAACCTAGGGGTATGAATGAGGAATTTAATTTTGCTCAGTTTCTGTGTTACATTTGTATTTCCTTTAGGAAGTTTCTCTTTATGTATATGGAATTATATACACTAACTGGATATATGAAAGGAGCTCAAAAGTGTTGGGAGATAATCAGAGTGTAAATTTATCAAATGTTCAACTTTTCTGCCAATATTTGTCAAAATGTTTCAAGGAATGTCTTTTCAGTAATGGCCACAATATTAAGCCACAAGCATCTATAGGGGTAAACATAAGCTTCTAATTTCACCCGATAGGCTAAGGAGGAGAGTGATTCCTCTTTGAAAAGCGACAATCGAATATTACATCATCAAATCAAGCCGAACGAAGCCCCGTGCTGTGTTAGGGGTGAAACACGCATAGCAGACAGCTACTCAATTGCTCCACAGGACGCATCACAATACCTACAAAGGCCTTAACCCGACCACAGTCACAGGGTAATATTGGAGATCTGAAGAGCGATGTGGCACCAGGGACCCCACATAAGTCTATAACGGATACTACATACCAGACAGACATTCAGAAGGAGGGTAAGATAGAACGGCAGATACTGCTTTACTAACCACGCTAAGAGAGGCGTTGCTCCTTTGCGGACCAGGAAACCGTTAACCCATTTAGATCTGGGGAGTATGTATTCAAGCTCTGATCATTGTCTGGAGGGTTATGACTAAGGACTATTTGTATAAGGGCCATCTATGTGAATGTAATATTAAACAAGACTGAACGGGAGTCACCGTGAAAATACTATCACTGGGCTCCTATAGGAGGCGCTAGAATCAGGTGTAGATAATAATACAATATTGGTGAATGAAAATATAGGAAACGGCTGGCATAGGTACAAATGACAATATTTTACACTAGTATGCCAGCATGAATAATAAATTGTGAAAAATGAACAATATAAAATAAAAATATAAAATATATACAAATCAGATGGTATATGCAACCCAATCTGGAAAGTCCAGCAAGACTCTTCAAATGTCCATCAGTGCTTGAATAGAAAAGAATATTTGATTTCCCTTATCAACTTTATTCTAAAACACAATTATTTTCAGTTTCTTGATTCCTTTTACCTACAGATCAGGGGAACGGCCATGGGCACCAGATTTGCCCCCAGCTTTGCCAACCTCTTTATGGGTTGTTTTGAAGATCACTACATATATAATTCGCAATGGAGGGGCAATCTGGTGTTCTATGGCCGTTATATAGATGACCTGATATTTATTTTCGATGGCTTAGAATCAGAAGCCTTAGATTTTGTATCCCATCTAAATGATAACAATATGGGTATTAGTTTTACTCACAATCTACAAAAAGAAAACATAGAATTTCTTGATGTCATTCTATCTTGGGATACAGAAGAGAATATTTCCACGTCCACTTTTTTTAAAAAGGTGGATTGTAATAATTTCCTACATTTCTCAAGCAACCATTTAACAAAATGGAAAACTAATATTCCTTATAGTCAGTTTTGCAGACTGCGAAGAAACTGCAGTACTATTGACCAATATAAACAGCAATCGCAGATCCTGAAATGTAGATTCATTGAAAAAGGATACCCTGCGGAACTAGTCACAAAAGGCTATGAGAAAGCCAAGAATCTACATAGGGAACAATTATTATCCTCTGCCACATCAATAGACAGAGACAAGGAAACTTTTACAAATAAACAACCTTTGTTTATTACACAATACAACTCTAACCATAAAATTATTAACAAAGTCCTTAAGAAACATTGGCCGATCCTTCTCAAAGACCCTGTACTAAAGAAAACACTCCCACCACAACCCAAATTAGTGTTTAAGAGAGCCCCTACTTACAAACAAAAACTAGCACCTAGTAAGGTGGTGATGTCTAAAAGGAAAGTTACTGATATCATAGGACCGAGAGATCAGACTCATAATAATCACACTTTTAGCAAAATAGGGACTTTTAGATGTGGGAAGAAACGATGCCACATGTGCAAATATATAACACATGGTCACAGTGATATATTAGTTAACCATACAAAAGAGTTAATACCTATCAAAAATCGACTATCCTGTGATTCCAACTATGTAATATATGCATTGTCCTGCCAATGTGGGATCCAGTATATAGGTAGGACCTGCAGAAAGATCAGGATCAGATGGAGTGAACATTTGAGGAATATTGAATCTAGATCGTTGAAACACAGTGTCTCTAGGCATATCTGCAATAGTTATATTCCTGGCAAATGTCCATTTAAAATTACTCCATTGGAAAAAATCCCCCCTAGCAATTTGTACAATAGGTTTTCCAAATTGAGACAAAGGGAAACCTATTGGATCTATAAATTCAATAGTCTATTTCCCATGGGCCTCAACGAGGTTATAGACTCTGCAGCATTTGTGTAAATATATATTTGTTCGTATTCATATTTATATGTGAGATTTTGCTACAATCAATACATGTATGGTTAGAGGTATGAATAAATGTAAAGCTAGATGAGCAGTTTGTGAGCTGGACTTTTCGACACCCCATTGTTGTTGGTTCACATATACAAGTATTATAACCCATACTATAGAAAATTGTTACCTATAGGGAAACTGTAATTATAGTTATTACTTTAGACCAAGCACATCCTACACAATGTATTCTCATCACAAAATTTTTATTTTTATTTTTCACTTCTATACATATATATTTTATATATATATACCCTCAGGGATCATAGGGGGGTTAACACTATTATCTATTGATAATTATTTTAATATAATTCACTCTTGGATATAGCTTTACTACTTGATATACACTTATATCCCCAGTACACTGTATGTCACACTATTCCAATGGGTACCCAAGTCACCTACATAGATAATTTCTTTTCACACTTATTATTTATGATATCTGGAGTACTGTTTACTAGTCAGTGATCACCTTCTCTTATTATTAATATTTAAGAGATGGTTATCAATTTTTTATATTATACACAACACTAAGCATTAGGGCAACACTTTGACCTCATAATACCACTTATTCATAGTGTACCCTGTAGTTCTGTAGTCTAGTTTTATAATTTCACCTATTGATAAGATAAATTAATTTTATTGTTACACTCCTAATTATAGTGTACCCTGTAGTTCTGTAGTCTAGTTTCACAATACCACCAATTGATAAGATAAATCAATTTTATTGTTACACTCCTAATCTATTTTCCATATCTATGTTGGATTGTCTTAGATTCATAATTGTTAGTCTTATTACTAGTCTAATACACTTACTATTTTATAGTATTCACATATTACTGTTAGTTAGATACCAGCGATATACTTTTGCCCAATAGCAGGATATGGGTTACGGTGGCGCTAGGTTACTGGTTCCTCATTTAGATATGGGCGTAATTATATCGCCCTTAGCAACCATAATACTACACAAATTTTGGTCGTAGTGATCAGGTAAACATGCGTCATTCCGCAGTGATGTCGGAACGACGGCAACAGCAATTGGGCACACCCCCGATCACATGACATTACGTCATGACAATATTATGTTATAGCTATCAGCCACACTATTGACCGCATGACATTTTGTCATGTGATCAACACAATACACAGTCCATAGCATAACCAATGGGATTGCAATGCCATACAACCGAGAGTGGAACCAATGGGATCGCAATGTTGGAACAGGCCCCCGATATAGCTGTAACCCTATTGGTTATGTTTTGGAACTTATGTTCAGTTTGCACATTACAATTATATTGAGATCGAGATCGGTTATTAACGATCCAAGTGCTTTTTTACATATTACCATTAGTGACACATAGGCATATGAATTTGTACGATATCAATTTCAATCACGATACATGATTAGAACTAATTATTGTTACAACTTCACAACAATGGGGAGTGTTTGGAAAGGAAGGACATGATAGGTTAATTCGGATAAAGGAAGGGGAGGATTCATCTGAATATTAGGTTACTAAGCCCTATATAAAGGGCATTTATGCATACAACATACATACAAGCCTGAGGAAACGGGGTGTTCCCCGAGAAACGCGTCGCTATCTTGTATGGTTCATGGGGAGATAGTTTGTCATCACCCAGCTGTAATCTGTTATACCATTTGGTATTTTTATTGTGTATAATAAAAAGACTGATTTTATACTTTTACATAAGTCTGGCGTTGGTGTTACTATCCCCATCACAGTAACCTAAGGGCACTATAGCCCTCCCTCCTCCTTCCATTTTAGCCGGTGTTTGACACCAAGGAGACAAGCATTCCTGATTGATCTGGGAGACACACAGCCAGCTGGTTTGCTGTTGAAAACCAGCCTGCCTCTACTGGCACAAGAGAGTGCCGCCTCGTTTGTGAGTACCCTTATTCTACTCCTTTACTGGAATTCTGGTTATATTGATCTACACATGTGGCGCCTCTGTTTCTGTTTTTTGTTTTGCATAATATTAAACAAGAGGCATTGGGACACAGAGGATTAAGTGAATGACTCATTCAATTCTGGAATATAAATTAATAAGGAGCTCCCTGAAGAATTAAGGGTACCCTTCAATTGTAGTCCTGTGGACTTGTTGTGACTCTTATTGCTTGTGGCTGAGTGTTAACACTATGAATAAATGTAGATGAAGTTGCATATCACAAGGTTTGTCCTGATTTTACTAATTGTTTCGTTCTAGGTTTGTGCCAGATAAGGGTTCACTGGATTGCCCTGTGGAGGGGTGGGTAGCCCTGTGTGACTCTCCCTCCCCTCTTCTCAGTAATCAATTCTTCTTTTTATATATATATATATATATATATATATATATATATATATATATATATATATATATATATATATATATATGTATATATATATATATATATATATATATATATATATATATATATATATATATATATATATATAAAAAAAGAGGAACAAAAGAAATACCCTTATTCCAGCACTAACTCATTATCCAAACATCTCATATATCCCTGTTGAAATGTGTAGGTCAAGAATGGACACAGAAAGCGGTGGTCTGCATAAATCTCTTTATTGAAATAATATAGATACACTTTTACCTAGTTAATAAGTTTGTAACCTATAAACTATTAAATATAGTATTAACAAGGTACTGACACCAAACAGATCCAAGTAAATAATGACTGTTGCTCTGTCACAAATAACAATGTCCAAATATATAATCCTTGTCAATGGTAAAGCCGTCTTTTAAATCTTTGCATGCAATTAGTTGTAGATGATACCATTTCAGTGTTAAACCAATACTGGTAAATGTAACTAGACCTTGTCAGTTAGTAGCCAAGCAAAGAAATTAGTAGCAGCATACTTAAAGGTTAATAATGCTTAATAGCCAGTCCGCCTTCAACAATTGTTAGACAGAGAACACAGTCAATAGTGGTGGAGCGGTACTTCCCCTTACCTTCAAAGTGCTAAATACAATCACAGCTCACCTCGCCGAATTCAATTCAATCTGAGTCCAAAGTTATGCTACCGCTTCCTCCGTTGCAGAGATCACTGTCACAAAGTCCCCTGCTTCTCCAGATAGACTAGCGGTGCCGCCAATAGACAGAGGACCAGGTCCCGACGATGAGCTGACCCACTGACTTACTTCGTTCCTCCTAGAATCCAGGACTAGGGCACGCTACAAGGGGGTAAACCGTCTCCAACCAAACAGACAAACGCCAGGCTCACGGAGCTCCTGTAGGCGTGAACTTCATGTATATATATATATGTTCTTTGAAGCCCTTTGCAGTCAAGTAGATGAAAACATGTTAAAGCATATGTATGCAATATTCATATTTGCTAAAGGTTTTTATGTATTTAGTGTAAATATTTCACATTTCAATGTTCTGCACATAGCAGAATATGTTTTGTGTATTTAAATAAATATATATATATATATATATATAATCATATATATATAGGTATAGATATATATAATAACACAATACCATCAGAAATATGTAGAAATATGTATTTTGGAATAAACAGAATATAAAAATATTCATATTTTCATGTCAGGTTAGCACATTTGAGAATATGTGATCAGATTAGAGCGCAAGTAGGGTTTTTTTTTCCACTTTTTTTGCTCCATTGACTTCTATGGGGGAATACATTACCGTACAAGCAATGTTCTAAGTTCAGCTTTTTGCATGCGAGCGAAAACTTTTTACTTTCAACTTGTAATACGAGTGCAAACCGACACATGCAAAAACCTTACTTCTAGCACAGTTAGTGTGAGAGAAAGAGCAGTAACTAGCGCCATACTCGTAATCTAGCTAAATATTATTTTTCATGACAAATAATAATGTTCTTGTCTGTGCATACAGTATATACAGCATATCACATACATGTTTATTTATTTAAACATACTTCTACAAACCCATATTTCAGCTAAAATGTAAAAGATCACGTGCATAAAGGATTATATTGTATATTTTTTAACTTGAAAATTTCATTTTCAGACTCTAATGGGTATCCTAAATTGAAGGAATTAGAAATAAAATGTAAAGTAATCCAATTCTTCTTTTGCTGTGAATATTCAAAAGCTTGCAGGCAGAGTATGTACACAGTTAAGAATTAGATGGTTTCCATGGTGATTAGATGGTTATCTGACAGGGCTTAAAATGTGAAATTAAAGGAATAATGATATGAGTAGTAAAAATTTCAGAATCATTATAAAATATATCTTATTTCTTAATGGCACATATCATCTTTAGAAGTAGCTTGATGTGAAATTTTGCTTAAGTTACTTTCCTATTCATTGCCATATGTTCCAAGTATCAAAATGTCTTCATTTAAGTCTAAAAGCATAAATGGTATCTGATTTTAGGCTAGATTACAAGTGGAGCGCTAATTTATCTCGCCCCCGCAAACAGGCAAATTCACCCTTTAACCATTACAATTGGCTGGTTATTGCTACCGTGAGCTTGTGGCTAATGTGCACTGGTATTACAAGTTAAGCGCAATGCGAAGGTGAGCTTGTGTTTGCATTGCTAGGAAGAATTGCACTCACGAGAGCATGCTTCCATAGACTCCAAAGGGAGCCCGTTCTGATGCCGTCAGAGACGGCATCAGAACCTAAGCACAGGGAAGGGGGTAAGTAGTGCAGTGATGGCAGCAAATATAAACATATATGTATATGATTATATACATATTTATTTATGTGTTAATATGTGTTTATATGCATAGTAACACATAAATATATATGTATATAAGCATATAAGAAGGAGATACACAAATGTGGCGCTTACCGGTCCTTCAGGGAGCGTGTCTGGCAGCTTGAGTAGCGTTGCTTCAGCGTGTGACGTGGGATCCGTTTAGTTGCAGCAGCTGATGATTCCAGATCCGGAAGTAGGGAGCCCAGCCGACACGCCTCTGTCCAAGGCGTAAAATTAAGTACAAAGAGTCCCCACGAAATTCGGCTACAGGGCTAACAACCTACTGCATCAAAGCATCAAAGCAGGGTCAGTAGAAAGTATAAAAATAATAACTTTATTGTGTGCACATATTAAAAGCAAAAAAGAGCCGTAGCTCTAACAATGACAATAAGGGGTATCAGTGCAGCACCAGCTGTCTGGGAACACACAGTTCCCTAGACTGCAATGTAAAGGCCCTTTTCAGTGCTGTTTATTTTCTAACACCCCACTCCAGCCAACTTCACCCGCAAAATATTGCCTAGTGCAATTATATTATTAAAAAATAAAGATGCTGTTATCTTTATTTTTTTAATAAAATACACTAAACTGATCTATCAAGCTCTCACTAGACCCAATGATTTTGCTTTTTAACTACACCCCCAGATTGAAATGTAAGTTAAGATTGAAATTGTTATATATAATGGTTAATAGAGCTAAACAACTGATTCCACGTCTGTGGAAAACATCCTCTATTCCAAATATGACAAACTGGAGACAAACATGTTACACAATTACTAACCCTAGAAAAGTCATTTTATGCAGACCCAACAAATGGAGTTTTGTTATAATATGAGATTTATCTAGGAAGATTATATAGCGTCAATTAAGTGAAATATTGGATGCAAATAATGTCCTCTGTAAAGCAATTGAGAATGTTCTGAATTTTGTATTATTGAATGTTACTCAGCTACCTGTAAATAACTTTATGTTTTTGTTTTTTTTCAACAAATAAAGGAAAATTGAAAAAAAAAATACACTAAACTGTATTTTGGGGGCATTTGGGGCACATTTATAAAATTACAAAAAATTGTAAGATAGCCCTGATTTCTAAAAAAGAAAACCTGAACTATCAAGTATCTGTGGCGCTAGAAAAGCTGAAAACCCAAAATAATATGGCTTATTAAAATGAATTATATAGCTTCAAAATGTTGTATTATATCATTTGTAAAATAAATAATGATATAGCAAATATATAATATAGGCAGATTTTAATATATTATAAAAATATTGATGATTTAATCATCAGTTCAAAAAAAGTTCTGCAGTAAAACACATTCATTCAAACATTAATGCATATATAAAAAACAGAAGTTCATTCATATAAAAATATAAATAAGAACAGAGATGCAATAATCACAGTAGTATCAGTGAATACAAAATGCCAAGCAGGATAATGGAGCTTCAAGGAATGCGTAGTAAATGAATATCTTGAGATGTCGCTCCTTAAAGCAAATCACTCATGTAACATTTAAAGGCACATCAGGTTTTCCACAATTAAACAAACAGGATGGGTTTCCTAGGAAAAGACAAGAAGAGAACAACTTGTCACCAGCGGAATACAGTCACAACAAAAAGGAGTCCAATTTTACTTACACCGGAGGGTGTGTGTGTTTGGTCCTCAACGGTTGGTTAGGAGCGTCACAAATCCATACGCTCAGCGGATACTTTCTCCTCTCAGTTTCCGGCAATTGGTGGTTGTGGCAATACAGATTAGTGTAGCAGCTGTAGTCCACGCTCTAACTACGGATCGCTAGAGCGGTCAGATTCAGGAGCAACGCGTTTCGGCTGTTCAACAGTCTTTTTTCAAGCTCTAACTTGCTAGTGATTGTAAGCTTTTAATATAGGCGTTACCAGGGGCAATTCTTAAAGCGATAGTACATAGCGTAATTGGGTAATATGTGATTTTCACAAAAATCTTTTTCAACTCATACATAATTTAATATATATTTGCGGGTGAAATAAATAAATATATTAGGAATGGAATTAACCCCATATGACACATATTACCCAATTACGCTATGTACTATCACTTTAAGAATTGCCCCTGGTAACCCCTATATTAAGAGCTTACAATCACTAGCCTTTTTGTTGTGACTGTATTCCGCTGGTGACAAGTTGTTCTCTTCTTGTCTTTTCCTAGGAAACCCATCCTGTTTGTTTAATTGTGGAAAACCTGATGTGCCTTTAAATGTTACATGAGTGATTTGCTTTAAGGAGCGACATCTCAAGATATTCATTTACTACGCATTCCTTGAAGCTCCATTATCCTGCTTGGCATTTTGTATTCACTGATACAACTGTGATTATTGCATCTCTGTTCTTATTTATGTTATTATATGAATGAACTTCTGTTTTTTATATATGCATTAATGTTTGAATGAATGTGTTTTACTGCAGAACTTTTTTTGAACTGATGATTAAATCATCAATATTTTTATAATATATTAAAATCTGCCTATATTATATATTTGCTATATCATTATTTATTTTACAAATGATATAATACAACATTTTGAAGCTATATAATTCATTTTAATAAGCCATATTATTTTGGGTTTTCAGCTTTTCTAGCGCCACAGATACTTGATAGTTCAGGTTTTCTTTTTTAGAAATCAGGGCTATCTTACAATTTTTTGCTATTTCTGTTTTGGGTGTGGAGAGTAGCCCATTTTTTCTGTTGGCTTAACCCATTAGATTTGCTAGCGCATTTCATATCCTTCTTTACATTTATAAAATTAACCATAGATCTGATCTCTGGTTAATTTTATAAACCCTAATTGCTACCGTGAGCTTGGAGTATGGCTTAAACGCCGAAACGCATCAGCCACTTTTAATGCACCTTCTAAGGAACCTTCCTTGCACTATATATACTCAATGTCATGAGTTTTTAAACTTGAAACAATAAAGGATATTTGTTTTAAAATGTACGCTGTAATCCGGTGCTCCGTAATTCCCTTTCTCTTATAGCAATAACCAGCCATTACATTGTAATGGCTGGTTAATTATCGCATGCCCAAAAACAGGCAAATTTGCCCCTTTGTGGGCGCACAATAATTTTAGCGCACTTGTAATCTAGCCCATAAGGTTTTTAAATAATTGACTGGAAAGTAGGAATGTCACTGCTTGTTAATATATTGTTCACAGCTTTGCAATAAAAAGATTGTTTTGTGATTATGGGGAAGGGGGCTTAAGGCCAGCCATAATTGTCTCTCTGACACCATGCAGGGAGAGAGAGATGCAGCCTGAAAGTTTGGTTCAGTGTTGATATTGGGTTTCATCACAGTGTTGAACCTGGACTGTTCCTGTTGAGATGCGACTAGGCTGAACATCTTCTACAAAGTGTTGTTCACCTGATGATATGGAGCTACTGCTGTGTGGGATATTTTTCCCTGTCAGTGTATCTTTATCAACTAACAATCCATTAAAGGGACAGTAAATGTAAAAAGTGTGTTACATAATTCTGAACATAGTGCAGAAATATGTAACATTATCTTTGCAACAGCTTGTAAAATCAAAAGATTTTGAGAGATTTTATTCCCTAAAGTTTTACTTACCTTTCCTCCTCTCCATGCACTTCTGATCATGTCTTCTTTTCAAAAGCGGTTTGCGGGTGCGCTGTCTAATCACAGCGCGCCCGATCACGATATTGAACTAGTGCGCTGTCTAATCACAGCGCGCCCGATCACGATATTGAACTAAATGTAGCTCGCTCCTGCTACCATACCTGGATGGGAGTGCGCTACATTTTTTTCAATAGCGCAAACCGCTTTTGAAAAGAAGACATGATCAGAAGAGTATAACTTTAAGGGATAGAATCTCTCAAAATCTTTTGATTTTACAAGCTGTCGCTAATATAATGTTACATAATTCTGCACTATGCACAGAATTATGTAACATTATTATTTACTGTCCCTTTAACAATCAAAGCTAAGTATTGCCCAGTGTATAATCATTGCTTTGTTTAGCATAAGTTGTCAAAAAATTTGATTTATTTCACACATTTCCTGTGTCCTCCCTTTATTCAGTACTAACAGTTACCTTAGCGCTCTCCCTGGTGCAAACAAAGGGGAATCTCTGTTTAAAATTGATATTTGAATCTAAAAAGGCATTGATTAGCTCATTTGCATATCCTTACCCAGACTCCTCTGTTCCAGTGGAAAACAATGGGAGTTCACGTTTTTCTGTAGAGAAATGTAAATATGGTCTATACAATTATCAATTGTGTGTTAGTATTTATACAATAAATACGAGGACTGAAATACGCAATTTTTAAAATATTTTACTAGATTGAATTTCTAAGTTTTCTTTAGGTTCAGGGACACTAATATATCTGAATCTTGGTTTACATGTTGAACCTCCTGCATAGTACTGATGAGTATAATGGTGAGTTCATTAGAAATATACCATGTACAATTTTCTGGAGACAATTGTCAACAATAATAGGACCCAAGCGGATAAGCAGTCATGTATCATGTCAAACCCCCTGCATATACTCCTGTGGATAATTAACAATTTATTTATAACAGCTCATTAACCATACATTTTATAACTGAAAGGCAAGAAGGATGTGGATGAAAGGGAAACAAAGCAATGGAGAAGTAATTAAGAAAAATGATGGTGTCCAGGCTTTTTATTTCTGAGAGGGAAATTAGAAATACCCCTTGGTTAATACATCATTCTAAGGGGTTATTGCAAAATAGTATATTAAAGCACAACAATGTTTTCCAGATAAAAAAAGACAGATGAAGATTAAGAACTGATCCTGCTAAAGGCAAAATTAAATCTTCAGAAGTTCAATGATTGTAGTAGAGCAAATATTTTAATAGAACAGTATTAAAAACATAGTAGTATTCTCAATAACAAGAATCTACAGTCAAAAATATCTTCCTAATTTCATGCTTAAAGGGACACTGAACCCAAATTTTTTCTTTCGTGATTCAGATAGAGCATGCAATTTTAAGCAACTTTCTTATTTACAGGGAGTGCAGAATTATTAGGCAAATGAGTATTTTGACCACATCATCCTCTTTATGCATGTTGTCTTACTCCAAGCTGTATAGGCTCGAAAGCCTACTACCAATTAAGCATATTAGGTGATGTGCATCTCTGTAATGAGAAGGGGTGTGGTCTAATGACATCAACACCCTATATCAGGTGTGCATAATTATTAGGCAACTTCCTTTCCTTTGGCAAAATGGGTCAAAAGAAGGACTTGACAGGCTCAGAAAAATCAAAAATAGTGAGATATCTTGCAGAGGGATGCAGCACTCTTAAAATTGCAAAGCTTCTGAAGCGTGATCATCGAACAATCAAGCGTTTCATTCAAAATAGTCAACAGGGTCGCAAGAAGCATGTGGAAAAACCAAGGCGCAAAATAACTGCCCATGAACTGAGAAAAGTCAAGCGTGCAGCTGCCAAGATGCCACTTGCCACCAGTTTGGCCATATTTCAGAGCTGCAACATAACTGGAGTGCCCAAAAGCACAAGGTGTGCAATACTCAGAGACATGGCCAAGGTAAGAAAGGCTGAAAGACGACCACCACTGAACAAGACACACAAGCTGAAACATCAAGACTGGGCCAAGAAATATCTCAAGACTGATTTTTCTAAGGTTTTATGGACTGATGAAATGAGAGTGAGTCTTGATGGGCCAGATGGATGGGCCCGTGGCTGGATTGGTAAAGGGCAGAGAGCTCCAGTCCAACTCAGACGCCAGCAAGGTGGAGGTGGAGTACTGGTTTGGGCTGGTATCATCAAAGATGAGCTTGTGGGGCCTTTTCGGGTTGAGGATGGAGTCAAGCTCAACTCCCAGTCCTACTGCCAGTTTCTGGAAGACACCTTCTTCAAGCAGTGGTGCAGGAAGAAGTCTGCATCCTTCAAGAAAAACATGATTTTCATGCAGGACAATGCTCCATCACACGCGTCCAAGTACTCCACAGCGTGGCTGGCAAGAAAGGGTATAAAAGAAGAAAATCTAATGACATGGCCTCCTTGTTCACCTGATCTGAACCCCATTGAGAACCTGTGGTCCATCATCAAATGTGAGATTTACAAGGAGGGAAAACAGTACACCTCTCTGAACAGTGTCTGGGAGGCTGTGGTTGCTGCTGCACACAATGTTGATGGTGAACAGATCAAAACACTGACAGAATCCATGGATGGCAGGCTTTTGAGTGTCCTTGCAAAGAAAGGTGGCTATATTGGTCACTGATTTGTTTTTGTTTTGTTTTTGAATGTCAGAAATGTATATTTGTGAATGTTGAGATGTTATATTGTTTTCACTGGTAAAAATAAATAATTGAAATGGGTATATATTTGTTTTTTGTTAAGTTGCCTAATAATTATGCACAGTAATAGTCACCTGCACACACAGATATCCCCCTAAAATAGCTAAAACTAAAAACAAACTAAAAACTACTTCCAAAAATATTCAGCTTTGATATTAATGAGTTTTTTGGGTTCATTGAGAACATGGTTGTTGTTCAATAATAAAATTAATCCTCAAAAATACAACTTGCCTAATAATTCTGCATTCCCTGTACTCCTATTATCAATTTTTCATTGTTCTCTTGCTATCTTTATTTGAAAAAGAAGGCATCTAATCTTTTTTTTTGGGTTCAGACCTCTGGAAAGCACTTTTTTATTGGTGGATGAATTTATCCACCAATCAGCAAGGACAACCCTGGTTGTTCACCAAAAATGGACCGGTATCTAAACTTACATTCTTGCATTTCAAATAAAGATACCACGAGAATAAAGAACATTTGATAATAGGAGTAAATTAGAAAATTGCTTAAAATTTCATGCTCTATCTGAATCACAAAAGAAAAAATTTGGGTTCAGTGTCCCTTTAATACAGTTCTTAATGTCATTAGAGCAGCAGAAAAGTAAATACAGTGTACTCACCCTGATTGTTATTATTTTTTGTTTAGACAATAAGAAGAGTGTTAGATCTGGAGAGAGTCAATGCAGGAATGGTTTGAAAACAAGCACAAATTTGTGTTTGCCGTACCCTTACATATGTTGTGTGTCATGCCATCCTATTGTATGCCAACCCCACATGCTTATTAACTTAAAATGACAGAAAATTTAAATTGAAATGTGTCTGGGCCTTATGCACAGTGTTGTATGTGATCAAGACATGCTGAGATAACAGTGTTTGTGCTAACGATTATAGATAAATGCTAATACAAATGATCAGTTTTGACTGAAACCTTTGTGAGCACAATTTCACGCTGGAAGACATTGATCTTGCCTGTGAGTAAGTGAATTTTAGATATAGCCAGAAATCGGTGGGAAAGATAGTTCACCCTGGATGCTTGCAGGTAGGACGCACCTGTGAGAGTTTAGGTGTGCAAGTTGTGATATAAGAAACTTCACTATCCCTTACCTTCAGTGTATGACTTGATATTTGAGCATGTTGTTGCTCACTAATACATATTGCATAACTGCATTTGCTCTTTTTTCTTTTAAAGGCATATGAAACCAACATTTTTTCTTTTATGATTCAGATAGAGCATGCAATTTTAAGCAACTTTCTAATGTACTACTATTATCAAATTTTCTTTGCTCTCTTGGTATCTATTTTTAAAAAGCAGGAATGTAAGCTTAAGATCTGGACCATTTTTGGTTCAGCACCCTGGGTAGCACTTGCTGATTGGTGGCTAAAATGTATTCACCAATCGGTAAGCACTGCCCAGGGTGCTGAACCAAAAATATGCCATCTCCAAAACTTACATTCATGCTTTTTCAAATAAAGATACCAAGAGAATGGAGAAATATTGATAATTGGAGTAAATTAGAAAGTTGTTTAAAATTGCATGCTCTACTGACATGCCCTAGAGTTCCGGAGGTGGAGCTTGTGTTTAGGTCGTGGTGTGCAAGCTCCTATTCCCTGCAGTTAACCCATAGGTGAAGTCTTTGCGCCGGGTCCTTCACTGACTGAGGAAAGTTTCTGCAGCCAGCCTGGTTTTTGCCCTGAGGAACTCTATAGCGCGCGATTCCAACATCGCTTTAAAAAAAATTTCAGCCTTGGAGCCTCACAAAGGTCAACTTGTGAAGAAGTCTTCGATAAGGCTAAGTAACACCACAGGCAATCCCCCTCCCTCTGGTGCAGCGTGAGGGGGGTAGACAGCCAAACTAATAGCCAAACAAAACTGGACGCAAGATCGGCAACCTGACCTCTTCTCACCTCAGTACTACTTGGACTTCAGCAGTGAAGGGGTTCCCCGGTGCTGGAGAGCTAGTAGTCTCGATCTGGCTGTGGCCACGGATGTAAACGGAACGGTGTTCACAACCATAGGTTTCAAAACTGGGTGTAGACGGGGAATCGCTGTGCACAGTTGCATCCTCACTCCTTCCCCCCACCGGTGCTGCGAGTGGGAGGCAACGCTCTAACACTACAGAGCCTCTTCAACTATATCAAGCATATGAGCGCATGATTGACTTACTTATGATTTGATACAAAGGTTAGCCCAGCTCCCCCACACGGCCCGACATACTCTCCTGTTGCTTCCTACCCTGCATTGGTTATACGAGGAATGGTTAAAGCAACGGCTCAACACCGCAGATACGTAGAGAGATCCAGCATCTGTCTGGGATGAAGACGTGCGGCAGATTCTTCTATTAAAGTATAGAGACACCGGAGGGGTGAGTGTGGGATGGCTAGCGAGACTGAATCTACTCTGTGTATTAGATAAATAAGTACACATTCATGGGGAAGTATCTGGGGGATGAGTTCTGGAATTGAGGGTGGCCTTCTGCAGGGAATTCCTCTTGAAAGGATTTGTTTGAATTGTTGCTTTGATTAGCCTAACGTCTCTACTCCTCTTTATATTTTTTTCTTTTATTATATATATTTTTATTTTTTTACCCTCAAATACATCTCTACATTTATATGTATAGCATTCACCAATTCCTAGTCTCTTCAAGGGTGATAGTAATTTACTGACTGTGGCAGCCCTAAAATGATCTAATAATTTAAACATATCTACATATACATATACTGTTGGTTGTCCTTTACAATTGGTTGACTCAGTGCATATGATTTTGTTTTAGGAAATAGGCCTTCATTGATACATTTACCTGTTTTATAATTGTGAAGACTAACAAGTATTAACCCCATACCTATATTGTTTATGGGACTACTCCAAAAAAAATTCTAAAACATCTAAGGGAACTTCTCAATACTCTCAATTATCAAACAGCAGAATTTCTTTAGTGGTACCTATTGTACTAGAAAGTTCAATATTGATACAAGAATTATCGTTAAGTAAGTTTCTGTCAACATGCTGATTAAATCGCCATATAGGTTCTGTCTGGGATAGAAGATTACCTTTTCTCACTTTTTGTAGATTTAAGTGTAAAGTAACCACATCAGGTAGAATAGAGGCTGAAAAAGGCTAAAACCTTTACTTAAATTAACATACCATCATATAACACACAAGGTTAATCCAGTCTATAGTAACCCTTCTACCCTCATAATTCTGCTTCTAAGTAATATTTTGGGAAAAATAGTTAATATTTAAATCACTCACTACAAACATGTTTAAAGATTTTTAATAAACCCAGCAACGTTGAAACTTGCTGGTAAACCACATAAAGTCGATACTGTGGGAGTCATAAGGTATTTATAACCTGTGCTTACCAATTGCCATACTCTGGTCTTTTTCTCACTCAAAAACACTTAAACACCACTTTTTCACTGTATGAACAGATATAATCCTTTTTTTTTTTTCTCACGTTAAGCACCTTCCCTTCCTCACTTGTCAAATTCTGCGCATTTAGAGCTTGAAGCTCTAACACAAATTTTGTATCTCACTATTTTTATGGATAAATGCATCACTTCACCGTCATTCACACCTAAATCTAATCCAGGCATGGCAACTAAACACAGGGAGCGCAGGAACAAGAATTTCAATGAGACCCTGGTAGAAGTCCATTCCGATAACACTCCAACAAACATTCAAAATGTTAAAACTGTTCATGAAACACAATCCTTAGTTTCTAGTATTCTAGAAGTTATAACTCCCAAATTTGATTGGTTAAATTTACAAATTAAGCAAGACATTTTAACATTTACAACAGAAGTTAGACAGTTCTCTAGCAGGCTCCAGGAAGCCAAACAAAGAATTTCAGACTTGGAAGATGCGACAAACGCTTACATACTAAAAATTGAGGGTAATCAGAATGAGTTAATTAAAATTCAGACTAAGTTAGATGACATCGAAAATAGGTCAAGAAGAAATAACCTTAGAATCATTGGAGTCCCAGAATACAATCAGTAAGAAGATCTTATGAAACTAATGACACACACTCTACCACAATTATTAAATATTCCTCCACCCCAGTTACCTTTTAATATTGAAAGAGTTCACAGAGTGGGGAGACCGTGGGGGAACCCAAGAAATCCTGCAAAACCAAGACCGATCATCGCAAGATTCTTGAATTATCAAAACAAAGAGCTGTACCTGCAACATTATCGCAAAAATCAACCTATACTCTATAATGACAACAGAATCTTGCTTTTTCAGGATTTCTCTATCGAAACCTCCAGGAGGTGAAGGGAACTCTCCCCAATCTGTGGGAAGATGATAAAAGCTGGATGGCAGGCCACGGTCATTTATCCTGCTAGACTTAAAGTGGTCCTTGAAGGTCATACTTTCCTCTTTGACTCAGTTACAGAGGCAGAGAAGAAATTAGCGGAATATGGAATCAAATGATATTAAAACAAGCTCAATAATGCAAATTAACTGTGTAAGATACCACAAGGACTCACCAAAGACTCCTTGTAATATGAAGAAGTACTTGATTTTATTCTCCCCCTGGAAGCAGGGGCACAGGGGGGGTTGGAGTTCCCCCTTTTTTGTTGTTGTTGTTGTTGTTTTGTCCCCCCCCCTCTAGATAAAGGTTTATGAATAAACACACAAGATTTATTTCATGGAATGTAGGGGGCATTGCTTCACCTATAAAACGCAAAACAATTTTAGCACATCTTAAGAAACTTAATACATCTATTGCCTTCCTACAAGAAATGCATTTGAACACAAAAGAGTCTATGAAATTGAAATCCTCCTGGGTTGCTGAGTTTTTTTTTTTTGCTCCATCCATAAAAAGGAAAAAAGGGGTAGCAATTATTTGGGGGAAAAAGTTAAAATATGACATATTACTATCAATAACAGATCCAGAGAGCAGGTATTTAATTCTTAAACTGAGGATTGCCAAATCATTATACACTCTTTGCAATATATATGCACCTAATATAATCAATTTAAAGTTTTGGGACTTTCTTCAGGCCAATATTCTACAGGTGGCAGAGGGGCACTTCATTCTAGTGGGTGACTTTAATATGTCCCCTCAATATCCTCTGGATAGGTTAAGACGAGGTGCCCATCAAAGAAAAACAAAAAAAGATAATCTGGAAAAAAAATTGTTTAACTCCATCTTTCATAACCTTGCAGTTAGAGATATTTGGAGAGCACAGAATCCAGATGTTAGAGGCTACACCTGCTATTCTAAAGTTTTCAAATCATTTTCCAGGATTGACCTCTTTTTGATAAATGACAGTCTTTATAAGCTTGGAGCAAAAGCCTCAATATCTGAAATCTGTATCTCCGATCATGCCCCAATAATGATTGATATCCCAAGTATAATTACCTATGGTCGAGTGACACGATTTTGTTACCCAAAATATCTGAACAAAAACCTTAATTTTAGAAATTAGCTCAAGACCAAACTGGACGAATATTTCCAACTTAATATAGGCTCAGTTGAAAGCTTCTCAATAGTTTGGGAAACTGCAAAAGCAGTCTTAAGAGGAGAAATAATTGCTTATACGGCCAGATTTAGGAGGGAGACTAAACTGAAAGAAAAGGAAATAGCAGCAGCTGTAATAAATGCGTATAACAGATACCTAAGTTCCCCTACAAATGATAACTGGAAAAGATATACTAGAGTAAAGAAGGAATGCAATACTTTCTTAATGTCCATTGCATCACAAGCAGAACTAAGATATCAAGTAAGGCTATATAAGTATGGCAATAAATTGGGTAAGTTGCTAGCAAAATGAGTAAAAAAATTCTAAACAATCTCTGGTAATCGAATCTATACAGCATAAAGGGAATCAACTTACTCTACCCAAAGAAATTTCCGAATCTTTTCATAACTACTATAAATTAACTTATTCTTCCACCTCCTTGGGAACAGGAGACCGTGAAAAATTCTGGGAGGGCTTATCTTTCCCAAAGAGCAGCTCCGAATTCAATCTTAAGTTAAACTCTTCTATCTCAGAATTGGAAGAAATCTGAGCTATTCAGTTACTAATATCAGATAAAGCCTCAGACCCGGATGCCCTCGCAAATGAAATTTATAAAAATCTGGCCCCCGACAATCGCCCCTCACCTAACAAAATTATTCAACCTTAATTATATTGAGGATTCTCAGATTCCTCTTAACTTTGCAGCATCCCAGTCAATCCTTATACTTAAGCCAGGGAAGGATTCACACAAAAAAGAATCTTACAGGCCAATTGCCCTCCTAAATACTGATTACAAACTATTTACTTCTATTTTGACAAAAAGAATTCAGGATGGGCTAGCAGAAATTATACATAAAGATCAAGCAGGGTTCCTTTTCAATCGTAGTTCAGCAGCAAAGATCAGACAGCTGTTATTGACTATTGACTATTTTAAAAATTCCGATAGAAGTGTGTTGAAAGATTATCCTGATGCCGCAGTTGTAGCTATTGACGCTGAAAAAGCATTCAACAGCGTTCATCATGACTATCTGCTAGACACGTTATATCGGTTTGGGTTTAGTAATAACTTCCTAAATCTGATTAAAAAATTATGTTCCCAGTCATCTACCAGTCTATCTATTAACGGGGTAGAGTCAAATATAATCAAGTTGAAAAGAGGCACACGGCACGGCAATTGAACCTCTAGCTATTAAAATTAGGCAACAGATCAAGGGCAAAAAAATCCAGAAGAAAGAAATGAAGCTGGCTCTTTAGCAGATGATCTATTAATATATATATCAAACACCTCTTCAAATATCCAAAAGCTTATGAGAATAATTGAGATATTCAGTCAATTTTCAGGTTATAAAGTTAACAATCTAAAGTCTGAACTACTTTGGCTGAGAAAAACAAAAAAGTCCCAGACAGAAATCCCTTTTTAAACGGTCATAAACTCATTCAGATACCTGGGGGTTAACGTTTCTGCTGACCCCCAGGAATGGTACTCTTTGAATATCTCTCCAATGTTTCTGCAAATTATCACACACATGAGGAATTGGCAAAAACATTCTCCTTACTATATCAGGACGTATTGCACTTTTTAAAATGGTGCTCCTGCCTAAAATGCTATATATATTACAAAATCTTCCTATCCTTTTGAAAACTTATGACATTAAGAAATTTAATATCGCAGCCCGTCATTTTATATGGCAATCTAAAAAACCCAGAATATCCCTTCAAAAATGATCACTTCCTAAACAATTTGCTGGTCTTGCTTTTCCAGACCTCTATCTCTATCATCTAGTTTTTCTTGGCCGTATCGCGATCGACTGGATTACAGACACAGATCACTTTACAGATATCAGGTTAGAAAGTAATATGGTTTACCCATTTTCGCCTACTTCATTGATTCATTTACCCCCTAATCTGATTCCTAAGCGGGTGAAATTACTTAAATCAATATATACAATAATTCAGGCCAGGAAAAAAATTGAAACTCGGGTCAATTTAGATATTAAGATCCCCAAATTACAAACTTTCGTAGGAAACCCAGAGTACCAAGAAGGCATACAATCCTCGGTACTTCAGAATTGACAAAAGAAAGGTTTGTATTTTGTATCACAATTTGTAAATTTAGCAGCAGAAAATATTAAATCATTTGAAGAACTAAAACAAGAATTTGATCTAAGTAATCGTGATTTTTTTGCATATTTGCAAGCCAGGGGAAAACTTGATAATTGGCCAATTTTGGCAAAAGCAGGTCATCTATCTATCTATCTCCACATGGTACTTATATTTGATCTCACATAAGGGAGGGTCTAATCATGAACATATAGCTCAGAGATAGACAATTCTTACCTCAGATAACATCGATCAGAATTTGCAAGTATCACAATTTCTATCCCTGCTTTATTGTGCCACAATAGCTGAAACCTGGAGAGAGTCCCATATAAAGCTAATATACCATACCTATTATACTCCGGAAAAAGGATATAGGTGGTACAATAAGAACTTTAATAAGTGTCCAAAATGCAGTCTCCCAGCCGCAAATTTAATTCACATGATTTGGACATGTCCCAAAATACAGCAATTTTGGTTCAAAATAGAATATTGGCTACTTAGATCATTTAAATTAACCCCCTTCACACTTGCCCTGAAAGATATAATTTTTCTAGTGGATAAGAATCTACCTTCTAAAGAGTCTAAGATAATAAACTCTGTTATTCTTGCCACCAGAAACTTAATTTTCAAGAAATGGAAGAGTAATTTTACCCCAACAATCACGGAAGTTAAAAATTATCTTAAAAAACAAAATATAATCGAGCAATTAGCGAATGACTTAAACTCTGACAAGGAAATAGCTTCCTTTTTTTTAAAAATGGTAGGTTTATGAAAATATTTCCACCTAGTGAAATAGATCACTTGATCTTCCCATTTAGAAACTCGGAAATAGTCCTCTTGGGTATTTGGTAGAGGAACCAGAGGAAGGGGGGGGGGTGTTTTTTTTTTTTTTTTGTCAATCCACTAGTCTTAAGATCACCGTGCTGTAGTTTTTATTATTCGTTTAGGAATACTGAGGTGTAATATTTGTTAACTCCCATTTTTCCGTTAAAGCAGGTTGCCGATTTCTTTTCTTTTTTTCTTTTTAAGCTATATATATAAAATCTCCAACACTGTGCTGAGAAACCTTAGAGCGAAGAAAGCTTAGTCATATTATTGAAGCTGAATTTATGTAACATTGTAATATTCTTTAATGTAATTGTATATCAAATGGGCCTGTCAGGCACTAACAATGTAATGCTTTTCTTTTTCTGTTTATTATGTTTTTCACTATTTTTTGGTACAATGTTGGTTTAAAATATAAATAATAAAAAAAAAATTGTATGCTCTATCTGAATCATGAAAGAAAAAGTTTCATATCCCTTTAAGCTTTAAATATGTGAGATTCAATACCAATTTGACTGATGAGAAATTATATTCTCATTGTAGAATTTCCCACTGTTTTCTTTCACCTCTATTATATATAGTGTGGGTTTTAATAAAGTAATAGCTTTTAATATACATTGTTTTGTAAGTTCCCATTGCTTCCATTATCATTTAAGAACAAACCCTGCCCATGGTATGACCAAGTTACACTTACTACATACCTCAGTCCTGCCCGTGACCTAGCTGTGATGCCAACTCACCACCTACAAGTTCCTTTACCTGCCTGTCTTGGAAAGCCTTCAAGAATTATGAAAACATAAATAAAAAGGCACATGAATAATAGAGAGTAATGTAGCCAGATGAAAAACCCTTGCTCTATATCATGCATGCTAACAAAAAGTGCACCATACAGGTATCAAACAGCTAGCAACATCACAGATCTGTGAATGCACACCGCTCTGTCACTGAGTGCAAGAATACCTATGTTCCAAGATGGTAGTTCAGAGCATGAAGATGTGGGGTTGACCAATCAGCACCAGTAAGAACAGTAAAATATGAGAACAGCTTTGAAAAGGGTTACAAGAACAGAAAGAAAAACAAAACTATGCTATTGTTGTTAACACAGCAAACTAATGTCCCTTTAAACAAATTTGTGAATGATTTGAAATTACTTCAATTTTGAGAACTTAGTGAAAATTAATGCAAAACTGTTACACAGCTCTTCAAATGGATTAGGGTCTTAGAGAATATGCAGAAATAATTGAACTCTGAGCTTTCCTTCAAATTATACAGTAAAGGTTAAAAAAAAATCTGGTCTTTTGAAAAAAAAAAAATAAGAATAATTTAAATTTTAACTTTCATTATACTTATTTTGTATTTTACTTCCCAAACAATACAAATTGAATTGTAACAATCTCAATGTGCATTCTTACACACACTGCTATAAATAAATGTAACATTTTAAGCTATATTGAATCAAGCTTATTTGATTAAGGAAATCATCATTTTATCCAATTATCTGTTTTGCCTGTTATAAAAGAACACAAATAGCTACAATTTAAGTTTGTAGTCTTTGTTATAAAAAATATGTCTTGCAATATCAGAAAATTGGCTGAACGAGGCATTTCTTAGGTATGTTTGAAGTTTTCTTGCAGATCTGAAGAAAATGAAAAATTCCTCCCTTCCTATTCTGTCCAGGAAAAACTTTTGTTTCATCTTTCGATGAGAAAAAAATAAGTTAGCTCAAGTAAATGTTTGTCAAAAATGTAATCTTTTAACAAGATCCTTTGTATTATTCTTTATTTATTAATTCATTTTTTCATACATAACATTATATGCAATCGATCTATAGAAAACAAAAAAAGATGCAAAAGTGGCTCATTATACAAGAACCCAAAACGTTTGTCCTCCACTTTCAATACTCTTCTCCGCCCTCCCCCACCTCCTAATACAACTTCTCTGTCAGCTCAAGACTTTGCTAACCACTTCAATAACAAAATCGACTCCATCAGAAGTGAAATAAGCTCTCAACATAATTTCATTCTCTCACCCCCTCAAATGCTCTCAATCAACCACAACCCACATAACCTTAAACTTAGCTCATTCTCCCCTGTTACTGAGGAAGAAGTTTCAGCACTTATACTGCGCTCTCACCTCACTACCTGTCCCCTTGACCCTATCCCCTCACAGCTACTCCCCTCCCTCTCTGCCACCCTTACACCTATACTCACACACACTTTCAACCTCTCCCTCAGCACCGGTATATTTCCCTCATTGCTGAAACATGCACTGGTCACACCTATCCTCAAAAAACCTTCCCTTGATCCTACCTCGCCATCTAACTACCGCCCTATTTCCCTCCTCCCTCTTGCATCAAAGCTTCTCGAAAAACTAGCTTATGCACGCCACATCCCATTTCCTTACAATAAACTCCCTCCTTGACCCATTGCAATCTGGATTTCGTCCCCATCACTCCACAGAGACAGCAATTGTTAAGGTTACCAACGACCTACTTACAGCAAAATCAAAAGGCCACTTCTCTCTGCTTATCCTCCTTGATCTGTCCGCAGCCTTTGACACTGTTGACCACCCTCTCTTGCTCCAAACCCTCCAATCCTTCGGCATATATGACATAGCCCTCTCGTGGCTCTCTTCCTACCTGTCAAACCGTACCTTTAGGGTAGCCTTCTCTGGGGCCTCCTCTGCCCCATCACCACTTTCTGTCGGAGTACCGCAAGGCTCTGTCCTCGGTCCCCTTCTCTTCTCAATCTACACGTCATCACTAGGTTCCCTAATAAAGTCCCACGGTTTACAATATCATTTGTATGCCGATGACACCCAAATCTACTTCTCTGCCCCAGACCTTTCTCCCTCCTTGCTAACCCGTGTCACTAACTGTCTTTCTCACATCTCCAACTGGATGTCCTCTCACTACCGCAAGCTAAATCTCTCCAAAACTGAGCTCCTTATTTTCCCCCCTTCTTCTAAAATCTCCACCCCCAATCTCTCTATAACTGTCGACAACTCCATCATTACCCCTACCCCACATGCCCGATGTCTCGGGGTCACATTTAACTCAGATCTTTCTTTCACTCCTCACATTCAGTCACTGGCTAAAGCCTGCCGCTTCCACCTTAAAAACATCTCTAAAATGAGACACTTCCTTACACAAGACACAATTAAGATTTTAATCCACTCTCTCATTCTCTCCCGCCTCGATTACTGCAACTCTGTCCTCTCTGGTCTCCCCACCTACCACCTAGCTCCTTTACAATCCATAATGAATGCCTCTGCCAGACTCATCTTCCTTACACGTCGCTCTTCATCTGCTGCACCTCTCTGCCAATCTCTTCACTGGCTTCCTTGTGCCTCTAGGTTCAAACACAAAATTCTCATTCTGACATACAAAGCCCTCAACTGCACTGCTCCCCCCTATATCTCAAACCTTGTCTCCAGATACTCTCCCTCCCGTCGCCTTTGCTCTGCTCACGACCTCCTACTCTCCTCCTCTCTTGTTACTTCATCACACTCCCGTTTACAGGACTTCTCCAGACTGGCTCCCATCTTGTGGAACTCTCTGCCTCGCTCCACAAGACTCTCTTCTAGTTTTAAAAGCTTCAAGTGCTCCCTAAAGACTCTACTGTTCAGGGATGCATACAACCTACGCTAACCTTTCTTTATACCAGTTCCTCTCCTCCATTGCTATCGCCTGAACCCCCTTAGCATGTAAGCCTAAGAGTCCAGCTGTTTGTTGATCACCTTCTCAAGAGCTGACTACAACAGTGCAACTCTTGGCAGGGCCCTCTGCCCACTTGATCCCTATAATTGTTTTGTTGTACTCCGCCTTTGTTAATAGCGCTGCGGAATCTGTTGGCGCTCTACAAATAACCAATAATAATAAATAAAAAATAATAATAACAAATAATGTGCCCCTGAGTGTCTGGACAGATTGAGGCACTACATTGCTGCATGCGTAAGGAAATCGAATGAGGGAAAGGCCCTTTTCTTCTTCTTCCACAATCCCTCTATTTACATTTTTTTCTATCTTTATTTATCACCAATTGTACATCAAATAAATAGGAAATAAAGTGCAGCAAACTTAATTAAGAACATTATCCACATGTCAATTAAAGGGATATTAAACAGTATTCCTTTGGTAAAAACAAATATGTTAAATCAAAGTAAACAAAAAAGAAACAGCTTGCAGAAAAAAATTAGCACTTAGGGCTCAATTTATCAAAGTTCTACATCTGCAAGATCTCACAAGAACTTGCTCGCCGTAATTTAACAAGCAGCGGTCACCGCCGCTTCCCTAACCTCTTCGCCACCTCTAAGGTGGCGAAATTCAATCTCTGTGGTCGAGTCCAACCGAGGAGATTGACAGCTCCTGCCGACGTGTGATTGGCTGTGCCCGGGCAGGGGGCGGGATTGCACGCAAGCGCAAAATTGCGCTCGTGTGCAATGGTGATTACCTGCAGGTAATTTCACCCCGCCACAGGCAAGCTGAGGCATACAGGGGCACGTAAACACGCCCCTGTCCACCTCAGCTTTGATAAATCTAGCCCTCAGAATTTTTCACTGTAGCCCCTGCACACAGTGTGATAACAGTGAAACATTTTTGAAACTCAAATTTTATTCTGACAGTTCTGAGAATGAGCAAATTGGACTCCCTGCTTATCTAGTCTTTTCACTTAATACTAAACTAACTCTTGAAGTTTTATGACATCATGCTATATAAGCTTCCTGTAGAGACCACAGCCTCCTTATAGGGCTGTGACAGGAAGTAATGAACACTGCACAAATTAAGTTTAAAAAATAAATAAAAGGTAAAATCTTTTGCTGGCTTGTAGTATTAGTATTAGCTACTATTTACATTTTATTTAAAAGGACAGTCTAGACCCAATATTTATTATTTATTATATATTGGTACATACCAGAAAAGCATCTTGCAACAGGTTCCACATTTATAAGCTTGTAAGAATTACATGAAACCTGATCAGACATTCGACAGACATTTGATAAATAGGCCTCCATGAGTAAATATCGTAAGAATATATATTTTTTTCTCACTAAGAACAATTTGTCCTTAACAATTTTTTTGTCTCTACATGTCTACTAAATGGGGCCGATTTATTAAGCAGTGGATGCTGCTTATTCCACGCGAGCCTTACGGTTAAGAAGCAGCGGTCATTAGACCACCTCTGAGGTGGCAGACTGCAATCACCCTGATCAGATACGATCTGGATGATTGACACCCCTGCTAGCGTCTGATTGGCCGCAAATATGCAGGTGGCGGCATTGCACAAGCATTTCACCAGAAATGCTTGTGCAATGTTAAATGCCGACAGCATATGCTGTCGGCATTTAGCGATGTTGGGAAGACATGATTCGATGCAGCGAATCATGTCCACCCGACATTTGATAAATCGGCCCCAACGTATCAACTTATCAATATAATAAGTGTATCAAACACTCACTGGGTGCATCATACAGCCTATAGCATACTATCAAAGTGATTGCAATGAACAGTAATGTTGATGTTCTGTGAAGGACATTGTTTTTGGCTTTGCCTTAAAGGGACATTCTAGTCAAAATTAAATTTTTACGGTGCAGATAGGGCATGCAAATTTAAATAATTTTCCAATTTAGTTTTATTATTAAATTTGATTTGTTCTCTTGGTATTCTTTGTTGAAAGCTGAATTTAGGCTCATATGCCAATTTCTAAGCCACTGAAGGCCGCCTCTTATCTCAGTGCATTTTGACAGTTTTTTGCAGCTAGACAGTGCTAGTTCATGTGTTATATATATATATATATATATATATATATATATGTATATACAGGTGGCCCTAGGTTTACACAGGTTCAATTTGCGCCGTTTCAGAATAACAACCTTTTTTTTCCAGTCATGTGACTTCTATTGAAAAGCTTTTGGAAAGCAATGCCTTAATTAAAATAGCCAGTAGGTGGAGCTGTCCGCTAGTTTTGCAGCAAAGTTATGCAACTTAAAGGGCCATAATACCCAAATGTTGAAACACTTGAAAGTGATGCAGCATAGCTGTAAAAAGCTGACTAGAAAATATCACCTGAATATCTCTATGTAAAAAAGAAAGATATTTTACCTCAAAAGTTCCTCAGTAGCCACATCCCATTGTAAAGGACTTCTAAGCAGCAAATCAGTATGTCTGTCCCGGGACAGCTAAGGGGTTGAGCCTTGTGCACTGTCATGTTATTTCCCTATTCAGTGTAAAGGAAGTTTACTATGAAATATCATGAGAGTTAAGTCAAATCTCATGAGATCACAGTAAAAGAGTTCATGACCTCAGCACTGTTGATGCTGATTGGCTGCAGTTCATTTCTTCATTTTTAATTTTTTTTTTACCTGCAGATGAGTATAACTTTTTACACAGGACTTACTCTGCTGTGCTGAGGAGATTGTGAGGTAAAATATCTTCCTTTTTTACATAGAGATGCTCAGGTGATATTTTCCTGTGAGCTTTTTACAGTTATACTGCATTAGTTTCAAGTGATTTAGCATATGAGTATTATGTCCCTTTACAGCCTTAAATTGATCTGTGTACACAGATCAGACCAGATCTATCGAGCAAAATTTAGCAGGCACTTCCCTATTATCTTCCTGTCCAGCAGCTTGAGGTGAGGGTGCCTAACTGCTTATTAATCACTGCAGATTGAAATGCATAGAATAGGTGCAGACCCAATATTATCTAATATGCTAACAATGCAGAGAACTGATTGCAGAAAAATGCAAGTAAAAAAACGTTTTTGTTCATTAAACTTAGTTTGATGATGATGCAGTCTGTTGTGTGATTATTTTATTAGGTGATGTTTAACAAATGTTTTTGTTCATTAAACTTAGTTTGATAATGATACAATCTATATTTTCAGGGTTATAATGCTGTTTAGCATTTAAAGTCTTTATTTCAAAGCTTTAAAAATAATGTATTAGGTGTTACTTATGACAATTTTGAGAGGGGCCTGGAACCTTACTCCCTCACTTCCTACTGACTTCCATTATAAACTGGGTTTCAATTTACAACGGTTTCGATTTACAACCATTCCTCCTGGAACCTAACCCCGGAGTAAACTGAGGGCTACCTGTATATATATAATTGTGCTCACTTCCATGGAGTTATTTATGAGTCAGCACTGATTGGCTAAAATACAAGTCTGTCAAAAGAACTAAAATAAGAGGGCAGTCTGCAGAGGCTTAGATACAATGTTACCACAGAGGTAAAAAGTGTATTAATATCACAGTGTTGGTTATACAAAACTGGGGAATGGGTAATAAATTGATTATCTATCTTTTTAAACAATAAAAATTCTGGAGTAGACTATCTTAACTATACATCACTGGAGGAATTTGAGAATGCCTCCAAAATAAAATGTTATGATATTTTATCAAATAAACATGTTATGACAATTGTCTTTATTTTTCAAATGTATTCTGTTTATGTCAGTATCACCTACAATTAATAATAAGTGTTAGAAAAGAATGATGATACATATGGGTATACACAGTATAAAAACACAATTTAATACATGAAGCAGAGGTTACCAGCTTTGTAACATAATTAAGATAGTAATTCAAATAAAACCCACCAGGTCAGACTGCAAATTGAGTACAAAAATCCAAGTGGTTTGGAGCACTAATAATGCTTGTGCACAAAATCAATTGGTATAATATTCATCATGACAATGGTAACATTGTTCAAGCTAAAGTATTTGTGTTGTATAATGCAAATGTATTATTTCCCTCAGGTAATAGATTCCAATGAATGCCAACCCAAAAAATGATTTATTCCATAATGCTCAAGGTCAAAGTAGTGGAGTTTTTCATTTAGTTCTTTACTATGACCTTTTACCATTAGTAAGACCCCTGGCCCCTTACTGCTCCCCACTTGTTGCAAACATTACCTCTTTAATCTCTTTTGTATTTATTACCTCTTTGTTTCACATTTATTTATCCTTAAGGTGATAGTAAATGATACTAGTAATAAACCATATAAATCGATACATTATAATACCGCATAACAAAACCACAGTATTATTTTTCATTTTAAAAGGCGATGAAACCCAAGATTTTTCTTTTCACGATTCAGATAGAACATATCATTTTATTCAGCTTTCCAGTTTACTTCTTTTATTGAATTTGCTTCATTCTCTTGATATCTTTTTCTGAGCATGTCAAACACATCAGGTGAGCCAATGAAAAGAGGCATATATGTACAGCCACCAATCAGCAGCTAGCTCCTAGGAGTGCATATTTGCTCCTGACCCTACCTAGGTATGCGTTTCAATGAAGGATACTAACAGAATGAAGCAAATTAGATAATGGAAGTAAATTGGAAAGTTGTTTAAAATGACATGATCTATCTGAATAATAAAAGAAAATGTCTGGGTATCATGTGCCTTTAATTTTTGTGAACTGTCAATCATGATCTGTCTGTCAGCCCCTCATCCGCTACTTTCTTCATTGTAGTGACCGCTCTAGATGTATTAACCAAAGCGCAGCTATGAGAATTCTTATGCGCATGCGTGATTCACTGTGATATCCGAGACTGCATTGGAAACAGGAAGCTGTACGGCAACAGATTTTATTGGATGCCACAAGCAACAGGGAAATAAAAAGAGATTGGGAAGCGTAGCAAGCGGAGGATTAAGAAAAGAACAACATGAAATGGTATGTGAAGAACAATTTTTATTAGACTAGTATATATATATATATATATAACGCTAGTAGAATTATTTCAACCCCATATTTCTAAAATGCAAAGTTGCATTTTCAAGTTTACCATCCCTAACTCACCCATGATACATTTATTTCTATAGCTTGTTTATGAATGCACAGTAGCAAATGTTAGTATTTAATACCAGTTTTCAAGACATGTAAATGAGAAAGCGGTATTAATGCAAAACTTTGCCATCAACTTATAATACAAGCACAATGAACACCCTACTATCACTTTCTGTTTGCCATTGAAAGTATAGGGCACACTGTACATGAATTGTGCATGGTAAAAATGCTTAAAGGGACAGTCTACTTGAAAATGTAAAAACATACACCTAGATTACAAGTTTTGCACTATAGAAGGTGCGAAACGAATGCAACAAAAGTTGCGTTATTTCACCCGCCATAGTGCTGCCATTACAAGTTTTAGAAAAGCCGCCTTGTGCGTGCAATATGGTTGCAATGAGCTCCATACCGCACAAAATCCAAGCACTGCTTTGACATGCTCATGCACGCTTTCCCCATAGACATCAATGGGGAAAAGGTGTTAGAAAAAACACCTGCGATCGCGGAATAAAAAGCTCCATAACGCAACCCCATTGATGTCTATGGGGAAAAAAAGTTACGTTTAAACATAACACCCTAACATAAACCCCATGTCTAAACACCCCTAATCTGCTGCCCCCAACATCGCCGACACCTACATAATGTTATTAACCCCTAATCTGCCGCTCCTGACATCGCCACCACCGAAATAAATCTATTAAACCCTACTCTGCCGCTCCCGATATCGCCGCCACTATAATAAAGTTGTTAACCCCTATTCCCCCGCACCCCAACATCGCCCACACTATAATAAATATATTAACCCCTAAGCCTCCCACCTCACTGCCACTAAATAAACCTATTAACCCCTAAACCACCAGCCCCCCACAACGCAAATATGATTTGAATAGCCAATAGAATTTCAGTAGCTTTCATCCTATTGGCTTATTTGAACAACCAATAGGATTTCAGTAGCTCTCATCCTATTGGCTGATTTAAATTTTGTCAAAATCAAATCAGCCAATTGGAATTCAAGGGATGCCATTTTGAAAAGGCTCCCTTGCATTGAAGATTCAGTATAGGGCAGCGACCGTATGAAGAGGATGCTCTGCGCCGGTTGTCTTCAGGATGGATCCACTCCGCGGCGCCGGGATGAAGATAGAAGATGTCGCCTGGATGAAGATAGAAGATGCCATCTGGATGGATGAAGACCTTGTTGCCTGGATGAAGACTTCGCCGTCTCAATGAAGATGGATGTCCGGACTTCAAAAACTCTAAGTGGATTGTCGGGGGTTAGTGATAGGGTGGGGTTTTTTTTAGATTAGGGTTTTGGGTATTCTTAAAGAGCTAAATGCCCTTTTAAGGGCAATGAAAAAGAGCTCTTTTTTTAGTAGTGTTAGGTTTTTTTTAATGTGTAATTTAGTATAACAGTAATGTTAGTTTAATTCTTAGTTTAAATTTAGGTTTTTAAATTTCCCAGGTAAGTTTTTATTTATTTTAAGATAGGGATATTGTAATTTAATTTAAAGTTAGGGGGTTGTTAGGTTTAGGGGTTAATAGTTTAATTTAGTTTTTGGCGATGTGGGGGGCTGGCGGTTTAGGGGTTAATAGGTTTATTTAGTGGTAGTGATGTGGGAGGCCAGAGGTTTAGGGGTTAATAACTTTATTTAGTGGCAACGATGCCGGGGGACGATGTTCAGGTGCGGGGAAATAGGGGTTAATAACTTCAGTATAGTGGCGACGATGTCGGGGAGCAGCAATATAGGGGTTAATAAATTGTATTAGTGGTGGCGATGTTGGGAGCGGCAGATTAGGGGTTAATAACTTTAAAATAGTGTTTGCAAAGTGGGAGGGTCTCGGTTTAGGGGTTAATAGGTAGTTTATGGGTGTTAGTGTACTTTGTAACAGTTTAGTTATAAGTTTTGTGTAACAAAACAGTCTCAGATTGCGAAACGGATCATGTAGGTATAGGGTGTAACGCAAGCTTTTTAGCCTTACCGCAAAATTTGTAATGGCAGCGCTATGGAAATCCCATGCAAAAATATAATTTTTTCAAGTGCGGGACTGACGTTGCGTTACAGGCTAAAAGGCTTGCGGTACAGCTATACCGACAAAACTCGTAATGGCTGCATTGCTGTTTTAACACTGAAATGGACATTTTTTCTGTGTTAAAACACAAACGCAAAACTCATAATCTAGGTAAGTGATAATCCCTTTATTACTAGACATATCTGAAAATTTTGTTTAGTTTTGTATCAATTCGGTATTTTTTTATTTAGTTTCATTGCATTCAGGATTGATTCATTATATAGCAGTTATTCGTTTTGGATGCGTTCAGAAGTTTATGTTCGGATTAATTTGTTCTGTTATGTTACGTTGATTCAGGTGGTTCCAACCAACACAAAAGGAATTATTTCACTGTTCTATCTCACTATATTTAATTGTAATATACCTCTATTAGTTTTTTTATAATAAATATGGACCGGCAAAGGAATTGTGATTAGTCAAGAGAGTCAGACTATCGCACCATCACCATTAGAATAAGACAAATGAATCCAAACTAATTTGTATGTTTTGTTAAAAATTAATTCAAATTAGTTTAGTTTAGTTACTAGGGTGATTCGGAGATTCGGATACATCTGAATCTCTGAATCACCCTAATTTCGTTCAAATTTTGATTCGGAATGAAACAAATTGCACATGTCTATTTATTACCCATTCCCCAGTTTTGCATAACCAACACTGTTATATTAAGTTATCTATATGGTACACACTACATGTGAAAAACTGTCAAAATGCACTGAAATAAGAGGCGTCCTTCAACGGCTTAGAAATCAGTTCAAGCCTATCTAGTTTTAGCTTTCAACAAAGATTACCAAGAGAACAAAGCAAATTAGATGATAAAAGTAAATCGGGAAGTTATTTAAAATTGCATGCCGTATCTGAATCATGAAAGTTTAATTTTAACTTGATTGTCCCTTTAAGTTACAAATTTTAATCAACAACATGTAATATCTGCTGCATGTTATCAATTGTGCTTTCTTTGTAAGCTGGTCCATTGAATTACATAATTTTCAAGGGAACATACATTTAAAACCTGAATAAATTTAGCTCTATCACATCTTTCAATTATAAATTACCTCAAATGTCTTCAGCTCTCAAGAGTGTGCTGTGTGAACAGTTATCTTTCAGCTGCTGTCCAGCTGTAAATTGGAAAATAGCCAATCAGCATTAGCAGTGCTGATATCACACTTTGTTTTACTGGGATCTCATGAGATTTCACTGAAATCTCGCAATATTTCATAGTAAACTTCCTTAAAGGGATATTAAACACTTTGAGATGGTAATATAAAATGATAAATTGTGAGCTTTTCTTGTTAGAAATAAAGTGCAGAACACTTATAATCCACATAGCCATTGCCTGCACACTCTTGTGACCTATTTATAAAAGTCCCTAATTGGCCGCAGAGAAGGTAACCTAAGTTACAACATGGCAGCTCCCAATATTTTATAGACACTAAGGGGGCGATTTATCAACGGCCAAATATCCCCTGATGCCTCTGTTTATGCGCGACCTTTCACGCTCACCGGAAACAGCAATTAAGAAGCAGCAGTCTTAAGACCACTGCTCCTTAACTCGTCCGCCTGCTCTGAGGCTGTGGATATCATCCCGCCCGATCACATACAATCGGTTTGATTAACACCCCCCGATTGGCCGCGAATCTGCAGGGGGTGGTATTGCACAAGCAGTTCACCAGAACTGCTTGTGCAATGTTAAATGCCAACAGAGTATGCTGTCGGCATTCAGCAATGTCTGTCAGACATGATCCGCTAAGCGGATCATGTCGGACAGACAGTTGATAAATCGGCTTCTATCAGCCAATCGGAATTAAGGTAGGAAAAATCTGATTGGTTGATTTAATCAGCCAATCAGATTGAAGTTCAATCTGATTGGCTGATTGGATGAGCCAATAGAATTGACCTCGCATTCTATTGGCTCATCCAATCAGCCATCTTGGATGACGTCATTTAAAGGAACCTTCATTCGGCGAGTAGGCGTCAGTTGAAGAGGATGGATCCGCGTCGGCTTGGAAGAAGATGGCTCCGCTCTGCTCCGGATGGATGAAGATAGAAGATGCCGCTTGGATGAAGATGTCTGCCGGTCCGGATGTCCTCTTCTGCCCGGATAGGATGAAGACTTCTGCCGGTCTGGATGTCCTCTTCTGCCCCATCGGATGAAGACTTAGGCCCGGCTGGGTGAAGACGACTCAAGGTAGGGAGAACTTCAGGGGGGTAGTGTTAGGTTTATTTAAGGGGGGTTTGGGTGGGTTAGAGTAGGGGTATGTGGGTGGTGGGTTTTAATGTTGGGGGGGGGTTGTATTTTTTTTTACAGGCAAAAGAGCTGATTACTTTGGGGCATGCCCCGCAAAAAGCTCTTTTAAGGGCTGGTAAAAGAGCTGATTACTTTTGTATTTTAGAATAGGGTAGGGAATTTTTTTATTTTGGGGGGATTTTTTATTTTATTAGGGGGCTTAGATTAGGTGTAATTAGTTTAAACTGCTTGTAATTCTTTTTTATTTTTTGTTATTTAGTGTTTGTTTTTTTGTATTATAGAATAGTTTATTTAATTGTATTTAATTGTAGGTAATTGTAGGTAATTTATTTAATTAATTTAATGATAGTGTAGTGTTAGGTTTAATTTAACTTAGGTTAGGATTTATTTTACATGTAATTTTGAATTTATTTTAAGTAGGTAGCTATTAAATAGATATTAACTATTTAATAGCTTTTGTACCTAGTTAAAATAAATACAAAGTTGCCTGTAAAATAAATATAAATCCTAAAATAGCTACAATGTAATTATTAATTATATTGTAGCTATATTAGGGTTTATTTTATAGGTAAGAATTTAGTTTTAAATAGGAATAATTTAGTTAATTTTAGGAATATTATTTTGTTTAATAGAAATTATATTTATGTTAGAGGGGTGTTAGGGTTAGGGTTAGAGTTATGTTTAGGGGTTAATAACTTTATTATAGTAGCGGCGACGGTGCGGGTGGGAGATTAGGGGTTAATAATTGTAGGTAGGTGGCGGCGATGTTAGGGAGGGCAGATTAGGGGTTAATACAATTTATTCTAGTGTTTGCGAGGCGGGAGTGCAGCGGTTTAGGGGTTAATACATTTATTATAGTGGCGGCGAGGTTCGGTAGGCAGATTAGGGGTTAATAAGTGTAGCTAGGTAGCAGCGATGTTGGGGGGGCAGATTAGGGGTTAATAAATATAATATAGGGGTCGGCGGTATTAGGGGCAGCAGATTAGGGGTTCATAGGGATAATGTAGGTTGCGGCGGTGTCCGGAGCGGAAGATTAGGGGTTAATAATAATATGCAGGGGTCAGCGATAGCGGGGGCGGCAGATTAGGGGTTAATAAGTGTAAGGTTAGGGGTGTTAAGACTCTGGGTTCATGTTAGGGTGTTAGGTGCAGACTTAGAGAGTGTTTCCCCATAGGAAACAATGGGGCTGAGGTTAAAGCTGGACGCTGCTTTTTTGCAGGTCTTAGGTTTTTTTTCAGCCAGCTCAGCCCCATTGTTTCCTATGGGGATATCGTGCACGAGCAAGTTTTCCCAGCTTACCGCTACCGTAAGCAACGCTGGTATTGAGAGTTGAAGTGGAGTTAAATTAGGCTCAACGCACCCTTTTTTGAGCCTAACGCAGCCCCTCAGACAACTCTAAATACCAGCGTTGTCTTAAGGGTGCGTTGGGAAAAAAAGCAGCGTTAGCTACGCGGGTCTTTACCGACAAAACTCTAAATCTAGGCATCTGTTTTCTGATTATATAAGTAAGTAAGGCAGTATTTCCAGAAACACTCCTGTAACAGAGCAAATATTGAAGAATCATTGTTTACAGTAGAATTGTATAATCAATAAATGCATTTTAAAAGGACAATGCAATAACTATGAATGTCAGGCAAGCAGAGGATGTTTTTCTAACAAATGTAAAAGTTTCCTTTTATTTCCCTGTCTCCTGTGTCACTAGACATCTGTCACCCAATCACAGACATATACAAACATTTGAGCAATAAACTCTTATACATGCTCTGTAGCAGCTGGTGCCTCATAAAAAGTTCACATAACACTAAGCGCATTGCTCCAATAATAACCAACTGTGTTTTTACATTTGTGTGATTGCACTAGCTCTTGTACAGACAAAGGCCCATATTTATCAAGCTCCGTACGGAGCTTGAAGGGCCGTGTTTCTGGCAAGTCTTCAGACTCACCAGAAACACAAGTTATGAAGCAGAGGTCACAAAGACCGCTGCTCCATATCCTGTCCGCCTGCTCTGAGCAGGCAGACAGACATCACCGGAAATCAACCCGATCGAGTACGATCGGGTTGATTGACACCCCCTGCTGGCAGCCAATTGGCCGCGAGTCTGCAGGGGGCGTATTGCTCTCCGTATTCAGCGAGGTCTGGCGGACCTGATCCGCACTGTCGGATCAGGTCTGCCAGACCTTGATAAATAGAGGCCAAAGGCTTCTGACAAACCCTAAGAACTAAATAAACAACTCCAAGTGTATGAAATGTGATGAATCAGTGACCTGTGATAAATAAAATGGTATACACTGTTGCAATAACTACTGTAATATAGAGCTAAAGACTCATGCTCCTGGGTATGTCTAGATATGCTCTTCAACAAAGGATATCAAGAAAACAAAGTAACATTGATAACAGAAGTAAATTGGAAAGTTTTTTGTTTTTTTTATTACATGCTCTGTAAGTTTAATTTTAACTTGAATATCGCTTTAAGCTCCCTTCTTGGCCATCTGCTCATCAATGCCCAGCCCCTACAAAATAAATATTAAAAACATATGCAAATTCATTGATTTTTTTTATTATTATTTTTTTATTTTTTGTTTTGTTTTACATTTCAGGGTCAGCTACTATTTTAAAAAAAAAATCATACCAGGTACCGACTTCAAAAATGACTACATGATGTCCTGGATGAGAGATACAAAGCCTGTTAATTTCTATGAGATTGAACCTACAACAAGTACTAAGGGGATAAACACTTTTAGAATTTGTAGAGTAAAAGCTTGTGGAATGTTCACAAAGGCTTTACTTGCTCACTCTATAGAGTTTATTTAAATAGTCTAGTATCACAGTCTAGTCTAGTTCCAATCTAGCTGGAAGCTTTAGGATTCTTTTTTTAACTTGCCCTTACCAAATGCAAATTTTTCTCAGAGGGCCAGGTTGTGACGGACTTCGGATACCCCGACTGGGTAGCTCCACCAAAGGATTCTTCCAGCACCTGGAACCTGTCGCGGAGAAGAGTGATTTTAGCAGTTCCCACCCAAATAACTAGACAGACTAGCATTCAGGTGAAACAATAAGATGTATATTTTATTGCAAAAAACAAACAACATTTATACAGAAACTGATCTTGATAAGAGTCCTATCGGTCGCCCAAATCTCCTGCTATTCCCGCCCCTCCAGACAGGCTGGCACCTCCATAATGTCCAATGGTCCTCAGTGTCCAGCAGTACAGGGAGGGTGCATTCGGGGTGATCCCAGGGTGTTGCTGGAAAGCCCTTGGCCCCCAGTTGCTTCAGTCCAAGAAGCGCCTTGATCTATGACTGTGGGTCAGAGTTAGGGGCTACCCAGCGTACACCGGGAAGACCACTAGAAAATGGGTATTGAGGGTAGGTCTGAAACCCCCGGTTCCTAAGAGGGCTCACCCCTGGAAATCACCCCAACTCTAGTCCTCCCTGAGAGGTATCAGTCTCCAAAATAGGACAAGGGGCCGCTGAAGCGACCTGGGTTAAAGTTGACCGGGAATCCAAGCTGCTGTGGCTGGCCGGCAATTCCATGGGGTCGGCCATCTGCTAAATAGGGCTCAGAAAACCTGGTTCCTTATGGAGCTCACCTCCGGTAATTGGCCCACATCTTACCCTTCCCACGGGGTACCAATCCCCAAAAGAGCCGAGCTCTGGGGCATAGGGCCTCTGAAGCGACCGGAGGTGAAGATCTCCGGAAGATGCGGTGTGCGGTGGCCGGCCAGTAGATCCAGGGGCTTGGACAGCTGGAGAGGGATAGGTCAATCAGAGACCAGCTCTTTCAAGTTCAGGTTGACACCCAAATTCTTACAAAAGGAAAGATCTGGGAGATTGCAGTTGCTCTGAGGAACCCAAAACCGCCAAGAACCAGAGGGGGATGAGGTAGTAGGAGGTAGGGGTTTAACCCTTGCAGCCCGGTATCTGTGAAACAAGTGATCTAAATTTTGTCACCATGGCAAGAAATATTCACATGGGCAGACCTCACAGAAAGATCTGAGAAAAAGGGCTGAACCAGGAATTCCCTACAAGATGTGAGCTTACCTCCTTAGAAAGTAATCAATGCAAATTCTCACAGAGGAGAGTGAACATAACAGGGAGAACCTAATACTGATAGCAACATTTTTTAAAGCACATGCAAATCAAATTATATCAACATAATTTGACTTGCATTTGTTTCTAGTTTTGTAAATGTCTTGTTCCTTTACTTTCATAATCGCATTGTGTATTTTAAAACAAACTTGACAGCCTACATTCTGTGAGATGAAATTGTGATACCCACAGACGTAATATGCTTCGCTCATTCAGATACAAATTGCGAAGAAACGTTATACACATCTATGGAATGCCCTGTTTAGCCCATGAGACAAGACTCATTTATCAACAGAAATATAAGAAGCTCTTCAAATGTTAAATCTTGTTTACTGTTTCAACTGTTTTTTTCATAAACTATTGTGTACCTTAAATACGAGTTTTACATTGAATTACATTTTTTTCAGTGTAATTTATGGTCAGTTTGTATGGCATTACGGAAATTTGCATTGTGCATCAGGTTTTTAACACCTATTCATACGTGTGGTTTATATGAGTAAATTCAATACGCTTTTGAAATGCTTATTTTATTGAGCACTACCCTGTATGTATGTATCTCACCATTGCGCAGTGAGGTTCACAGCTTTCAGTGTAAAATGTGTCATTAAAATGTGTCATTAGATCATTTTACATCATCTTGCCTGACCGGACAGTTTCAGATCATCTGTTCCAGGGTGTTTAGATATGAGCGTTTGCCTGCCAGATCACATTGGCTCAAATTGTTTTCTTTCATGATTCTGATAGAGCATGCAATTTTAAGCAACTTCCTAATTTACTCCTATTGTCAATTTTTCTTTGTTCTCTTGCTATCTTTATTTAAAAAGCAGGAATGTAAAGCTTAGAAGCCAGCCCATTTTAGGTTATTCCCTTATTATTGTTTTATTATCAGCAATGCATATATTACACTGAAATAAAACAAGGCAAGCTACTCGAGCTATTTTTATTTAGGCACAATGAGAGCCCAGCCAGCAATTAGATATTTTATTCAGAGTCATTAAACAGCCACAGGATTCAATAAGCAGACTCCTACTTTTTTTTTCTGCTGTGCTGCATCACTTTCTACTAATGTGATTTAAAATGTGTTCTTAACTACTTTTGAAGAATTCTGCATTGAAAGTTTCCACAATGGGGTCAATTTATCAAGTTCCGTATGGTTGGGTGGTTGGATTTCCATTCTGGAAATGGTGTTATCTTTTTAATTTTTAATGCTCCATTGCAGGAAAAGGTATATCAGGTTCTGTAAAACAATCAATAAAGACACACAACCAGATTGGAATCGATCCCTTTGTGTAAAGCTTTTGGGGTAGATTTAACATTGGTCGAGCAGGCATGATTCGCTGTAGCATACTCTGTCGGCATTTAACATTGCACAAGCATCTCTTGTGAAATGCTTGTGCAATGCTGCCCCCTGCTCACTCGGGGGCAATCGGCCGCTAGCAGGGGGTGTCAATCATACCAAAAAAGTGGTGTAGAAGTTAATGAGCAGCGGTCTTATGACCGCTGCTTCTTAACTTCCGTTTCTGGTGGACCAGAAACGATTGGGGTCGGAATCAGCATTCGCTGCTTGTTAAATTGACCCCATAGTGTTTTTTTCATATTTATGCAATTCCAATTAGAAAAGCTGCCGTCTAAATGAGTTAAAGGGACATAATACCCATATGCTAAATCATTTGAAAGTGAGGCAGCAAAACTGAAAAAAGCTACCAAGGCAATATTACCTAAGCATCTCTATTAAGATATTTTACCTCAATATCGCCTAGATTTAGAGTTCTGCGTTAGCCGTCAAAACCAGCGTTAGGGGGTCCTAACGCTGGTTTTGGCCTACCGCTAGTATTTAGAGTCTTGTAGGTAAGGGTCTAACGCTCACTTTCCAGCCGCGACTTTTCCATACCGCAGATCCCCTTATGTCAATTACGTATACAGTATAACCAGGTCCACTACATGTCGTAACTTGCATAACTAGGTATGTGTTAGGGGAATATGAGTGGGCTTTTAATTGACATTCACATTTATTTAATTTTTTGCAGGTTTATGTCAGAGCTTTATAAAAGGAAGTTCTAAAAAGCCATATAGGGGCTGATGTATCAAAGTGCAGCGGACATGATCCGCTGTAGAGGTTCATGTCCGCCTCACATCAATAAATGCCTGCACAAGCATTTCTAGTGAAATGCTTGTACAATGCCGCCCCCTACAGTTTTGCAGGTGATGTCAATCAATCCGATCATATCCAATTGGGCTTATTGCTTTCCGACGCCTCAGAGGTAGCGGACGATTTAAGGAGCAGCGGTCTTAAGACCGCTGCTTCTTAACTCCTGTTTCTAGCGAGCCTAAAGGCTCGCGCGGAAACGGGTGTATACGGCCCTATTCGGGCCATGATAAATTGGCCCCTAAGAGAGGAGGGTAAGGGAATTTGATGGTTTTATAGCCAGAACTATATAAAATGTACATGTTCGAGGCGGAGCCTGTAGGAGAACGATGTAGGATGTGCAGGATAACAGCTCCATGCTAATATAGTGTGTAAACGCTCTAAAAACTGCACTCAAGTTCCACAAAACAGACTATCTGAGGGGTAATTAGGTTCTGAGTCCCTCACACTTGATTATGCAACTCAGGACATCGCTAAGAGGAATTTAACTGCTCACTGCACCTCCGGTGCTGACCTGGGCTGAAAACGCTGCCGCTATCTTGCTGGGCCACAAGGGTGAGCCGACTACATGGCATGGGAGCCGGTGAATGCTAACAACCTCCTGAGGCATTACCAGAGCCGGGACACAGGACATGGCTCGAGTGAGTACCTGGTAAGGATCGGGGAGTCAGGGAGTGTGCCGCAACCGCACTAACACATACATACTGAGGACCGCAAATAGGTGTCGGCCCTGATCTCCCTGCAGCCACACATAGCTAGTCACAAGCAGGAGAAGGGATGCAGGTCCCGGTCACTTGATCCTATTTCAAACAGGAGGCTCTTACTGACTTAAAAGCCCAAGGGATCATTTAAGAGGCATGTCCTCTGCCGGAATTAGAGAAGGGGACAGAGAAATAGAAAAGGCTTGATCATCTTGTAGCATATCCTGGGCCTATACAGGATGTTGGCCAGATCTGGGAGAGATGGTGTAAGGCCCATCTAAAAGACCTAGCAACCTCCTAAAGTCACATACACCCCTGACTAGCATATCAATGGATGCAACATATGGGGACCCATAATTGAAAAGGGTACAGGAATAAAAAAGGGGGGGGGAAAAAGGAAAAAAATAAGGACTTGCCCCATAGATATTCTGGAAAGGACTTCCCTTGCTATTACAAAAATCTAAAAAATCTGTGGGAGTGAAGGGAGACTCATGATCTGAGCTAGGTTGAAAGGGGGATATACTCTTTCCTTAACATCCTTGAGTCCACATTACTACTAAAGGAGGGAGCCCCTTTCAAACTCAGGAGAGATAACCTTGTCCTTCCTAAAGCAATATTACTACACCCCCCCACAATGTCTCAAAGACGACCACCTAAGTCCGGATTAGGGGGCAAAGCAGCTACCGCAAGCCTTTTTTTTTAAATCAACTAAAGGAGATAAACAAGTAGAGACCCAGATGAGAGACCCAGAGGAAGAGGTAGACTCTTCTAACATGGAAGAGATGACTCCTGTAACCAAAGCAGATATCAGACATCTAGTCTCCAAGCAAGACATATCCACTAGTTTTGAAAAACTGTTGGAGAAGATGGACGCTATACAACAAACAGTTACCAGCAGTCTTGCTGATATCAAACAGGAGGTCCAGGACCTGGGCAACTGGGTATCCACTTTAGAAGACAGTGAAACCACAACACTAGAAGAGGTCTCTATGCTATCCCAGCAAGTAGCTTCTCACCAACTAGAAATAGATTCAATCCAAGAACGGATGGAGGATCTAGAAAATCGCAGTCGCAGATGCAACATTAGACTGAAGGGCATTCCTGAATCTGTATCTCCCGATGAGTTAGACAGATATCTCAGGTTACTCTTTCAGGCCATAACCGGGCAAACAGGAGACAACATATTTCAGATGGAAAGAGCCCATAGGGCCTTGAGAGCGAGACCTAAAGGGGATGCCCACCCAAGGGATGTGATTGTTCGGATGTTTCGCTTCCGGGAAAAAGAAGCTATCCTCGCTGCATCAAGAAAGAACCCGACCTTTAAGTTCCAGGGCTCTGTAGTCCAATTCTTCCAGGACCTTTGTGTGAAAACACTACAGAGGAGAGGAGCCCTGAGACCGCTCACACTCCTGCTGAGGAAAAATCAAATTAACTATCGGTGGGGTTTCCCTTTTGCACTCAATATCATCCAGAACGAGGTGACTTTCACCATCAAAGAACAAAGCAATATCCCTGAGATCTGCAAACACCTAGGCTTAGATCCTCCCCGTCTTCCCTCTGGGGATCCTGGAGGGGGGGGAACCGAGCACCCCAAACACCCACTCAAGGGGACAAAACTGGACGAAGGTCAGCAGGATGAAGCAGAAGACTTGAAGCTTAATGGAGCCTCTCAAGCTATAGGGTCACTGGACTATCCAGATGAGTATTGTAATAACCCTTCTCTTTTGGGGCCCAAATTATCTTCTGGGCCTCTCCAATGCCTCCCTCCCCTCTTGGGGGATATTGGGAGCAGATCACAGGTGGTGAGGGGGTTGCTGATTTTGACCATGGGGTCACACGAAAGTTTAACCTGCAACGGCCAGGGGCCGAAGACAATATAATTTTATAGACTTCGGGAGAGGGGGGGGCAATTTAATCCACACAGGGTTAAAGGACAATCTATTCTAAGTTTATGAAAGATATGAACATTGGGGGGGGGGGGACTTGAATGGTGCAGAGTTTTTTCTTTTTGCTTACATTTGTACACACGTTTAAATATACTATGTTAACATTCTTCATTGCACGCCTGTTATACCGACCCGGTAAGTTACCTTTGAATTATGTTCACTGGGGGAGCGTGGACACTAGGCCCATGCACCCTATATATGGGTTTTATGTCAGTTAAAATGTTGTTTAATGTTATTAGGTGTTTAATTCTAGTATTTACTTGTGGTACGAACTGCTATGTGGGGGGAGTAGGGGCGCCCATTTCAGAAAGAGGGAAGGGAAAGACATGAGTAATGGCCCAAAACATTAGAATTATCTCACATAATGTGAGAGGCCTTAACACAGATGTTAAACGCAAAACTGCCCTCAACCAATATTCCAGAGCAAAGGCTGATATCATATTGTTGCAGGAAACTCATTTCACTAGGGCAGTGATTCCTAGATACTGGTCCAAACAGTTTCCCATACACTACCACTCAACTACAGATGCAAAAAAAGGGGGGTGTCGATTCTTATACACCAATCGCTACAGTTCAACACTGAGGAAGTAATAGCAGACCCTGAAGTAGATACCTCATTGTTAGGGGACGTATACAGAATGTCCTGGTTACTATCTGCAATGTTTATGCCCCCAATGAAAAGCAGGACTCTTTTTTTAGACAAATTTCACATCTCTTGACACAATGGTCACAGTCTCATATTATACTAGCTGGAGATTTTAATATCTCTTTATCCCCACACAAAACACAGGCAGGAACTAAACTGACTAACAAACATCATAGACACAACAACAAAGCAAAGATCATTATGGACTCCCTAGCTAAACACAACATCCTAGACTCTTGGGAGGCTAAATATGGACCCACTTTGGACTATACATTCTACTCTCATGCCCATAAATCCTACTCTAGGCTGTATTAAATTTTCCTTAGTCAGACTTTATTGCCGAATATGGTCGCATCGTCTATTCATTCATGTGTATGGTCTGACCACTCTCTGATAACAATTGAGTTGACAGGTATTATAAATCTAAGCAGACAGCGGTCATGGACCTTTGACCCGGCAACAGTTAAATCTCAAAATACACATATAAGTATGTCCAAAGCCCTAGGCGAATTCTGGTCTCTGAATGAGGGGACAACTACTAATCCTATCCACACCTGGGAAGCTCATAAACCATTTATCAGGGGACTACTGATCAAAGCGAAATGAATTGCTAGTAAAAAATCTTTAGAGGCTAGAAACAGACTTCAGTCAGAGATTGAGGGTCTAGAAAAACGCCACCAGCAAACACTCTCCTCCTCCACCTTCAGGATACTCCAAACAAAGAGAAAGGCCTTGGCTACACTTTTAGACTCCAATTCAGTTAGAGCACTACAGACACTAAAGGCCCACTATTACCTGTACTCAAACAAACCAGATAGATACCTAGCCCATAAAATATGAGAAAGGGTCGGGAACTTCTCCATTCCACTATTGCAAAAAGACGGTGGGGAACGCACTTCTCACCCACAGTAGATAGCCGACACATTTGCTGACTACTACACTTCACTTTATGATGGAAAAAGGTGGACCACACACCGCAGACACAAGAGCTTCTTAGACAATTGCTAACCAAGGCCAAACTTAACAAACTAAATGACCGAGACAATGAGGACCTGAATGCTGACATCACGACAGGGAAGATTTTGCTGGCAATTAAGGACCTGAAATTAGGCAAGGCATCGGGGCCGGATGGTTTCCCGGCAGAATATTATAAAACTTTCAAATCAGAGCTGGTCACGCATCTGCAGAATTTCTGCAATGACGTTATGGGGGGGCAAGGAAATTCCGACAGATATTTTAAGGGCTAAAATAGTAGTAATTCCCAAACCTGGCAAAAATCCCGAGAAGTGTCAAAGTTACAGGTCAATCTCCCTGATAAACTAGGATGTTAAAATCCTCACAAAAATATTGGCCAATAGGCTGAAGAAGATAGCCCCTCAGCTGGTCCATCTGGACCAGGTGGGCTTTATATCGGAAAGGGAGGCTCCTGACAATGTGAGGAGAACCATAGCATTGGTAGACTACCTAAAAGGTACTGGAACGCCTTCTCTGCTCCTCTCATTGGACGTGGAGAAGGCGTTCGACAGAATTGATTGGACTTACATGACAGCTATCCTGACAGAGATGGGGTTTAAGGGGGCATTCATGAAGGCGATAAGGGGGATATATTCTACCCCAACGGCAGTTATTAGGGCGGCAGGCTTCCAATCGAAGCCCATTAAGATCCTTAGTGGTACAAGACAGGGATGCCCCCTGTCACCACTGCTTTTTGCTTTGTGCATAGAACCACTTGCGGCATGCATAAGACAAAATCCTGACATCTCGGGAGTGAGGGTGGGGGACTCGGAGAATAAACTATCGCTTTTTGCGGATGACGTACTCTTGACCATAACTAGACCCCTGATCTCCTTACCCAACCTCTATCAGACACTTCAGGACTTATCACTGGTGTCAGGATACAAAATCAACCTAGAAAAAAGTGAGGCTTTGCCACTCTCCCTCCCACCACACACAAAAAAGTTAATTGAGGCTTGGGTGGGTCAAAAATTTGATCACATATCTGGGTATCAAAATTTCAGACTCTTACCATAACCTACATGACCTCATCTATGCCCCATTGTACAAGACTATAGAAAGAGATTTCAAGAAATGGAGAGTCTACAATTTCTCCTGGTATGGAAGACTCTCGGCCATCAAAATGAACATTCTTCCTAGGATTTTATATTTATTTAGGGCTCTCCCAATATTGGTACCTAGGTTAGAATTGCTCAAATTACAAAAATCCCTCAACAGTTTTCTCATGAATGACGGAAAAGCAAGAATAGCCTCACATACACTGTCAAGACACAGACAACTGGGAGGGGTGGGAGTACCAAATCTAACAGACTACTTTCATGCAGCTAGGCTAGCTCAAGCCTCTTTGCTTAGTAAGAACAACCACAATATTCTTTGGACTAGACTAGAGGCGGACCTGGGGGGATATGACTCCCCAGCTGATGTCTTATGGGAAGTAGGACACTCATTAAATAATCAGAGCTTCAGATCACTGGCTACAATGGATACTATCAAGATGTGGAGATCCCTCACAGGACCCCTGGGGTTGCTGCCCGTAAATTCTAAAATTAAACCGGTGGGGTCTCTTCTTCCACCTGAAACACGTGTTCGGGTGGGGAAGTGGCTCAATAAAGGCCTATACAGGGTAGCGGACTTTCTGGTGGGAGCCCGAATACAGACGTACTCCCAGTTACAGGATAAAATTCAACCACTAAAATTACATTGGTTCCTATACCTTCAGATCTCCTCGGCTATACACAGATATTGCTTTCCCTGGTCCACACAGACTACGACGACTCTAGAGCATATTTGTTATTCCCCTGACAGACAGAAACAACTGATATCGAAACTATACATGGCCCTGCAGGGTGCCGCGGTGCCGTATCAGTCGGCGCTGGTGGTGAAATGGGGGCTAAACACTGGACTGAACCGATCAAGGGAAAAGTGGGACCGGGTGTTGTATGAATCCAGCAGGGGACTAGTTAACGCAGACTTAAGGGAAAACTGTTTAAAGACGGCTTTCAGGTGGTGCCTAACCCCAGAGAGAACTTGCCACTTTTCACAAAATGGCACGAGCCATTGCTATAGAGGATATGGGGTTAGGGGTACATACCTTCATATGTGGTGGCCATGCCCAAAGATTAGAGTGATCTGGGAGAAACTCCAGAGGCTCCTAGGGAGGCTATTACAGGAACATATTACCTTGACACCTGCGTATGCTCTCCTGAACTAAAGGTTTCCACAATACAACAAGGCTATAAACACATTTATTAAGATTCTGTGCACGGCGACTAGAGTCTGTATCGCCAGACATTGGAAGGTGGGGTCCCCAGACTGGCAGGAAATACTAAATAAAATAGAACACATATATAATATGTCAGAGATCTCTGCCTCAATACAAGATTCCAGGGAACAATTTACCAAAATATGGTTTTACTGGATAATGAATGAGAAGGAGTGAGGAATTCACCTATGGTTACAAAGGGGGACATTATAAAAAGAATAAGAGGGAGTTCGTGCACTTGTCCTCCCAATAGGACTAGACTCACACACACTCACGGTAAGATTTCATTCTCTTCTAGGACCTAAAAGAGTCTGGGCAAAGTTGTTCTCAATAAGTACCACAGTTTTGGTTTTGATTTTTGTTATTTTTTTTGGTTCAAGTTAGTTTAACTGTATCATTATGGTTTTATGTGTATGTATAAAAGGGGCAAAGTATATAAACAATAACACAATATTAATGGCCAGTCACAAGGACTCCCTTATCCTAGCCTATCTGGCTGATCAAGGGCGGGGAGAAACTTACGAAATGTATACTTCTAAAAAATTTGGACCTTTATGCCTTTCTGTGTAGAATTTTGTGAACTCCTTGATGTGCTGGCTCTGAAATGTTTTTGCCTATAATAAAGATTTATTTCAACTAAAATGTACATGTTCATGAAATGAACATAACATAAACTTACACAGTTGTTATATTTATATGGAGGTCTAAACCTAATGCATAATATAATTGAATGTCTATAAAAGCACTATTTAAAACAAGAAATATTATTGAAAAATGTATTCTTTATATGTTGATGTAAACAGAACACAAGTTGATACCTCATGTAAATATATTATTTAAGTGAGAAGTTTGTTAGCAACATGTTTACCTTCGTACTATATGTTCACATACACTATGAGGTAGATTTACTAAATGTCAAGCTGACATAATTCGCTGTAGCATACGCTATCTGCATACGCTATCCACATTTAACACTGCACAAGCATTTCTGGTGAAATGCTTGTGCAATGCCACCCCCTGCTCACTGGCGGCCAATCGACCGCTAGCAGAGGCTGTCAATCATCCACAAAAGGTGGCAGACAGGTTAAGGTTAAGGAGTAGCAGGTTAAGGCAGGTTAAGGAGTAGCGGTCTTACGACTACTTATAAAATTAATCAGAGATCAGATCTTTGGTTAATTTTATAAATGTGCCCCAAATGGCCCCAAAATACAGTCTAGTCTAGCATATTTTATTAAAAAATGAAGATAGCAGCATCTTTATTTTTTTATAAAATTACTACACTAGGCAGTATTTTTGGGGCTAAAGTTGGTGGGAGTGGGCTGAAAAGTGCCTTTACATTGCTGTCTATGGGTACTGTCTGTTCTCAGTAAATATAATGTATATGCTTATATACATAAATATGTATGTGTTAATATGTGAATATACACATATTACCAAATATATATATACATTTACACATATATATTTAAAATTTCTGCCATCGGTGCTCTACCCTTCACTGCGCTAAGGTTCTCATGCCATCTCTGCTGGTATTAGAACAAGGCTCCCATAGGAGCCTATGGAAGCGCACTCTCGTGAGCACAATGCTTCCCAGCAAAGCGAACGTGAGGTTCGCATTGCTGTGAACTTGTAATAGGGTGCGCTATGGGTAAGGGCACGTACATTTTTAATAGTGTCGTGGAGTTAGGTTCAGCTGTGGGAAAGGACGGGTAATGGGTTAAAATTAGAGGGTTAGGGCCCACTGGGGGTAAGGGTGCGTAAGGAAATAATAGTGTGGAGGGGTTAGGGTGCGCTGGGGGTGAGAGCTCAAAAGGGCTTAATAGTGTAGGGTGTAAAATATATTTATTGAGTTGCTGTATTTACATTAAAAGAATAAGGACTTAACAAATGCATTAAAGAGATACTAAACCCAAAATTATATCATTATTCATAAAAAGCATGCAATTTTAAGCAACTTTCTAATTTACTCCTATTATTCGTTTTTCTTTGTTCTCTTGCTATCTTTATTTGAAAAAGTAGGCAGCTAAGCTAAGGAGTCAGACAATTTTTGGTTCAGACCCTGGACAGCATTTATCCACCAATCAGCAAGGACAACCCAGGTTGTGAGCCAAAAATGGGGCGGCTTCTAAACTTACATTCTTGCTTTTCAAATAAAGATAGCAAGATAATGAAGAAAAATTGATAATTGGAGTAAATTAGAAAGTTGCTTAAAATTGTATGCTCTGTCTGAATCATGGAAGATAACATTTGCTTTTCATTAATGCATTGTTTCTTTATTCTTATAATTATTGTAGGCTGCGGTATGTTTACTTGGTTGTGTGATATATGTAAAAGAGATCCTATACTTTTCATCGTCACCTTAAGTGGCGATGCTGCTTGGAATATATATCGCCAGCATCGCTACCCATTAAGATGTAAAACACCTTTAAACACTAGTTTGAGCCACTTGGAATATTTATCAACTTTCTCGATGTCGCCACAGATCCCTTTTGAATATATCACTGCGTTGCGGCACTTTCGATCATCAGGGCCTTGAAGTTCAATGCACTATTGTGCCACCCTTGTGTTTTCTTCATATTGTATACAAATTTGTTATATTAGATTCCACTAAGGAGGAACAGAAAGAACTACAAGGACTTATTTGATTTTTTTCATCTACAGATTGTTAGCACTTTAAATTAATAACATATTGTTGTTCGTAATAAATCAAAACAATCTTTAGTGTTCTGTTTTATTTTGGTGGTTATTAATACTTTTTGCCTAATCTTTTTTTCTGTTATTAAGAGCAGTTTTGATAGCATTACCATTTTGAGATGAATATAAGCAGATTATATGGCCCTTTTGTTTTATATCCGCTGTATGAATCTTTTTTCTATCTGAAGGATATTTGTTGTATAAAGAAGCAAGCAAATGAAAAGACATTTTTATTCTCCCAGTGATATGCAAAAGAGAATGACCTCTAGAATTCTCTCATTACAAAGCTGACTTGTTTTATAATGAATATAATTACCTCATTATCCATACAACGAATACAAATGCAATATACTATTAACAAATTACTTCAAACAAATGAGCAGTTTGTACAATAGTGTATGTAGATAAAGACATCCCAATATAACTGTTTTATGTTTGGAACATAAATATTAAAAGTCATTAGAAATAAACATCATTTACACCTTTTTTTCCACTATTTTATGGTTTAAATAAATGGAAATATGAGTATTGTGTCATTCCAGGTAGGTCATATCACCTTGTGGAGCTTATAAAGTCCAAGCGCCATAAAGGTAGCAAGAGTGTCTAATAATATAGGGCTCACAATTATCTAGAATTCACCAGATAGGACATAAAACCTTCACCAACGCTTGCAGGAATTCTCTAACAAAGGTCAACTTTCCATTGAGGGGGTAAAATGTGGAAACAGGTGGTAACTTAAAAAACTCTCCATAGACTTTACTGGAGATAAATGTTTTTATTACCAGTTTCTAAACTTTACCACCTCAATGGAAACTGATGATCAAAAACTCTCCGGAGTGGAGAGGAATCTCACAAAATCTTTGGGGACTTTTTTGAGCAATATATTTCAATGAATGTGTCTATCTTTCAAATCCAGAATCCTGCATAGCAAGATAAACAGATTTCAAGCTAAAACTTGCCTTTATAAAATTGTTTGAGGGACCTTGCAGTAGTGACAAGACACCTTAGATTAGTGGTGATGAATTTTGGCACTCCAGAGGTTTTGCAACTGCATCTGGAACTGCATTTCCCATAATGCTCAGCTAGCTTAGAGTATCTGAGTATCATGGGAATTGTAGTTCCAAAAACCTCTGGAGTGACAAAATTGATCACCCCTGCCTTAGATCATCTCTCTAGAGCAGAGAGCTTCAGACCATCGGGCCTCTTGTCACAGCTGCAAGTTATTCATTAAAATTAACTTTAATCAATAGAGTTATATCTGCCTCAGTTTAAAAAAATATTTATTTCAAAAGTAACTATCAGTGTGTTCCATGTATTAATTGTTAGGAAATCAGTATCATTGGAATATAGACCTTTTTTTTATTACATAGTGCAATATTTCATACATTTCCTTCTGGAACTCTCTAAAGTTATTTTTTTTAAGAACAGTGTGTTTCAGAAAACAGTGTTCTCTAAATTTAAGTGTGGAAAGGAGGTGCATTCATTACAATAGGGCTTACAAAAAATTACAAACAAATAAATTAAATTAAAAATTAAATGAAAAAGTGAGAAATTGTATTATTAAATCTCATTAAAAAACATAACAGATTTTTCCTAGAAGAATTTATATTACAATTTTGCAATAACAACATATTTAATGCGAACAATAAAGATTGTATTAAAAAAATACTCAGTACATGCAAAAAAATGCTGTATAATTCCTAAGGGCTTTTTATGTAATTTTAAACTGTGTAAAAAAAAAAAAAAAACTCAAAACATACAACTCTTCTGCTTTTTATTTTGCAAGGTAATTTAAAGTGAAAAAGCCGGTAACATGAAAGATCTGTGAAAGTGCACTGCTTCTGTCTCAGAATGCAGTAATACGTGCATACCAAAATGGCTGCACCCAGTATAAAGATGCAGAGCTTTACAAAATGGTTTCTGTAATAGGTTAAGATAAGAGAACAACATTAAAGAGAGCTGCAGGTACAGGAGGGAAAAAATAGCATGATGAGTAGTAACTAGGCTATTGTTGTGGCACCAGGCAGTTTATTGTCCCTTTAATCTTGATGCTTTGTTATTGGTGCTCGTTAATGTTCTCATGCGTTCCTATTACTTAGCACTTAATTAATTAACCTTTGACATTTAACAGGTGTTTGTTTTAATTATATTCTCACTTTGCACTAGATTTTCTTTTTGGCATGTTTTCGGTCTCTCACTGATTCCACCTAGCCTGACCAATGAGATCTACTCTTATTCTGAAATGTTCAGCATGCCCCTAACATTTGGAATGCCTAACAACTATCTCTTTGTGATCTGGTCTTTAAGTTCACAATTTGCTTCTCACACACATAACACTGGGCACCATCTGTCTAGAACACTGGTTTTCAAACCTGACCTCAGGCCTCCCCAACAGTCCAGGTCTTCAGGATTACCTTGGATGAGAGCAGGTAAAATAACCATGGTTACTAATTATCTGATTATTTCACCTGTGCTCCAGTTCAGATATCCTCAAAATGTGGCCTGTTAGTGAAGCTTGAGGACAGGTTTTAAAACTAGTGGTCTAGAACAAGGTAGGGAACCATTTTGATAGTGTGTATCTGAGTTGTCGATAATCTTCTACAAAATTTCTCTCAAGTACTTCAGCTACCTTTTTGTTTAAAAAAAATAAAAATAAAGAGACAATACAGAAAAAGTAAGTTCATTGTTCTAATAATCCAAAGCATATAAAAAATAAAAGCTTAATTGCTGATTTGCAGCATGGATTCATTAAAAAAATATTAAGAAACATCATTGCAGCCAATGAAACCAAGCAACATGGTGGTAGCCCAGAGGAGAAGTGCCAGCAAATTTAAGTGCCATATGAACATTGCTGACATAGGTTCACCACCCCCAGATTGACACTTTATTTGCCCCATTAATTTGTGACTGCTTTGTTCTCACAACTAATTATATTATCTTGAGTTATATTTACAATTATATGGTGTAATCATGTTATGCTATTAAAAAAATGCTGCATTACTCCCACCACGTATTTGCTTTAATATCTACATTTTGCTCTAGCAATAATAATTATTTTGAAATCATGGGAGAAGTTATGGTTTTATTATAATGTTACAGTAATAACAACATCTGTTTCAATTTCCACTTAATTATACACTGATAATCAGTGTTTCCTTTCACAATTACTGGCTTCTACATAAAAAGAGAATATAGAAAACAAAAATGTAACGTAATATTAACTAGTCAAAAGAAACTATAAAATAAGATTAGCGGGAGGGAACTAAATCACAGAAATGATATGGTCTAATTTGTTAGAGCCTGCACTTAATGCGTTACTGGCACTCACTGAGTCTTGCAGCTTTCCAGCACACCATGGCCTGTGATTGGAGAGGTTGTATGACTGACTGTCCTGGTTGGCATGCCAGTCAAGTCCTATCCAGGAGCTGCCACTGTGCGGGATTATCCCATATACAGGAGTTAAACACATAGCACTAGATTACATGTGGAGTGCAAAAATATTAGCTTTATTTTCCAAACATTGCTCAAGTTAAATCAATAGCACTTTTTTCTTGCACTCAAATTGCAAGTTAAAAATAATATATTAGCACTTGAGCAAAAGTCTAGGGAACTCTAACATCTGGATGTCCAATAGCAAACCTGTACTCAAGTATTGTGTCCTTTTAATAGAATATGTATTTAATGCAGGGGTGCATTTTGGCCCAGGTCAACTAGACCTATGCCTAACTTTCAAATTTACTTTTATTAAAATGCTCATATGCTAATTTCTAAGCCCTTGAAGGCCACCTCTTATTTGAATGTATTTGACAGTTTTCAAAGCTAGAGGGCATTAGTTCATGTGTTTAATTTAAATAAAATAGTGCTCATGCACATGGAGGTATTTAAGAGTCAGCACTAATTTCCTGAAATGCAAGTCTGTCAAAAGATCTGAGATAAGGAGGCAGTCAGCAGAAGCTTAGATACAAGTAAATTACAGAGGTAACAGGTACATTTCTATAATAGTGTTGGTTATGCAAAACTGGGGAATGGTAAATAAAGGGTTTATCTATCTTTTTAAACAATACAATTTTTTGTGTTTACTATCCCTTTAAACACATCCTTATCAAGATTTCCCCACCCACCGGAAGCATTATAACAGAGCAGCAGCCAGCAACGGAAGTCTAATGTCTTCTGTATTTGCTATAGTGCTTACTTATATTGTCAATCACTAGATCCTCAAGCCAATTAGATGATGCAATGGGGATCAGTTAGACATGTGCAATTCGGTTCGGTTCGATTCGGAAATTCGGAAAATTCGGAGATTCGGATTGAACCGAATTTCCGAATTAAAATACTGCCGAATTTACCGAATAAATCCGAATTAGTTCGGATTTATTCTGTAAATTCGGATGGACATGGATTACCCTAGTATTGTACAGTATATTAGGTTATATCACTCTGCTATGGGTTACACCTAATATAAGTACATAATACTAGTCTAATACACAGCACACATACCGAAATTCCGAATTTCCGAACCGAATCGAACCGAATCCAGCCGAATGCTGAATCAGAATAAATCCAAAATGAATCCGAAACAAATTCATTCGAAGTTTTCCGAATTCGAATCGATCCGAAACGAAATTCGAAAACCTCTGAATCAATCCAAACCGAACTGAAATAAATTTTTCGATCATGCACATATCTAGGATCAGTGAGAACACTGAAACCGCAAGTGAATTTAACTTCTAGAGTAATTCTGCTATACTAGGCATAAGCATTGCTGATTTGGGCCAAAACCAATAATTATTTTGCTTCACTTCAATGTTTTTCCCAATGACAAATCTGACACTGCAGAACCCTGTCCATGAAATCCCCTCATACCCCCCACTTCCTGTTATTGCTCAGCCCCCTAAACACCTATGTGCTGCTGGGTAAAAGCCTCCCTCTACTTCATGTCTAAGAAAGACTGCGGGAAATTTTAGGAGGTATGCATTGCACATATATCATGTCGCTAAGGTCACCTGAAGCCGTAATGGTAACTAAATAGGAAGAAGACAAAGTATAACGGATATAAATCAGCCTATGTGCTAATTAACTAAGATCTAAAATATTTCACACAGTGCTTCTAAAGCAACAAACGATTTACAAAAAAACATACAGGTAGATTACAAGTTATGCGCGTTAGATGGTATTTATTTCACCCTCCATAGCGCTGCCATTAAACGTTTTCAAACAGCCAGCTCCATACCGAAAAAAAATACAAGAGCTGTTTTGAAGTGCTTGTGCACGCTTTCCCCATAGATATCAATGAGGAGAGCGTGTTAGGAAAAAAACCTAGCACTTGCGATCGCAGAATGAAAAGCTTCGTAACACAGCCCCATTGATGTCTATGGGGGAAAAAAAAGTTATGTTTAAACCTAACACCCTAACATAAAAACCACATCTAAACACCTCTAATCTGCCACCCCAACATCGCAGACACCTACATAATGTTATTAACCCCTAATCTGCCGCTCCCAGCATCGTCGCCACTATGAAAATTCATTAACCCCTATTCCGCCGCTCCCAGCCACCGCCGCCACTATAATAAACCTTTTTATCCCTAAACCGCAAGCCCCCAACAATTAAATATACTAAATGAAACTATTAACCCCTAAACCGAAAGCCCCCCAACATCGCAATAAACTAAAAAAAATTAGTTTAATTAGTTTAATTAATTAATAAACTAAATTAAAAAAACTAAGTTTAAACTAACAATTAAACTAATATAACTATTAAACTAACTACCACTTATTAAAGAAAACTAAACTACACATTAAAAAAATCTAACACTACTATGAAAATTACAAAGTATATAATTACAAAAAATAAAAAATACTAAATTACAAAAAATAACAAACACTAAATTACGAAAAATAACAAACAAAATTATCAAAAATAAAAAAGAATTACACCTAATCTAATAGCCCTATAAAAATAAAAAAAGCCCACTCAAAATAAAAAACCCTAGCCTACAATAAACTACCAATAGCCCTTAAAAGGGCGTTTTGTGGGCATTGCCCCAAGGAAATCAGCTCTTTTATCCATAAAAAAAAGTTCCCCCAACAGTAAAACCACCACCCAACCAACCCCCCAAAACAATAAACCTAACTCTAACAAAAACCTAAGCTACACATTGCCCTGAAAGGGGCATTTCTATGGACATTACCCTTAAAAGGGCATTCAACTCTTTTGCTTGCCCTGAAAAGGGCATTCAGCTCTTTTAAGATAGCCCAAACCCTAATCTAAAAAAAAAAACACCCAAAAAAAGGTTTTAAAAATGCTAACACTAACCCCCGAAAATCCACTTACAGTTCCTGAAGTCCATTCATCCAGGCGGCGAGGTCTTCTATCTTCATCCAGACAGCATCTTCTATCTTCATCCAGATGGCATCTTCTATATTCATCCCAATGGCGTCTTCTATCTTCATACCGACGGCGCAGAGCGGGTCCATCCTGAAGACATCCGGCGCGGAACATCTTCTTCATATGGTCGCCGCCATATACTGAATCTTCAATGTAAGGGAGCCTTTTCAAAATGGCATCCCTTGCATTCCTATTGGCTGATTTGATTTTTGAAATTCAAATCAGCCAATAGGATGAGAGCTACTGAAATCATATTGGCTGTTCAAATCAGCCAATAGGATGAGAGCTACTGAAAGTCTATTTGCGATTCAAATCAGCCAATAGAATTTCAGTAGCTCTTATCCTATTGGCTGATTTGAACAGCCAATAGGATTTCAGTAGCTCTCATCCTATTGGCTGATTTGAATTTCAAAAATCAAATCAGCCAATAGGAATGCGAGGGACGCCATTTTGAAAAGGCTCCCTTGCATTGAAGATTCAGTATACGGTGGTGACCGTATGAAGTGGATGCACCGCACTAGATGTCTTCAGGATGGACCCACTCCGCACCGCCGGGATGAAGATAGAAGAAGCCACCGGGATGAAGATAGAAGATGCCGCCTGGATGGATGAATACCAAGCCGCCTGGATGAAGACCTCTCGCCGCTTGGATGTCCTGACTTCAGGAACTTTAAGTGGATTTTCAGGAATTAGTGTTTTTTTAAACTTTTTTTGGGTGGTTTTTTTTTGGATTAGGGTTTGGGCTATCTTAAAAAAGCTGAATGCCCTTTTCAGTGCAAGCAAAAGAGCTGAATGCCTTTTCAGGGCAATGGGTAGCTTAGGTTTTTGTTAGAGTTAGGTTTATTATTTTGGGGGGTTGGTTGGGTGGTGGGTTTTCCTGTTGGGGGGTCTTTGTGTTTTTTTACAGGTAAGAGAGCTGATTTATTTGGGACAATGCCCCACAAAATGCCTTTTAAGGGCTATTGGTAGTTTATTGTAGGCTATTTTATTTTTATAGGGCTAATAAATTAGGTGTAATTCTTTTTTATTTTTGATAAATTTGTTGGTTATTTTTCGCAATTAAGTGTTTGCTATTTTTTTAAATGTAGTATTTTTTTTTAATTGTTAGTTTAAACTTAGTTTTTTGAATTTGACAGGTAAGTTTTAATTTAATTTAAGATAGGGAAATTGTAATTTTAATATAAAGTTAGGGGGCATTAGGTTTAGGGGTTACTAGTTTAAATTAGTTTATTGCGATGCAGGAGGCTTTTGGTTTAGGGGTTAATAGTTTAATTTAGTATATTTTGTTGTGGGGAGCTCGCGGTTTAGGGGTTAATAGGTTTATTATAGTGGCAGGTGTGTGGGGAAGCGGCGGAATAGGGGTTTATACATTTTATTTGTGGCAGCAATGTCGGGAGAGGCAGATTAGGGGTTAATATATTTATTATAGAGTGGGAAATGTTGGGGTGTGGGGGGAATAGGGGTTAATAACTTTAGTATAGTGGTGACAATGTCAGGGAGTGGCAGAATAGGGGTTAAGACATTTTATTAGTGGCAGCGATGTCGGGAGCAGCAGATTAAGGGTTAATAACTTTAATATGCGGTAGGGCCTCGGTTTAGGGGTAAATAGGTAGTTTATGGATGTTTAGTGTACTTTGTAACAGTTAAGTTATGAGTTTAATGTAACAGTTTGGATGCGTAAAACTCATAACTACTGCTCTCAGATGGCAGTATGGATCTTGTCGTCATAGGGTGTACCGCAAGCTTTTTAGCCTCACCGCAAATTCGTAATGGCAACGCTATGGAAGTCCCATGAAATAACGCCATTTTTATGAGTGCGGGGCTGACTTTGCATTACAGGCAACAGCTATACCGATAAGACTTGTAATTGTCTATGTTGCTGTTTTAACGCTGAAATTACCATTTTTTCAGCGTTAAAAGACGAACGCACAACTCGTAATCTACCTGATAGATAGTACTAAAATAGTATAGTAGATATATATATATATATAGTGATAATAATATTCAAACTGCTTGCACATTGTAGGTTACCTACAAATCTTTGACTTACAAACCAGCAGATCAACATAAAAATAAATTATAATTGTAAATAACAAAACAAAAACAAAAAAATCCAAAATGATGCAAGCTTCATAAACTAAGCCAAAAATGTGTTCCTATTGTGATGAAGGAGGACATGTTGAGAGACCTTGTACTCAAAGTGTTATCTACAAAAAAGAACAGATATAAAGCAGTTTAGAACAGCAGATTCAAAATAAAATGCTCATGATTCATACAGAGCTTACAATTTAAAATAACTTTTCAATTGACTTCTATTATCAAATTTGCTTTGTTTTCTTGGTAACCTTTGTAAACCAATGTAGGATAATATAAACTTAGGGGAGTGGATGTGTTTTTAGCAATTTATGACAGCAGACACATGCATGCTCCTGAGCTCACCTAGGATTAATCTTTAACAAATGATATCAGAGAATTAAGCAAAATTGAAAATTGTTTACAATTTCATGCTCTATTTAATCCATATCATTTTGCATTTCCTTTCCCTTTAAAGTTAAACTAATATAGTTACATCTGTTAGGTACATTCTACAAGAGGTTATTGGCTGATAAGTACAATAAGCATCTGTAGCTATCAGTAATGATCCATGCTTCGAAGATGCTATCAGCCATTATGCATTATAAGGAAATCCTACCAGCTACAGTATTAACAAGAAGAATCTTTCAGCCAAAGAGAATCAGCATAGCTGACAGTGCTGTATTTATTCACAACTTTACTCCCCTCTCCTATAATGGGCTAGAATACAAGTGGAGTACAAATTATCGCTCCAACTCATGCATTAACTCCGCTAGAAGTAAGCTTTTTGCATGCATCAGGTAGCGCACATATTACAAGTTGAAAAATAAAAAGGTTTTGTACGAGCGCTAACCAAACACACACAAAAAAACAAATTCAGAATATTTCAACCACATTAACTTATTCCCCCTTAGACTTCAATGAAGCACAAAAAGTGTGTAGGGGGAATAACCCCCAACAGGTCAGTCAAACCCGATTGCGTTTTCTCATGTGCGCCAACCTGACATGAAATATGAATATTTCACAGTCCAGTACTCTTCACATACCAGAATATGTTCTATTTATGCTTAAATACATATTTCTATATATATATATATATTTGATTTCTTTTATTGATAAATATATATATATATATACAGGTATATATATATATATATATATATATATATATATACAGATATATATATATATATATATATATATTTATACTAACTGTTGCCCGCAGCTTCGCTCGCATGGATTTTGTGATTTGTAAAACATAGTAAAAAACCCGACCACTCGCAAAGACTTGTACGTGTGTGCCTGTTCGGGTTGCACACTCACTGACATGAACTTCTTGAGATTTTGTTAATTTGTTTTTATCGTAATCTAAATACCAATTGTAATGTTAGTAACATCTTTGGTTTTTTAAATATAGGTATCCTCATAAATCACCCCCCTTTTGACCCCCCCTTAAGTGATTTTTTGTTAAATGTTAAAACACGTTTCTTTTGCCTAGATTACAAGTTTGGCGTTAGCCTTAAAAAGCAGCATTGAGAGGTCCTAACGCTGCTTTTTAACGCCCGCTGGTATTACGAGTCAGGCAGGTACAGGTGTACCGCTCACTTTTCTTCCGCGACTCGAGGCTACCACAAATCCCCTTGCGTAAATTGCGTATCCTATCTTTTTAATGGGATTTTCCTAATGCCGGTATTACGAGTCTTGGAAGAAGTGAGCGGTAGACCCTCTCCTGTCAAGACTCCTACCGCATTTAAAAGTCAGTAGTTAAGAGTTTTATGGGCTAATGCCGTAACATAAAGCTCTTAACTAAAGTGCTAAAAAGTACACTAACACCCATAAACTACCTATTAACCCCTAAACCGAGCCCCCCCCCCCCCCACATCGGAAACACTTTAATAAATATATTAACCGCTAATCTGCCGATCGGACATCGTTGCCACTTTAAAAATATATATACCCCTAGACCGCCGCACTCCCGCCTTGCAAACACTAGTTACATTTTATTAACCCCTAATCTGCCATCCCAAACATCGCCGACACCTACTTACATTTATTAACCCCTAATCTGCAACCCCCAACGTCGCCGCTACAATATTAAAGGTATTAAGCCCTAAACCTAAGTCTAACCCTAACCCCCCCAACTTAAATATAATTTAAATTAAACAAAATAAATTTACCATAATTAAATAAATTAATCCTATTTAAAACTAAATACTTACTGATAAAATAAACCCAACCCTAAGCTAGCTACAATATAACTAATAGTTACATTGTAGCTATCTTAGGCCTAGATTTGGAGTTCGGCGGTAAAAGGGCTGTTAACGCTCCGCGGGCTTTTTTCTGGCCGCACCATAAAATTAACTCTGGTATCGAGAGTTCAAACAAATGCTGCGTTAGGCTCCAAAAAAGGAGCGTAGAGCATTTTTACCGCAAATGCAACTCTCGATACCAGAGTTGCTTACGGACGCGGCCGGCCTCAAAAACGTGCTCGTGCACGATTCCCCCATAGGAAACAATGGGGCTGTTTGAGCTGAAAAAAACCTAACACCTGCAAAAAAGCAGCGTTCAGCTCCTAACGCAGCCCCATTGTTTCCTATGGGGAAACACTTCCTACGTCTGCACCTAACACTCTAACATGTACCCTGAGTCTAAACACCCCTAACCTTACACTTATTAACCCCTAATCTGCCGCCCCCGCTATCGCTGACCCCTGCATATTTTTTTAAACCCCTAATCTGCCGCTCCGTAAACCGCCGCCACCTACGTTATCCTTATGTACCCCTAATCTGCTACCCCTAACACCGCCGACCCCTATATTATATTTATTAACCCCTAACCTGCCCCCCACAACGTCGCCGACACCTGCCTACACTTATTAACCCCTAATCTGCCGAGCGGACCTGAGCGCTACTATAATAAAGTTATTAACCCCTAATGCGCCACGCTAACCCTATCATAAATAGTATTAACCCCTAATCTGCCCTCCCTAACATCGCCGACACCTAACTTCAATTATTAACCCCTAATCTTCCGATCGGAGCTCACCGCTATTCTAATAAATGGATTAACCCCTAAAGCTAAGTCTAACCCTAACACTAACACCCCCCTAAGTTAAATATAATATTTATCTAACGAAATAAATTAACTCTTATTAAATAACTTATTCCTATTTAAAGCTAAATACTTAATTTGTGGAAAAACCAGCGAGACCTCCAGGCGTTAAATCAAAAATTGACTTTATTGGAGAAAACAATAAAACAGCATAAAAGCTTAATGCCCTTGCATAAGGGGTGTACTGAACGGGTCCTACGCGTTTCGGCAGCCCTCTGCCTTATTCATGGACTGATAAGTTCACATAGAAATGCTACTTAAATACACCTGAGCCCCCAGGTATAGGAAACCCCGTATATGCTAATTTTAAAGGGACAGGACATTGCCTTACAGTCTTGGTGTTAAGTGATTAGGAATTGTAACAAATGACCTTGTTTAATTAATAACTATTGAATCATGTTTCTAATCAATGCATTTTGAATATAATATATATAAACCATAATCATATATCATGTGATCCTGAACTAATGTTTACATGAAATTGCGGTCATTAGTACAAACAAATTCAAACAGCATATTATTATCATGATTCTTAAATTAAAGGAAAGAAAAAAGGAAGAAAAAAGAAAAAAGAAAAAAGAAAAAGAAAAAGAAGAAGAAAGGAGAGAATGATTCCAAAAATGGGGGACAGCATAAACATAACATCACATTAAGATCCAAATAGTTTTTAAAGTGTGTATGTCTAACCTTGGATATAAATAGATTTGCTTTATTATTAATTTATCTATCCGTTCTACTATCACAGTTAGACTCAAAATACAATATATTTATAGATCTTACTAGTGAGTATTGATATAATGTTGATACTATTTCGAGAGTTGTCTCTTATATAAAATTTATGGATTAATAAGATGGGCAACTCGTAAGCTATCCGCTAATTATAGTCTGTTTTAATACTGCCGATTCCAAAAATTAATAACATCACCTTCAATATTGAAGCCCTTTGGTCTTCTAGTCTGTAATTTGAAGATCCAAAAGGCTTCTTTGAACAGTAACTTCGTCATTCTATCCCCTCCACGTAGTGGAGCTTTAATCTGGTCAATCACTTGCCATTTAAAAGATGAGACTACTTTATCATGAACATAGATAAAGTGTCTAGCTAGATCTGAACACTCAGCACCGTTCTCTATGTTGTTCAGGTGTTCCCTGATCCTGTTTCTGCCCTCTCTGGAGGTGCATCCCACATACTGTTTCTTACATTGGGTGCACTCAACCAGATATATTACAAAAATAGAGCGGCAGTTTGTGTAGGATCCAAGATCAAACACCTTCTGTGTTACATATGATTGAAAGTTTTTCGTAATTCGTGTGAAACCACACGCTATGCAGCTGCTAAAGTGGCATTTGTAATGTCCTTTGACCTCTAGCCAGCTGCTGACCCTAGTAGGGGACTTACGTAACAAGCTGGGAGACAACATGTTACCTAGAGAACATCCTCTCTTAGGTACAAAATTACAACCATTAGATACATAATCTTTAAGGCTGTCTTCAGCTGTAAGTATCGGGAGATGTTTACCAACAATGCTGCATATATCATCAAACTGAGCACTGTACGCGGTAGTAAAAGTGGGTTTCAAAGAACTGAACCCAGTATCTCTTTTACTATTCCCATGGTCCCCCAGTAGTTGTCTCCTGTCTATGCGACGTACTTCCAGAAGAGCTCTCTCAAGCACCTTTCTCTTATACCCTCTCTCAAGAAAATTATCCATTAGGATTAAGCTTTCTTTTTCAAAATCTAATTCATCCGTGCAATTACGTTTTACACGGATGAACTGACCTTTCGCAACCCCAAAACCTGTGTATTTTGGGTGATTGCTCCGGCCATGCAACACTGCGTTGGTAGCTGTGGGCTTCCGATACAAGGTAAGGGGGGAAGTGTGGTTGTGTTGGACAGATCTATGTACATACAGGAAGCCATGAGGCAATTGAGTGACTCTGAGGTTTATCAGGTCCTCACATGTAATCCAACTAAGGAGTTTGGCAGACGCTTGGCAGACCTCATTGACGATGGACTCGAGATGGGGATATTTGATCAGGGTACAGCTGATTATCTCTATACATCCGAGCCTATCATTCCTATTTTCCATCACCTCCCCAAGGTACACAAGTCCCTTGGGGAGGTTAAAGGGAGACCCATTGTGGCAGGGATTGGATCTCTTTTCGAGAATATGTCGAATTGGGTTGAATCACTACTACAACCCTTGGTGTATAATTTGCCCTCATATTTGAGGGATACAAAACATCTCCTAAATAGCATTGAACAGATACAATGGGATGAAAAGAATATTTGGCTGACAATTGATGTAGTCAGCCTATATTCTGCTATTCCACATTCGCATGGCTTAGCTGCCATTTCATACATGCTAGACAAATTCAGTAACTATGGTGAAGATCTTAAGACTTTTTTGCTTAAAACCCTAGATTTCTTGCTTTCTCACAATTTCTTTTTGTTTAATGGAACTTTCTATCTCCAAAGACGTGGCACAGCCATGGGGGCTAAATTTGCCCCGGCCTACGCCAACCTTTTTATGGGTTGGTGGGAGCTGTGCCACGTCTTTGGAGATGGCAATCCATTCCTTAAGAGCATTAAGATGTATAAAAGATACATCGATGACCTCCTGTTCGTTTGGACGGGAGGTCATCAAAATATTGAGGCTTTCATACTATATTTGAATCGGAATGAGGTTAATCTTCAATTTACCCATGAGTGTGATCAACATACAATACCATATTTAGATATTCTCCTCATTGGGGATGTTGAAGAACACAGAGTGAAGACAACCTTGTATCGGAAGCCCACAGCTACCAACGCAGTGTTGCATGGCCGGAGCAATCACCCAAAATACACAGGTTTTGGGGTTGCGAAAGGTCAGTTCATCCGTGTAAAACGTAATTGCACGGATGAATTAGATTTTGAAAAAGAAAGCTTAATCCTAATGGATAATTTTCTTGAGAGAGGGTATAAGAGAAAGGTGCTTGAGAGAGCTCTTCTGGAAGTACGTCGCATAGACAGGAGACAACTACTGGGGGACCATGGGAATAGTAAAAGAGATACTGGGTTCAGTTCTTTGAAACCCACTTTTACTACCGCGTACAGTGCTCAGTTTGATGATATATGCAGCATTGTTGGTAAACATCTCCCGATACTTACAGCTGAAGACAGCCTTAAAGATTATGTATCTAATGGTTGTAATTTTGTACCTAAGAGAGGATGTTCTCTAGGTAACATGTTGTCTCCCAGCTTGTTACGTAAGTCCCCTACTAGGGTCAGCAGCTGGCTAGAGGTCAAAGGACATTACAAATGCCACTTTAGCAGCTGCATAGCGTGTGGTTTCACACGAATTACGAAAAACTTTCAATCATATGTAACACAGAAGGTGTTTGATCTTGGATCCTACACAAACTGCCGCTCTATTTTTGTAATATATCTGGTTGAGTGCACCCAATGTAAGAAACAGTATGTGGGATGCACCTCCAGAGAGGGCAGAAACAGGATCAGGGAACACCTGAACAACATAGAGAACGGTGCTGAGTGTTCAGATCTAGCTAGACACTTTATCTATGTTCATGATAAAGTAGTCTCATCTTTTAAATGGCAAGTGATTGACCAGATTAAAGCTCCACTACGTGGAGGGGATAGAATGACGAAGTTACTGTTCAAAGAAGCCTTTTGGATCTTCAAATTACAGACTAGAAGACCAAAGGGCTTCAATATTGAAGGTGATGTTATTAATTTTTGGAATCGGCAGTATTAAAACAGACTATAATTAGCGGATAGCTTACGAGTTGCCCATCTTATTAATCCATAAATTTTATATAAGAGACAACTCTCGAAATAGTATCAACATTATATCAATACTCACTAGTAAGATCTATAAATATATTGTATTTTGAGTCTAACTGTGATAGTAGAACGGATAGATAAATTAATAATAAAGCAAATCTATTTATATCCAAGGTTAGACATACACACTTTAAAAACTATTTGGATCTTAATGTGATGTTATGTTTATGCTGTCCCCCATTTTTGGAATCATTCTCTCCTTTCTTCTTCTTTTTCTTTTTCTTTTTTCTTTTTTCTTTTTTCTTCCTTTTTTCTTTCCTTTAATTTAAGAATCATGATAATAATATGCTGTTTGAATTTGTTTGTACTAATGACCGCAATTTCATGTAAACATTAGTTCAGGATCACATGATATATGATTATGGTTTATATATATTATATTCAAAATGCATTGATTAGAAACATGATTCAATAGTTATTAATTAAACAAGGTCATTTGTTACAATTCCTAATCACTTAACACCAAGACTGTAAGGCAATGTCCTGTCCCTTTAAAATTAGCATATACGGGGTTTCCTATACCTGGGGGCTCAGGTGTATTTAAGTAGCATTTCTATGTGAACTTATCAGTCCATGAATAAGGCAGAGGGCTGCCGAAACGCGTAGGACCCGTTCAGTACACCCCTTATGCAAGGGCATTAAGCTTTTATGCTGTTTTATTGTTTTCTCCAATAAAGTCAATTTTTGATTTAACGCCTGGAGGTCTCGCTGGTTTTTCCACAAATTACGTCTATATACCTTTCCCAGCTTGAGCCTTGGCGTACACCGGAGCAGCAGTGGTTGGATTGGTGTTGTTGATGTGACGTCATTACGCAAAGCAGGGAAGACCGCATCAGGAGGACAGCGTGTGCCACGGTTGGTAGCAAGAAACACGCTAACGCTGATACTCATCCGGCATTTGCATTGAAGAGGTTAGTGCACAGGAGGCCGGCGGAGATGGGATCCTCAGTACAGCTGGGATATACCGGATGATTACTCCGCAACCGCATAGTGGGGCCACGATTACGGCACGACCTGTATGCTGCCGGGTGAGTCACTTTACACATTCTTCCATCTTACCCACAACACTAAATAGCCTGGAGCTGCAAAGGGAGACGCTACTGTGTATTTGTGTATAAAAGCTAAATACTTACCTGTAAAATAAATCCTAATATAGCTACAATATAAATTATAATTATATTATAGCTATTTTAGGATTAATATTTATTTTACAGGCAACTTTGTTATTATTTTAACCAGGTAAAATAGCTATTAAATAGTTAAGAACTATTTAATAGTTACCTAGTTAAAATAATAACAAATTTACCTGTAAAATAAATCCTAGCCTAAGATATAATTAAACATAACACTACCCTATCAATAAATTAATTAAATAAACTACCTACAATTACCTACAATTAACCTAACAATACACTATCAATAAATTAATTAAACACAATTCCTACAAATAAATACAATTAAATAAACTAGCTAAAGTACAAAAAATAAAAAAGAACTAAGTTACAGAAAATAAAAAAATATTTACAAACATAAGAAAAATATTACAACAATTTTAAACTAATTACACCTACTTTAAGCCCCATAATAAAATAACAAAGCCCCCCAAAATAAAAAATTCCCTACCCTATTCTAAATTAAAAAAGTTACAAGCTCTTTTACCTTACCAGCCCTGAACAGGGCCCTTTGCGGGGCATGCCCCAAGAAGTTCAGCTCTTTTGCCTGTAAAAAAAAACATACAATACCCCCCCCAACATTACAACCCACCACCCACATACCCCTAATCTAACCCAAACCCCCCTTAAATAAACCTAACACTAATCCCCTGAAGATCTTCCTACCTTGTCTTCACCATCCAGGTATCACCGATCCGTCCTGGCTCCAAGATCTTCATCCAACCCAAGCGGGGGTTGGCGATCCATAATCCGGTCCAGAAGAGGCTCCAAAGTCTTCCTCCTATCCGGCAAGAAGAGGACATCCGGACCGGCAAACATCTTCTCCAAGCGGCATCTTCGATCTTCTTCCATCCGGAGCGAAGCGGCAGGATCCTGAAGACCTCCAGCGCGGAACATCCATCCGGACCGACGACTGAACGACGAATGACTGTTCCTTTAAGGGACGTCATCCAAGATGGCGTCCCTCGAATTCCGATTGGCTGATAGGATTCTATCAGCCAATTGGAATTAAGGTAGGAATTTTCTGATTGGCTGATGGAATCAGCCAATCAGAATCTAGTTCAATCCGATTGGCCGATCCAATCAGCCAATCAGATTGAGCTCGCATTCTATTGGCTGTTCCGATCAGCCAATAGAATGCGAGCTCAATCTGATTGGCTGATTGGATCGGCCAATCGGATTGAACTAGATTCTGATTGGCTGATTCCATCAGCCAATCAGAAAATTCCTACCTTAATTCCGATTGGCTGATAGAATCCTATCAGCCAATCGGAATTCGAGGGACGCCATCTTGGATGACGTCCCTTAAAGGAACAGTCATTCGTCGTTCAGTCGTCGGTCCGGATGGATGTTCCGCGCTGGAGGTCTTCAGGATCCTGCCGCTTCGCTCCGGATGGAAGAAGATCGAAGATGCCGCTTGGAGAAGATGTTTGCCGGTCCGGATGTCCTCTTCTTGCCGGATAGGAGGAAGACTTTGGAGCCTCTTCTGGACCGGATTATGGATCGCCAACCCCCGCTTGGGTTGGATGAAGATCTTGGAGCCAGGACGGATCGGTGATACCTGGATGGTGAAGACAAGGTAGGAAGATCTTCAGGGGCTTAGTGTTAGGTTTATTTAAGGGGGGTTTGGGTTAGATTAGGGGTATGTGGGTGGTGGGTTGTAATGTTGGGGGGGGGGTATTGTATGTTTTTTTTTACAGGCAAAAGAGCTGAACTTCTTGGGGCATGCCCCGCAAAGGGCCCTGTTCAGGGCTGGTAAGGTAAAAGAGCTTGTAACTTTTTTAATTTAGAATAGGGTAGGGAATTTTTTATTTTGGGGGGCTTTGTTATTTTATTAGGGGGCTTAGAGTAGGTGTAATTAGTTTAAAATTGTTGTAATATTTTTCTTATGTTTGTAAATATTTTTTTATTTTCTGTAACTTAGTTCTTTTTTATTTTTTGTACTTTAGCTAGTTTATTTAATTGTATTTATTTGTAGGAATTGTGTTTAATTAATTTATTGATAGTGTAGTGTTAGGTTAATTGTAGGTAATTGTAGGTAGTTTATTTAATTATTTTATTGATAGGGTAGTGTTATGTTTAATTATATCTTAGGTTAGGATTTATTTTACAGGTAAATTTGTTATTATTTTAACTAGGTAACTATTAAATAGTTCTTAACTATTTAATAGCTATTTTACCTGGTTAAAATAATAACAAAGTTGCCTGTAAAATAAATATTAATCCTAAAATAGCTATAATATAATTATAATTTATATTGTAGCTATATTAGGATTTATTTTACAGGTAAGTATTTAGCTTTAAAAAGGAATAATTTATTTAATAAGAGTTAATTTATTTCGTTAGATAAAAATTATATTTAACTTAGGGGGGTGTTAGTGTTAGGGTTAGACTTAGCTTTAGGGGTTAATACATTTATTATAGTAGCGGTGAGCTCCGGTCGTCAGATTAGGGGTTAATAATTGAAGTTAGGTGTCGGCGATGTTAGGGAGGGCAGATTAGGGGTTAATACTATTTATGATAGGGTTAGTGAGGCGGATTAGGGGTTAATACATTTATTATAGTAGCGCTCAGGTCCGCTCGGCAGATTAGGGGTTAATAAGTGTAGGCAGGTGTCGGCGACGTTGAGGGGGGCAGATTAGGGGTTAATAAATATAATATAGGGGTCGGCGATGTTAGGGCAGCAGATTAGGGGTACATAGGGATAACGTAGGTGGCGGCGATTTGCGGTCGGAAGATTAGGGGTTAATTATTTTAAGTAGCTGGCGGCGACGTTGTGGGGGGCAAGTTAGGGGTTAATAAATGTAATACAGGGGTCGGCGGGGTTAGGGGCAGCAGATTAGGGGTACATAAGTATAACGTAGGTGGCGGTCGGCAGATTAGGGGTTAAAAATTTTAATCGAGTGGCGGCGGTGTGGGGGGACCTCGGTTTAGGGGTACATAGGTAGTTTATAGGTGTTAGTGTGCTTTAGGGTACAGTAGTTAAGAGCTTTATAAACCGGCGTTAGCCAGAAAGCTCTTAACTCCTGCTATTTTCAGGCGGCTGGAATATTGTCGTTAGAGCTCTAACGCTCACTTCAGAAACGACTCTAAATACCAGCGTTAGAAAGATCCCATTGAAAATATAGGCTACGCAAATGGCGTAGGGGGATCTGCGGTATGGAAAAGTCGCGGCTGAAAAGTGAGCGTTAGACCCTTTAATCACTGACTCCAAATACCAGCGGGCGGCCAAAACCAGCGTTAGGAGCCTCTAACGCTGGTTTTGACGGCTACCGCCGAACTCCAAATCTAGGCCTTAGGATTTATATTTATTTTACAGGCAACTTTGTATTTATTTTAACTAGGTACAATAGTTATTAAATAGTTATTAACTATTTAATAACTACCTAGCTAAAATAAGTACAAAATTACCTGTAAAATAAATCCTAACCTAAGTTACAATTACACCTAACACTACACTATCATTAAATAAATTCCCTAAACTACCTACAATTAATTAAAATTAAATTAAATAAACTAAATTACGGGGGGGGAAACACTAAATTACAGAAAAAATAAATAATTACAAGAATTTTAAACTAATTACACCTAATCCAATCCCCCTAATAAAATAAAAAATACCCCCCAAATAATAAAATTCCCTACCCTATACTAAATTACAAATAGCCCTTAAAAGGGCCTTTTGCGGGGCATTGCCCCAAAGTAATCAGCTCTTTTACCTGTAAAAAAATACAATACTCCCCTCAACATTAAAACCCACCACCCACACACCCAACCCTACTCTAAAACCCACCCAATCCCCCCTTAAAAAAACCTAACACTACCCCCTTGAAGATCTCCCTACCTTGAGCCGTCTTCACCCAGCCGAGCACAAGTGGACCTCCAGAGGGGCAGAAGCCTTCATCTGATCCGGGCAGAAGAGGTCCTCCAAGCGGCAGAAGTCTTCATCCAAGCGGCATCTTCTATCTTCATCCATGCGGAGCGGGTCCATCTTCAATCCAGCCGGCGTGGAGCCATCCTCTTCAAACAACGTCCTAACACTGAATGAAGGTTCCTTTAAATGACATCATCTAAGATGGCGTCCTTTGATAGAATTCTCTCAGCCAATTGGAATTAAGGTAGGAAAAATCCTATTGGCTGATCCAATCAGCCAATAGAATGCAAGCTCAATCCTATTGGCTGATCCAATCAGCAAATAGGATTTTCCTACCTTAATTCCGATAGGCTTATAGAATCCTATCAGCCAATCAGAATTCAAGGGACGCCATCTTGGATTACGTCATTTAAAGGAAGCGTCATTCAGTGTTAGGACGTTGTTTGAAGAGGATGGCTCCGCATCGGCTGGATTGAAGATGGACCCGCTCCGCTCCGGATGGATGAAGATTGAAGATGCCGCTTGGATGAAGACTTCTGCCGCTTGGAGGACCTCTTCTGCCCGGATCGGATGAAGACTTCTGCCCCTTTGGAGGTCCACTTGTGCCCGGCTGGGTGAAGACGGCTCAAGGTAGGGAGATCTTCAGGGGGGTAGTGTTAGGTTTTTTTAAGGGGGGATTGGGTGGGTTTTAGAGTAGGGTTGGGTGTGTGGTGGGTTTTAATGTTGAGGGGGGTATTGTATTTTTTTACAGATGAAAGAACTGATTACTTTGGGGCAATGCCCAGCAAAAGTCCCTTTTAAGGGCTATTTGTAATTTAGTATAGGGTAGGGAATTTTATTATTTTGGGGGGATTTTTTTATTTTATTAGGGGGATTAGATTAGGTGTAATTAGTGTAAAATTCTTGCAATTCTTTTTTTTTCTGTAATTTAGTGGGGGGGGGTTTCGTAATTTAGTTTATTTGATTTAATTTTAATTAATTGTAGGTAGTTTAGGTAATTTATTTAATGATAGTGTAGTGTTAGGTGTAATTGTAACTTAGGTTAGGATTTATTTTACAGGTAATTTTGTACTTATTTTAGCTAGGTAGTTATTAAATAGTTAGTAAATATTTAATAACTATTGTACCTAGTTAAAATAAATACAAAGTTGCCTGTAAAATAAATATAAATCCTAAACTATCTACAATGTAACTATTAGTTATATTGTAGCTAGCTTAGGGTTTATTTTATAGGTAAGTATTTAGTTTTAAATAGGATTAATTTATTTAATTATGTTAAATTTATTTCGTTTAATTTAAATTATATTTAAGTTAGGGGGGTTAGACTTAGGGTTAGACTTAGGGGTTAATAACTTTTTTTTTAATGTACAGTAAGAATTTAATAGTGCACAGTAACAATGTACAGTAAGAATTTAATAGTGCACAGTAACAATGTACAGTGAGAATTTAATAGTGTACAGTAACAATGTACAGTAAGAATTTAATAGTGCACAGTAACAATGTACAGTGAGAATTTTTTTTTTTTTAAATATATTTTATTTGAGAAATTTCGCAGGTAACAAAAATATTAAAAATATGCAACAACATCAGTAATACAAAACAAATAGTTACTACAGCTGAGATAATCTCAGATATCTCTATAAAGATTAAGCTGGGGTGTTGCAATACAAATTAAACTTTTCTCATTTTCCAAATTAAAAGGTTATACATATACATACATAAACTCTCATAGTTTAACCAGAGGTAGGTAAAGGGTTAGGAAACGGAGGTGTTAGAAGGGAAGGTAGGGAGTGATGAGAGACCGGCTTCGTTAAGAAAAGGGGTCACGGCTGGGCTTCATGCAATTCGGTATCTTTTCAGCTTGGGAATTTTTCCCACCAGGGTGACCAGATCTCGTAGTAGAAGTCTAGTTTATCTAGGGCTGAGTGAGAATATGCTTCCATTTTTAAAAGGAAGTTAACAGTGGCTAAGATCTGTAAGATGGGGGGAGGGGCGAGCTGTTTCCATGCTTTCGCAATTTCTAATTTAGTGGACATTAGTATGTAAATGGCTAGGGCTTTACGTGCCAGGGGAAGGTTTGGGAAGTCTAAATGAAGTAGGCAGGTTTGGGGGCTCAGCGTAGGGGTGATACCTAAGGAATGTAAAAGGTCAGAGATCTGGAGCCAAACTGGAGTAACTTTGGGACAGAACCACCAAATGTGCGCCTGAGTGCCCAGTTGCCCACAGCCCCTCCAGCAAGCGGGGGAGTGAGAGTCATATATCTTATGTAAAGTGGTCGGCACTAAATGCCAACGAACCGTTATCTTATAATGCAGCTCCCACAAAGTCATGCAATGTAATATTTTTTAGTAGAAATTAGTTCTCTATACCAGGAGTCAGCATCGGCCGTGAAATTTAATTCTGTCTCCCAAGCGATGTATTGTGAGATTTTATGTTGTGAGGAGGGATCAAGTAAGATCTCGTAATGGAACGACAAAGTTCCTTTAAGTTTGTGGGGTTGTGACCATCTCTGCTCCTAAACGGGGTTAATAACTTTAATATAGTAGCGGCGACATTGGGGTCGGAAGATTAGGGGTTAATAAAGTTAATATAGTTGCGGCAACGTTGGGGGGGCAGATTAGGGGTTAATAACTATAATGTAGGTGGCGGCGATGTTGGAGGCAGTAGATTAGGGGTTCATAAGTATAATGTAGGTGGCGGCGGTGTCCGGAGCGGCAGATTAGGGGATAATAATATAATGTAGGTGTCGGCAATGTCGGGGCGGCAGATTAGGGTTTAATAAGTGTAAGATTAGAGGTGTTTAGACTCGGGTTCATGTTAGGGTGTTAGGTGCAGACATAAAAGTTATTTTCCCATAGGAAACAATGGGGCTGCGTTAGGAGCTGAACGCTGCTTTTTTGCAGGTGTTAGGTTTTTTTTCAGCCGGCTCTCCCCCATTGTTTCCTATGGGGAAATTGTGCACAAGCACGTTTAGCCAGCTCACCGCTACCGTAAGCAGCTCTGGTATTGAGGTGAGATGTGGAGCTAAATTCTGCTCTACGCTCACCTTTTTGCGGCTAACGCCAGGTTTAAAAAAACCTGTAATACCAGCGTTGTCTTAAGGGAGCGGTGGGAAAAAAAGACTCGTTAGCCCAGCAAGCCTTACCAACAAAAACTCGTAATCTAGCCGTTTATTTTTAAAGGAGAATCTAAATACCAATTTTCACATCTGTAATATCTTTGGTTTTTGAGATATAGGTTTCCTCATTAATCAACCCTTTTGACCCCCCCTTAAGTGGATTTTCAGGAAATGTTAAAACACGTATTTCTTTATTTTTAAAGGAAAATATAAATACCAATTTTCACATCTGTAACATCTTTGATTTTTGAGAAATAGTTATCCTCATAAAGCAGCCCCCACTTTTGACCCCCTTAAGTTGATTTTGGGGAAATGGTTAAACATTTTTTTTTTTTTTAAAAGGAGAATCTAAATACCAATTTTCACATCTGTAACATCTTTAGTTTTTAGATCTAGGTAGCCTCATAAATCAGCCCCCCTTTTAACTCCCCCTTAAGTGGATTTTTGGGAATTGGTAAAACAAGTGTTTCTTTGTTTTTCAAGCAGAATCTAAATAACAATTTTCACGTCTGTAACATCGTCGGCTTTAGAGATATAGGTATCCTCATAAATAAGCCCCCCCCCCTTTTGACCCCCCTTAAGTGGAACTTTGGGAAATGGTAAAACACATGTTTCTTTATTTTTCAAGGAGAATCTAAATACCAATTTTCCCGTCTGTAACATCTTTGGTTATTGAGATATAGCTATCCTCATAAATCAGCCCCCCCCCCATTTGACCCCCCCCACTTAAGTGAATTTCTGGGAAATTGTAAAACACATGTTTCTTTATTTTTCAAGGTTAATCTAAATACTAATTTTCACGTCTGTAACATCTTTGGTTTTTTAGATATAGGTATCCTCATAAATCATATATTTATGTTGTGTTTTTACAACTTTCTTCCCCTAGCCTTTAAGCGAGCTCAGATGTTTCGCTAACCCGATGCGCATAAGCCACGATTGTGCTCAAGCGAGCGCATTTACTTTCAACTTGTATTATGCAAGCTATTTCAGTTGCATGCAAATAAAACAAGAAAAAATATCGCTTGCGCTTAACAGTTTGCGTGCCAATCGTAATCTAGCCCTGTATACGGAAGCCGTGCTAATGGTTTGACAAGTCTGATCTGCTGTCATTACTTATCCAGAAAGTCCCAACCCCTGTGTAATACTGCCCAGCTTATGAAGACTGTGTGAGACCTTTTATTCAATTGTGTCTGGTATTTTGATCCCTCCCAACACACTTTAAATGATTAAAGCCCACTAGCATTATAAAACAAATCTGAATTCACACTTCCAGAGTTCTGAGAGTTTCTAATCTGTGCACCATGTATAACACATCTAACATCAGTCAGCATGAATTGTATCCAGTAAACAGAAGCCAGTTTTGTGAAACAATGAGAAGTTTGCTGGGTCAGCCAGAAACATGGGACTTTGTTTTGCATTTTGTCACAGCCAATTGTATGAAAAGGTGCAGATCTATAAATGTTTTGAAATGTCCTTTTTTTATTATTATTTGTCACTTCTGACAAACAGTAATTTTCAGGTAAAAATTATTTAGTTTGCAGTATGATATTTTCCAGGTGTTTTAATCTATTTATTAAAGGGACAGTAAAGTCAGAATGACACTTTCATGATTCAGACAGGACATGCAATCTTAAACAACTTTCCAGTTCACTTCTAACATCTAATTTGCTTCATTCATTTGGTATCCTTTTATTGAAAAGCATACCTAGGTAGGCTTGAAGCAGCAAATGCACTAATGGGAGTCTGCTAGTAATCCGTAGCTGCATATATATGCCTCTTGTCATTGACTCACCAATGTTTTCAGCTAGCTCCTAGTTGTGCATTGCTGATCCTTTATCAAAGGACACCAACTGGAGAGTTTATTAAAATTGTATGCTCTATTCAAATCATAAAATAAAAAAATGTAGGCTTCCTGTCCCTTTAAAAAGTTTAAATGTAAAATGAACCTGTTTGGTCACTCTTTTGCATCCTAGAATTTATAGTCTAGAACCACCAACACCCTTTATTTGACAACAAGCATTAGATTGAGGGAAAGCTTTTGGAGACAGACATTCTACATCAGAAAAGAAAGAAAGACATAACAATATAGATGTAATTCAAAGGCACAATAGAGAGGAAGTGTTAAAAGCACAACAAATAGAAGCAGTGAGGTATAAAGGAAAAAGTAAAAAAAAGACAGATGCAGAAAATATCAACAGAAAAAAGATTTAATAAGAGCACAACGAAGAGAAATAAGGAAACAAAAATAAATAAAATGAAAAAAATAGTAAAGAGAAAAAAGGAGACAAAATAAATAACTAAAAACAGTAAAGAAAAATAAGGAGACAAAATAGATTAAATAAACAACAGTAAAGAGAAATAAGGAGACAACCCCCCCCCCAAAAAAAAGTAAAGAGAAATAAGTAGACAAAATAAATAAATAATAAAAAACAGTAAAGAGAAATAAGGAGACAAAAAAAAACAGTAAATGTAAATAAAGAGACAAAATAAATAAATAAATAAAATCAGTAAAGAGAAATAAGGAGACAAAATAAATAAACAGTAAAGAGAAATGAGACAAAAAAACAGTAAACGTAAATTAAGAGACACAATAAATAAAGGATTTATTTATTTTGTCTCTTAATTTACAAAATAAATAAATAAAGGATTTATTTATTTTGTCTCTTAATTTACAAAATAAATAAATAAAGGATTTATTTATTTTGTCTCTTAATTTACAAAATAAATAAATAAAGGATTTATTTATTTTGTCTCTTAATTTACGTTTACTGTTTTTTTGTCTCCTTATTTCTCTTTACTGTTTTACAGTAAACAGAAATAAAGAGACAAAATAAATAAATTAAAAAAAACAGTAAAGAGAAATAAGGAGACAAGATGACTAAAAAAATCAGTAGAAAAAGACAGGAGGAGAACAAAGGAATACAAATAAATGTGTAAAGCAACATTATATATCTGAGTCTCAAGTCATAAGGTGAAAAACAAGGAAAAAGGATCTATGTGTCTCTCAAGTCTGGCTCCGCCCATAAAACACTCACAGGTCCTCCTCCCCATTGTGTCCTGGAACGCCTCTGTGAAATGCTTGGTAGAGTGTACAAGAGTTGTCCATCATCTCTAGGTAAACCAGCCTCTTCAGCTTCACTGTAGTTTGAGAAACCTTTAGATCAATGTATGTGATTTTTAAAAACATTTCAGATATCTACACTAAAGATAAAATATATGTTTTCCTGAAAGCTTTTCAGGACAGGGAGGTGAGGCAGTGGCTCACCTGTATACTGTCGGCAGGGTCATGGCAGAAGAGGTGTCACCACTACTGTGTTATGCATAGGGTGAGTTATGCCAAAGGGACAGTCTAGTCAAAATGAAACTTTTATGATTTAGATAGGGCATGCAATTTTAAACAACTTTCCAATTTATTTTTATCATCAAATAAACCTAGGTAAGCTCCTAGGCTGATTTCTAAGCCCTTGAAGGCCACCTGTCTCAGTGAATTTTACAGTTTCCACAGTTAAATAGTTTTAGTTCATGAATGACATATAGATAACAGTGTGCTCAGTCCGTGGAGTTATGCAGGAGTCAGCAGTGACTGGCTAAAATGCAAGTTTGTAAATAGCACAGAGATAAGGGAGCAGTCTGCAGAGGCTTAGATACAAGATAATCGCAGAGGTAAAAAGCCTATTATATAAAAGTGTTGGTTATGCAAAACTGGGGAATGGGTAATAATGGGATCATATAATTTTTTTAAACAATAGCAATTTTCAAGTACACTGTCCTTTTAAGAGGAGTTGAAATGTTTTAAGCAGAGCTTGGGCAGTCACTAGAAACCTGGGCATATACCCTGATGGGAAACTTTGGGAAAGACAACAGGCAGACCTTCCAACAGGTAACACAATATCCATGGTGGTTTGTAACTATCTCTATGTGAATAATATACTACAACTGCAAACATTGAAAAGTGTTTAATATATCAGTTATGATCTTAAGGGGAAGTTGTTGACCATTAAAAGGTGCAGAAAGCTGACTACAAAGCTAAATGTCAAGGGTTCAGCATGTACTGTTAAGTGACCCATCTTATACTACTTACTCCTACCAGTTATATAATCCCCTTTACTCCCATTTACCTCGCTCCTCTCTAGGTCACCTTTTATTTGTGCTGAAATAATTAATCCTCCTGCATAATACTATACAGCCCCTCCTCCACGGAACCAACACTGTCTTTATATTTGACATATTTTTTGTTTCCATATACAAAGCCAATATTCCTTAAAAACAAACTCTAAAAGATCTTTATTTTGCAATAAGTGACTTGAGAAAATGTTATCCTACAGATCAAAAGCATTTTCCTTTTCTTTTTTTTTTTTAAAAAGGGAAACATTTGAGGGGCAGAGGAATAATAGCCTAGGTTGGCCATCAATGTTTCACAAGGGCAGTTTTGGGCACTAACCTTAGAGAATTGCTTTTTCCAACAGCTGATAAAATCCCTTGATCTTGTTGTAGTGGAACACTAGCAAAATGTATCAAATTGTTCACTTACAAAGTAAAAATAACATTTTGTCTATGGGAATTAAAGTCTAGATACATTAATTGATCATCTCCATTGGTCAATACCAATTGCATTTTTTAATATCAATTAAGTATGATAATATGCCCAAAAAAAACAGTTTGATATAACCTGTATAACATTATTAAGAAAACCCTTAAAATGGCATTAAAGGAATAGGAAAGTCAAAATTTAACATGCATGACTGAGAATGAGCATGTCATTTTAAGACACTTTTAAATTTATTTCTATTTTCAAATGTGCTTTGTTCTGTTGGTATCCCTTGTTGAAAAAGAATATGCACATATTCTACACTAGTGGGAGCTAGCTGCTGATTGGTGCCTGCACACATTAAGGCCTATTTATCAAGCCGTCAACCGCAAATATGCTGGATTTCTGCAGCGTAATTGTGGCTAGCCTGATTCCCCTTATTTATCAAAGCCTACAGACCGGCAAAATAAATTTTGTGACGTAACATACGATCCGCCGGTCTCAGTCCGACACAGATCGATGCTTACGTCATTACAGATGTTCCGAATGCAAATTCGGCACAATCTGACTACTTTTGATAGTTAACAAATACCTAGCAGGTACACTCGCCACTATTCCGGCCCAGCGCACCTGGTTTTAAATCCGCCACCCTGGAGGCGGCGGATGCCATAGGAATCAATGGGAGTCTGAAAGCAGCAAAAGCTTATGTTCGCTGTTGCCCGATATCCCATTGATTCCTATGGGAGAATAAAAGTTACGTTTACACCTAACACCCTAACATATACCCCGAGTCTAAACATCCCTAATCTGCCGCCCCCTACATCGCCGCCACCTACATTATACTTATTAAACCCTATTCTTCCGTCCCGACACCGCCGACACCTAAATAAAAGTTATTAACCCCTAATCTGTCGCTCCCGCCCCGCCGCCACCTATATAAAGTTATTAACCCCTATCCCGCCGCTCCCGGACCCCACCGCAACTAAATAAATGTATTAACCCTTAAACCCCTGGCCTCCCACATCACTAGCACTTACTAAACCTATTAACCCCTAAACCGCCAGCCCCCACATCGCCATAAAAAAAATTAAACTATTTACCCCTAAACCTAACAACCCGCTAACTTTATATTAAATATTAACTCATCCCTATCTTATAATAAATTTAAACTTACCTTTAGATTTAAATTTAACTATATTAAACTAATAATTAATCTACCCTAACTATTATACTAAAATTACATTAAACTATATTAAACTAATAATTAATCTACCCTAACTATTATACTAAAATTACATTAAACTATATTAAACTAATAATTAATCTACCCTAACTATTATACTAAAATTACATTTAACTATATTAAACTATTAATTAATCTACCCTAACTATTATACTAAAATTACATTAAACTATATTAAACTATTAATTAACCTAACCTAACTATTAGACTAAAATTACATTAAACTACAAATTAAATTAATTATATTATATATTTAAACACCTAACCCTACTCAAATAATTTAAATCTACGCTAAAAAATTATTAAGTTACAAAAAAACTAACAACTAAGTTACAAAAAATAACAAACACTAAACTACACAAAAATAAAAATGAAATTATCAAAGATTTAAACTAATTACACATAATCTAAGGGCCCTATGAAAATAACCCCCCCCCCCCAAAAAAAATAAATAAAAACTAGCCTACAATAAACTAGGGCCTTTTGCGGGGCACTGCCCCAAAGAAATCAGCTCTTTTACCTGTAAAGAAAAAATACAAACACCCCCCAACAGTAAAACCCACCACCCACACAACTAACCCCCCCAAATAAAAACCTAACTAAAAAAACCTAAGCTCCCCATTGCCATGAAAAGGACATTTGGATGGACATTGCCCTTAAAAGGGCATTTAGCTCTATTGCAGCCCAAAACCCTAAGCTAAAAATAAAACCCACCCAATAAACCCTTAAAAAATCCTAACACTAACCTATGAAGATTCACTTACAGTTTTGAAGATCCGACATCCATCCTCCAAGAAGCCAGCAGAAGTCTTCATACATGCGGCCGAAGTCTTCCTCCAAGCCTTCACCCAGACGGCATCTTCTATCTTCATCCATCCGGCGCAGAGTGGCTCCATCTTCAAGACATCCGACACGGAGCATCCTCTTCAATCAACGTCTTTTTCCGAATGAAGGTTCCTTTAAATGATGTCATCCAGGCGGAGCTTGAAGGAAGACGAGGATGGCCGCATAATCAGGCAGCTCTGTGCAGGGCATTAAACTAAGAGGTATTAAAACTCGTAAAACACCACTCCAGCAACTAAAACTACTTCTAGGTGACTAACCGACATAAAGATGAAGCTATTGCTTGATTCCCAGAGATCAGAAACGTAAAATAAAGGAAGCCTTGAGACGACACTGACTGGGCTGAACGGAGGCGCCATCTTAACAACTAAAGAAGCGATCTGCAGTTACGGCACTAAAGTTGAATACACATGCCGCGCTCATTCCTAAGACTTACTACTAAGCCATCCACACCACCGCAAACAAGTATAACCGAAGGTGCAGCCTGAGATCTCCTAAAAAGGTAAGGGAACACTCCCGCGGCAGCCCACATGTAATGAGCTGAGAACATAGGGCCACGCAGCTTGAGAGGCCGCACATAAGATGAACCACGCTGCCCTGTTTTAGTATGGAAGGTGCCCGGGAGGTCTCAGCATAATCTTTAAAAGAGCCCCATGTTAAGGGGATAAAATAACAAAGCACCAACATAGCGGTAAGGGAATCAGGATTAGAAGTAAACCAGGATGGGCTAAAGCAACTAAAGCAACAGATAAAGAAGCTGAATGGGTTAACATATACACGAGCGAGGCATTACAGATATATGGCATGATCTTTGAGTGGATTTTTGGCTGTATCATATATAAAGAGTAGATCTGTTTTATTATACTGAACGTTTCTCCTGCAACTTATCATAAGCAACTTTTTGAAGGCGCAATTGGGACATATAACACTGCTATCTGACGAGGTAACCCCCCCAAGTAAAAGAGAAGCATGGCTTCTAGAAAATTAAATAAACCACAGGCGGCAGGTAAAGCGGCAGCAGCCAGTTTGTTTTTCAAATCTTCTAAGGGAGACAAAGCTACAGAACCCCAAGATGCAGAGCAGGAGGAGGAGATGGATGCAGAATTAAGTATGCAGGCCAGCCCTGAGGAGCTGATCCCAGTCACGAGAGCTGATATTAAAACGCTAGTTTCAAAAAAAGATATTGAGACAAATTTTGAAAAGATGTGGAATAAAATGGACTCTTTCCAAAACTCAGTCACCAATAGCCTAGCGGAGCTTAAACATGAAATTCTTGATCTAGGTATGAGAGTCTCGACTCTGGAGGAGAACGAAAATAATGTCGAAGAGACAGTAACTAACTTATCCCAACGGACCCTAGACCAGCAAATAGAACTAGATGCTCTCCAAGACAAAATGGAGGAAATGGAAAACCGCTCTCGCCGCAGTAACTTGCGACTTAAAGGAATTCCGGAAACTATAATGCAATCAGATCTACATAACTACCTAAAACAACTTTTCCGGACAATCACAGGCTGCATAGAGGAAGACAACTTCCAACTAGAAAGGGCACATAGAGCTCTTAAACCAAAGCCGAAAGGAGATTATCCCCCTAGGGATGTCATAGTTAAGCTGCTCCAATACCCTGAAAAAGAATTGATTCTCCAAGCAGCAAGGAAAAATCCAACTTTCAAATATCAAGGCGTAGTAGTCCAATTTTATCAGGATTTATGCATTCGGACTCTACAGAGGCGGGGCCTGCTCAGACCCCTTACCCAGTTGCTTCGTAAAAACCAAATAAACTATAGATGGGGTTTCCCCTTTGCATTACAGATATTGCACGAAGGTAAAACTCTGACGATAAAGGACAAAAGGGACATTCCGGAAATCTGCACATACCTGGGCCTGGACGCACCTGAGCTACCTTCCAGCCACAGCGACTCAGAAACTGAAAGACCCTCTCAAAGAGAAGAAATGAACAAAAGACCCAAATGGTCCAAAGTGACCAAGAAAAAACCAAAATAGCCAGTTATGGAAGAACACTATAGGATCCTACAGAAGAGCAAGAGTCAGATGAGTATATTTTATAATGTTTTACTGAACTATGCTCACTATGGTTTCTCCCCTTGAAAAACTATGATAGTAAAGTTTGTAGAAGGGGGATAGAGTTATGCCTCCCCTAAGTTGGAATAAGATGTGTTACAAGTTATCTCTTTGTCCACAAGTTAAGGACAGTTATCATTAATAAGTCCAGACAGTCTCCCAGGAGATAGGGAGGATGATACAAGATGCTTGATTTGAAACACAAGAGACTGTCCCATGAGGAACAAAGCTACACTTGAACAGTGAAGGTGGTTTACGGGACATATGCCCTGATTTATTTACTTAAGGTGTAATTACCTCTAAGACTTTAGCTTTAAGTATAATAAGTTATAACCCTGCACAAAATGTTTTTTTTTTCCTTTTTTTGCTCTTTTATTTACAGCACAATTGATATGGACAGTTCAAGTTATATTCAGGACTTATACCTGAATGATTTATGTTTTTATTTGTTTATTAAGTTTAAATTGTTATTATGTTGTTTTCATGTGTGGTCAATTGGGACGCCAAAGTTCAACAGAGCCTCTGTCAATCCTACTCTAGGTAATATAATGTACTATCTTACGATTTACAGGTTTACAGAGTAAGCAATAATGTCATCTACTCTTACAGTTCTCTCACATAATGTGAGAGGTTTAAACACGAATGTTAAGAGAAAGATAGCCCTCACTCAATATTTGAAGCTAAAAGCTAAATTAGTTTTCCTACAGGAAACACACTTTACACAAACACTAATACCTAAATACTGGCATAAACACTTTCCCCTACACTAACATGCCACAGCTGACCAAAAGAAGAGAGGGGTCTCTATCCTTATCCATTCTTCCTTAAACTTCAAGGTAGAGGAGGTAGTAGCTGATAAAGAAGGCAGATTTCTCATAGTGAGGGGTATGGTCCAAGATACGAAGATTACACTTTGTAATATCTATGCACCGAATGAACAACAACACATATTTTTTAGTCAAGTCTCTTATCTCCTCACTCAGTGGTCCCAAACAAGAACAATTCTAGCAGGTGACTTTAACATTCCATTGTCGCTCCACTTGCATAATATGGGCAAAAAAATAACAAAGAAATAACAAAGACAGCTAGCGATAATTAAGTCAGTAAGGGACTCCCTAGCCTCACATAATCTGGTAGACACCTGGAAGACCTTATACGGGCATACAAACGACCATACTTTTTTCTCACATGCTCATAAAACATACACCAAATTAGACCATGTAACAGTAAGTCAGACTTTAATACCAAATATCAGAAAGGCAAATATACATCCCTGTGTATGGTCTGACCACTCTATTGTACAGACAGATCTGACAGGCATAATTGACATACATAGACAAAGATCGTGGACATATGACCCAAGCATTCTTAGTAACAAACATACATATAAACGGATACTTGAAACTATGGAGGAATACTGGAGGTTTAACGAGGATACTACAGACAATCCGCTATCCTCCTGGGCGGCACATAAACCTTTTATAAGAGGGATTCTCATTAAAGAAAAATCAAAGTCCAATAAACTTGCCAACAAGACTATAGAACAGCTACAGGCAGATATATATAAACTTGAAATTCAACATAAGCTATCCCAATCCGACTCCATTCTCCAACAACTCCATACCAAGTGACACATTCTAGCAAAGGTATTAAATGAGGCAGCGCTCAGGGCAATTCAACGACTGAAAAGCACCTACTTTATACACTCAAACAAACCTGACAGATATTTAGCGAATAAATTGAGAGAGAGAACAAAAATGTACACAATCTCATCTATACAGAATCAAGAGGGGAGGGGGACGAGTAACCCGAAGGAGATTGCAGATATCTTTGCGTCATTTTATGAAACTCTCTATGACGGTAAGAAAGTTCAACACTCCATAGAGAAGAGGGCCATTACTACTAACTTCTTAGAACAAGCTAAACTCAAGGTTATCAGTGAAACAGATATAGAAGCATTGAATGCTGAGGTCACTACCCAAGAGATAGTTAATGTGCTTAAGGAGTTGAAGATAGGTAAAGCAGCAGGACCTGACGGTTTAACCAGTGAATACTATAAGTTATTTAAGTTAGCACTGGTCCCACACATTAGGAAATTTTGTAATGATATTATGAAAGGAGAAAAGATCCCAACAGATATTCTTAGGGCCAAGTAAGTAGTTATCCCCAAACCTGGGAAGGACCCCACACTGTGCAAAAATTACAGACCAATCTCCCTGATCAACCAAGATATAAAAATTCTGACAAAGATTTTAGCCAATAGACTTAAGACGATCCTTCCATACATTATACATCCTGATCAGGTAGGTTTCATCCAGGGTAGGGAAGCCCCAGACAACATACGGAGAACTATAGATCTTGTAGAACACCTGAGGGAGACGCAAACGCCTTCTCTGCTCCTATCTCTGGACGCGGAGAAGGCGTTCGACAGAATTGATTGGACATATATGTTTGAAACCCTAGGGGCATTTGGGTTTAAAGGAGAATTTATACAAGCAGTTAAGGGAATTTATTCCACACCAACAGCCACGATAAGCGCAGCAGGCTATCAGTCTAGGCCCATACAGATTTTAAATGGTACACACCAAGGTTGCCCATTGTCCCCGCTCCTCTTTGCGATATGTATTGAGCCGCTTGCTTCCTGTATTAGAGGATCAGAAGAAGTTAAGGGAGTAAACATAGGAACATCAGAATATAAATTGTCGTTATTCGCTGATGATATCCTACTGACATTGACCAAACCGCTTAATTCTTTGGCACACCTGTATAGGATTTTAGGGGAGTTCTCAGAGATCTCAGGCTACAAAGTGAACTTAGACAAGTGTGAGGCATTGCCGCTTTCGATCCCTTCCCATACACAAAAACTTATAGAGATTAATTTCGAAATGACATGGACCAAACACGCTCTATCTTATCTAGGCACTAAGATCTCAGACTCAGGGGACAAGCTGTACAAATTAAACTACATCCCATTATACAAACAGATTAGACAGGACTTACAGAAGTGGAAGAAAGGAAATTTCTCATGGTATGGCCGCCTATCAACTATTAAAATTAACATATTTCCTAGAATCCTATATTTATTTCGCGCATTGCCAATTACAGTGCCCCCCCAAGATTTGAAAAAGCTACAGTCAGACCTTCAGTCCTTCTTAAGGGGAGATAGGGGAGCGAGAATAGCCTCCCAGGTATTAGCCCGACACAGACAGCTTGGGGGAGTGGGGCTACCTAATCTAGCGGACTACTATCAAGCTTCAAGGATGGCACAAGCCACCCTCTTAAGCAAGCAGTCGCAAAGCGTGCTCTGGACAAAAATAGAAACAGGACTAATAGGGAGTGACAACCCAGACAGTATTTTATGGGACACTGGGATGGGAGGAAATAGTATTATGAACAAAATATTTTCCATTAAGGACACGTGGTCCCTATGGAGAACAGTCACAAAAACCCAAGAACTTATGCCCACAAATACATGGTCTATACCCATCAGGTACATTATCCCAAAAGAGATACAGAAGCAAGTAGGGAAGTGGTCAAACAAAGGATTATACAGAGTGGCAGACTACATGACAAACAATAGCATTATTACGTTTAATCAGCTACAGGATACAATACATCCAGATAAACTACACTGGTATATATATCTACAGATTTCCTCAGCCTTACGCAACTACAACATACATCACAAACACCAACCAGGGACAAATCTTGAAAGGATGTGTAGATCAATAGACAGAGAAAGACAGATGATCTCCAGATTATATATAGACATTCAAAGAAGCAAAAATAAAATCAAACCCAATATACTATTAAAATGGGAAGATGATGTAGGGGTTGTATTACCAAAAGAAGAATGGTACCAAATTTCGTATAAGTCTTGCAAGGGGCTTCTGAGCGCTGATCTAAGGGAAAACACTATTAAGACGATATTTCGATGGTACCTGACCCCGATAAACACATCCCACTACTCCAAAAGAAACACCAAATTCTGCTATCGGGGATGTGGGGAAATAGGCACTTATAAGCATATGTGGTGGGACTGCGTGGTAATAAAGGATATATGGCAAAAGTTGAATGAACTACTAAATTATACATTAGAGGAAAATTTTACATTAACTATGTTTCAGGCATTATTGAATCAAGGCTTTCCAAGGTTTATACCAGCTATCAACAGATATATCAGAATACTGTGCACAGCCACCAGAATTTGCATTGCCAGGTATTGGAGAGAAGGCACTCCTTCTTGGTCAGAGGTAAAGGGTAAGATCAATGACATATATATTATGTCCGAGGGAGCTTCTAGAATTCAGGGCGCAGAAGAACAGTTTCAGGCAACCTGGTACTACTGGATATTACATAGTAAAGAATTAAATAGCTAAGAAGAGAAGGGAAACAGATATAAAATAGAGGAAGTGACATATATAGAGAGACCCCGGGCCAGCTGGGGTTCTAGCAGTTGATGTCCCAATAAAAACGGTTTAATTAATACAGTTAGAAATATTTTGACCACACTGAGTTTTGATTGTTTTAAGTTCTGTAGTTTATTTGTTTATTAGTTATTTAATGAAAATAATCCCAAGGTTTAAGTATGAATAAGCACTGTGATTTAAAGCTTAAAAGGATGACCCTAATTTGAAAATATCTCAGGAATGTAATAAACAATGTTTATATATGGGTAATTAAGATGTTATGTACCATTGTAACGCTTTTTGAAAATTGTACACTGCACTCTCCTTGTGGATGGAAATAAAAATTATTTTAACATAAATGATGTCATCCAAGATCGTGTCCCTATCAGCCAATCGGAATTAAGGTTGAAAAAATCCTATCGCCAGAAACACCAGTTATGAAGCAGCGGTCTAAAGACCGCTGCTCCATAACCCTGTCCGCCTGCTCTGATGAGGAATCGCCGCAATTCAACCCGATCGAATACAATCGGGTTGATTGACACCTCCATTGGCCGCGATTCTGCAGGGGGCGGAGTTGTGAGCTGCTGGTGCAATGCTGAATAAAGAGAGCGTATTGCGTTCAGCATGGTCTTGCAGACCTGATCCACACTGTTGGATCAGGTCCGCAAGATCTTTCATAAAAAGGCCTCATGGGGTTGAAAGTTTTTTAAATGTAAAAGTATAGCTTTGAAAGAAACCGAAAAGGGTTAAACCTTTATTTTGCCGTTTTTAAACTACAACTTATTAATTGGACTCTTACCCAGTTAATGGTAAATAAGTTTGCGCACAAGTGAAAACCCTAAGTGCACAAAAAGTTGAACTTTGAATATCGTTACACCCATGCTCATGCGCTAACCCAACTGCGTTTATTCACTCAACTCTAAACCTAACATGAAATATAAATATTTCACATTCCAATGTTCTTCACATAGAAGAATATGTTTTATTTGTATTTATTCTTAAATAAATATTTATATATATATATATAGACAAAATAACTCATTGTGTAGTTCATTAACAAATCTAAACAGGCCCAGAGGCTTGTTTTCCCACAGAAAACCTCTGAATTACTTTGTTTGCAATGCGGCAAAGGATTCTGGGTAAGATATGCAAATTAAGTACACAAAGACACACCTTTTTACTTTAGTCTGCTTTTCAGCAGGTTCCCTTTACCCCAAAGTATCGCTGTTCACACAGCTTATAAACTTAGCTAGGGTTAGTGCAGTGATTCATAACCATCCCAGGAAATAACCGTTTTGTGGTTTTTGCCACTCATCAGCTGGGAGAAAGTTAGAATCACTGCTGGGTGAAGTTGATTCCAGGCAGAATACAACAACATTTTAAATTAGGGGGAGATAAAAAGCGAGTTTAAAATCTTCCACTACACACAAAATAACTCATTGTGTAGTTCGTTAAGAAATCTAAACAGGCCCAGAGGCTTGTTTTCCCACAGAAAACCTCTGAATTACATTGTTTCCAATGCAGCAAAGGATTCTGGGTAAGATATGCAAATTAGTTCACAATGACACACCTTTTTACTTAAATCTTGCTGTTCACACAGTTTATAAACTTAGCTAGGGTTAGTGCAGTGATTCATAACCATCCCTGGACAGAAATGTTTCGTAGATTTTGCCACTCATCAGCTGGGAGAAGGTTAGAATCACTGCTTGGTGAAGTTGATTCCAGGCAGAATACAGCAACATTTTAAATTAGGGGGTGATAAAAGGCGAGTTTAAAATCCTCCACTACACACAAAATAAAGACAAAATAACGCATTGTGTAGTTCATTAACCTTTTAACGCCGTTCTATTCCGTCATATTTACACTGGGCTTTAAAGCCGTTATGACAGAATAGAACGTCATAACAAACGGCTGTCCTGAAGCCTTCTGTGCTTCAAGGACTTGATCGCGGTCTGGAGGGCGTTCCTAGGGTTGTAGGGACGCCCCCCAGATGCGATCCAATAATTGAAATCTCGCGATCGTATGCACGATCGCGTAGTTTCAATTTGTCTACATCGGAACAGGTGTTCCGATGTAGGCACTTTAACCCTGTCACGAAAGGGTTAACAAATCTAAACAGGCCCAGAGGCTTGTTTTCCCACAGAAATCCTCTGAATTACATTGTTTCCAATGCAGCAAAGGATTCTGGGTAAGATATGCAAATTAAGTACACAATGACACACCTTTTTACTTCAGTCTGCTTTTCAGCAGGTTCCCTTTACGCCAAAGTATCGCTGTTCACACAGCTTATAAACTTAGCTAGGGTTAGTGCAGTGATTCATAACCGTCCCAGGACAGAACTGTTTCGTGGTTTTTGCCACTCATCAGCTGCTGAATAGCAGACTGAAGTAAAAAGGTGTGTCATTGTGTACTTAATTTGCATATCTTACTCAGAATCCTTTGCTGCATTGGAAACCATGAAATTCAGAGGTTTTCTGTGGGAAAACAAGCCTCTGGGCCTGTTTAGATTTGTTAATGAACTACACAATGAGTTATTTTGTCTATATTTTGTGTGTAGTGGAGGATTTTAAACGCGCCTTTTATCTCCCCCTAATTTAAAATGTTGTTGTATTCTGCCTGGAATCAACTTCACCCAGCAGTGATTCTAACCTTCTCCCAGCTGATGAGTGGCAAAATCCACAAAACAGTTCTGTTCTGGGATGGTTATGAATCACTGCACTAACCCTAGCTAAGTTTATAAGCTGTGTGAACAGTGATACTTTGGCGTAAAGGAAACCTGCTGAAAAGCAGACTGAAGTAAAAAGGTGTATCATTGTGTACTTAATTTGCATATTTTACCCAGAATCCTTTGCTGCATTGGAATCAATGTAATTCAGAGGTTTTCTGTGGGAAAAACAAGCCTCTGGGTCTGTTTAGATTTGTTAATGAACTACACAATGAGTTATTTTGTGCGTAGTGGAGGATTTTAAACTCCAAGAGTGGCAAAATCCACGAAACAATTCTGTCCTGGGATGGTTATGAATCACTGCACTAATCCTCGCTAAGTTTATAAGCTGTGTGAACAGCGATACTTTGGCGTAAAGGGAACCTGCTGAAAAGGAGACTGAAGGAAAAAGGTGTGTCATTGTGTACTTAATTTGCATATCTTACCCAGAATCCTTTGCTGCATTGGAAACAATGTAATTCAGAGGTTTTCTGTGGGAAAAACAAGCCTCTGGGCCTGTTTAGATTTGTTAATGAACTACACAATGAGTTATTATGTCTATATTTTGTGCGTAGTAGAGGATTTTAAACTCGCCTTTTATCTCTCCCTAATTTAAAATGTTGTGTCCCTGTCCCCTGTCCCCTGTCCCATTAATTAATAGTTGTGGGATAAGCACTCTCACCTCCTCAATGAACTGCCAGGAGCAATGGTTTTCTATAGTATAAAGTAGATCCGCACTCGCTGGACTTTGAAAAAACAAAATGTGGTTTATTGTTGTGACGTTTCGGGGATCAAACCATTCCCTTCATCAGACCAAACAAGAGTGAAAAAATAATGCGCACCTATATAGGCCATAACCCCTCCCCCGGAAGTGACATCATAAACAACACTTGTGGTAATCACCATAGTAACATAAATATAAACAGTGTATATAGTATCACAATGTATAATCAAAAACGTGAATACTCAAATAAAGTAATATGGTGTGTAACAGTGATAATTCTGAGAAATCAACAAATCTTATAGTTGCATATTCTTGATATCCAATACAGATACTGATGATACAGATGAATTAATATTGCCAGTTAGTATCTGTATTGGATATCAAGTATATGCAACTATAAGATTTGTTGATTCCTCAAAATTATCACTGTTACACACCATATTACTTTGATTATTCACATTGATTATACATTGTGATATTATATACTATATACACTGTTTATATTTATGTTACTATGGTGATTACCACGTGTTGTTTATGATGTCACTTCCGGGGGGAGGGGTTATGGCCTATAAAGGTGCACATCATTTTTTTTTTACTCTTGTTTGGTCTAATGAAGGGGGCGGTTTGTTTCCCGAAACCTCACAACAATAAACCACGTTTTGTTTTTTCAAAGTCCAGTGAGTGTAGATCTACTTTATATATATAATAGGTAAAAGGCGGCACTCACTGGTCTTTCCAAAGTGTACTTTAATTAAACAAAGTGACGTTTCGGGGACACACTCCCCTTCCTCAGACCTGTGAGTGCCGCCTTTTACCTATTATATTTAACCGTTGGCACCCTGGTAGTTGCTATTGTGGTGAGAGTGCTTTATATATATATATATAAATATGAGCAGCTGGAGAGCACTCGCACAACTAGGTCAACCTGCCAGGATGCATGCAAAAACATGAATAGAAGTAGACAAAAGGCTGAGAAAGGTGATACGGTCCCCGAAACGTCACAAATAAAGGCACGCAATTTAAAAGTCCAGCGAGTGCAAGCCATTTGTCTACTTTTATATATATATATATATGATTATTTATATATCTATACCTATCTATCTGTCTATCTCTCTATTTATATAGAACCCCCATTTTTACATATGAATAGTAGCAAGATTTTTTTTATTTTAAATTCATGCGACTTGCCACTTCTTAAATGTTACTTGATTTATTTATTTAAATAGACATAATACATGTTAAGACTGTAATATAAAATATTTACATATCTGAAATATACTTTAATTTCTTATTTTTTCTGCATTTTGCATAATATAATTCTGAAAAATGTTTGTTTTCCAATTCCTATTAAAACACTGCTATATTCCAGTCATTGATCACACACTACAGTGACCTATTTTTAATTGTCCCTAATTGGCCTCAGCAGAGAAGGAAGCCTAGGTTACAATATGGAGGCACCTATTGTTTTATGGAAACTAAAACTTTACAATTATTCTTTACAATAGTTAAAGGAACATGAAACACATTTTTTTTTTTTCATATTCAGATAGAGGGGCGGATTTATTAACGGCCTGTCTGACATGATCCACTCACCGAATCATGTCCGACAGACATCGCTGAGTGCCGACAGCATATACATTGCAAAGCAGTTCTTGTGAACTGCTTGTGCAATGCCACCCCCCTGCAGATTGGCTGCTAGCAGGGGGTGTCAATCAGACTGATCGTATAGCATTGGGTGGACTGATGTCCGCAGCCTTGAAGCAGCAGACCAGTTAAGGTCTTAAGACCGCTGCTTCATAACTGCTGTTTCCAGTGAGCCTGAACGCTTGCGTGGAAACATGGGGATCAGGGGCTATTAGGGCCTTCATAATTCTGCCCCAGAGTGTGCGATTTTAAACAAATTTTCCATTTACTTATTTTATCAAATATGCTTTGTTCTCTTGATATTGTCTGAAGAAGGATCATCAAAGTACTACAGGACGTTAGCTGAACGCATCAGGTGAGCCAATGAAAATAGATGTAAATGTACAGCCATCAATTAGCAGCTAGCTCTCAGCAATTCTTTGCTGCTCCTGAGGCTGCCTAGGTATTATTATTTTTTTAAAAGGATACCAAGATAAAAAGCAAATTAGATAATAGAATCATAAAAAATAAGGATTTTTGTCTATAATAATTCTCCTTCCCCTTCCTTCATCCCACTCCTTTTTTGGTATATTATTTTTATCTTGCTGTAGGGGAGGTATTGTATGACTTTACTATATGTTCCCTTACAACAACTGGATATCCAGGGACTGTAATATCCACAATTCATCAATAACTGACAATTTCCCCCTCTCTTCGCTATATATAGAAGGGATATAGAATGAGATAATCTATTTCCAATTTAAATCACTTATCTTATTAGTTAATCGATATTGCAAACCATATCTAAGTTTCTTTGTGTGTGTGTGATCTGTATCTGTGTATTTTATTAGATAACCTATATAGTAAATCATATCTAAGTTTATTTGTGTGTGTGTGTATCTGATCTGTATCTGTGTATATTATCAATTGATCTATACAGGGAGTGCAGAATTATTAGGCAAGTTGTATTTTTGAGGATTAATTTTATTATTGAACAACAACCATGTTCTCAATGAACCCAAAAAACTCATTAATATCAAAGCTGAATATTTTTGGAAGTAGTTTTTAGTTTGTTTTTAGTTTTAGCTATTTTAGGGGGATATCTGTGTGTGCAGGTGACTATTACTGTGCATAATTATTAGGCAACTTAACAAAAAACAAATATATACCCATTTCAATAATTTATTTTTACCAGTGAAACCAATATAACATCTCAACATTCACAAATATACATTTCTGACATTCAAAAACAAAACAAAAACAAATCAGTGACCAATATAGCCACCTTTCTTTGCAAGGACACTCAAAAGCCTGCCATCCATGGATTCTGTCAGTGTTTTGATCTGTTCACCATCAACATTGCGTGCAGCAGCAACCACAGCCTCCCAGACACTGTTCAGAGAGGTGTACTGTTTTCCCTCCTTGTAAATCTCACATTTGATGATGGACCACAGGTTCTCAATGGGGTTCAGATCAGGTGAACAAGGAGGCCATGCAGGGTCGGCTCCAGAACGAATGAAATGGGGGGGCATTTTTTTTCACGAGGGGGCACGCATTTAAAAAGCATGTATGAGAGTCAAAATAAGAGCAGACCTACTGTGGCAGTCCAGGGGTTACATTTATCAGATCTCTGGCTGTGCAGGAGTTTATATTTCTGGAAGTGCAGCGGTTACATGTGTCATATCTCAAGGAGTATAGGGGCTAAATTTATAAGATGTCTGGCAGTGCCGCAGCAGTTACATTTACCAGATTTATGGCAGTGCAGGGGTTACATTTGTCATATCTCAGGAATGTCTCCCACATATGACACAGCCAGTGGACACATATACACACACACACATACACACGGTATATATGTATATACACACACACATATATATATATATATACACAAACAATATATATATATATATATATATATATATATACATACACACAGTGTGTGTATTGTATGTATGTGTGTGTGTAATGTATGTATGTATGTATATATGTATGTGTGTGTGTGTATTTATATATATATATATATATATATATATATATATATATAAAATAAAACAGCAACCTTGGGGACAAATAGGAGATGTTTTGAAACATGTAAATAATAAACATAAGGCTATTTCACTCATTGTCCCACAGCTACATTTGAAGTGTGTGTATGTGAGCACCTATAATCTGACACACATTTTACACTGATCACTGCAGATAAAGCAGGCACAATGCACACTTGTTTTGTGTGACCTGCAGTGGGGAAACCAAGGAATTCCCAATTTGCTTCTTTATCTGTGGCTGTCAGGATATAAAGCACAATAGGGAAGGGATACTACTCTCACACACACATTGGTTATACAGCTGTGTTTTCACAAAATTACTTCTGCCTTACCTCTCACTGACTATAAGCTTCTCCCAGCACTTCCTGCAGAGGTCTGATGATGTCATCATCTCACTTCAGCTCTGTAGTAGGTGGGCTAGCAGGAGGAGGGGCATTGCAAGCCCTAGGTTAACTGTGAGAGCACCAGCAGGGAAATGCAACTTTATTTGTTATCTGGTTGTAAATAGAGGAGAGTAAAGAGATTAGCTGGGCCCTCCAGTGGGGGATCTCCACTTTTAAAATGTTAAAAAAAATGTTTAAAAATCACTTATTTTGCCCTGGGGGGCACAGCATTCCATTTGGGGGGGGGGCATTGCCCCCCAATGCCCCCCCTTAGAGCCGACCCTGAGGCCATGTCATTAGATTTTCTTCTTTTATACCCTTTCTTGCCAGCCACGCTGTGGAGTACTTGGACGCGTGTGATGGAGCATTGTCCTGCATGAAAATCATGTTTTTCTTGAAGGATGCAGACTTCTTCCTGTACCACTGCTTGAAGAAGGTGTCTTCCAGAAACTGGCAGTAGGACTGGGAGTTGAGCTTGACTCCATCCTCAACCCGAAAAGGCCCCACAAGCTCATCTTTGATGATACCAGCCCAAACCAGTACTCCACCTTGCTGGCGTCTGAGTCGGACTGGAGCTCTCTGCCCTTTACCAATCCAGCCACGGGCCCATCCATCTGGCCCATCAAGACTCACTCTCATTTCATCAGTCCATAAAACCTTAGAAAAATCAGTCTTGAGATATTTCTTGGCCCAGTCTTGACGTTTCAGCTTGTGTGTCTTGTTCAGTGGTGGTTGTCTTTCAGCCTTTCTTACCTTGGCCATGTCTCTGAGTATTGCACACCTTGTGCTTTTGGGCACTCCAGTGATGTTGCAGCTCTGAAATATGGCCAAACTGGTGGCAAGTGGCATCTTGGCAGCTGCACGCTTGACTTTTCTCAGTTCATGGGCAGTTATTTTGCGCCTTGGTTTTTCCACACGCTTCTTGCGACCCTGTTGACTATTTTGAATGAAACGCTTGATTGTTCGATGATCACGCTTCAGAAGCTTTACAATTTTAAGAGTGCTGCATCCCTCTGCAAGATATCTCACTATTTTTTACTTTTCTGAGCCTGTCAAGTCCTTCTTTTGACCCATTTTGCCAAAGGAAAGGAAGTTGCCTAATAATTATGTGCACCTGATATAGGGTGTTGATGTCATTAGACCACACCCCTTCTCATTACAGAGATGCACATCACCTAATATGCTTAATTGATAGTAGGCTTTCGAGCCTATACAGCTTGGAGTAAGGCAACATGCATAAAGAGGATGATGTGGTCAAAATACTCATTTGCCTAATAATTCTGCACTCCCTGTATAAGAAACCATATCTAAGTTTCTTTGTGTGTGTGTGTGTATCTCTGTATCTGTGTATTTTATTAGATAACCTATATAACAAACCATATCTAAGTTTCTTTGTGTGTGTGTGTATCTCTGTATCTGTGTATTTTATTAGATAACCTATATAGTAAACCGTATCTAAGTTTATTTGTGTGCGTGAGTGTATCTGATCTGTATCTGTGTATTTTATTCGATAACCTATATAGTAAACCGTATCTAAGTTTATTTGTGTGTGTGTGTATCTGATCTGTATCTGTGTATATTATCAATTCATCTGTATAACAAATCATATCTAAGTTTCTTTGTGTGTGTGTGTGTATATCTCTGTATCTGTGTATTTTATTAGATAACCTATATAGTAAACCGTATCTAAGTTTATTTGTGTTTGTGTGTGTGTGTATCTGATCTGTACATGTGTATATTATCAATTAATCTATATAACAAACCATATGTAAGTTTATTTGTGTGTGTGTGTATCTCTGTATCTGTGTATTTTATTGGATAACCTATATAGCAAACCCTATCTAAGCTTATTTGTGTGTGTGTGTGTGTGTGTGTGTATCTGATCTGTGTATATTATCATTTAATCTATATAACAAACCATATCAAAGTTTCTTTGTGTGTGTGTATCTTATCTGTACCTGTGTATTTTATAAGATAACCTATATAGCAAACCGTATCAACGTTTATTTGTGTGTGTGTGTTTCTTATCTGTATCTGTGTATTGTATTAGATAACCTATATAGCAAACAATATCTCAGTTTCTTTGTGTGTGTGTCTGATCTGTATCTGTGTATTTTATTAGATAACCTATATAGCAAACCATATATAGGTTTCTTTGTGTGTGTGTGTGTCTGTCTGTCTGTGTATTTTATTATATGCACAAAGAGAAGAAAGGACTAATGATAATGATTCAAAAGTCAAAGAATGGCAAGGCCGCACCAATGCAAATTTGTAAACCAATCTTGTATTTATTGTGAGAACAAAAGTAACACATTCCACCATTTATTAAGACCAAATATATGCTGAGTATCACATCACATATAATATAATAAGGATATAACAGAATCAGTTTGCTAGATAGCCACAGCGTAGGAAGCACTTAGTGCATATAGCACGCTCCCAAACAAGCTTAAACTGATGAACTCATTTTGCAGCAAAAATAGGAGCACTTAGAGCAACTGTACGCTCCAAAAGTTAGTAACAAGGGTATGATATTTGACACGGTAAATGTCCACATCCATATGTTTACATACTTCGGTGCAATTGTATCAATTGTGGATCAATCCCAAGGGAATTATATTTATATGCAGCGGTCGATGTAATCAAATGACCCCGCTTGGAAAAGTACCTTATGACTTGTGATCCGTCCACCGGTATAAGGAAAGCTGTTATCAACACCAATTAGAACTTTTGCGATTTTCCTTGAAGTTTGAACAGAAGAGTTCCATAATAAAACTATGCAAGGTGATCGATAATATCCAAAAGATCTTGTACCGCAACAATATAACAACCTTTTTGCTGCTTGTGACGTTTGCTCCAAGATGTGATACTTTGTAGCATAACAACCAGATCAGTCATCACCAAACAAACACCATGTGTATAATGCTGGATGACGCGTTTCACCCCTCCCACTTAGGGTTTGGCCAGGGCTTCGTCAGATAGCTGTCATTGAGCCTAAACTGCTCTTTTATATCCTCCATTCACCTTCTTTGTATGCTTCCTTAAAGCTATACCACAAAATTGTTGGTTATATAAAGCTTTTAACAATTTATATAAGTAAGGCTAGTTACATAGAGAGAAGCAACAGCTTGGCAATAATATAATTTAAACAAATTCATTTGTATTTGTTACATTTACTGTTTTTACTATCATAGCTTGTGCTAATCTAGATCTAGTACAAAACAGCAAAAACTAAAACAACAAAATATTAAACAGCATATGCATAGCAAACTCGTTTAAACAAGTGTATGCTTATTATAGGATGCAGGCATATTCTATTTTTTCATTTAACCCTTAGGGGCTAAACTTTGCAATCTATACATCTATTTTGATTCTTGTTGGAGAAGTATTTTGTCATAATTTCCACCTCTTCTCTTTAATTTAGGATGCTCAATGCCAATCACTTTTAAACAGGAGTAATTTGCATCATGACATACTGCAAAATATCTAGCAACCGGACTATCGACAACTTTCTGTTTTATGTCATTTCTAGGCTCCATGACTCTATCTTTCAGCTCCCTTCCAGTTTTCCCAATATAAAATTTGGGGCAAGAACAGGACAATAAATAGATGACCCCCAATGTGTTGCAAGTTATCCATTGTAATTTGTTTGGATTAGTTCCAAAGGTTTTAGTTTTTTGTATATGACTGCAGTACATGCAGTTGCCAGATGGGTGTCACCCAACTCTTTGTTGTAAATTCCTTAGCCAATTATCTGGGGATAAACTTCTTTAAAAAAAAAAAAGTTATAGATTCCTTGCTCACTTGGTGAGTTAGAAAAATATTATGAGGATTTTTGTTTAACTCTGCCACAAAGGTCTCCACTTCCTCTACAGTGCCATCCCACAAGATAAGGATGTCATCGACATAGCATAACCATAGGAGCACATGTGCGTCCACCCATTCTGACATACTGTGAAAAACATCTTGCAGTTCCCAGAGGCCAAGGTGTAAACAGGCATAGGTGGGCGCACACATAGCTCCCATGGCTGTGCCTTTACTGAAAAATCTTCCATCAAATGTAAAAATATTGTCAGTGAGAATAAAGTTGAGAAATTTCAAAACTAACTCAAAACTAACTCAGTGTGTTGTTGTACTTCTTTTCTCCTCAATTCAAAAAATTATCTGGCAGCTGCCAGACCAACACTAAGTGGAATTGAGGAATAAAGAGATTCCACATCTAGAGCCACAAAAAGAACATTTTCACTTATTTTCACATTATAGAGTTTACGCAAGACATCATTTGTGTCTTGTACGTATGAAAAACATTGTCTACATATTTGCTTATACCTTCAGTGGGACCCCCTATCCCAGAGACATTCGGCCTCCCCGGGGGGGGGGGTTAATGTCTTTATGCAATTTTGGAATGCAGTAAAAGGTTGGTATAAGTGGAAATGAATTGAGTAAAAAATCAAATTCTTTTTTAGAGATAAGATCAGACAACCTGGCATCATTTGACATAAAACCAAGTTCAGACTGTTGTGTGACTTTCATATACTGTAATGGATCATCTAATAATTGTTTAACTTGCCTTATGTAAAAATCTTGGTCCATAAGGACAACATTACCGCCCTTGTCAGATTGTTTTATGATTATGTCAGTTGTACTGGAAAGTTCTCTTAAAGCATGTCTTTGTGGTTTGGTAAGATTGTCTTCAACTATGCCTGTATATATTATTTGCTCAATATCAGCTTCCACACATTTGAGGGGGCTCAATTTCTTCCTCCTCTCCTATTAAGGATGCTAAAGTTTTTAAATTTCCTGCATCCTCTTTTGTATCCAAAGTTATATTTTTACTTTCTTTTTTCATTATCTTTTTAAGAGTTAATTTACGTGCAAATAAATGTAAGTCTTTTGTAAATTCAAACTTATCTAAACCTGCGGAGGGGCAGATGTATAATCCCTTCTCCAAAACTAACAATATTTTTACATTTGATGGAAGATTTTTCAGGAAGATTAGAGGCACAGCAATGGGAGCTACGTGTGCGCCCACCTATGCCTGTTTACACCTTGGCCTCTGGGAACTGCGAGATGTTTTTCGTAGTATGTCAGAATGGGTGGACGCACATGTGCTCCTATGGTTATGCTATGTCGATGACATCCTAATCTTGTGGGATGGCACTGTAGAGGAAGAGGAGACCTTTGTTCGCAGAGTTAAACAAAAATCCTCATAATATTTTTCTAACTCACCAAGTGAGCAAGGAATCAATAACTTTTTTAGATTTAAAAATTACAAAACAGAATGGGGCAATATATACTGAGGTATTTTGTAAAGATACTGCCACAAATAGCTTGCTCCATGCCACTAGTTATCACCCAAATAACTTAAAGGATGGAATTCCAGTGGGGCAGTTTCTACATCTTAAACAAAACTGCTCCACTAAAGCCTCTTAAGCAAAACTGCTCCACTTAAGCAGGAGAACTTTCTGGCCGGTTTAAGGAAAGGGGATACTCAAATAGAAGTGTTAGAAAAGCTTGGGTCAGAGCACGTTTAACTGATAGACAAAATATACTCTATGGAACTAAATGCAAAAAAAGTGATGAAGCAGAAATGGTGCGTTTAATAACCCCTTATAATTGTCATTGGGGCAAGTTGCAGCACATAATGCGTAAACATTGGCACATTTTGCATACTGACAAAGCACTACATACTTTTCTCTCTCCCTATCCGTTGTTAACTGCAAAAAGAGCAGTTAGTCTTAGGGATACCCTTGTGCATTCCGAATTTGAAAGAAATTTATCCCCAGATAATTGGCTAAGCAATTTACAACAAAGAGTTGGGTGTCACCCATGTGGCAAGTGCATGTACTGCAGTCATATACAAAAAACTAAAATCTTTGGAACTAAACCAAACAAATTATTCAAAATTAGACAATGGATAACTTGCAACACATCGGGGGTCATCTATTTATTGTCCTGTTCTTGCCCCAAATTTTTTATTGGGAAAACTGGAAGGGAGCTGAAAGATAGAGTCATGGAGCATAGAAATTACATAAAACAGAAAGTTGTTGATAGTCCGGTGACTAGACATTTTGCAGTATGTCATGATGCAAATTACTCCTGTTAAAAAGTGATTGGCATTGAGCATCCTAAATTAAAGAGAAGAGGTGGAAATTATGACAAAATACTTCTCCAACAAGAATCAAAATGGATGTATAGATTGCAAAGTTTAGCCCCTAAGGGTTAAATGAAAAAATAGAATATGCCTGCTTCCTATAATAAGCATACACTTGTTTAAACGAGTTTGCTATGCATATGCTGTTTAATATTTTGTTGTTTTAGTTTTTGCTGTTTTGTACTAGATCTAGATTAGCACAAGCTATGATAGTAAAAACAGTAAATGTAACAAATACAAATGAATTTGTTTAAATTATATTATTGCCAAGCTGTTGCTTCTCTCTATGTAACTAGCCTTACTTATATCAATTGTTAAAAGCTTTTTATCACCAACAATTTTGTGGTATAGCTTTAAGGAAGCATACAAAGAAGGTGAATGGAGGATATAAAAGAGCTATTTAGGCTCAATGACAGTTATCTGACAAAGCCCTGGCCAAACCCTAAGCGGGAGGGGCGAAACGCATCATCCGGCATTATACACATGGTGTTTGTTTGGTGATGACTGATCTGGCTGTTATGCTACAAAGTATCCCATCTTGGAGCAAACGTCACAAGCAGCAAAAAGGTTGTTATATTGTTGCGGTACAAGATCTTTTGGATATTATCGATCACCTTGCATAGCTTTATTACGGAACTCTTCTGATCAAACTTCAAGGAAAATCACAAAAGTGCTAATTGGTGTCGATAACAGCTTTCCTTATACCGGTGGACGGATCACAAGTCATAAGGTACTTTTCCAAGCGGGGTCATTTGATTACATCAACCGCTGCATATAAATATAATTCCCTTGGGATTGATCCACAATTGATACAATTGCACCGAAGTATGTAAACATATGGATGTGGACATTTACCGTGTCAAATATCATACCCTTGTTACTAACTTTTGGAGCGTACAGTTGCTCTAAGTGCTCCTATTTTTGCTGCAAAATGAGTTCATCAGCTTAAGCTTGTTTGGGAGCGTGCTATATGCACTAAGTGCTTCCTACGCTGTGGCTATCTAGCAAACTGATTCTGTTATATCCTTATTATATTATATGTGATGTGATACTCAGCATATATTTGGTCTTAATAAATGGTGGAATGTGTTACTTTTGTTCTCACAATAAATACAAGATTGGTTTACAAATTTGCATTGGTGCGGCCTTGCCATTCTTTGACTTTTGAATCATTATCATTAGTCCTTTCTTCTCTATGTGCATATATTATTGTTAATGGCTGCATGCACATTGCACCTGAAAAATTATTACAAAAATATATTTTGAGTGCCACGATCCCTAGAATTATCTGTGTATTTTATTAGATAACCTATATAGCAAACCATATCTAAGTTTCTTTGTGTGCAGTGTTAATTTTGATAGCAAATTTTAGATTTGGGCCTCTAGTTATCAATGTCTGTCGGACCTGATCCGACAGTGCGGATCAGGTCCGACAGACATCGCTGAATACGGCGAGCAATACGCTCGCCGTATTCAGCATTGCACCAGCAGCTCACAAGAGCTGCTGGTGCAACGTCGCCCCCTGCAGACTCGCGGACAATGGGCCGCCAGCAGGGAGGTGTCAATCAACCCGATCATACTCAATTGGGTTGATTTCCGGCGATGTCTGTCCGCCTGCTCAGAGCAGATGGACAGGTTATGGAGCAGCGGTCTTTGTGACCGCTGCTTCATAACTGCTGTTTTTGGCGAGCCTGCAGGCTCGCCAGAAACACGGAGCATCAAGCTCCATTCGGAGCTTGATACATATGCCCCAATGTCTTAGTTTTAGTGACTAAAATGCCATTATGACTTATTTTAGTCATCTGAATTGTTTTAGTTTTAGTCTAGTTTTAGTTGACTAAATCTCCAGTAGATTTTAGTTGAATAAAATCTAAGGGGTTTAGTTAAAGTGTAATGCATTATTTAAGCATTTCTCTATCATTTCCAAACTCATTATAAACTCCAGGAGTAAACATAACACCTGGTATTATTTATGGTATTAAGGTTTAAACATGCAATGCAGACACAGATTTAGCCGTTGTGATATATAACCTCTTTATTAAACTTTAAATTAAATAAAACCAAGTTTCATAAAAAAAACAGAAGTGCAACTTTAAAATATAAATAAACAAACTGTAAACTGTATTGGCTTTAACGCCATTGCACATGTTACCTGAATATATAACACTGCTCTAGAACTTCCAAACTCATTATATACTCCTGGAGTAAAGGTTTATTGACTTGTTTTACTTTATGTTATCAAGGTTTGAACATGCAATACAGATATAACAGATGTAACTGTTGTGATATATAACGTGTCTTTATCTTACAATTAAATAAAACCAAGTTTAATAAAAGCAAATTTTGATTTAGTTTTAGTCATTGGGGCATATGTATCAAGCGCCGAATGGATGCCCCTGCAGACTCGCCAGAAACAGCAGTTATGAAGCAGCGGTCACAAAGACCGCTGCTCCATAACCTGTCCGCTGCTCTGAGCAGGCGGACACACATCGCCACAATACAACCCGATCGAGTACGATCGGGTTGATTGACACCCCCCTGCAGGCGGCCCATTGGCCGCGAGTCTGTAGGGGGCGGAGTTGCACCAGCAGCTCTTGATCGCCGTATTCAGCGAAGTCTGGCGGACATGATCCGCACTGTCGGATCAGGTCCGCCAGACTCTGATAACTAGAGGCCATAGTCTTTTGACTACAATACCATTTTAGTTAGTTGTATTTTAGTCATCAGAATTCCTTTATTTTACTCTCGTTTTAGTCAACAAAATGAATACTGTTTGTGTATAGTGTGTGTTTGTATCTGATCTGTATCTGTGTATCTTATTAGTTAAAGGGACATTAAAGGGATATAACGGCCAAAATGTAAATGCACATGGATGAATTACACCTTTGAAAAGAAACATATTTGCAATTAACATGTATTGGCAAAAATGCTTCTAATAAAAGTTATCACTGTTTTAGGGGCATATTTATCAAGCTCTGTACCGCTGCTCCATAACCTGTTCACCTGCTCTAAGGCGGCAGACAGAAATTAACCCAATCAAATACAATAGGGTTGATTGACACCCCCTGCTAGCAGCCGATTGGCCTCAAATTTGCATATGGCGGCATTGCACCAGCACTAGTTCACAAGAACTGCTGGTGCAATGATAAATGCCGACGCTATATCGGATCAACTCTGCTCGCACCATAGTAAATAGGCCCCATAGAGTAAACATTTATCTCTGCATGTGCATGTAAAGCATAGCCAGATATTTTCAGAGCACCAGTGGGGCTTGTCATCATGTCAGAAATTAACAAATTGAGTCATTATCAGATGGTACAATCACCTGCTCAATATTGGTTTCACCATTATTATCCACCATTAAGTGCACCCATACATATTACGTAGTGATTTTCTAGCACACAAACAGGGCTATCTTGTGATACCCTATATGGGTATATGAATAACAATGAGCATGAATTTAATACTAAAAAGTGGGTGCAGTTTTCTTTATAAACATTTCCTGATATTAGAAATACACCATATGTCTAGGTTTCCAAGTAGTTTATAGCAAATATAGGCCAAATACTTCAAGGATGGAATTATTGGTTTAATGCTAAAATTTGTCATTCCTGGACACAAGCTAAAAGGGACATGAAACCCTTCTCTCATGACTCAGATAGAGAATACAACGTCACTTGTTTTATAACATTTGCTCCATTCTCATGTTATTCCTTGTTTAAGAGATATCTAAATAGGTAGCGTGCACGTGTCTGGATTATTAAACAACAGGAAACAGTGCTGCCATCTAGTGGTCTTACTAATGTATAATATTTTTTCAAAACTGCTGTCATATAATCCTGCAGACACATGCACAGTCCTAAACTTACCTTCATACTTTTCAACAAAGGATATGAAGAAAATGTTATAATAGAAGTACATTGGAAAGTGATTTCAAATGATATATTTTATCTGAATCATGAAATTAAAAATCTGGGCTTTATGTCCCTTTAATAGCAGTCGCCAAATCCACAACTGATACATAACAATATATATTTGGAGAAATTACACTTCACTGGGTATTTACCCGATTTGACACTTTTAATTAAAAGCCTTTTATCGCCAAAAGCAGAAAAAAAAAATTCGGGATAAAAATAAATAAATTTATAAAAAAAAAAATATTCATACACTTTATTAAAATAGATGTCACACTTTTATTGGCATATGCTCTTATGCTCTTAATGGGAGGTTAGGGGTTAAGACAAGCCAGTGATCACATGACCATGGGGCACTTAATTGGTCATCACTGGAGTGTCTCACACCTGAGGCATCCAGGGATATCCCAGCGATCCTAATACCAGCAGGCACTGCAGAATGCCAATATCTAGGCTCTATTTTAAGTATACAATTACTGTGACTGACACAGTAATTGTATACACAGTAACAGTGATTGTTTACACAGTAACAGTGATTGTATACACAGTAACAGTGATTGTATACACAGTAACAGTGATTGTATACACAGTAACGGTGATTGTTTACACAGTAACAGTGATTGTATACACAGTAACAGTGATTGTTTACACAGTAACAGTGATTGTATACACAGTAACAGTGATTGTATACACAATAACAGTGATTGTTTACACAGTAACAGTGATTGTATACACAGTAACAGTGATTGTTTACACAGTAACACTGATTGTATACACAGTAACAGTGATTGTATACACAGTAACAGTGATTGTTTACACAGTAACAGTGATTGTATACACAGTAACAGTGATTGTATACACAGTAACAGTGATTGTTTACACAGTTACAGTGATTGTATACACAGTAACAGTGATTGTTTACACAGTAACAGTGATTGTATACACAGTAACAGTGATTGTATACACAGTAACAGTGATTGTATACACAGTAACAGTGATTATATACACAGTAACAGTGATTGTATACACAGTAACAGTGATTGTATACACAGTAACAGTGATTATATACACAGTAACAATGATTGTATACACAGTAAAAGTGATTGTATACACAGTAACAGTGATTGTATACACAGTAACAGTGATTATATACACAGTAACAGTGATTGTATACACAGTAACAGTGATTATATATACACAGTAACAGTGATTGTATACACAGTAACAGTGATTGTATACACAGTAACAGTGATTGTATACACAGTAACAGTGATTGTTTACACAGTAACAGTGATTGTATACACAGTAACAGTGATTGTATACACAGTAACAGTGATTGTATACACAGTAACGGTGATTGTTTACACAGTAACGGTGATTGTATACACAGTAACAGTGATTGTTTACACAGTAACAGTGATTGTATACACAGTAACAGTGATTGTGTACACAGTAACAGTGATTGTATACACAGTAACAGTGATTGTATACACAGTAACAGTGATTATATACACAGTAACAGCGATTGTATACACAGTAACAGTGATTGTATACACAGTAACAGTGATTATATACACAGTAACAGTGATTGTATACACAGCAACAGTGATTATATACACAGTAACAGTGATTGTTTACACAGTAACAGTGATTGTATACACAGTAACAGTGATTGTTTACACAGTAACGATTATATACACAGTAACAGTGATTGTATACACAGTAACAGTGATTGTATACACAGTAACAGTGATTGTATACACAGTAACAGTGATTGTTTACACAGTAACAGTGATTGTATACACAGTAACAGTGATTGTATACACAGTAACAGTGATTATATACACAGTAACAGTGATTGTTTACACAGTAACAGTGATTATATATACAGTAACAGTGATTGTATACACAGTAACAGTGATTATATACACAGTAACAGTGATTGTTTACACAGTAACAGTGATTGTATACACAGTAACAGTGATTGTTTACACAGTAACAGTGATTGTATACACAGTAACAGTGATTGTATACACAGTAACAGTGATTGTATACACAGTAACAGTGATTATATACACAGTAACAGTGATTATATACACAGTAACAGTGATTATATACACAGTAACAGTGATTGTATACACAGTAACAGTGATTGTATACACAGTAACAGTGATTATATACACAGTAACAGTGATTGTATACACAGTAACAGTGATTATATACACAGTAACAGTGATTGTTTACACAGTAACAGTGATTGTATACACAGTAACAGTGATTATATACACAGTAACAGTGATTATATACACAGTAACAGTGATTATATACACAGTAACAGTGATTGTTTACACAGTAACAGTGATTGTATACACAGTAACAGTGATTGTATACACAGTAACAGTGATTGTTTACACAGTAACAGTGATTGTATACACAGTAACAGTGATTATATACACAGTAACAGTGATTGTTTACACAGTAACAGTGATTGTATACACAGTAACAGTGATTGTATACACAGTAACAGTGATTATATACACAGTAACAGTGATTATATACACAGTAACAGTGATTGTTTACACAGTAACAGTGATTGTATACACAGTAACAGTGATTGTATACACAGTAACAGTGATTATATACACAGTAACAGTGATTGTTTACACAGTAACAGTGATTGTATACACAGTAACAGTGATTGTGTACACAGTAACAGTGATTGTATACACAGTAACAGTGATTGTTTACACAGTAACAGTGATTGTTTACACAGTAACAGTGATTGTGTACACAGTAACAGTGATTGTATACACAGTAACAGTGATTGTATACACAGTAACAGTGATTATATACACAGTAACAGCGATTGTATACACAGTAACAGTGATTGTATACACAGTAACAGTGATTATATACACAGTAACAGTGATTGTATACACAGCAACAGTGATTATATACACAGTAACAGTGATTGTTTACACAGTAACAGTGATTGTATACACAGTAACAGTGATTGTTTACACAGTAACGATTATATACACAGTAACAGTGATTGTATACACAGTAACAGTGATTGTTTACACAGTAACAGTGATTATATACACAGTAACAGTGATTGTATACACAGTAACAGTGATTGTATACACAGCAACAGTGATTGTATACACAGTAACAGTCATATTTGACTTCACATGGAATCATGTGACTTCTTATGCAGACATCAAGCAACAGCATGAGATACACACGGATTGTAGCAAGTACCTCATGTAATGAAAGCACCCCACTGACAGGTATGTAGAGCACATTGTGCCTGTGATCACTAGCCGGAGGTGGCCTCCATAACGCTATTTCTACAATGCCTCTCTTGTGAGGGATGCAGAAATAGAGCGTCCCCACCACCGTGAGATATACACTGTAACATCCCAGGACACATTGTACAGCATGTGTTCTTGGGGGCTTAATGATAGATTATATACCCTTTATGGTGTCTGTCATTAAGGGGCTAAATAAAGTTAAAATAGTAGGTAGTGCTGCTGCTACAAGCCAGCAGCACACACAAAACATATTTTTTTAAATTATTTTTTAATCGAGTAGGGATTAAAAAAAGTGAAGATTACATACTTATTGGCTGCCACAGGCATCAATCAGCTAAATAGGACATTGTCAAATTATTATTGAATAGTGAAAATACAAGTTTTTTGAAGCTTTTCCAGCCTGTAGAAAAGCCTTTAATGCCTTCAGGGTCACAGTTTTCACAAATCAACTAAATTTATTTTTATTTGCTGCATGCATTTGTTTTTTAGTTAAAATGATCACTCATTTTGTTTTCGACAAATGAAACAAATATGGAAAAAAATTCTCATTATTTTTTTTACAGTTGATAAAAAACTAATGCACTTGTCTATTATTTTTGTGCCCCCTTTTCCTGTAATTAAAATTTTCAAATCTGTGGATTGGAAGGCATATGGCTTCACAGGCTTCACCTGCCACATATCTGTCCATAGTCGTCCTCAGCAGCGTTGATCCAATGAGGAACTGCAGAGTTTCCCAACAACATAACTGTGTCTATCGCAGTAACAATTCTGATTAGCTCATCCAGTAAGGCAAGTGGTAGATTTTGACTATTGAAAAAAAATTGCAAACAAGATGTAAATGCGTCCACTTTTTTAACATCACCTAGTATGTTCATCTAATGTAAGACAACAAGAAGACAAAGGGGCCGATTTATGAAGATGCTGGTGGACATGATTCGCTGTAGTAGATTGTGTCCGCACGACATCGATAAATGCACAAACATTTTGTGTGAAATGCTTGAGCAAAGCCGCTCCCTGCACATTCGCGGCCAATCGGCGGCTAGCAGCGGGTATCATTCATGATTGCTGTCCGCCGTCTCAGAGGTGGCGGACGAGTTAAGGAGCAGAGGTCTTAAGACCGCTGCTTCTTCACTTATGTTTCTGGCGAGCCTGAAGGCTTGCGCGGAAACAGTTGCATTCGGCCCCAAAGTGTGTACTGTCCCTTTAATGAAAATTCAACAAAAACATTGCATTCCCTTTATATACTACATCCATTACAACTTCTTACACTGGACTTCTTCAAATAGTGGGATTAGTGGTACTGTGTAAGGTGTATTACATTCTAACCACACAACATTCAAATGGACATTAGATAGATGATACAGGGAGAGCAGAATTATTAGGCAAGTTGTATTTTTTAGGATTCATTTTATTATTGAACAACAACCATGTTCTCAATGAACCCAAAAAACTCATTAATATCAAAGCTGAATAGTTTTGGAAGTAGTTTTTAGTTTGTTTTTAGTTATAGCTATTTTAGGGGGATATCTGTGTGTGCAGGTGACTATTACTGTGCATAATTATTAGGCAACTTAACAAAAAACAAATATATACCCATTTCAATTATTTATTTTAGAGAGGTGTACTGTTTTCCCTCCTTGAAAATCTCACATTTGATGATGGACCACAGGTTCTCAATGGGGATCAGATCAGGTGAACAAGGAGGCCATGTCATTAGATTTTCTTCTTTTATACCCTTTCTTGCCAGCCACACTGTGGAGTACTTGGACGCATGTGATGGAGCATTGTCCTGCATGAAAATCATGTTTTTCTTGAAGGATGCAGACTACTTCCTGTACCACTGCTTGAAGAAGGTGTCTTCCAGAAACTGGCAGTAGGACTGGGAGTTGAGCTTGACTCCATCCTCAACCCGAAAAGGCCCCACAAGCTCATCTTTGATGATACCAGCCCAAACCAGTACTCCACCTCCACCTTGCTGGCATCTGAGTCGGACTGGAGCTCTCTGCCCTTTACCAATCCAGCCACGGACCCATCCATCTGGCCCATCAAGACTCACTCTCATTTCATCAGTCCATAAAACCTTAGAAAAATCAGTCTTGAGATATTTCTTGACCCAGTCTTGACGTTTCAGCTTGTGTGTCTTGTTCAGTGGTGGTCGTCTTTCAGCCTTTCTTACCTTGGCCATGTCTCTGAGTATTGCACACCTTGTGCTTTTGGGCACTCCAGTGATGTTGCAGCTCTGAAATATGGCCAAACTGGTGGCAAGTGGCATCTTGGCAGCTGCACGCTTGACTTTTCTCAGTTCATGGGCAGTTATTTTGCGCCTTGGTTTTTCCACACGCTTCTTGCGACCCTGTTGACTATTTTGAATGAAACGCTTGATTGTTCGATGATCATGCTTCAGAAGCTTTGCAATTTTAAGAGTGCTGCATCCCTCTGCAAGATATCTCACTATTTTTTACTTTTCTGAGCCTGTCAAGTCCTTCTTTTGACCCATTTTGCCAAAGGAAAGGAAGTTGCCTAATAATTATGCACACCTGATATAGGGTGTTGATGTCATTAGACCACACCCCTTCTCATTACAGAGATGCACATCACCTAATATGCTTAATTGGTAGTAGGCTTTCGAGCCTATACAGCTTGGAGTAAGACAACATGCATAAAGAGGATGATGTGGTCAAAATACTCATTTGCCTAATAATTCTGCACTCCCTGTAGATAGATAGATAGATAGATAGATAGATAGATAGATCGATAGATGATAGACAGATGATTGATTGGTAGATAGACAGATAGACTAGTAGTCAGACAGACAAACAGACAGAGAAAGATAACAGTTTTATTTAGAGGTGTGGACAGGCAAAAATATTTGGTTCTTCTAAACATCCTGAAATTAATATTCAGGGAATTTAGCTTCCCTGAATATTAGTGGCCCGTACCATTTGGTGTTTCATTTGATTTCATTTTAAATGGAAAGATAGATAGATAGATAGATAGATAGATAGATAGATAGATAGATAGACCGATCGATAGATAGATAGATGAAAGATAGATAGATAAAGATAGATAGATAGATAGATAATAGATAGATAAAGATAGATAGATAATAGATGGATAGATAGATGATAGATAGATAGATAGATAGATGATAGATATAACGATAGATAGATAGATAGATAGATAGATAGATAGATAGATGATAGATAGATAGATAAAAAGATACACACATGCTATATATCATAAATTAAATACTTAATTGCAAAAGATCGGCATGCAAAATAAATGCTTAATAAACATGTCTGTTTTGCAGTCCAGTTTCTTGAATACATTTATTTGGTCAATTAGAGGCAGAGAGAAATGATCTCCTGCACAGATAAAGCAATCACTTTGTGACATGTTGCTAAGTCAGAGCTATGTAGTCTACCGTATACACTAATGTTTCCTTGGGGCAGTGAAAAAAACAAAAACAATATTTTTATATATAAATTACAGGAAAAGTGGCCAAAAATAAATAATAAAATAACACAGCAAAGCAATATTTTATCAGTAGATATATTTTGAATTGAATGCTAATTTATACAGTACTTAATGCCCTGCAATTACCAATATCATTGTACATTAGGGGAAAAAAACGATATAAAGTGCAGCACTTCTGGATACAGAAATACAAATGAAAAATATAGGTTTATTTTAACCTTAATGTTGTGAGCATTTAGAAATAATTCTGTTAGTAGGAAGCTACCCCATATACCCCCTCCCCTTTATATTTTGCGAATTAGCGCTGTAATTGTATTCCAACATTTACGAGTTGCATTATTAAAGAATTTCTTGGCAAGAGCAGAGATTATGTAATTTCTCTAGCGCAAATATATCAGTAATTTGGGTTCTCTCATGCTGTTGTCTTGCCTGAAGCCACACAGTCTTCCCTGGACGTATGGGTAAGCACAGTAAATCACTTTCATTCTGCTATTTATCACAATTCTAACTACAGTGACAAGATCCTACACATACACAGTGATCAGTCACTTAACCTCATCAGAACATTAATGCACTTGACTCATGCTAAGTGAGAGTAATAAGAATGTTTTCTAATATACATGGCAGATGAGAATTTAAGACTGTAGCCTGCATAAAAAACCACAACAGTCCGGAAGTTGCACTCTGGAATGTTTAATGCTTAACCCTTTGAGTGCCAAGGTCTGAAAGAAATTTTACACACCAGCTAACATTTTGCTATCGATCGGTTTAGGGCATGGAGCCAATAAACATATTAGACCAGTGATTTTCAACCAAGATGTCAAGACCTAAAATACACATCACATCCGTAAGCATTGATCACTCATTGACCTTAAAAGAACAAGAAACATGATTAAGATAGTACTTGCAATTTTAAACAAGTTTCCAATTTACTTCGATTATCAAATTTCCTTTATTCGCTAGGTATCTGTTGTTAAAAACCATGGAGGATTGCACGCTAGCTGCCTAGGTATCTGTTCTATAAAGAATATTATGAGAACAAAGCAAATTTGATAATAGAAGTAAATTGGAAATTTGTTTAAAATTGCAAGTACTATCTGAATCATGAAAGAAAAAAATTGTGTTTCGTGTCCTTTTAAGGTCAATTTTCCATTATAGATTACAGTTGACATTGTGATTAGGCTTTTATTTGTCTTTATATTTATTTTGCCAAATGTAGAACTAGAAGCCACCTACTGGTTCTATGTAGGTTGCAAATACAACCAAAGATGGTGTGTGCAAAGTAAATTATTTTAAATGTGTTACATATACAAATGTATTAGAGTATGATTTCCTTGTGTGGTTTGTCTTCACATGGGAAGATTACCTTACTTCCTTTGGACACAATATGGAGTTGATCACTAATTGATAATTATCAACATGTTAGTAGCTTCCGATGAGCCATTTTTTATGTAGACTAGATCACAATCAGCCGTTTTCATTATCTAAGAAGTAGAGAACACAAAACAAAGGGGCGCCTCATGTGTAGATCAACCAAAAGCGAGATTCTGAAGTAATAGCCAAAAGGGTACTCTCATTTGGTTGTAGCACACCAATGTGCTGGTAGCAGCGTGTTGATATCTTTGGGTGTATCAGCTAAAACTCTCTCTTGGTAATGTTTAGTCAGCTGAATCCCAGTCAGGAACCAAGGTTGTAATGCTCACCTCCGTGTAGCATACAGATGGGAAAACAAAAAGGTGCTAGAACTAAGCTTGAGTTAAAAATGGTTTATTAAAAACAAAAGCAGTGAGTTAAAATAGGGGTGTCCAAGTTTTACCCCCTATCTGCAATGCGTTTCTCGGCTAAAATTTCTGTTTCATCAGGCATCTAGCATCTTACATGGTTCAATGCTATTTAAATCTATTGAAAACCAATGAGCAAACAAACAAACCCACCGCCCATTGTGGGCGTGTAAAATACACGTGTGTGGATAATAATACAATAATTAGGTAACGTCAGTTGCTCATGTCTTCCCAATATGTCAAGCAAGAATCAAATAATGCATATGAATAAACTACATATCCAATCTGTTTCCAATTCATATCAAATGATACAATATTAATGATGCATGTGAGTAAACTACATATCCAATTTATAATTCATATAAAATGCATATCCAATCTATAATTCATATAAAATTATACAATATAAAATATAAAGACCATCTTAATCCCCTAGGTTGATCTTTCCAAGCAGCCTCTTATTTGATTATCTCAAAAGACAAGCCGTGTTGTTAGTGACCTGATTCCCCACAAACTGCTCGTTATGTATTTTAATATGTTATAGCTGTTTGTTTCTGTGTGCTAAAGCTGATCATTTATATGTCACCTACATGATTGATAAAAACTATTTCTATAGCTTTAAAAGTGATCCGGAGTTTAACTTCCCCACTCTATTGTGTCCATTTGGATTTGTCCCTATTTCCGTAATCGTCACTAGATCACGTGACTGCTATCTTTCGCTGTTTTGTTTTAGTTTTCATTATCTATATGGTGAAAAAATGACTCTATGCTAAACACCTTTCTCTTCTGATCACAATCTTACTTAGTACTTACTAACATGTTTACAGAGCCAGTTTTCATATATCAAATTCAACAGCTAAAAGGACTTGTTAAATCCCAGACAACACAATTTTTTTTAAAGTAGCATTAGGTTCCCCCACTTTGCTCAATTAAAGTTAAAAATTGAATAATAAAAATAGGCCAGATCAACAAGTTAACAAACATACATGTTGACAATACTGATTACCGAAACTATTAAACATACTTACCAGTTTAACCTGTAAAATATTAGCTAAACCCTCAAAATCACTATCTTGTTTGTCTTTCATTCTGTTAATTTGGTTTTTAGATTTCAAATTCAAAAGATTAATAACGCAGACAACAATTTTGTGAGTTTTTGGGAGGTAAATATTTTGAGCTTTGGAGTACTAATGGCTGAATCGGTGGAAAACACACACTGATAATACTGGCCAAATTCAGTAATCTTTATCTCCAGAAAAAGAGCAAGATTGTGATCAACATCTAGTTTACTAAGAACACCCTTTTTATCTATTTGTAGACAGGTAAATGTTATACTTCTTGGACAAATGATTGGGCAAATGACTGAGATCTAAAGTTTAACATTGCAAAGTGCAAATGCATTTAGGATAGAAAAATCCAAACCTTAAAGGAATAGTCTAGTCAAAATTAAACTTTCATGATTCAGATAGAGCATGCAATTTTAAGCAACTTTCTAATGTACTCTATTATCAATTTTACTTTGTTCTCTTTATTTGAAAAAGCAAGAATGTAAGCATAGGAGCCGGCCTATTTTTGGTACAGCACCTGGGTAGCGCTTGCTGATTGGTGGTTACATTACACCAATCAGCAAGCGCTACCCAGGTGCTGTACCAAAAATGGGACGGCTCCTAAGCTTACATTCAAAATAAGATACCAAGAGAACAAAGAAAAAATTATAATAGGAGTAAATTAGAAAGTTGCTTAAAATTGCATGCTCTATCTGAATCATGAAAGTTTAATTTTGACTAGACTATTCCTTTAATTAGAGGCTGAATGATACTTTACTGACTACTACAAATGTGGAACAGGATTTTGGAATTATTATTTCAGATGATTTATAATTTAGTAAACAATATAGTATTGCAGCATGTAAGGCCAGAACAATACATGGTTGTATTAGTAGAGGTATTTGCATCAGAAATAGGAAGATTTTACAGATCACTAGTTAGGCCTCATCTTGTGTATTGTGTGCCGTTCTGGAGGGCATATCTCCAGAAGGATATAAACAAACTGGAATCTGTGCAAAGGAGGGCTAATAAAATGGTACATGGTCTAAAAAATAAAACGTACCAGGAGAGGCTCAATGACCTAAATATGTATAGCTTAGAGGAGAGGAGGGAAAGAGGTGATATGATAGTAACCTTTAAGTATATTAAGGGGCTTGATAAATCTGAGGCTTTGAGTATTTTTCATAAAAAGAAAAATTCAAGAACAAGGGGTCATGATCTCAAGCTGAAGGGTAGTATATTCTGGAGTAATTTGCAGAAGCACTTCTTTACATAAAGGGTGACTGATTTATGGAATAAACCTACACAAGAGGTAGTAATGACAAACACTGTGTGGACCTTTAGTAATGCCTGGGATAAGCATAAGGCTATCCAATGAACTAGATAAGATTATACTTTTAGAAAATATTGAGTAGACATGTTGGGTCTTTGGTCCTTATCTGCCAATCTATGTTTCTGTTTCTTTTATGTAAAATGTGGCAGAATTTTATCCTTCAGTACAGATATAAATGTGAAAATGGCAACCATTTATGGCCAAATAATAAAAACAATACTCTCTTAACATTATTTTAGCATATTTGGTCTTCGTAAATATCTTTTCCTCTTACATTACCATATATTTTGCATTCATTGCATATTATTGCATTTTTTTATTTCTAAACAATTCTTTTATTCTCTTTTTATTCCTTTTTTTTTTTTTTTTTAAATAAATTTTTTATTGAGGTTATAGAGATATTACATTGTTAATAAAATGCCATGCAATAAAAACAACTGAGTAATTAACACACAAAAAGCTGTTGAATAATACAAAGACATTACACTTATTTTGCGTGGGCATCTGCCTTGAACCTCTATTTTTATATTATTTTCTATATTGTGATCCTCTATGAAAAGGGGGAGTTACTTTTGAACCCCAAAGAGCTTATGTACGCAGATAGAGGAAATTGGCATTTGAGGAGGCCACTTTTGGACCTAGTGATTGGGATAGCAAGAAGGGAAAATGCAGCAGGATAAGGCTGCTTTAAAGAGATGAAAGAGGGGGAGGGGAAGAGGTGAGAAGTGGGAAAAAAAGAGAGTTGGGGGGGGAGATGGGCTCCTGTTAGAGGCATGAGTTGTCAAATGCTAAGGGAGTGCTAGGGAAGTTGTGGTTTGAGGGGACACCATTGGATAAGAAAATTATAGAGAGTACCTCATAGGGTTATTAGATGAAGGGATTCTGGTGTACTTGGTATTCAAAGAGACGTTAAAAGCTATGTCTAGGGGACTTAAGTAACTCAGTAAAGAGGAGAAAGAGCTTCCCAAGTACATCTGAGTAAAGAATGCCTACGTTTTCACTGTGCCCTAACAAACACTATATCTATATAGCTCCTGTTTCGCAGGAGTGTAAGTGAGAATCACTTCTGGGCAGCGTGACTCTTTTACATCAGGGGTACTATGAACAACATTTATAAATATCTATATACATGGTAAGGATATAAACACCCCATGTATGAGAGATATAGAACCCTTTGCAGGGTAAACACAAACTGGGGAATATATGAGAAAGTGGGTATTAGTATTTAAGGATATTCCATGCAACCTTAGGATAATACTCAGAACAGGTAAAACTATGCAAAAACTTAGGTGCGACAATAATAAACTCATGAATAAGCAGTTGAAATGATTCAGCTCTACGTGTCTTAAATTTTTAACAGTTCAAACCGGTAAGGGGTAAAGTCAGATTGACCCACAAAGTAAGCATGTCTACTCCTCATAGCATATGTTGATCAGGCTATGGGGGATGTATGTGAGTAAGGTGCTGACCATTCTATCCTATCCCCAATCTAAGGGCCAAGAACACAGCGGCTGCTAAAAGTTTCTGATTAGTGATATTCCTGTCAGAGCCCGAGTGAGGTTTCTGGGGCTGTTGTAGAAGATCTTTGAGACTCTGCGGTTCGTTAATGTGCGGGTCATTCTCTCTGTCTTCCGTCGTCTTCTGAACTTTAGGTGAGGGTTTGCAGGAGGCGGTAGGTCCAGTGTCTGTAATGAGGTCTGGTGCGTACCGGGGCTTGCTAAGCTGACGTTGCCTGGACCGTTTCGTGAGCTGAACACCCCCATGTGGTCCTTCTCCTGAAGGCCTTGGTATTGGCTGTTGTACAGAAGTGAGGTGCGGCAGCGTAAGGGGTGAAGCTGTATCCAACAGGGATCCCCGGCAAAACCTTGGCATAGAAGAAGCGGCAGCGCTATCTGACTTAAGGGGGCCCGATATGCTGTGCTGGGGATGTATCTCAGCCCTCGGTGTCTTTGGCGCGATAGTAGCGCTGAACTTCTCCGGGCGTAGGGAGAGCAGCAAGTCTTCAAAGGATCTGTCCATCTGCCTCTCAAAGGCTGCTAGCCGATCCGCTATCTCTGTAGGTAAAGGGTTTCTCTCCATCTTGCAGAGGTTATGAAGGCGATGTTGTAGTATGGCCTGCACCCCAAGATGGCGCCTGTAATGTAAGCGCTGTGCCGACTTCTGTGAATAAATGTCATGTAATATGGTGCTGTAGCTGCCTCCTGTGTCCTCTCCGTTGACTTAGGTGTTTTGCCTCATGTGCCACTCATGTTCAGAGTGTATTTACCTGCTCTGAGCGGTCAATAGAGTAAAAATCTAAAAAATATAGCCGGAGCTCATGTAGAGTGTGACCGCTCAGAAGCAGGGCTGTCTCCGCCCCCCTTTTTATTCCTTTTTTATATTCTTTACATTTTGTTAAAAACATTTTTTTTATTATTATTTTAATTTTAATTTGTTCTGTTGTCAAATTTAAAATACAAATATGATTATATCCTTTTGTGGTTTCAAAACATGGATATTAACTATTGTGTTAGTAAGTTCACTCACTATATGTTTTTCACGGGTTTCTAAAGAGTTAACACAATATACCTGCAACACTATAAATAAGCACATCACCTGTGTAACCACACCTCTCAGACGAATTGTAATTTCTCACACAAAACGCATACTCACCTTATGGGGAGTACCTGTTGTTATCTCGTGTACTATCACATGGAATAAACGCATCAAAGTTTGCACAAGTCTGATTGCTTCTTTGATTTATAAATGTGAAAACCTGCATGCCCTCTTTTATTACAGGATATTTATTAGGCATAAAAATGTTGGTACATCTTTGGTATATTTGTAGTCAGTAAAATGGGGGTTGTTTCTGGGTGCTTAACTAGATTTTGCGGCTATATTCTTTACTAATTGAAATGTTTTTACTCATTCTTTCATAGGATTGCAGTGGCTTAACAAAAAGTTACCCAAACTGTCATACAGCTAACATTCATCTAGATTACAAGTTATGCGTTATGACTCAAATTGTAGCGTTATGGCCCATAACGCATCAATTTCCATAACGCAGCCATTACAAGTTTGAAAAAATTTCCATAGCTCAACAAAAATCCCCAACGCTATCCAAGACCAGAAGTTATTGATATATCGATACAAAAAACCTTCACTAATCACTTCAAAAATATTACACAAAGTACACTTAGACTCATACAAATACTGTACAATAAATTCATTTTTAATAACATTTTTCAACAAATAACATTTTTAATAACATTTTTCAAATAAAAATTATAATGGATCAATGTGTTAGAAAAAAAATGCACACACAGCCATTTTACATTGACTCACATAGACATACATGAACATACACTCATTTAGCTACATCTCCGTACAAATATCATCACATACAAACATAATTTTCTACATACAAACAATATACAGCAGATTACGTTCACAAAACATTTTTTCAATATGAAATTATAACGATTTCATGTACTATTTCACAGAATGACATGACGTCACTCTCTTTGCACACAACAGGAGTATTGGGATGATTTTTTTTTCTATTTCTCTCCTCCATTGACTTCTATAGGGAATACGTGCTTTTGCACATGGTCGGCCTCTTTCCGAAACGCACACGATAATTTTCTATTTTTAAACTCGTAATACGGGAGACCTATGGTTTGCGCTAATTTATCAATTCTTGCGTAGGTCCCGCAATGACAAATAGATCATGAAATATACTATTTGGCACTGTAGATATGTGTTTTACATGTGTGAACATCAGTACAAGGTCAAAATCATTTAGTAAATTACATTACATAAAGTATAAATCACAATCAATTGTATCATCACAAATAGGAAATCATTTTCAAGAATTAACACATATTTAAAGGGACATAAAACCCCATTTTTATATTTCATGATTCAGAGAGAGTATGCAATTGGGGGCGGAGCCGACTACCAAAGAGAGCAGACGCGCAAAGAAGGAGCTCCGGGTTTAAACACAACTTTTAAGGGGTTTTATGCATGAACTCTTGATATATAAGTGAATTATTTCTTATACCCCTAAGCGAGGGCTCATACTATAATTTCTGGTAACCAGCGAGCGTCCTATACACTTGCTATCAGGTAGACAGTCTGACTTGGCCACGAGGCAACTGCAACCGGCATTGAAGGTGCCATCTTTACAGAAGGATCGCTCACAAGAAATTCTTCCTATATAATAATGCTTGTAGATACGTTGGAAAAAGAGCTATGCGATCTGTTAAAGAGCCACCTGTTTGAGCTACGGGGGCTAATTGTGCAGAGTTTGGAGAGGCTGACTGTACAACTTTCTTCCCAAGATGATGCTGAATTGCCATTAGACTCGACTAATCCTATTGACTCTTTGGAAGAGAGAGCTGACACCCAGATCCTAAAAGAGCATGGTGAGATTGTAGACATTCTCCATACAAGGGAGATTTGCCCACCACAACATATAAGATGACTGGTTTGACCCACAGTTTATTACCCACTAAGCTAGACAAAATTGAGCCTATACGATCCAAGGCTATGAATAGAAATGAGAAGATGACCCGACCAGGAGGCATTATTATGACTGCTAAATGCATCTACAGCACGGGACACTAGGGCTCCCCGTCAAACCTGCTTATAGTTGTGACTGAGGCGGGAACCATAAACTACAGCTTTGATTTGGAAGATCTTCCTGCGGGTTACAATACCAGCACTGGGAATGAAGCGGCTTTGATCCAAGAGCAAGATCCGAGCTCCCTGAATGAACAGAAGCTTAGCCCTCTAGGTCCCACCACAGTAATAGTGAGCGCACCAAGTATGGGTCCTAAGTCGATAACGGTGGAAAGAACTTAGGCAAAGCTGATGTCATATACATTATGCGTTGTGAGGCACAGTCCCTGGCAGCGATTGCTGTGCGATGGAGGAGGAAACTTTAATAGAGGTCCTAGTAATCAAGTACAAACACCACTAGAAATTTGCGTACTACACCCTTGTCAGAAATCTCAGACCTGCAGTAAGCTGAGGACTGGAGTGGGATAATTATGATCGAACTTGGTTTGTTTATAAATTCCATGCTTATGTGTTGATTTCTCTCTTCCCCAGTCAATGATGACATTTTGACCTGATACACTGTCTCAGGGACATTTTTCTATTTCTCAGCTGCTTACCTTGGGAATGTTTGGTAAAGTTGAATCGCTATGTTGCTCAGTCCTTTATTTAATAGTTATTGCTATGTAATCATTGCTTGCCATTTTGCCTCAGCATTTTCTGCTGCACTTATATTCCTTTTCATCTGTGTGTAACTGATCATTGCGGGCACAATGTCACTCCTCCTTTGAGTCGATACAAACTACTAAGTAATCTACAGCTACTGTATGTGAATTATTATATAATTTGACACCGCACAAGATTTATTGTGCACAAATAATGTACTTATTGAATTCTGCCCTTGCTTAAAGAGTTACACTCTTTAAAATCTAACTGCATACTTGCATATCTGCTAGCTAGGACATGTACTATAATCACATGATAATATTTGTTTCAATTTTTCGAGTGAGCACTTGATAATGTTTTCGTTTCAGGCCTTAGCTACGGGAGTTCAAATAGGTCAGACTGTTTCTTTAATTAGCTAGTCTGACATTTTACTGTACACCGGGGGGGGGGGGGGGCTGTGTTTAATGTTACAGTGGGCTGGTAAGAAGTCCAACCAACTATGTTAATATTATTGGAAAAACTTTCTTTCTAAAGCATTTAGATAGTTTTGTTATTTTGATATAAGCTGAGGTCAGGGGAGGACTGTGAAGTTTAGGATAATGAAAGATATGAATCTATTGGATGGTAGTTGTCTACGTATAATGGTCACATATTGCAACTAATAGAGTACTGGAACTGCAAGCCTTATGCCGCAGGGTATTGGGCCCATGCGGGAGACTAATTACTTCTGAAATCTTGAGTTCATATCACTCCACTGACTGTTATATGTCACTTCATGTCTAGATAAACACACCTCTCTACCAATTTCATTTTGATGCACCATACATCTATATATGATCCACCACCAATATACAGCCCGCTAATTATACTGTTCAGCTCCTGCCTAGTTTTGACCCTGCTATACTAGGTCCTAGTAGAGGCTAATTACCTACAATATTTTTTTCATCGGACCAAGTGTATCATAGCAACCCCCATACCCCTGAGTTCACTTCGTGAACATAAGGTAAATGTAACCCTGGAACTACTCCCCCAAATCACTATGAAACTTTAATATTGAGTCATAGAAGCATATTTTCATTTAACTTAATATTGGTTAAAAATATAAAAAATTATTTTTATTTCTTGAATACTCTTTAACCCTTTGATTCTAATACTACCATTCCCTAATGTTCCATATTTCTACTATACAAGATTTTAGATTATGCGTGGGAAATAGTCCTGGTACTAATGTTAAAAAACTGAGATCTTATTGCATATGCTTCTTCACATATATTTCCCCTACCTTTCTAATTTTGACGTTACTATTCCCAAATAATTATACTGCCCTTGTTGCTGGTCCAAGAGTGACCGTCTTTTGACTTGGGAATTTGTTACAATTCTATTAAAAATAAGAGGTCGGCCACTGATTGTATAGGTTTTCTATTCTGACACTGACTTGTGCACATGACTGTAGAATATTATGACCGTCTTTGCAGAATGTTAAACTAGAGGTCCCCGGTTGAAAAAAATGTGTGTTATATGGATCCAAATGACAGATTTTACTGACAATACTGTTTATATGTTGACAATTGCTTATGTCCATAACTGAACTATAACCTTGTTGTTCTTTATTAATTTTGAAACCTCAATAAAAACACAATTTAAAAAAAAAAAAAAGAAAGAGTATGCAATTTTAGACGGTTTTCTAATTTACTTATATTATATCATTTGATTTATTCTCTTCATATCCTTTGCTGAACAGCATATCTAGATCGGCTCAGAAGATGATGCTTGGTGGCTGCACATAGATGCCTTGTGTGATTGGCTCACCCATGTGCACTGCTATTTCTTCAACAAAGGATATATAAAGAATGAAGTTATTTAGATCATAGAAGTACGTTGGAATGTTGTTTAAAATTATATTCTCTGTCTGAATCATGAAAGAAAAATTATGGCTTTAGTGTTGCTTTAAGATCAGGATTTAAACATAATATACCAATAGGAATTTCGTCTAATTCAAATATATCATTAGAAAATATTCTATTTGTCGCTTTTTTGGAAGGAACAACAATGCTATACTGCTTTCTATAAATGAATATATGTGGGAGAGAATCACAATACATAAATATATGTACATAACACACATCACACAATAACAAAACACACATTTATCTTTTTAATCATCACACAATAATAATGTTGCAAAGTAGAACAAGAGAACGAGGATTTGGAAAGTAGACAGGCATGTAGCTAATATGACAACCTCATTCTAAGCTTGAACCATAGGGATTGTATCATTAGGACTTTACTGCCCCTTTAATCAGTTTCTCACTCAATATTACATATATACGTAGACGAGAGGTTTGTAATATCTTCATTATTATTGATATTTCAATGGTACATGTAAAATATAGAAATCTCGCCAATCGCTTATATATGTCAGCTGTTAGTTACTTTATCGTTTTGCAACAATATTGCAGTAACATTGCTCAATCAGATTTTATGCCATGTCTATGCACACATTAAAGACAAGTATGCACTTTGAATCATGTTAGCAAGGACTTGTGGTTTTTAATATAGCATCGTGTTTACTAAGTATTTGTTACGCATATGAACAAACATTAGGAAGATACACTGTATATGTTATATTTTACACTTCAACACTTTCACATTACGATTTATTGATGAAAAACAAAATTTAAACAAACAGACCCCAAAAATGCCCACTTTGAAAGCATTTGCGCCGCTCAGATACAATCAAGTGTATACAATCAGTAATCATTACAAACACCCTACCATTGGACATTTTGCACTATAAATCACCCAAACACCATAGCCAATACGTCCGTTATGACCGACATTTTATCAGATCGCTTTTGTGTGTTTGAATACCTTGTTACTCATTGCGTGTTTGCTCTGCTATTTGGCTTGTGCTGCTTGGCTCTGAAAATATGGACAACCTCCAGTTAAATTGTGTTGGTGCTGTTGGACAAGTTATGTACAACAGACTCAGGCGTGCCGGATTAGGGGTCCTCCTGTTCACAGGATGAGGCTCACCTTGGATAACATGAGCAATGCCGAGGTTTTTAACAAGTATCGGCTCAATAGGCAGCAGCTATTGAACCTTTACGATGTACTAAAGCCTTATCTGGAGCCATGCAGACGTATGCTGCAATTCCTGGCATGTCTAAGATGCTATGCTGCATACATGTTCTGGCGTCCGGAGCCTTTCAATCCACAGAGTGTTACTTGTCCGGCTTGTCTCAAGCAGGGCCAGCCCTAGCCATTGCGGGGCCCAAGGCAGGATGACTAAATGGGGCCCCCTTTATTCCTGCCTCCAACTCCGCCCAATCCCCGCCCCTAAACGAGTCCAATCCCCACCCTAATCCCGTCCAATCTCTGCCCAATCTCCGCCCCTAACCCCGTCCCACCTTATTTTTATGGGTTTTCTTATGATAACAAGAACATTATAGAGATGCCACACACAGAGATACTTCTATACACAGATATACATACACAGGTGTAAACACACAGCCCACACACACACACACACAGCCCCCCCCCACACACACAGCCCCCACACACACACACAGCCCCCCCCCACACACACACAGCCCCCCCACACACACAGCCCCCCCACACACACACAGCACACACACACAGCCTCTGTAGTCCCCTTTTTTGCCAGCTACGGGACTAAGAGGGAACTATTATCTGATGTTTGGTTACTATAGGCCCATTTATTTAAGCTGTATGTCCAAATCATATCCCAGAGTCCAAATAAGATATCAGATTACATACATGCCCATGCAGTTCCACTGTCACAGAGGCTTCTTTATGGCTTCAGATCATATGCTTTCCACATGCAGCCCCCTTAATGAAAATTATATGTCAAATGAAATCCCAAATCAGATACATAAAAACTATTGCCCCTTTAATGACAGGTATATTCCCTGGTGAAACCTCAGAACAGATGTATGGAGCTTGCCCACTTTATTTCAAAATAAGACACTTAGCATTAGCAATGCAAACAAAAAGCAGTAAGCAAAGTATTGTGAGTAGCAGGTGGTCCCCTAGTCTCTTTTGTACTTACTGATGTTCTGCCCTGATTATTGTCTTTGCAAATCATTTCCATATTTATAATTACTAAAGTTCAGATCTCAGGTGACCAGAACATTAAATGTTCTTAATCTGCTGAATGCATTGTGGTACTTATGCAAACCAGCATCAATGGATCATCATATATGGTGAGAGGGACTGGATATCTTAATCCACGGTGTCACTGTCAAGTGTGTGTCAGTCTAAGTTTACCTAGGCTAAAGATCTCATCCGTTCGCTAACAGCATACACACATGAGTGCCTGCGGGAGTTAGGAGACTCAAATTGTCTCAAACAGTAAAAACATATTTTTGTATTAAAAATATTTTATGTGGGGGGGGCGGAGCCAACTGTAGAGCTGGTCGGACGTGTTCTGGTGCAGCTCCTGGGCCCAGGATCCTAATTTAGGGGTTTCTCCACATTCTGCAGCTATCCTTCTATACCCAAAACGGTTGTGGATAGACCCAAGAGCTGGTATCTTATTGATATGAACTTTAAGGGACCCGGAGAGACTGTGCCAGCCCGCCGCCACTCTCTAACACTATAGAACAGGGAGAGAGAGCCGCCATCTTGAGGATATCTTTTATTTGCAGGCCTTCCGCTACCTATTTAGCTCTGAGGGAGCTGAAAATTTACTTCTCCTCAAGCTTCCCTACTCAGCTTGCAATATGCAGACTCCGTCCTGCTTCTTAGAAGAACTGAGGCGCTTACTTGATACCCACCATGCCAGCTTGGCAGACCAGTTGTACACAGCCCCACGCAGTAATGGCGGCTGTCAGACCCGGCACCCCGACCTCACCAAGCATATCTCATCTGAACGGGATGGGGGTGGTGCTATGGGGCCCTGGCGCTTACCCCCTACCTATAGTGTATCTGCGGAAGAGCGGGATGCTGGCGCAAAGAAGGAGACTAATCAAGCCATACATCACTGTGGAAAACTGTAGGAGGGAGAACATTCTCTGGGTATAACCGCTGATGAATTTAACACCGAGGTGGTAGTAATGCAGCAGATCGCAAAGTCAAGACAGCAGAGCCCTGCACAAATATGGAGAGCGGTAACCCGACAGAATATCTACTTATGTCTTACTCCCGATTCACCCTCTTTCAGCAGGGCAGCTAACACGGATACCCACCTAACGATTCCTAGAGGCATAGGTTAAAAGGCTAACCCTGCAAATTACTAAGCCCATTGCACTTATTATGTACTTCCGAGTGACATTAGCTGGAGGGGTAGTGTGTTTATTTATATCTGGCCTGCATGGCATACGTTGGTTGGAGATCCTCCGTGACTAAAACTTCTTTGCTATGTACCAGCACCTTAGAGGTTTACTCCATTATTCTTCACAGCGTTCTCATACCTCCAGAACTGTGTTATTACCAAGCTTCATAAGGGCTATATATCTGTTATGTACAAACACCCCTATGCTTTTAAAGGCACACAGCAGCTATTAAGGAAACAAGAAATCGGCTGAGAGACTAGATTCCTTGGACTATATAACCCTTTGGGACACTTTGTTGGTGTGATAGACATTTCACCTATAGGTGATATTTATACACATATTCATACAGAAGCTGAAATATGGATCTCCCTTGGTAGTTTTAATGCATTTTATAGTAGGCATTTTTACTGCATGATAGGCCCTGCAAAACATGGGAATTTCTCATATTATCGAATATGTATTTTGTGTCTTCATACATAGCCTGGTTGCAGTTATATAGTCTGCTGTTTTACATGTCCTGTTGTTTGTTTGTTACATAGTCTTGTCCACAATGTTCAATGTTTCCCTAATTTTACTTTCTTTATGGAGGTTAACAACAACATATAATTCATGCTGACATTAACGGCAGAGATCCCTCATATATTTTCTTAACCCCTATTAGTATTTGGCACATTCTAGTTGAAGGGGAACGGCTTGATGTGGACCTACAAATCTGTAAATTATGTTTTCGCCTTATTTGGCATTGCAATAGACCATCCATTCTCTCTCTGGAGGAAATGAGGGAAGCTATACCCATATTGTATTAGTATGACTGCTGAGACATGTTTACTTTTAGCATAGGCGTTGCCTGCGGCCGAGGTGGCGCCATTTTACACACACTGTCCAGTAGCACTGGTTCCTATAGCATATATTATCCCCAGTCTTCTTCCCACAGCATTGATAAATTTAGCTTAACGCCTTGTTATACACTCCCATAGACCCAGTGCCTAATTAATAATGTTGACTATCTACGAGCTCCGGTTGTGAGCTGTAATTTGTAATGCTCGCAATTTGATGTGATGGCCATTACCATGGGGTGACACAAAGCCTCCTAAGCCCAATACTGATGCGGGCAGGTCCTGCTTCGAGGCTATTATTCAGCACCACATACATGCATTACATCTTGTTTGAACTACATCCATCCTGTCAGTCTCGATATGCATAGTAATAAGCTTAACTGTACTAGATATATTACTAATCTGATTTGTATCCAGTAGTCAATATGTTTTTGAGAATGTATGTATGTTTGTGTTACCCTGTAATATTGAAGCCTGTCTACTTAGTCCACTTAGCACTTGATGCCCATTACATTTATCCACCTGCCCTCCTTTTAACTCATGACAAACCTCTAAGTCCCTAAGTTACTTACTTTACTTATCTAACTTTTATTACCACCTCCCCCCCCCCCCTCACCACCATAATGGACCTCCTATTGCAGGAGAGCTAACCACGCGGCTTGTCTTTTCTATGCCGCATCTTAACCATAGTTCTTTCCCAACAACATCGTATGTCTCTAATCAACAACAACCTTTATCTCTATATATCAGACCCAAGAGGGGAGGGTCTTACCGTGTTGCCTTTGGAGCAGATAACTATAGTTTACTGTAAGCATCCCTATGGAAAGATAATTAGCATTATTGAAAATTAATCTACAAAACCCGAGGTCATATTAGTGAGATCCAAGAGTGGTCTCTCTTTTTTCCTTTACCTTCCCTCACTTTCAGTTACTTTCCTTATGCTCGGTCCCTAAAGGACCTCCAGTGTTCATTTGAGAAGGTTCCCCTTTATATAGGCATTACAAACTAACTCTATTGTTCTGTTTATGTTTTAATTTTGTAACATTTTAAGAAAACTATATGTATGCCATTTTCGCTACATACTTATGCTGTTTGTATGCCTATTTTGAGTACCTCAATAAAAATTTATAAAATAAAAAAAATAAAAATATTTTATGTTATGTTAAGTATATGCTTAGTCATCATGGGCGGCTATTTTCCTGTTCTTGCCTAATATTGTATTGGTGTACTGCATATATTAAGCAATTATAGTTATAGTTTAGGTACCAGGCAAAGGTACACTCTGCAATCTCCAATGTAATCAATAGAATCTATAGATCCAAGAACAAATTATTAATCTTGCCTCATCTGTACATCCCAAATATAGGAGGAATATAATTAAAAACAAGGATACGACATGAATACACACAGGCTTGAATGTTCTTGCAATCAAATCTCCCATAAATAAGAAAATGGATTGTGCATTTTCTATTCAGAGTTGTTTTGTAAGCCTTGATTAAAGTTCTTCTCAGAACAAAAATGCATATAAAATAAGGGCAATGTACACCCTGTTCCAAATTATTATGCAAATTTTATTTCAGTGTCACAAAGATTAAATTTTTTTTTTTCAGTTTAACTCATGGATGGCATTGTGTCTCAGGGCTCTTTTGATCACTGAAAACAATCTCGGACACCTGTGATAATTAGATTGCCAGGTGAGCCCAATTAAAGGAAAAACTACTAAAGGAGGGTGTTCCACATTATTAAGCAGAGCACCATTTTCAAGCAATATGGGGAAGAAAAAGGATCTCTCTGCTGCTGAAAAGAGTGAAATAGTTCAATGCCTTGGACGAGGTATGAAAACATTAGATATTTCACGAAAACTTAAGCTTGATCATCGCACTATTAAGAGATTTGTGGCTGATTCAGAGCACAGACGGGTTCGTGCAGATAAAGGCACATTGAGTAAGATTTCTGCCAGATCCATGCATCGGATCAAGAGAGCAGCTGCTAAAATACTATTACATAGCAGAAAACAGATATTTGAAGCTGCTGGTGCCTCTGGAGTCCCACGGACATCAAGGTGTAGAGTCCTCCAGAGTCTTGCAACTGTGCATAAACCTTCCATTCAGCCACCACTAACCAATGCTCGCAAGCAGAAATGGCTGCATTGGGCAGAAAAATACATGAAGACTAATTTTCAAACAGTCCTGTTCACTGATGAGTGCCGTGCAACCCTGGATGTTCCAGATGGATGGAGTAGTGGATGGTTGGTGGACGGCCACCCTGTTCCAACAAGGCTGCAACGTCAGCAAGGTGGTGGTGGAGTCATGTTTTGGGCCGGAATCATGGGAAGAGAGCTGGTCGGCCCCTTTAGGGTCCCCGAAGATGTAAAGATGACCTCTGCAAAGTATGTGGAGTTCCTGACTGACCACTTCCTTCCCTTGTACAGAAGGAAGAACTATGCTTTCCGTAATAAAATCATCTTCATGCATGACAATGCACCATCTCATGCTGCAAAGAATACCTCTGCATCATTAGCTGCTATGGGGATAAAAGGAGAGAAAGTCATGGTGTGGCCTCCATTCTCCCCTGACCTTAATCCTATTGAGAACCTTTGGAGCATCCTCAAGCAAAAGATCTATGAGGGTGGGAGGCAGTTTACATCCAAACAGCAGCTCTGGGAGGCTATTCTGACATCTTGCAAACAAATTCAAGCAGAAACTGTCCAAAAACTCACAAGTTCAATGGATGCAAGACTTGTGAATCTGCTATCAAATAAGGGGTCCTATGTTAAAATGTAACGTGACCTGTTAAAATGTTTAAAAAGTTAAAATGTTGTTCAAAGTTTGATTGAAATAGCTTTTGATTTCAGTAAATATGCTGCAAACACAACAAATGACAATTTTCAGTTCTTTACAACCTCTAAAGTGTTTTGAAACTTACTGTGCGTAATAATTCGGAACAGTGCATTGTAAGTTTTTTATTTAAAAAAAAAATACTGTTATCTTTAGGAGGTTTGTTCAATAAAATTTGCATTGTACTCTTAATAGTTGATAACATGAGAATTATGCTGACTGTTTACATCAATTATTTAGGTAAATGAGAAAGATATCATTTGCATAATAATTTGGAACAGGGTGTAATAAAAATAAAAAAATTGTTGGTGTTTTTCTTTCCCATTTGACATTAATTCTGCGTCAGTTGCTATAAACAAATTCTATTGTTTCCTTTCTCTTTTATAATTAACGTTAATATATCAGTCATTTTAGACTAAACAGAAATGTTTATTTTCTCTTTTATAATTAACGTTAATATATCAGTCATTTTAGACTAAACAGAAATGCAATTCTATGATTGAATCTACTTTTTTATGTTCTTCAAGACTTGTTTAAAGTATGCAAATTGAAATGATGAAGCAATACTTGCTTTATTGGTGACAATCAAATAACATCACATCTAAAGGGAAATTAAGTAGAATTGGACACTTATTTTCAAGCAGAGATCAAGAACGCTAATTAATAGACAGTGTCTTACAGTAAATTATCTAAGCAGGCAATCCATTCTGCAGATGAGGAAGAATGTGTGGCGTGAGCAGCAACCATGTTTGGACCATTGCCAATATGTCCGGTGTGGTTAGGTGTGTTAGCCGTAAGCGCTGTGTAATGGTGCTGGGTGACAGTCGGGCTGATTATAACCTAGCTTTAATTGCAATACCATTTCCCAGATAAGTGCTGCAATGTTTAACGAAGACTGGATGTTATATCCATAACCCCATTGTACTCAGTGTTCCTTGTAACCATGTATAATAATGAAAGGGATAATGGTATGAAGCACAGAATGGAACATCTAGTGCAGGTAGTCATTAATTGCTCTTAGCAAATCCCTCCCCCCACTCAGTAGTACAATTAGACCTGCACCCTTATTTCTCCGGTTTTAACCTGCAAATGAATCAATAACTTTCATAGAATCGCCAACAAAACCCGTTCCCCAGACTCTGACCTGGTCCTGGTCCGAATCATACTCCTCATCATCATTGCTCAGGGAAAGGGCCATGTCTCCTCATCCGGGCCCAGCTTGACATAGAGCAGTGGGAAGCTGCGGGCTGCTTACTCTGGTGGTGAAGGAGGAGGCTAAAGGAACACACTACTCGCACAAAGCGGGAGGAGCCCGGGATTGGGAAATAAATTGCGCCCAAAAAATTTAAAAATGGCGCCAAAAAAAGTGTCAGCACACAAAAAATAAAAATTATAAAAAAATAAAAATGTATGTTTGTTTGAACCTGCGGGGCCCCCCTAAACAAGGGACCCGAGGCGGCCGCCTCGATTTTACCCCCAAAGACCGGCCCTGGTCTCAAGGCACCTTCTCTGTGGCTTTTGAAAGGTTTCTGAATGCCATGAAAAAATGTTGTAGGCTTTTTATAGGACTCCCTCAAAATGAGGATGATTGGAGACACTTCAAGAGGGAATTCTATCAAATAGCTGAAATGCCAAATGTTTTGGGAGCAATAGATTGCACCCATGTTGCTATGCGGACTCCAGCAGAAGGAGCAGATTCCGAAATCGCAAACACTTTCATAGTTTGAACATGCAGTTAATTTGCGACGCACGGATTTCTGGGGCGCCAGTCACGGTGCCGTATCTTCAGGCAGTCCTCACTCTGGCAACAGTGTGAGGACAGACAGTTTCCCCACGGGTGGCTCAATGGTGAGTACTTGTGCATAGCATGGTTAAGAAGTTAGACAATTGCCACTGTAATGTTTGCAAACAGTTGTGTTTGTGTAATGTGCAAAATGTGCAGATATAGAATGTTGTTTAACCATTTAATTGTCTTTCTGCAAATGTCTAGGTTTATATAAACAGATATGTAGCAGGTCATAGCTAGAATGTGCAGATATAGAATGAGGTTTAACCATTTACTTGTCTCTTTCAGAAAATGTCTAGGTTTATATAAACAGATATGTAGCAGGTCATAGCTAAAATGTGCAGATATAGAATGAGGTTTAAACATTTACTTGTCTCTTGCAGCAAATGTCTAGGTTTATATAAACAGATATGTAGCAGGTCATAGTTAAAATGTGCAGATGCTGGGGGATATCTATCAAGCCGTCAACTGTGTTGCATTCAAAGGCATCAAAACACTCGCCTAACATCACGGCCGCAGACCTGAATACAATCTCCATATTTATTAAAAAAAGCCAGCAAAAATATGCTTACCAAGTACGGGGCGATGAGCTTCGGACTGTTGTTAACTAACAGTCATTGATCTCGCGTCTATTCGGCTTTTTCCCAACTTTATTTATACCCTGTCACTAAACGCCACTATACTAAAATGTTTAAGCCCTATCCCGGGTTAAAAAAAACCCTAGCCTACAATAAACTACCAATGGCCCTTAAAAGGGCCTTTTGTGGGGCATTGCCCCAAAGAAATCAGCTCTTTTACCTGTAAAAAAAATGCAAAAACCCCCCAAAAGTAAAACCCACCACCCAACCAACCCCCCCAAATATAAAACCTATCTAAAATAACCTAAGCTCCCCATTTCCCTGAAAAGGGCATTTGTATGGGCATTGCCCTTAAAAGGGCATTTAGCTCTTTTACTGCCCAGACCCTAATCTAAAAAAAAAAAACCTTAAATAAACCTAACACTAACCCCCAACAATCCGCTTACAGTTCTTGAAGTCCCTCTTGAATGATCCATTCAGCGGGCAAGAAGTCTTCATCCGGGCGGCAAGAAGTCTTCATCCAGGTGGCATCTTCCATCTTCACCCAGCCGGCGAAGTTCTCATCCACACGGCAAGAAGTATTCATCCAGACAGCATCTTCTATCTTCATCCATCCGGCACCAAGCAGGTCCATCCTGAAGACATCCGACGCGGAGCTCCTCTTCATACGGTCGCCGTCGTAAACTGGAACTTCAATGCAAGTGTCGTCATCCAAGATGGCGTCCCTTGCATTCCTATTGGCTGAAAGGTTCCAATCAGCCAATACGATTTGAGCAGCTCTCATCCTATTGGCTGTTCCAATCAGCCAATAAGATGAGAGCTCAATCCTATTGGCTGATTGGAACAGCCAATAGGATGAGAGCTGCTCATGGATGAAGATAGAAGATGTCGTCTGGATGAAGACTTCTTGCCATCTGTATGAGGACTTCGCCGGCTGGATGAAGATGGAAGAGGCCGCCCGGATGAAGACTTCTTGCCGGCTGGATGGATCCTTCAAGCGGGACTTCAAGAACTGTAAGTGGATCATCGGGGGTTAGTGTTAGGTTTATTTAAGGGTTTTTTAGGTGGGTTTTATTTTTAGATTAGGGTCTGGGCAGTAAAAAAGCTAAATGCCCTTTTAAGGGCAATGCCCATACAAATGCCCTTTTCAGGGCAATGGGGAGCTTAGGTTATTTAGATAGATTTTTTATTTGGGGGGTTGGTGGGTGGGTTTTACTGTTGGGGGGTGTTTGTATTTTTTTTTTACAGGTAAAAGAGCTGATTTTTGGGGGGCAATGGCCCACAAAAGGCCCTTTTAAGGGCCATTGATAGTTTATTGTAGGCTATGGTTTTTTTATTTTGGGGGGCTTTTTTATTTTGATAGGGCTATTAGATTTGGTGTAATTCTTTTTTATTTTTGATAATGTGGTTTGTTTTTTTCGTAATTTAGTGTTTTTTATTTTTTGTAACTGAGCATTTTTTTTTTTGTAATTTAGTAAATTTTAATGGTTAAATAGTATATTTAAATAATTTGAGTAGGGTTAGGGTTTTTTAATATGTAATTTAGTTAATTTAATTGGTAGTTTAATTTAATTGTAGTATAATATATTTTTAGGGTAGGTTAATTAATAGTTTAATATAGTTTATTTTAATTCTACAGGTAAGTTTAAATTTATTTGAAGATAGGGATGTTGTAATTTTAATTTAAAGTTAGCGGGTTCTTAGGTTTAGGGGTTAATAGCTTAATTTAGTTTATGGCGATGTGGGGGGCTGGCGGTTTAGGGGTTAATAGGTTTAGTTAGTGGTAGTGATGTGGGAGGCCAGAGGATTAGGGGTTAATACATTTATTTAGTGGCGGCGGGGTACGGGAGCAGCAGCATAGGGGTTAATAACATTATGTAGGTGGCGGCGATGTTGGGGAGCGGCGGAATAGGTGTAAATAACATTATGTAGGTGGCGGTGATGTCGGGGGCAGCAGATTAGGGGTGTTTAGACTCAGGGCTTATGTTAGGTGTAAACGTTACTTGTTTTCAACCATATAAATCAATGGGATATCTGGCAGCATCGAACATAAGCTTTCCCTGTTTTCAGACTCCCATTGATTTCTATGGCATCCGCGGCCTCCAGGGTTGCGGATTGAAAACCAGGTACGCTGGGTCAGAATAGCCGCAAGCGTACCTGTTAGAAATTTGATAACTGGCAATAAGTGTCAGATAGAGCCGAATGGGTATTCAGAACATCTGTAATGATGTAAGCATCGATCTGCATCGGATTGAGACCAGTGGATCGTATGTTACATCACAAATTTAAACTTTTGCCGGTCTGTAGGCTTTGATAACTAGGTCAGATCAATCTCGCAACAATTACGCTGCGGAATTCCGGCGTATTTGCGGTTGACAGCTTGATACATATCCCCCATAGAATGTTGTTTAACCATTTACTTGCCTCTTTCAGAAAATGTCTAGGTTTATATAAACAGATATGTAGCAGGTCATAGTCTTAACAATACTTTTAAAGGGACGGTGTAGCTCTTTAAACATAACTGAGGAAGACAACAGTTTAGCAGTTTGAAAGACTCTGTAAAATCAGCAAATTCACTAGCAGAGCAATTAAAGTTTATTACATATAGAAATTTTAGCTAGGTTATGTAAACGTTTAACCCTCATTTTAATTTCATGGAGTTTATGCGATTTTTGTATACACAAATGCATTGTATCATTTTTTTTTCTTTCTTTAAATGTATTTTCTCATCTTATTATTTATCATATATTTTTAATATTGACATTTCGTAATGTTAATTATTTATAGGTGATTTGGGTTACATGAGCCAGAATTGGCTCATTACGCCTCTACGTAACCCCACCGATGAGGCACAGGAGCACTATAATCAGGCGCACAGGCGAACTAGGGATGTAGTCTGGAGGAGCCCTCCAATACAGCCCTAAGAAGATGGCGAAGATCATTATAGCCTGCAGCGTCCTTCATAACATAGCTCAACAGGCAGGAATGTTGCAGGACGTCCAGGTGCCCCTAGCCCTCCAAAGAGATGAGGAGGACGATAAAGTCATAGAGGGGCCATTCCGGGACAAGGGGGTCAATGTCAGAGACAACATCATTAACCACCACTTCAGAAGGTAAATATTATAAGTTATATAGGAGCATTGTGAAAATGTGACACTTTTAGTAAAATGAAAGTAGAATCGTGCGAACATGTTAGGATTGTTCAAGAAATTACTATATCAAAATCTAAAATATATTTTATAATCATAGGTAAATTATACATCATATGTCTCTGGCATTGGCTTCTGTGATGACTTCACCACCTGATTTTTAAAGACAACATCAGATGGCAAGTATACACAAGGTATGGACCAAGAATGGGGAGGGGGATTTTGGTCACTGATCAATCATATGGCACACAATTAGTTTACATGTATTATTCATTTTAGACATTATTAGATTTTAGATAGTCTGAAAGGGATGAAAGTGACACATGGCAGATAAAGAGATACTCTGAAGCACATCAAATTGACAAAGTCATACATCAGTGGTTGAGTATGCACAATGTATGTGACTCAGCTTCACACTTTGATTGTTATAACATAACACAAAAGAGGCTACATATGCTTAAGCTATTGCTAAGAAACATTTAGGAAATAGTTAGTGTTAGGGGGAGGGCTACAGAATTATGTACCACTTTATTAGATATTTGATTTACACTTTATTTTCTATTAGGGAGATTTACTTCATCTACAGACTGAAAGTGAAGAATACCTATGTGATCATGCCTGTGGCATTGCCTTTCAACTGGGCTGACTTCTACAACATCTAAAGACACCTTCACATTGTAAGTATACAATGGCTCCATAAAATAAAATACACCATGAAATATATTTTTAAAATAAATATATCTTAGTCATTATTTTATTGTTTGTTGCAAGATAGCATAGGTAAATTAAATGATCTTTAAATAAAACATGCTAGCTTGGTTTATTTTCACATTTAGAAAGAGATAGTTTTTGTATTCCATATTGATGAGAGTGTTCACTCTAGTGGAGTCATTTAAAGGGACAGTTAACTCATATTTTTCTCAACTTCAAATTGTTCACAATTATCCACTTTAGCTGCTGAAGTGTATTAAATTGTTTACAAGTATTTCCATTATCCTTATGTTTGCATTTAAAATAGTTGATTTAGCCTGTGGTATCTCCACATATTCAGAAAGTTTTTGGCCTTAAGCCCAAGCTGTGTAAACACAGCCATCATAAGAAATTACACCCCCAGTTGGGTATAGAAGAGATAAGTTAATAAAATGTTAATTGTCAAGTATTGGTGATTGTTTTACAGGCAGATATAATATAAAGAAGCATGTATATGTACACAATGTGATAAAGTAATGAGATCAGATGATATCTACAAGCTCAAATCATTTTATTGGTTGTGGCTTCATTACACAAAATCAGCTAATTCATATACACAAATAAACCTTAAAAATCAAATCTCATACATTTTATACTCTGCTGCTGTTAAAAAAAGAAAGAATTTGAAACACATTAAGGGACAAAAATATTATCGTATACTGTCTCTTTAAGAGTCTGTACTGATTCATTAAAAAGCTCTGTCAAAGGAGGGAGATAAGTTTACATAGGCTTACATACAAGGTCCTCACACAGGTCAAATGTATATTCATATAACAGGGTCGAGTATGCCAAAATGTGGAATGGCTAATAAAGTAAATATCTATTTAGTGGAGATTGTCCCTTTAAATGCATATAACCTTTGACGGTGTCTAGACTAATATATTTAAATTTATTCTTAGATTTAGACATGACTGCATCTAAATCTTATTTTGTTAAAACATTACCATTGCATATTTACTATTAGAATAGTGTTTATTACATGCATTCATCAATGATAAGAACAATATTTTAAAATTAAATATGTTAACTATTTAGTTGTTAATAGCTAGTGATGGCTATTTCCTTTGTAGTGAAAGGGACATGCAACCCAAAGTTAATCTTCCATGATTCAGACAGAGCAAATTTTATTAAAACATTTACCTTCGATAATCACATTTGGTTCATTCTCTTGGTATCCTAAGTTAAAAAAAATGATTAACATCGGCTCATGAGCAGCAAAGCATTACTGGGAGCTATCTGCTTATTTGTGGGTGGCCAACAATGCATAATTGCAATGTTTAGCCAGATGTCTTCAGATACTTCACAGTATTGCGTATCTGCTCCTTAAAATAAAATACACCATGAGAATGAATTTTAAAATTAAGTATATGTGAATATTTAATAGAAATACATGCTCTATTGGATTTTTGGTAAATAATGACACCATTTATTTTTAAAAATGTCCCTTTAATTTATAAAAGTAATGTCTATTTTAAATACAAATAACGCATTTCACCATTAGTGAAATATAGCGTGGTAAACGTATCTTTCAACATGAGATTCGCATTTCTGAAAAGTCAAACATAATTTCACACACTGTCACTTAGCACACAATCAATGTGAATTGTTGGGATTGTAAATAAATTAAAAAAATAAGCACTGTCAATACTTGACAATGAGTCACGATATTTATTTAAGAACAAAGGAATACATACAATATTAACATTCTGGATTCTAAGAAATTATTAGAGTTAAAAATACATTGAACAAAGTTACACATCTATTGATCAATATTAAACTTTGAAATGTTTCAATAAACATTAACTAATGTGACTGGATAATATTTACTTTCTGAATCTAAAGTGTATTTAAAATAAAAAATTATGATTCGTATATATAATTCCATATTAAGCAAAATCTGAATTTACTAATATTCTAAGATATTCTTCATAATCCTGCTATCTTTATTTGAATGTAATATTAGGGGCTGGGCCATTTTTTATTCAGCACACGGGTAGTGCTTGACACAGTCGTTGGCTACATTTAGACAACAATCTTAAATTGGTACACAAGTGCTGAATATAAAATGACATATCTCATATGCTTAGATTCTTTAATCTTATAACTAGCAATAGAATGAAAAGTGTTCAAAGTGTTAATTGTCTGGATAGATTAGGAAACAGGGACAAATCTATATTTGGAAATGTTCAATAGATGAATATGTTAAGAATCAGATTTATAATTTTTTCAAAAAACAGTACATCTGTGAAAGACATATTCTTCTACTCTATCACCTTAATTAAATATTAAATTATATTTTCATATTAGTGGTCTAGTCTTCACATTTCAGATTAGTGCAAAATATCACCTAGATTATGAGTTTTGTGTTAGAAGCCGTGCAGTGCTAACAAGCTGTTTATGCTCACCGCTCACTTACAGACAGCGCTGGTAATTACGGGTTTTTACAAACCCGGCGTTAACCGCAAAAAAGTGAGCGAAGAGCAAAAATTTGCTCCACATCTCACCTCAATACCAGTGCTGCTTACGTTAGCGGTGAGCTGGCTGAACGTGCTCGTGCACGATTTGCCCATAGGAATCAATGGGGGAGAGCCGGCTAAAAAAAACCTAACACCTGCAAAAAAGCAGCGTAAAGCTCCTAACGCAGCCCTATTGATTCCTATGGGGAAATAAAAGTTATGTCTACACCTAACACCCTAACATGAACCCCGAGTCTAAACACCCCTAATCTTACACTTATTAACCCCTAATCTGCCGCCCCCGACATCGCTGACACCTACTATATTATTAACCCCTAATCTGCTGCTCTGGACACCGCCGCCACCTCCATTATACTTATGAACCCCTAATCTGCTGTCCCCAACATCTCTGAACCCTGCATTATATGTATTAACCCCTAATCTGCCGCCCCCAATCTCGCCGCAACCTAACTACATTTATTAACCCCTAATCTGCCGCCCCCAATGTTGCCACCACTATAATAAAGTTATTAACCCCTAAACCTAAGTCTAACCCTAACCCCCCTAACTTAAATATAATTTAAATAAATCTAAATAAAATTACTACAATTAACTAAATAATTCCTATTTAAAACTAAATACTTACCTATAAAATAAACCCTAAAATAGCTACAATATAACTAATATTATAATGTTCCGATCAGCCAATAGAATGCGAGCTCAATCTGATTGGCTGATTGGATCGGCCAATCGGATTGAACTAGATTCTGATTGGCTGATTCCATCAGCCAATCAGAAAATTCCTACCTTAATTCCGATTGGCTGATAGAATCCTATCAGCCAATCGGAATTCGAGGGACGCCATCTTGGATGACGTCCCTTAAAGGAACAGTCATTCGTCGTTCAGTCGTCGGTCCGGATGGATGTTCCGCGCTGGAGGTCTTCAGGATCCTGCCGCTTCGCTCCGGATGGAAGAAGATCGAAGATGCCGCTTGGAGAAGATGTTTGCCGGTCCGGATGTCCTCTTCTTGCCGGATAGGAGGAAGACTTTGGAGCCTCTTCTGGACCTCTTCAGCACCGGATTATGGATCGCCAACCCCCGCTTGGGTTGGATGAAGATCTTGGAGCCAGGACGGATCGGTGATACCTGGATGGTGAAGACAAGGTAGGAAGATCTTCAGGGGATTAGTGTTAGGTTTATTTAAGGGGGGTTTGGGTTAGATTAGGGGTATGTGGGTGGTGGGTTGTAATGTTGGGGGGGGGGTATTGTATGTTTTTTTTTACAGGCAAAAGAGCTGAAATTCTTGGGGCATGCCCCGCAAAGGGCCCTGTTCAGGGCTGGTAAGGTAAAAGAGCTTGTAACTTTTTTAATTTAGAATAGGGTAGGGAATTTTTTATTTTGGGGGGCTTTGTTATTTTATTAGGGGGCTTAGAGTAGGTATAATTAGTTTAAAATTGTTGTAATATTTTTCTTATGTTTGTAAATATTTTTTTATTTTCTGTAACTTAGTTCTTTTTTATTTTTTGTACTTTAGCTAGTTTATTTAATTGTATTTATTTGTAGGAATTGTGTTTAATTAATTTATTGATAGTGTAGTGTTAGGTTAATTGTAGGTAATTGTAGGTAGTTTATTTAATTATTTTATTGATAGGGTAGTGTTAGGTTTAATTATATCTTAGGTTAGGATTTATTTTACAGGTAAATTTGTTATTATTTTAACTAGGTAACTATTAAATAGTTCTTAACTATTTAATAGCTATTGTACCTGGTTAAAATAATTAAAAAGTTGCCTGTAAAATAAATATTAATCCTAAAATAGCTATAATATAATTATAATTTATACTGTAGCTATATTAGGATTTATTTTACAGGTAAGTATTTAGCTTTAAATAGGAATCATTTATTTAATAAGAGTTAATTTATTTCGTTAGATGTAAATTATATTTAATTTAGGGGGGTGTTAGTGTTAGGGTTAGACTTAGCTTTAGGGGTTAATCCATTTATTAGAATAGCGGTGAGCTCCGATCGGCAGATTAGGGGTTAATAATTGAAGTTAGGTGTCGGCGATGTTAGGGAGGGCAGATTAGGGGTTAATACTATTTATGATAGGGTTAGTGAGGCGGATTAGGGGTTAATAACTTTATTATAGTAGCGCTCAGGTCCGCTCGGCAGATTAGGGGTTAATAAGTGTAGGCAGGTGTCGGCGACGTTGTGGGGGGCAGATTAGGGGTTAATAAATATAACATAGGGGTCGGCGGTGTTAGGGGCAGCAGATTAGGGGTACATAGGGATAACGTAGGTTGCGGCGGTTTACGGAGCGGCAGATTAGGGGTTAAAAAAAATATGCAGGGGTCAGCGATAGCGGGGGCGGCAGAATAGGGGTTAATAAGTGTAAGGTTAGGGGTGTTTAGACTCGGGGTACATGTTAGGGTGTTAGGTGCAGACGTAGGAAGTGTTTCCCCATAGGAAACAATGGGGCTGCGTTAGGAGCTGAACGCTGCTTTTTTGCAGGTGTTAGGTTTTTTTTCAGCTCAAACAGCCCCATTGTTTCCTATGGGAGAATCGTGCACGAGCACGTTTTTGAGGCCGGCCGCGTCCGTAAGCAACTCTGGTATCGAGAGTTGCATTTGCGGTAAAAATGCTCTACGCTCCTTTTTTGGAGCCTAACGCAGCATTTGATTAAACTCTCGATACCAGAGTTAATTTTATGGTGCGGCCAGAAAAAAGCCCGCGGAGCGTTAACAGCCCTTTTACCGCCGAACTCCAAATCTAGGCCTTTGAAAATGTAATGTCAAATAGCATTCTATTCTTAACCCTTTGAGTGCTAAGCACTTTCCCACCTGGGTGCTAAGATTTTTTAATGTTTTTTGTTTTTTTTTAACAATTTTTTTAAACTTTTTTTTATTATTATTATTGTTATTATTATTTAGAACCCTAAAACGTACACTGTTGGGAGGGTTAGGCAATTACCCTTCCAATGTTGGGTCTTGGGGGTCTGTAGCTGCTTAGATGCCTGAGATACAGGCTTCTAAGCAGCATGCCCCCTGCTCCTATACTTAACATTGTTAAGTATAAATAAAGTTGTGCGGTGACGTCATCACGTTATTGCGCGTGACGTCACCACGCAAAATGGAAGCCGTGGCGATGCCTGTCACTCTACAGGCACGATCGCCGGGGTAGGAGTGGGTGGGAGCCCCCAGATCTCCCTCAAGGTGGGAGAGTGCTAGCGATGGCTCTGAGCCGTCGTTAGCACCAGAGTGGGAAACTCTGCGACTGATAAGAGCCGTCGTTAGCACTCAAGGGGTTAATAGTTAATAGGAAAGGTACTGTATACTGTGTAAATGTTTTGAATAATAAATGATTGATCCATCAATGTTTAAATAAATTATATTTAACCTTACCAAGCCAATCATCTTAATATATTTTGTCATCAGTGATTACCTTGTTTCAAAGCCTATGCAGAGTGCACATTTATATTTGTTCATATGACACACTTCCGTATTATCCAATTAGTGGAGTAAGTCAATCCACGTGCATGTGTCTAAAAGTACTCTATGTTGTGCACATGAAATAATGCACTCTAGATGTGATCCAATGACAAGTACATAACATAAAATACGGACCTCTATAGCTTTTCAATATCAAATGCATCCATGTGTACTGATATACTGTATATAATCAAAAAGAGAAATGTAATATTGTAAATTCATAAAGATGAACACATAATGTGGACTTTGCAACATATGCTTATTAATGTATGGATCAAACGTTCAAGAAAACGTACCACTTAGCAAACATTAGAGTTTCAAGGATAAATTTAAACAGATTCTAAATCATACTTTCTTAAAATCAATTAAGACCTTAAAACATAGTCATTATTGTTACCTTGTCAAATTTTGGAGAAAATAAAAATAATTACATATTTCAAATGATGAAGATTATTAATTTGAAATGCAAATAATACAGGTGGCCCTCGGTTTACGACGGTTCAATTTGCGCCGTTTCAGAATAACGCCCTTTTTTTCAGTCCTGTGACTGATATTGAAAAGCATTGACTGCTATTGAAAGCATTAGCACATGCATACATTAAAATAGCCAGTAGGTGGAGCTGTCCGCTTGTGTTGCAGCAAACACATGCAAAGAAAAGCAAGCCAGACATGATCAATGGATCAGCTTTCAAAGGAACAAGATCTAGCAGCCACTTCCCTTAGCTGCAGACTCAATGCAGAGAACTGTTTGCAGAAAAAGGCAAGTAAAAAAACGTTTTTGTTCATTAAACTTAGTTTGATGATGATACAGTCTGTTGTGTGATTAAACACAGGCAGGCTGAAATTAATCAGTGTATAACCAGACCTGAGCAATGGAGCCGTTTTTAAAGGAACAAGATCTAGCAGCCACTTCCCTTAGCTGCAGAAAAATGCAAGTAAAAAAACGTTTTTCTTCATTAAACTTAGTTTGATAATGATAGAGTCTGTTGTGTGATTATTTTGTTTTTGTTCATTAAACTTAGATTGATGATGATACAGTCTGTGTTTGTGTGATAATTTTATTAAGTGCGGTTTAGCAAATGTTTTTTTTTTTATTAAACATAGTTTGATGATGATGCAATCTATTTTATTAGGTTAATAATGCTGTTTTGCATTTAAAGTCTTCATTTCAAAGCTTTAAAAATAATGTATTAGGTGTTACTTATGTCAATTTTGAGAGAGGTCTGGAACCTAACTCCCTCACTTCCCATTGACTTACATTATAAACTGGGTTTACATTTACAACGGTTTCGATTTACAACCATTCCTTCTGGAACCTAACCCTGGCGTAAACTGAGGGCTACCTGTATATTTTTATATAATATAAGTATTTTAATAATTGTATTATATTGTCAGGATGCCAGGAATCAGACTGAGACGAGAAGTGCAAAAATAATCACACCTTTATTAATAACAAAAAATAATAAAAAGTCCACAAAACAAATAAGCCAGGAATCAAAACCAGAGCTGGTAGTCAGATGAGCCGAGTCAGGAGCCAAAGTGAATAGTCAGACGAGCCGAGTCAGGAGCCAAAGCAAGTAGTCAGACGAGCCGGAATCAGGAACAAGGAGAACAGCAGAGTCAGGAACAAGCCAGGGATCAGGAACCAGGAGGGACATCAGACAGCCAGGTAATACACAGGAGCTCTCACAAACAGGTCTGAGACAACGTAAGGGCAAAGCATACTGAAAAGAGGCCCTTTAAATAATAAGTGATGACATCAAAATTCTGAGACTGCATCCTGTCTCACACTGATGATGAACACCAGTCTGGCCATAAAAGGAAGTGCAGGAAATGAGCAGCATCACACAGTATGCACCAGAGTAGCAAGAGAGGTGAGTAAAATGGCTGCCAGCAGCACATGGCAATCAAAAGAGGGAAAAAACCCTGACAGTACCCTCCCCTCAATGACCCCTCCACGTGGGAGGACAAAAGTCTTATTGGGGAAATGGACATGGAAGTCATGGAGGAGGGCGGAAGCATGAACATCAGAGGAGGGTACCCATAAATGCTCCTCCGGACCGTAGCCCCTCCAGTGAACCAAATACTGTATGCGGCCCCTGGACATACGAGAGTCAATAATGCTGCTGACCTCATACTCCTCATGGTTGTCAACAAAGATAGGACGGGGACAAGGCAACACAGTGGTAAACCGATTACAAACCAATGGTTTCAAGAGGGGACATGAAAAACATTGGAGATGCGCATTGCAGGAGGAAGGTCAAGAGCCAAGGCCACAGGATTGACCCGTCGGAGTATTCAAAAAGGACCAACATAACGGGGAGCCAGTTTATTGGAAGGCACACGAAGGTTCAAGTTGCGGGAGGTCAGCCAAACTCTCTCACCAACCTGGTAGGAAGGCGTGGGCAGATGCCTACGATCGTCCTGGAACTTTTGGCGCTGCATAGAACGATGAAGGCAATCCTGAATCTGCACCCACGTGGAACGGAGTTGCCGGAGATGCTCCTCCAAAGCCGGAATACCCTGAGACATGAATGAATCGGGCAACAAGGATGGTTGAAACCCATAATTCGCCATGAATGGGGATAACTTGGAGGAAGCATTAATAGCACTATTACGAGCAAACTCTGCCCAAGGTAACAGTTCAGACCAATTATTGTGGTGATCTTAGACATAGCAATGAAGGAACTGTTCCAGAGCTTGATTAGACCGTTCCGCAGCCCCATTGGATTGAGGGTGATATGCCGAGGAGAAGGAAAGCTGGATCCTCATTTGAGCACAAAAGGAACGCCAAAATCTGGAGACAAACTGGCTACCCCGATCCGACAATATCTCCTTGAGTAACCCATGTAAATGGAAGACCTTCCGGGCAAAAATATAACTAGGCTCCTGAGCGGTAGGCAAATTCTTCAAGGGAATGCAATGTGACATTTTAGAAAAACGGTCAACCACCATAAGGATAACAGTATTGTCATTGGAAACAGGGAGCTAGATAATGAAGTCCATGGAAAGATGTGTCCAAGGACGCTCACCATTAGCAATAGGTTAAAGAAGACCAACAGGAAGATGTTGAGGAGTCTTATTCTGTGCACAAACTGAGCAGGAGGCAACATACACAGCAACATCAGAATGAAAACCTGGCCACCAGAATTGTCGAGTAACAGACCAAATCATTTGGTTCTTGCCTGGGTGACCTGCGGCTTTAGGATAGTGATAAGTGTGCAAACGTTTAGTTCGAAGATTCTCCAGAACAAAACACTTACCACTAGGTTTCTCAGGAGTTGCATTGGTTTGTGCAGCCAGGATCTCCTCCCCCAAGGGAGAAGTCAAATTAGTATGTATGGTAGCCAAAATATGGTCAGGAGGTATAACTGGAGTAGGTACAGACTCCTCCTTGGACAGAGGCGAAAATTGTCGAGAGAGGGCATCAGCCTTAACATTCTTACTACCAGGCAGGTAGGAGACCACATAATTAAACCGAGACAAAAATAGTGCCCATCTGGCCTGTCGGGGCAACAAACGTTTTACTTCAGATAGATAACTTAAATTCTTGTGGTCAGTAAGAATGAGCACTGGCACGCTAGTACCCTCGAGAAGATGCCTCCATTCCTTGAGTGCCAAAATTATGGCCAGTAATTCCCTGTCGCCAATTTCATAATTGCACTCCACTGGAGACAATTTCTTAGAAAAGAAACACATGGATGCAAGGAACCATCAGGCATAGGACGTTGAGACAAGAGGGCACCTACTCCAGTCTCAGATGCATCGACCTCAAGAACGAAAGGCAGGACAGGGTTTGGATGAGCCAGAACTGGAGCGGCAGCAAAGGCAGTTTTAAGACTATCAAAGGCCTTAATGGCAGTAGGTGACCAATGGAGTGGATCATTCTCTTTACGGGTCATGTCTGTGATAGGTTGGACCAAGGAAGAAAAGTTTTTAATAAACATTCTATAGTAATGAGCGAAACCCAAAAAATTTTAAATAGACCGAAGACCAACTGGGCGAGGCCACTGCAAAACTGCAGATAACTTGTCAGGATCCATGGAGAACCCTGCAATGGAAATAACATAACCTAGGAAGGTTACTTGAGTCTGATGGAACTCATATTTCTCGAGTTTACAAAACAGGCCATTCTCACGTAGTCTTTGAAGAACCCGTGTAACATCAGAACGATGAGCCTCAAGTGTAGGTGAGTGTATGAGGATGTCGTCTAAGTACACCACAACACACTGTTGCAACATATCTCGTAGGACATCATTAATAAATTCCTGGAAAACAGCAGGAGCATTACATAGGCCAAAGGGCATTACAAGATACTCATAATGCCCGCTCCTGGTGTTAAATCCTGTTTTCCATTCGTGACCTTCCTTTATCCTAACGAGATTGTACGTTCCTCTCAAATCAAGTTTTGTAAAGACCGTAGCTCCCTTGAGGCGGTCAAAGAGTTCCATAATTAGCGGAATAGGTTAAGCATTCTTAATGGTAAGACGATTAAGACCCCTATAATCAATGCATGGTCTTAACTCGCCACCCTTTTTCTTCACAAAGAGGAAGCCAGCCCCTGCAGGAGAGCAGGATTAGCGGATGATACCCCGCGACAGAGCATCGGCAACATACTCCTCCATAGCACAATTCTCCACAACAGACACAGGGTAAACCCGGCCCTGAGGAGGAATGGCTCCGGGTTGCAGGTCTATGGCACAATCGTAAGACCGGTGAGGAGGCAACGTACCGGCACGCACCTTGTCAAAAACGTCTAGGAACTCTCAGTACTCCTCTGGCAATTGAGATACAGAAAAAGTGCACAAGACTTTAACTGGTTTCCGAAGACAAGTGGAAATACATTGCGGAGACCACAACAAAATTTCGGACCTGCGCCAGTCGAGACTGGGATTGTGCTTTTGGAGCCAGGGATAACCCAGAACAACCGGAAAATGCAGAGAGTTTATCACCTGGAACTGGAGGGTTTAAAAATGGAGAGCCCCAACAGCCATGGATAATGGAGCAGTTTCGTGAGTAACGAGTGCGGGCTGAAGGGGCCTGCCATCAATGGCCTCAATAGCAAGCGGAACGGACCGAGGCAAAACAGGAATGGAGTGCTTTGATACAAAAGCACTGTCAATGAAATAGCCCACAGCACCGGAGTCAACAAGAGCCTGGGTGACTATGGAGGAGTCCACCCAGGAAAGGACAACCGTGACCAAAGGTTTCTCCTTTAGCGGTTCCGGGGACAAGGATAAACCACCCAAGGTCTGCCCCCGACAGGACCTTAAGTGTGAGCGTTTTCCGGCCGTGTAGGACAAGACTTCAAAAGGTGGCCCTGTAACCCACAATAGAGGCAGAGCCCCTCCCTACTCCTAAAGGCCCTCTCCGCCGCAGAGAGATGCATGAATCCCAACTGCATCGGCTCAGCAGTACCTGGTGACTCGGGCCCAGGAGGCATGGGAGGAGAGGGAGGCATGGGTGGGAATGAACACGTAGGAGACAATGGAACAGGAGGCTTCTGCAAGCGCTCCTTGAAAGAGGGCCTCTCTCTGAGTCTGATGTCAATTAGGATAAAAAAGACACCAATGCCTCAAGATCCTCTGGGAAATCTCTGGCAGAAACTTCATCTTTAATCGCATCAGAGAGCCCATGAAAGAAGGCGGCAACAAGGGCTTCATTGTTCCAACCTACCTCTGTGGCAAGCGTACGGAACTCAATGGCATACTGAGCAACAGATCTTGTACCTTGCTAAATGGACATGAGTCATTTAGCAGCAGAGGAGGAGCGAGCCAGAACATCAAACACCCTTCGAAAAGGAGGCCACCAATTCAGGGTAATTTGAAATCACAGGTTTATTAGTCTCCCACAAGGGATTAGCCCAGGCAAGAGCTGTGTCAGAGAATAATGAGATGAGAAATCCCACCTTAGCTCTGTCAGAGGGAAACGCCTGAGGTAACATCTCAAAGTAAATGCCCACCTGGTTCAAAAACCCTCTGCACTGATTAGGATCTCCTCCATATCGCTGAGGTAGAGGTGCAGAACCGGACATACTCTTGGTAGGACTAGGTGCAGCAGCGGAAACAGGAGCAGCCATAACTTGCGGGACACTTTGGTCCAAATGTGCAGTGTCCAGGGTTTGCAGGGCTAGTGCAAATTGATCCAAGCGGTGATCCTGTTCATCCATCCTGGAAATGATGGCAGGTAAAGGTGGATTATTAGCACCATCAGGATTCATGGCCCTTGCATAATGTCAGGGTGCCAGGAATCATACTGAGACGAGAGATGCAAAAATAATCACACCTTTATTAATAACAAAAAATAATGAAAAGTCCACAAAGCAAATAATAAGCCAGGAATCAAAACCAGAGCTGGTAGTCAGACGAGCCGAGTCAGGAGCCAAAGCGAATAGTCAGATGAGCCCAGTCAGGAGCCAAAGCAAATAGTCACACGAGTCGGAATCAGGAACAAGGAGAACAGCAGAGTCAGGAACAAGCCAGGGATCAGGAACCAGGAGGGACGTCAGACAGCCAGGTAATACACAGGAGCTCTCACAAACAGGTCTGAGACAACCCAAGGGCAAAGCATACTGAATAGAGGCCCTTTAAATAATAAGTGATGACATCACAATTCTGAGACTGCATCCTGTCTCACACTGATGATGAACACCAGTCTGGCCATAAAAGGAAGTGCAGGAAATGAGCAGCATCACACAGTATGCACCAGAGTAGCAAGAGAGGTGAGTAAAATGGCTGCCAGCAGCACATGGCAAACAAAAGAGGGAATAAAAGCCTGACATATATATTTCAGATGGACCATCCACTTCTGGGCATCACCCTGCCACACCTGCCACACCTTCCCCTCCTCCCCCCTCTGCCCCCCCCCCCCGCCACTCTTCCTGTCATTTCCATCCTGCCCCTTACATAGCTGTCCCACCTGTCGTTTGCCGCTCTCCCCGTCATACCCTTCATGCTCCTACCCAACTCAGCCAACTGCTCATAAATATCCTTCCCTTCATGCCCCTGCCCCACCTGTGCCTGCCCCACTTGTCCAGGTCCCAGCTGTGCCTGCCCCACCTGTGCCTGCCCCACCTTCCTCAGCTGGCCCTGCCCCACCTTTGCCTATCCCTCCTCCCCACCAACCCCTTTTACATGCTCCTCCCCTTCATCTGCCTGTGTATCCTGTTCTCCTTCCCAGCCACAGATGTAAGTATCATTCAAAATAAACATTAGACCATATATTCTTAAAGGGACATTATACTGATCTAATTATACTGAAATGTAATTTTAATTGAAATATTTATTTATAAAACTTTATTTCTGAATGTAAATGTTTCATATTTACATTCTTGAAAATTATCATCAACATGTTTTTTTCAAAAATATAATATTGAAAAGATTTTGCATATGAATTATGTAAATATGCATTTTCTTTGCTTTTTATTTGTTCACAGCCCCTTTCCCTGTGTGTCATAAATTGAAGAAATAATGATGTGTCTATATAGTTATTATTTTAGTTTATATCTAAATGGTTTAGCTATGAAGAACATATTTAATGTGTAATTCTTCTGCTATATAGTATATTTTCTTCTAAACATGATTTGTATTAAAAATATTACAGTGTCTCTTTGCTTATTTTTACTTCTGTTCTGTCATTTATATTAAATATAAATTGTATATTTTGTTTTAGGTTTTGACTCATGGTTGACGCTAGAGGCTCTAGCCAGATTGGAGAGCACCATGCTGAGTTGCCATCAGCGGCTGAGAATGATGCAGAATTACATGGTTCTGCAGCTGCAGTTTAACGAGATCATGCTTAATCGCATGAGCCGTATTTAGGCAAGGCTGCAACCTGCAGAACCTCATGTGACATTCCAAGCTAGTGCCATGTGCTGTTTTAGATGTGCACTGTGCAGCACTGGATGCTAAGCCCTAACTCGGCATCCAGCCAATCCCACTGCATCAGAAAAGGTCCTGCTGGGGTTACCACTGTTACCAGGTAACTGCTCTGGTGGTGGGAATTGTTTCTGGGTAGGGCTAACTATAGGCGCATGCAGCAGAAAGCTGGAGTGGCAGGCACATGAGGATTTGAGCATCTGTGCAGCTGCACACACTGCTCTCTTCAGTCTTGAGGCTGTGTGACTCGTCTGTATCCATTCAGCCTTGGGCAGACAGCATCCAGTCTGCTGGTCCCCTTAGCCCTGCTCTTTCTGCTGTGGCTCTAAAATCAACTAACTGAAGTTTGTTAGCAGAACAGTGCTTTGTAGAAAGGTGTCAGTGGGAAGAATAAGTGAGTGTACACATGTCCCTCCCCCATGCAGCATTGTCTAGTGCAGGATGAGAGGGAACTTGTTCCTAGCAAAGTAGTGACATGTGCTGTGGCTGGTGTATAGTGTCATGCTGATACTTCACACATTAAGGTAAGGTTTATTTTTATAGTTTTTATTTCTCTCTGTCTCAGATTTTACAGCTTTCCATAGTAGTGCTACTGTTCCAGTCAGTAAACTTATATTTGTCTGCACCTCCATGCTTCCGCCTCAGTCTTTACCTTGCTTTGCTCCTGTTGGCTGCCCTAAATATATTTAACCAGCTAACCTCACACTAGAATCACATTCAAAAGCATATTAAATTAATCCAGAGTGGAGGAATTTATATATGTATTTACTTATTAGTACTGCTTAGGTCCAGTTTCACATATTGCAAATTTTTTTAATGATTATCCCAGCAGTGGATGATCCACTGTTGGGCTAATAATTTTTAAAATAAAAATAAAATAAATTGATTTAGTTGTTTTTTTGGGATGTTGGGGTGGAGAGCGAAATTGCATGGGGGGGCAAAAAAATGTTTGCCCAGGGTCCAGTCAATATTAAAGACGGCCCTGAGTAATTCATCCGTCCATTGTTTTTTGTTTAATATGTTGCCTGTTGGCTCTGTTATTTATTTGATTGTTTTTTTGTTTTTTTTTGCCTGTTGCACTTTGTTTACCCTTGTCATATGGCTCCAAAGGGGCTGTGTTGGCCTTTGTTTGCCCTTGTCAACACCCTGAAAGGACTGTGATGCACTATGTCACCTTGTCAGATGGCTCCAAAGTGGCTGTGCTGGCCTTTGTTTGCCCTTGTCAACTCCCTCCAAGGACTGTTATGCACTATGTCACCTTGTCAGATTGCTCCAAAGGCGCTGTGTTGGCCTTTGTTTTCCCTTGTCAACTCCCTGAAAGGACTGTGATGCACTATGTCACCTTGTCAGATGGCTCCAAAGGGGCTGTGTTGGCCTTTGTTTGCCATTGTGAACTCCCTCCAAGGACTGTGATGCACTATGTCACCTTGTCAGATGGCTCTAAAGGGACTGTGTTGGCCTTTGTTTGCCCTTGTCAACTTCCTCCAAGGACTGTGATGCACTATGTCACCTTGTCAGATGGCTCCAAAGGGGCTGTGTTGGCCTTTGTTTTTCCTTGTCAACTCCCTCCAAGGACTGTGATGCACTATGTGTTATCATTCTGACTTATTTGTCCTATTATATTATTTAATTGTTTTATGACCTTCATAAATCATATTTTTCATAATAAAAAATAATATTTTATTAAAATGTTATATTTATTTTTTATTTATTAATGTAATTTCTAATAAAAGTGATTTTATGTTAAAAATTCTTAAGTGATGCTAACAACAGTAATTTCTTTATGGATATGCATTTATAAGGTACTTTTTAATATCTACTTTTGTTTTGCTCAACATACACATATAATATATTTAAAGCAGACTATAATTTGGATGTTGACAGCACATATTTTCCAATTCTCATGAAATCTTATTGTAGTAGTAGAACATACAAAATCACTGTGTGCAATGCACACATATTTAAGATGAATAATCTCTTTCTATGATGTTTTATTATATTTAATTATCAAACTATATATTGCTATAGATAACATATGAAGTATAAAAAATACACATTTTTGTGATGTATATAGTAGCATTATTTCTATCTTAAACCTTGATGCTTCCTAAATATTTCCTAATCTTACTATTATAATTAAAACATAATTTATGCTTACCTGATAAATTCCTTTCTTCTGTTGTGTGATCAGTCCACGGGTCATCATTACTTCTGGGATATAACTCCTCCCCAACAGGAAATGCAAGAGGATTCACCCAGCAGAGCTGCATATAGCTCCTCCCCTCTACGTCAGTCCCAGTCATTCGACCAAGAATCAACGAGAAAGGAGTAACCAAGGGTGAAGTGGTGACTGGAGTATAATTTAAAAGATATTTACCTGCCTTAAAACAGGGCGGGGCCGTGGACTGATCACACAACAGAAGAAAGGAATTTATCAGGTAAGCATAAATTATGTTTTCTTCTGTTATGTGTGATCAGTCCACGGGTCATCATTACTTCTGGGATACCAATACCAAAGCAAAAGTACACGGATGACGGGAGGGATAGGCAGGCTCATTATACAGAAGGAACCACTGCCTGAAGAACCTTTCTCCCAAAAATAGCCTCCGAAGAAGCAAAAGTGTCAAATTTGTAAAATTTGGAAAAAGTATGAAGCGAAGACCAAGTTGCAGCCTTGCAAATCTGTTCAACAGAGGCCTCATTCTTAAAGGCCCAAGTGGAAGCCACAGCTCTAGTGGAGTGAGCTGTAATTCTTTCAGGAGGCTGCTGTCCAGCAGTCTCATAGGCTAAACGTATTATGCTACGAAGCCAAAAAGAGAGAGAGGTAGCAGAAGCTTTTTGACCTCTCCTCTGTCCAGAGTAAACGACAAACAAGGAAGAAGTTTGGCGAAAATCTTTAGTTGCCTGCAAGTAGAACTTGAGGGCACGAACTACATCCAGATTGTGTAAAAGACGTTCCTTCTTTGAAGAAGGATTTGGACACAAGGATGGGACAACAATCTCTTGATTGATGTTCCTGTTAGTGACTACCTTAGGTAAGAACCCAGGTTTAGTACGCAGAACTACCTTGTCTGAGTGAAAAATCAGATAAGGGGAATCACAATGTAAGGCTGATAACTCAGAGACTCTTCGAGCCGAGGAAATAGCCATTAAAAACAGAACTTTCCAAGATAACATTTTTATATCAATGGAATGAAGGGGTTCAAACGGAACACCCTGTAAAACGTTAAGAACTAAGTTTAAACTCCATGGTGGAGCAACAGCTTTAAACACAGGCTTGATCCTAGCTAAAGCCTGACAAAAGGACTGGACGTCTGGATTTTCTGACAGACGTCTGTGTAACAAGATGGACAGAGCTGAAATCTGTCCCTTTAATGAACTAGCTGATAAACCCTTTTCTAAACCTTCTTGTAGAAAAGACAATATCCTAGCGATCCTAACCTTACTCCAGGAGTAACCTTTGGATTCGCACCAGTATAGGTATTTCCGCCATATTTTATGGTAAATCCTTCTGGTAACAGGCTTCCTAGCCTGAATCAAGGTATCAATAACCGACTCAGAAAAACCACGTTTTGATAAAATCAAGCGTTCAATTTCCAAGCAGTCAGCTTCAGAGAAGTTAGATTTTGATGTTTGAATGGACCCTGTATCAGAAGGTCCTGTCTTAGAGGTAGAGACCAAGGCGGACAGGATGACATGTCCACTAGATCTGCATACCAAGTCCTGCGTGGCCAAGCAGGTGCTATTAGAATTACTGATGCTCTCTCCTGTTTGATTTTGGCAATCAATCGAGGAAGCAGCGGGAAGGGTGGAAACACATAAGCCATCCTGAAGTTCCAAGGTGCTGTCAAAGCATCTATCAGAACTGCTCCTGGATCCCTGGATCTGGACCCGTAGCGAGGAAGTTTGGCGTTCTGGCGAGACGCCATGAGATCTATCTCTGGTTTGCCCCAACGTCGAAGTATTTGGGCAAAGACCTCCGGATGAAGTTCCCACTCCCCCGGATGAAAAGTCTGGCGACTCAAGAAATCCGCCTCCCAGTTCTCCACTCCCGGGATGTGGATTGCTGACAGGTGGCAAGAGTGAGACTCTGCCCAGCGAATTATCTTTGATACTTCCATCATTGCTAGGGAGCTTCTTGTCCCTCCCTGATGGTTGATGTAAGCTACAGTCGTGATGTTGTCCGACTGAAACCTGATGAACCCCCGAGTTGTTAACTGGGGCCAAGCCAGAAGGGCATTGAGAACTGCTCTCAATTCCAGAATGTTTATTGGTAGGAGACTCTCCTCCTGATTCCATAGTCCCTGAGCCTTCAGAGAATTCCAGACAGCGCCCCAACCTAGTAGGCTGGCGTCTGTTGTTACAATTGTCCAGTCTGGCCTGCTGAATGGCATCCCCCTGGACAGGTGTGGCCGATAAAACCACCATAGAAGAGAATTTCTGGTCTCTTGATTCAGATTCAGAGTAGGGGACAAATCTGAGTAATCCCCATTCCACTGACTTAGCATGCATAATTGCAGCGGTCTGAGGTGTAGGCGTGCAAAAGGTACTATGTCCATTGCCGCTACCATTAAGCCGATCACCTCCATGCATTGAGCTACTGACGGGTGTTGAATGGAATGAAGGACGCGGCATGCATTTTGAAGTTTTGTTAACCTGTCTTCTGTCAGGTAAATCTTCATTTCTACAGAATCTATAAGAGTCCCCAAGAATGGAACTCTTGTGAGAGGAAAAAGAGAACTCTTCTTTTCGTTCACTTTCCATCCATGCGACCTTAGAAATGCCAGAACTAACTCTGTATGAGACTTGGCAGTTTGAAAGCTTGAAGCTTGTATTAGAATGTCGTCTAGGTACGGAGCTACCGAAATCCCTCGCGGTCTTAGTACCGCTAGAAGGGCACCCAGAACCTTTGTGAAGATTCTTGGAGCCGTAGCCAATCCGAATGGAAGAGCTACAAACTGGTAGTGCCTGTCTAAGAAGGCAAACCTTAGATACCGGTGATGATCTTTGTGGATCGGTATGTGAAGGTAAGCATCCTTTAAATCCACTGTGGTCATGTACTGACCCTCTTGGATCATGGGTAAGATTGTCCGAATAGTTTCCATTTTGAACGATGGAACTCTTAGGAATTTGTTTAGAGTCTTTAAATCTAAGATTGGCCTGAAAGTTCCCTCTTTTTTGGGAACCACAAACAGGTTTGAGTAGAACCCTTGTCCTTGTTCCGACCACGGAACCGGATGGATCACTCCCATTGTTAACAGATCTTGTACGCAGCGTAGAAACGCTTCTTTCTTTATCTGGTTTGTTGACAACCTTGACAGATGAAATCTCCCTCTTGGGGGAGATAATTTGAAGTCTAGAAGGTATCCCTGAGATATGATCTCTAGTGCCCAGGGATCCTGAACATCTCTTGCCCAGGCCTGGGCGAAGAGAGAGAGTCTGCCCCCTACTAGATCCGGTCCCGGATCGGGGGCTCTCGGTTCATGCTGTCTTTGGGGCAGCAGCAGGTTTCCTGGCCTGCTTGCTTTTGTTCCAGGACTGGTTAGGCTTCCAGCCTTGCCTGTAACGAGCAACAGCTCCTTCCTGTTTTGGTGCAGTGGAGGTTGATGCTGCTCCTGTCTTGAAATTCCGAAAGGGACGAAAATTAGACTGTCTAGCCTTAGCTTTGGCCTTGTCTTGAGGTAGGGCGTGGCCCTTACCTCCCGTAATGTCAGCGATAATTTCTTTCAAACCGGGCCCGAATAAGGACTGCCCCTTGAAAGGTATATTAAGTAATTTGGACTTAGAAGTAACATCAGCTGACCAGGATTTTAGCCACAGTGCCCTGCGTGCCTGTATGGCGAATCCTGAGTTCTTAGCCGTAAGTTTGGTTAAATGTACTACGGCCTCCGAAATGAAAGAATTAGCTAGTTTAAGGACTCTAAGCCTGTCCGTAATGTCGTCTAGCGTAGAGGAACTAAGGTTCTCTTCAAGCGACTCAATCCAAAATGCTGCCGCAGCCGTAATCGGCGCGATACATGCAAGGGGTTGTAATATAAAACCTTGTTGAACAAACATTTTCTTAAGGTAACCCTCTAATTTTTTATCCATTGGATCTGAGAAAGCACAGCTATCCTCCACCGGGATAGTGGTACGCTTAGCTAAAGTAGAAACTGCTCCCTCCACCTTGGGGACCGTTTGCCATAAGTCCCGAGTGGTGGCGTCTATTGGAAACATCTTTCTAAATATTGGAGGGGGTGAGAACGGCACACCGGGTCTATCCCACTCCTTAGTAACAATTTCAGTTAGTCTCTTAGGTATAGGAAAAACGTCAGTACTCGCCGGTACCGCAAAGTATTTATCCAACCTACACAGTTTCTCTGGTATTGCAACGGTGTTACAATCGTTGAGAGCTGCTAAGACCTCCCCTAGTAGTACACGGAGGTTCTCCAATTTAAATTTAAAATTTGAAATATCTGAGTCCAATCTGTTTGGATCAGAACCGTCACCCACAGAATGAAGCTCTCCGTCCTCATGCTCTGCGAGCTGTGACGCAGTATCAGACATGGCCCTAGCATTGTCAGCGCACTCTGTTCTCACCCCAGAGTGATCACGCTTGCCTCTTAGTTCTGGTAATTTAGACAAAACTTCAGTCATAACAGTAGCCATATCTTGTAATGTTATCTGTAATGGCCGCCCAGATGTACTAGGCGCCAAAATATCACGCACCTCCCGGGCGGGAGATGCAGGTACTGTCGCGTGAGGCGAGTTAGTCGGCATAACTCTCCCCTCGCTGTTTGGTGAAATTTGTTCACATTGTACAGATTGACTTTTATTTAAAGTAGCATCAATACAGTTAGTACATAAATTTCTATTGGGCTCCACCTTGGCATTGGAACAAATGACACAGATATCTTCCTCTGAGTCAGACATGTTTAACACACTAGCAAAAAAACTTACAACTCGGTTATAATCTTTTTTAGCAAAAAAACGCACTGTGCCTCAAAGAGGTACTAACGATTAAATGACAGTTGAAATAATGAACTGAAAAACAGTTATAGCATCAAACTTTAAAACAACACAACTTTTAGCAAGGTTTGTTCCCATTAGAAAAAAACAACAGTAATTAAATTTGTACATAAGAAAACAAAACAACGTTTTTTATTCACAGTCACTATAAGAATTCTCACAGCTCTGCTGAGAGAATTTACCTCCCTTCAAAGAAGTTTGAAGACCCCTGAGATCTGTCAGAGATGAACCGGATCATGCAGGAAATATAAAAGTAGCTGACTGGAATTTTTTGATGCGTAGCAAAGAGCGCCAAAAACGGCCCCTCCCTCTCCCACACAGCAGTGAAGAGAAACGAAACTGTCACAATTAAAGCAAAAAACTGCCAAGTGGAAAATAATGCCCAAATATTTATTCACACAGTACCTCAGCAATGTAAACGATTCTACATTCCAGCAAAAACGTTTAACATGAGAATAGTTATTAAAAGGATTAGTGACCTTTAACACAGTAGTTCCGGTGAAATACCATCCCCAGAATACTGAAGTGTATACATACATGTCATTTTAACGGTATGGCAGGCTTTTCTCATCAATTCCATTCAGAAAATAAAAACTGCCACATACCTCAATGCAGATTCATCTGCCCGCTGTCCCCTGATCTGAAGCCTTTACCTCCCTCAGATGGTCGAGAACAGCAATATGATCTTAACGACTCCGGTTAAAATCATAGTAAAAAATCTCTGTCAGATTCTTCCTCAAACTCTGCCAGAGAAGTAATAACACGCTCCGGTGCTATTTTAAAATAACAAACTTTTGATTGAAGTCATAAAAACTAAGTATAATCACCATAGTCCTCTCACACATCCTATCTAGTCGTTGGGTGCAAGAGAATGACTGGGACTGACGTAGAGGGGAGGAGCTATATGCAGCTCTGCTGGGTGAATCCTCTTGCATTTCCTGTTGGGGAGGAGTTATATCCCAGAAGTAATGATGACCCGTGGACTGATCACACATAACAGAAGAAATATATATTTATTAACAACAATAGATAAGATTATATTTCACATATCACATTTTCACATTATTATGTAATTACATAACATGTACATTCCATGTAGTTACATTATGTGAAAATGTGCATTACATAGAAAAAACACGTTTGCTATTTAACAATATAGTACATGCTAGTTTTTTAAATAGAAATACAATTGTTATTGTCATGCAAATGTGTAAATTCCGTAATTTGATTGGATCCCATTGCTCCGCGATATTGGATGTGTCATGTTGTGTAATACGTCACATGCAAAGGTGTAAATTCTGTAATTTGATTGGATCACGTTGTTCCACGATATTGGATGCACCAAGTTGCGTAATACATCACATGCAAAGGTGTAAATTCCGTAATTTGATTGGATCACGTTGTTCTGCAATATTGGATGCGCCATGTTGTGTAAGACGTCACATGCAAAGGTGTAAATTACATAATTTGATTGGATCACAATGTTCCACGATATTGGATGCGCCATGTTGGCGAATGAGACCACAAGTTCAAAACCATGATTTTCTGAGTTTATAGATTGTATCAATCTTTACATTGTTGAAACAAAGATGATAAAAGATCTAAATATTTTGACTGATGGCTGTCTCGTGGAAGAAACGAATAAAGTCAATGTGTTGTTGATCACAAATATATTTTAAGGCAAGTGATAATCCATGAATGTTTTGCGATGAATATACTCCATCTTGTTTAATATGTTTGTCAACAATATTTTCACATTAACAAATAATTTATGTATTGTGTTTAATTGTATACATTGTAATTTCCGAAACATGTGCAATGCGCATCTGTATTTGAAGTCATTTTTCAATTTGCATTCACCTATATCATATGCTATATAATGTATATTTTAATTGTGTAACATATAATAAATCCTGTATACTTTTTAGAGATGTTATGTCCTAATATTTATTATTTCTTTAAATGTTCAATGTTGTGTCATGTATCGATTCAACATTGTTGTTATCTAAATAATATAGCACTGTGAGCATAACATTCAAATGTAACTCTTAAAGGGACATGAAACCCTAAATGTATCTTTCATTAGTTATGTAGAACATACAATTTTAAACAACTTTCCAATTTACTTCTATTATAAAATCTGCTTCATTCTCTTGGTATAATTTGTTGAAGGAGCATCAATACACTACTGGTTTCTAAGTGAACACATGGATGAGCCAATGACTATCGGTGTATATATATATATATATATAGCCACCAATCAGCAGATAGAAGCTAGGTTCTTTGCTGCTCCTCAGCGTTCCTAGATAAACCTTTCAGCAAAGGATAACAAGAAAATGAAGCAAATTAAATTATATAAGTAAATGTTAAATGGATACTAAACCCAATTTTTTTCTTTCATGATTCAAATAGAGCATGAGATTTTAAGCAACTTTCTAATTTACTCCTATTATAAATTTTTCTTTGTTCTCATGCTATCTTGATTTGAAAAAGCAGTACTGTATGCTTTAGAGCCAGCCCATTTTTTGTTCAGCACCTGGGTAGCACTTGCTGATATGTGGCTAAATGTAGCAAACCAATTAGCAAGTGCTACCCAGGTGCTGAAATAAAAATGGGCAGGCTACTAACCTTTCATTACTGCTTTTCCAAATCAAGATAACAAGAGAACAAATAAAAATTGATAATAGGAGTAAATTAGAAAGTTGCTTAAATTGTATGTTCTATCTGAATCATGAAAGAAAAAATTTGGGGTTAGTATCCCTTTAAACTTGTTTAAAATGTTATGCGTTGTCAAAATCATGAAAGAGAATTTTCTGCTTTCATGCACCTTTAAATGAAATCCATTTCCAAAATATGTAAAACACTTTAAAGGGACACTGAACCCAATTTTTTTCTTTCGTAATTCAGATAGAGCATGAAATTTTAAGCAACTTTTTAAGCAACTTTCTAATTTACTCCTATTATCGTTTTCTTTATTCTCTTGGTATCTTTATTTGAAATGCAAGAATGTAAGTTTAGATGCCGGCCCATTTTTGGTGAACAACCTGGGTTGTCCTTGCTGATTGGTGGATAAATTCATCCACCAATAAAAAAAATGCTGTCCAGAGTCCTGAATCAAGAAAAAAAAGCTTAGATGCCTTCTTTTTCAAATAAAGATAGCAAGAGAACAATGAAAAATTGATAAAAGGAGTAAATTAGAAAGTTGCTTAACATTGCATGCTCTATCTGAATCACAAAAGAAAAAAATTGGGTTCAGTGTCCCTTTAAGCTAGCTTTCCAAAAATACACTTTATTTTACGTATTCAATGTTGTGAACACATCAAAAGAAATATGGCATACAGGCTTTTTAAAAAAATACAATATTTGCTTTATTTAACAAGCACATATAGATATGCCAATAAGCCATAAGGATTAGTATATGTTAGCATATGTTCTTGTTTAAGCTATGTTGTTTGCATCAACACAGTGATATGCCATCATGTATAATTGTAATGGTCGTTGATTTGTATTAGGAGAACACGTTTGGACATCACATAACAAAACCAAATCAATCTAGTCAACAAGGACAGCATGTGATGATGTTATCTCATCACACTTGTAAAACACACTCTGCAAACCATCTGCCTCCATGGACCCGGTCCCATAGAAGCCTTTTGAATACAGAGTGTGCTCCACAAGTGTAAGAAGACAACATCATCACATAATTATCCTTTACACATTAACTTTAAATTAAAAATAATAATATATAAACATAATTACTTCTTCCTCCTTCCCTTCTTCCCATGACAGTGAGGCTCTGGAGTGGTCAAATGCCTCCTCAGATGTGTCCTCATTGGAGATGGTTGGGGAAGAAGGGGAGGAGAAGTACTGTGGGTTATTGGGGATTGACCTGGCAAGGTAGGAGATGGAGGAGGCACAGGAGATGATGTGCCTATTGTGCCCTCCGGGAGTCCTGCATTTACTGTAGGAAGACCTTCATCAGCTCCACCTCGGGCATTGTGGGGGGGATGTTTTTGTCAGCAAGAGCTGCTGCATGGGGAGCTGCTGCATGGAGGGCTGCTGCATGGGGAGCTGCTGCATGGGGAGCTGCTGCACGGGGAGCTGCTGCAGGGGTATCTTCTGCAGGGGTATCCTCATGTTCTCTCCAAGGTGGCATGTCACCTTCTGCACCACTCTCATGCCTGGGTGAAGGAGGAGCATGTTCCTGCTGTGTTTCCTGAGATATTAGCACAGTTCCAAATAAAGATGTAAATGTTATATTTGAAAGTGTATTAATGAGGCTGCCTTAGTAATTCAATTTTATCCAAAAGAAATCAATACGATTTATATATTTAAAAACCCGTCAATTGCCCATGCTTTCTCTGATATTTAAAAACCCGTCTTTCGGATATCTAGATGGTCAATATTCATTTATTTTTGTGTGCGTCTTAAATATGTTTAAATGCACACATTATCTGGAGACTAGATACTAATGTGATGGCTTTTCTTCAAATACAACTTTCTCAAAGTAATTGTTAGTGCATTTTTGGAATAATGTTTAAAAAAGCAGAATTGCGTTTGTCATATCCATAATGATAAATGAGTTATGAGGTGGATGAAAAGAGATTAGTAAATGTCCTTACCAGAAGATGAGAAGTGCAGGTTCCAGGTATCGATCCCTCCTTCGATCCCGACTAGGGCCACCTCGGAGATGTTGGGACACAGCATTTCTTACCAGTGGCTGTAGACGAATGTCTGCTCTGGGCCGCCACCGGTCCCGGTAGTCGCTTGCCTCTTCCTTGACATTTTTTTATTGAACTCGCTCTTGCAGTTCCAGTAGCGGTGTTGTATAGATTTCATGTCCCTCCTAAACTCCCCCACTGCGTTGACAGTATCCCTGATCTCCTCCCACAATCTTTTCTTCATTGCAGGGGTGGCCTTTGGTGCCTGCAGCCTCCTAGCCCTCTCCATATAGACAATTATAAGGGCCTTCTTCACCTCCCTGGTATATCTCTCCTCCCTCTGCCTGGGCTTCCCCTGGGATGGGAGCCTCTGTTCTCTGGACTGTATTGCACCCTCTCTGCGCTCCTGCCTTGTCCCACTGGGCCCAGCCACTTGTCCATTTTCAACAATGTGGCTTGGCCCACCCACCCTGACCTCTCCCCCTTCTTCTCTAATTCCTCTCCCCCTTCTCCCCCTTCCTCTCCCACTCTCCTCCCTAATCACCTCCCTAATCTCCTGCCTCATCTCGTCCCTAATCTGCTACCTAATCTCCTCCCTAAACCTAATGAAAGGGGGTCAAAATAATGAAAAAAAAGGCAAAAGTGCTCAAAGTGTGAATGGATTTTAGAAAATAGGGTAAGGGGGAGTAGGAAACAGACAAACGTATAAAAAACGGACTAAATGAGGGTGTGTAAACAATAAATTGGTCTAAAAAGAACAAAATATAATTATTGGATGGGTATAGATTTAAAGGGAATGGGATATGGAGTGTATGTGTGTGTATGTAGTGTTACTGCTATGTGTATGTCTGTATTGAATGTGTTTGCGTTTAAATGAAAGTACATATGCTTAACTATGTGTAAGGAATGAAAAACAAAGCAGCAATGATCTCTATGGGGGAAACCATTATGCAGCCGTGAATACGCAAGCGAAATAAACACGGTATTTGTGTTAACACAATGCGTAACAACGTTCTTTTCGGACTTGTAATACCTTTGTTACGAAGAGTGCACAATAACATTACTCATGCGCTATTTGCACACAGCCATAACACAAAACTCGTAATCTAGGCAAATGTTTACCAGGAAACAATGTTTTTCACTCTTTTACTGATTTACTTTTTTTATTAGGTCAATTGTATTTCTGACTTTGTGAAAGGGCAACGCATCCCCTGTAACAACCGTTGAGCGATGCCAGCATACAAGTGAGAATGAAAATACTCAGGAGAATGTGAGTACATTTTCAACCTCCTTTTATAAGAGTTTTAGTGAATGACAAGATCGTACACTATAAAAGGTTTTTTATTTCTCTTTCATTTTAGTCTTTGAAAACATCTGAAACCCTTGAACTAAAAAGAATATGTTTGAAACTTTATTTTTTCTTCCAAATGGAATTTTAAGTTATTTGTTTGAGTCAGTATTGTCACAAATTAAATGTTGTGTCATTTATACAACTGAGCATTTGTATTTAACCATATAAAAGTCATGCAGTTATTATAATTGCTACATGGCTACAATGCAAGTATGTGTACAAATAACTTGTTACATGTTTTGTTTTTTACTTAGCAGAGACCAATTTTGATATTGCACTTCAATGTGTTTTAAAGGGACATAAAGTGCAAATTAAAATTTAATTTGATAGAGCATTTTAATAAAACACTTGAGCGTGGATATAACTATGTGTTTAACTTCTGCAATGGTGATGAATAATATAGGTTAACCAGCTCCAGGGAAGCAATGCACTACTGGCAGCTAGTTCAACACATCTGGTAAGCCAGTGACATATAGCATATACTGTATATATGTAGCCACCAATCACAAGCTAGCGCTAAGTAGTGCATTGCTGCTCCTGAGTCTAACTTGTAACAAACCTCTAAATGTTTAAATTTTCCAATATCAGCGAATCATAATATATATATATATATATATATATATATATATATATATATATATATATATATATACACTAGGGCTGGGCGATATGGGCAAAAAAAAAATGACTATAACACCTTCATTTTGCATTCTAAAGTTTATTTAACACTACAGAATCTTAATGTACATGTTTCTCCATGTCCAATACACTCTTGGAGCATAAAAATACAAACCCCAAAATAGTTAAAATAAAATATGCTGCCTGTTATGTGATTAAATAGTAGCCACTAGCCAGTTATTAGGTCTCATGACATACAACATTGTCATGTTTTCTTGGACAGTCATTCTAACAGTGGACGGTGGTATGATTAACAAATGAAGCAGTATAAGCCACATACACACACACAATTATATATATACATACACACATATATACGAAGAGTGCACAATAACATACACAGTTGCACACAGATATATATATATATATATATATATATATATATATATATATATATATATATAAAACATTGTAGATGCAGTTAAGTTAACCCAGTAGCAGAGGGGACTGCAGTTTTAGCCTTTTTGGGAGCCGTGGGGTTAACTGCATCTGCTATGTATTTGAGCCGTTTCTTAGAGGAGCAGGAGATTGTGTGAGAGGTTCCATAATGTTTACATACCCTAAGTTTCAGACTACAGACGTCCCTAGGGGAAAATATAAGTGAGTGGCTTTCTCTCCTGTTCATTCCTGCTTGTGCTCTGCTTTTAGACTTCTTTAGATTGATCGGCTGCTAGTGCTTATAAGAACAGAAAGTGAAAGTAAAAACAGCCATTTTACAAATGTGTGCTAAAAGCAACCACTAGATGGAGCTGGTTTGCAAGAAATCACAAACAAATCAATATTACAGCCACTTCTGAGGATTTTTTTATTGAGCAAAAAATCGCAATCTCTCGCGGTTTTAAATCGCATATGCGATTAATCGTGCAGCCCTAATATACACACAAATATGGGTATAATTTGAAATATATTCAAAAATGAATAAACATTGCACCAATCCCAAATAATATTCAGAAACATGAAAAGCAACATAGTCGAATGATCCATCTACAAATCGCACATCTCGTCATGATAAGAAAAACAGGATATCAATATTAGTACTGTATACAACAGTATAAACAAAACAAAATAATCGCTCACATGTCTTTATATCAGATATCAGTTACAAAGATAAAAGTTTGATGTCCTTTTAACTGAAATTGATATCTAGTGAATAGTGTATTAGCATCTTGCCCTACGTAGTTTATAATTTACAATAATTTCGTACTGACATAAAAATAATATAATCATCTAAAGTACAGCTGTCAGGTTTTTTTCTTGGACTACAATTACTGCTTCCTTTCAGTACATAAATGTAATTGATTCTGACCATGCTGAAAAAGCTGTGTATTTTTCAATACAACCTTTCATTATTTTTCTCTTCCAATGTTTGAGGTCACTGTCCTTAGCTAATTAGACAATTTTAAAAGAAATGGCAATTCCATAGTAAACCTGACAAATTCTTCTTAAAGGGAAACAACTTTCTAATTTACTCCTAGGGGCCGATTTATCAAGGGCCGAATGGCCTCTGATGCCCCTGTTTCCGCGTGAGCCTGCAGGCTCGCCGGAAACAGCAGTTATGAAGCAGTGGTCTTAAGACCGCTGCTCCTTAACTGGTGCTTCCTTTGAGGCTGCGGACATCAATCCGCCTGATCCTATACGATCGGGTTGATTGATACCCCCTGCTAGCGGCCAATCTGCGAATCTGCAGAGGGCGGCATTGCACAAGCAGTTCACCAGAACTGCTTGTGCAATGTTAAATACAGACAGAGTATGCTGTCGCATTCAGCGATGTCTGTCGGACATGATACGCTACAGCGTATCATGTCGGACAGACATTGATAAATCAGCCCCTTATTATCAAATTTTCTTCCTTCTCTGTATTTGAAAAAGCAAGAATCTAAGCTTAGAAGCCGGCCCATTTTTTTTCCAGCACCTGGGTAGTGCTTGCTGATTGGTGTCTAAATGTGTCCACCAATCAGCAAGCGCTACCCAGGTGCTGAACCAAAAATGGGCCGGCTCCTAAGCTTATATTCTTGCTTTTTTAAATAAAGATACAAAGAGAAAGAAAAAAAATAATAATGAGTAAATAAGAAAGTTGCTTAAAATTGCAATGCTCTATCTGAATCATGAAAGTTAGAAAAGTAGGAAAAGTGAGATTGCTGCATTTTATTGTACAAAAAATATACGGCTAGATTACGAGTTGTGCGTTAAGGTAAAAAAGCAGCGTTAAGAGGTCCTAACGCTGCTTTTTCACTACCGCTGGTATTACGAGTCTTGCAGGTTTAGGTGTACCGCACACTTCTTTGGCCTTACCGCAAAACGACAATTTACGTAAACTTTGTAAAGTCTTTTTTCTATGGGACTTCCATAGCGCCAATATTGCGAGTCTGTCCTGGGAGGCCAAAAAGTGAGCCATACAGCCTACCCTGTCAAGAGTCCTAACGCATTTAAAAGTCAGTAGTTAAGAGTTTTCTGGTACAACACCGTAACACCCATAAACTACCCATTAACCCTTAAACCGAGGCCCTCCCGCATTGCAAACACTAAAATTAAATTTTTAACCCCTAATCTGCCGCTCCGGACACCGCAGACACCTACATTATATTTATGAACCCCTAATCTGCTGCCCCCAACATCGCCGCCACCTACATTATATTTATTAACCCCTAATCTGCCGCCCCCAACGTCGCGGCCACTATAATAAACATATTAACCCCTAAACCGCCGCACTCCCGCCTTGCAAACATTAGTTAAATATTATTAACCCCTAATCTGCTGTCCCTAACATAGCCGCCACCTACCTACATTTATTAACCCCTAATCTGCCGCCCCCAACGTCGCCGCCACTATACTATATTTATTAACCCCTAAACCTAAGTCCAACCCTAACCCTAACACCCCCTAACAAATATAATTATAATAAATCTAAATAAAAATTCCTATCATTACCTAAATTATTCCTATTTAAAACTAAATACTTACCTATAAAATAAACCCTAAGCTAGCTACAAAATAACTAATAGTTACATTGTAGCTAGCTTCGGGTTTATTTTTATTTTACAGCTAAATTTGTATTTATTTTAACTAGGTACAATAGTTATTAAATAGTTATTAACTATTTAATAACTACCTAGCTAAAATAAATACAAAAGTACCTGTAAAATAAAACCTAACCTAAGTTACAATAACACCTAACACTACACTATAATTAAATAAATTAACTAAATTAAATACAATTACCTAAATTAAATTAGCTAAAGTACAAAAAAACACTAAATTACAGAAAATAATAAACAACTTACAGATATTTAAACTAATTACACCTAATCTAATAGCCCTATCAAAATAAAAAAAGCCCCCCCAAAATAAAAAAAACCCTAGCCTAAACTAAACTATCAATAGCCCTTAAAAGGGCCTTTTGCGGGGCATTACCCCAAAGAAATCAGCTCTTTTACCTGTAAAAAAAAATACAAACAACCCCCCCAACAGTAAAACGCGCCACCCACACAAACAACCCCCCAAATAAAATACTATCTAACAAAAACCTAAGCTCCCCATTGCCCTGAAAAGGGCATTTGGGTGGGCATTGCCCTTGAAAGGGCAGTTAGCTCTTTTGCAGGCCCAAACCCTAACCTAAAAATAAAACCCCCCAATACACCCTTAAAAAATCCTAACACTAACCCCCTGAAGATTGACTTACTGTTCTGAAGACCGGGCATCCATCCTCAAGGAAGCGGCAGAAGTCTTCATCCAACCGGGCAGAAGTCCTCAACGAAGCCGAGAGAAGTCTTCATCAAAGCCGGGCGAAGTGGTCCTCCAGACGGGCAAAAGTATTCATCCAGACGGCACCTTTATCTTCATCCATCTGACGCGGAGCGGGTCCATCTTCAAGACATCGACGCAGAGCATCCTCTTCATCCGACGACTAAAGACGAATGAAGGTACCTTTAAGTGACGTCATCCAAGATGGCGTCCCTTAAATTCCGATTGGCTGATAGAATTCTATCAGCCAATCGGAATTAAGGCAGAAAAAAATCCTATTGGCTGATGCAATCAGCCAATTGGATTGAGCTCGCATTCTATTGGCTGTTCCAATCAGCCAATAGAATGCGAGCTCAATCCTATTGACTGATTGGATCAGCCAATAGGATTGAACTTCAATCCTATTGGCTGATTGCATCAGCCAATAGGATTTCTCCTACCTTAATTCCGATTGGCTCATTCAGTAAGAAGACTCCGGATGAAGAGGATGCTCCGCGTCGGATGTCTTGAAGATGGAGCCGCTCCGTGTCGGATGGATGAAGATAGAAGATGCTGTCTGGATGAAGACTTCTGCCCGTCTGGAGGACCACTGCGCCCGGCTTGGATGAAGACTTCTCCTGGCTTCGTTGAGGACTACAGCCCGGTTGGATGAAGACTTCTGCCGCTTCCTTGAGGATGGATGTCCGGTCTTCAGAACTGTAAGTCGATCTTCAGGGGGTTAGTGTTATGGTTTTTTTAAGGGTGTATTGGGTGGGTTTTATTTTTAGGTTAGGGTTTGGGCCTGCAAAAGAGCTAACTGCCCTTTTAAGGGCAATGCCCATCCAAATGCCCTTTTCATGGCAATGGGGAGCTTAGGTTTTTTTAGATAGCATTTTATTTGGGGGGGTTGTTTTGTAGGTGGTGGGTTTTACTGTTGGTGGGGGGTTGTTTGTCTTTTGTCTTTTTTTTTACAGGTAAAAGAGCTGGTTTCTTTGGGGCAATGCCCCGCAAAAGGCCCTTTTAAGGGCTATTGATAGTTTAGTTTAGGCTAGGGTTTTTTTTATTTTGGGGGGGGCTTTTTTTATTTTGATAGGGCTTTTAGATTAGGTGTAATTAGTTTAAATATCTGTAATTTGTTTATTATTTTCTGTAATTTAGTGGGGGGTTGTACTTTAGCTAATTTAATTTAATTTAGGCAATTGTATTTAATTTTGTTAATTTATTTAATTATAGTGTAGTGTTAGGTGTTATTGTGACTTAGGTTACTTTTTTTTTTTTTTTTTTAATCTTTATTTACAAACCAATTAGACATGTTTATCACAGGGTTACAGAAAAAGAAAATAAAACAACTTAGGTGATGCATACATATATCAGCCAAAGTTAGTACACATATTCCATGTAAGAGTACCCTTATAATTCAATTATCTTACATGTGAGTAACAATTCTCAAAAAAAAAAAGAGAGAAAAAACTATCTAATTCCGTAAACCTGTCAACTATAGTCAAATGCCAGCTTTCTTTCATGTCTTAATTGGGGGGGGGGGGGGTTTCTTCAACCTATTATTAAAAAAGAAAAAAAAGAAACCAATAACGAACAAAAAAGAAGACAAAACAAGACAAAAAAAAAAAAAAAAAAACCCAAGAGACAATACCTACATGGTCTCACTACACCCGAGAGGGATAATATACTCTAACTGGTAACCTATTCCAGTTCCAGAGTACAAAGTCCAGCTTTGCGGAAAGGTCTCAAAATATCAGCTTGTAGCTCAGCCGGTAATAGTCTAATAACTCCAATCCATTTATTATATAAAAATCTAACTTGATTTTCATTAGCTAACTCTAGATTCATTTGTTCTATAGTTAATTGTGTAATAATTTTTTCCCCAAACTCAGATATACTAGGGTATTTTTTTGCTTTCCAATATCGTAATATTAAATTCCTTGCAATTTGTATTGCTGTGGTAATCAGAGAAAATTCTTCTTTAGCGAATTTTGTAGGGAAGAGAAAGAAACAGATACTCTTAGGTGAAAATATCACAGGATGTCTCAGTAATCTGTTCAACCAGAAGGCAATTTTTTCCCACAATTGATGTATCTTTGGACAAAACCATAAGCAATGAAGTATATCCGCTGCAGGAGCATGACAATGAAAACAATTCCCGCTAGACCTCTTATCCCATTTAACTAGCCGGGAGGGAGTGATGTATGCTAGATTTATCAAATAACTATAAACTTATTTCCAACCAATGTCACGCTCTGTTTAATATCTTGAACTAATATATCAGGAAATATTTTTTGCCACTTGAGGGTAAGCTCTTCTAGATGCGAATTACCAAATATTTTCATTCTCATTTTGTACCATATTGAAATTGAATGGAAGCCCATCCGGAAAATCTGTAGACCTGATTCTTTTATCTCCATCTGAGAATTACCCTGTGCTGCATGAGTTAAATATTTATGAAATTGCCTGATCTGGAGATAAGCAAAAAAATGTTGCCTAGGTAACTCAAATTCATCTTGTAATTGTGTGAAAGATTTCAGAATACCCAGGTCCTTATCAATTAATTGTTCAAGGTTCTCTATACCCCTCACTTTCCACAAATAAAAAATGCCAAAGCTTAGCCCTGGGACAAACTCTGGGTGCCCCAATATAGGTAAAAATCTAGAGAACCTATAATTTATCTTAAGATCAGAACAGAATTTTTGCCAGACTCTAACAATATTACTAATAGTCTTAATGTTCAATACTAATGCTGGTAACCTCTCTATGGGAGTATGTAAAATCGCCTTCAGTGTAAAAGGTTTTATTAAGCTGTTCTCAAGATCTAAAAATGAACAATGTTCCCTTTCCGTTATCCAGTCAATTGCCACCTTTAACATTGTAACCTGGTTGTATATTTTAAGACTTGGGAGGCCAAACCCTCCAAATTCTTTGTCTAGATATAAGGTACTTTTTGCCAGTCTAGATCTCTTTTTACCCCAAATAAAGATTTTACAGTCCTTCTCATATCTCTTCAAATCTGCATTTGTAATAAAGATTGGCAAATTTTGAAGTATATATAGTAAACGTGGGAATAAAAAACTTTTTAGCATCATAATTCTAGCAGACACTGACATAGGTAATGGTCTCCATTTTTCTAGCAAGATTTTGCTTTCTTGGAAAAACTTAACATGATTTAACGTATACCACTGAGATGGATTTAAACTCAGGTATAACCCTAAGTATTTAATGTACTCAACTTCATGAAACGGATGATGAAAAAGATAACCTTTGGGGCGATTAATCCATAATATTTCAGATTTAGAGTAGTTCACTTTATATCCTGAAAAAGTACCAAATTCATTTACTATATCTAATAATCTCGGAATACTATGAGCTGTTCGGGACAAAAAAAGTATAATGTCATCAGCATATAAAGACAAAATTACCTTGCCGTCTCCCAAATTAATTCCATCTAATACTTGTCTTAATCTTATCGCTAACGGTTCTATTGAGAGATTAAACAATAATGGTGACAGTGGGCAACCTTGTCTAGTCCCTTTCGTTAAGATAATTTTTGGTGCGAAATGTCCGTTTATGTAAAGGGTGGAGCAAGGAGCCTTATATATCAGTTTCACAAAGTTAAGACAATTACCAGTTATGCCAAAACGCGATAGTGCAGTAAATAGATGATCCCATTCTATTGCATCAAATGCTTTTTCAGCATCTAAGGTCAGAAGGGCTAGATCTACCTTACTTGATGAAACTATAGACTTACTTTTATTCCAATAATGGTTTAAAACTAGAAGGACTTTTCGTATATTCTTTGATATGCTTCTACCCGGCATAAAACCTGATTGATCACAGTGGATCAAGTTGTTAATACTATTTTTCAACCTTTCTGCAATTATAGCTGTAAGAATTTTATAGTCGTTGTTTAACAACGATATTGGCCGATACGCATTAGGATTTTCCAGATCTTTATCTTTTTTATGTAATAAAATAACTGTAGAGGCACAAAAAAGTGTAGATTCTAATGAGTTTTTTATATAATATTGATTATATAAGTCACACAGTGTATCGCCAATATCATTTTTAAGAATTTTATAGAATTCAAAAGGCACTTGATCCGGCCCAGGAGCTTTGTTTGATTTGGCCTTATCTATAGCTTTTAAAATTTCTTCTGCCGTTATATGTCGGTTCAATTCTGTACGCTCCTCTAATGTAATTTGTGGTAGAGACACGTGCTTCCAAAATTGCTCTTTTACCTCCTCATTACATGGGCCTACCAAATATAGCTTTAGGAAATATTCATGCATTATCCGACATATCTCAGTAGGTGAGGTGACTCTCAAGTTTCCTTGTTTAATGCTGGCAATATTTTTACTCCCCCCTGCCCTCCCTTAATCATTTTAGCTAAAAATTTTGCTGACCTCCCATGATAGCTTGAAAAAAAAGCATTTGCTCTCCTATCTTGTTTGGCATTTTTAACCTTCATAAACCCTTCTCTCTCTGTTTTTGCTTTCAAATAGCTGGACCAGGTTACATTGTTCGGATTATTGACATAAGATTTGTAATTGTTTTTTTATTGATTAGCTAATTGTATCTCTCGTGACCGGATTTTTTTTTCCATTTAACCAGGTATGCTTTTATTTCCCCACGCAAGACCGCTTTTGCAGCTTCCCAAAACGTCTCTATCTTGTGAAGGTAATTCTTATTTTCTAATGCATATTGTCTCCATTTATGGATTAGGAATCTATTAAACTCAATGTCATGAATAAGGTATTTCGGGAAGAAAAAATTGTTAGTTCCTGATCTGTTACGTTTAATACCATCTATGTCTAAACCTATTATCGCATGGTCGGAGATAACTATGTCATCTATTGTTGGATTTAACTCAAGTGTCAACATCACTTCATTTATTAAGAAGAGGTCTATACGGGACATTGCCTTATGTGTCTTGGACATACATGAAAAAGTTTTTGTATCTGGGTTTTTCATACGCCACACATCATAAAGGTTCAATTTATTGCGAAAATTACTAAACAATCTTTCTTCAGTTTTCCTGCCTACTGGGCGGCTACCTATTTTCATTCTATCTATGACTGGATTCGTCGTCATGTTAAAATCTCCAGCAATCACTAGGTTCTTATTTATATGAGGAAAAAGTTTAACATATAAATTATCCCAAAACCTTGGGTCTAGTTCATTTGGCCCGTATACATTACAAATAACTAATATAGTACCACCATATTCTATTTCTAATATAACATATCTCCCGCCCTTGTCCCTGTCTTGACTAAGGATATTGTACTGAAATTTTCTAGCAAACAGAATTGCAACCCCTCTCTTACGTTTAGGACCTGGGGCGGAGATTATCTCACCTATCCAACTATGTTTTAGTTTTCTGTGAAAAGAAAGCAAAGACAGGCGCAGCCCAATTCAAGTGTAGTATTCTTTAATTCAGTGTAAGTGCACACATACAAATGGCTACTTACAAGAGGCACAAATAAAATCTGCATATAAAGGTATCTTTACATCCAAACTGTGTTATGATATAACATACAGCTATGAAACAAACTCTACGCGTTTCGTCTGAGGACGCCCAGACTTTCTCAAGAGATGAAAAATTTCTCTTGAGAAAGTCTGGGCGTCCTCAGACGAAACGCGTAGAGTTTGTTTCATAGCTGTATGTTATATCATAACACAGTTTGGATGTAAAGATACCTTTATATGCAGATTTTATTTGTGCCTCTTGTAAGTAGCCATTTGTATGTGTGCACTTACACTGAATTAAAGAATACTACACTTGAATTGGGCTGCGCCTGTCTTTGCTTTCTTTTCACAGACTACTACCTGCTGGAGGTGTTTGGAGAATACACCCCCCTTTGTCTCAGGCAGCGCTCATCACTACAGTGACACAGGAAGCAGACTATCACTGACACCTGCAACACGCTATTACAGTGGATCTACTTCCTGCTTAACAGAGCAACCGGCTTTTTCACAGCTCACAGACTTAACCCAGGAACGTAAGCGCCCCTCTGCTTTTCAGTTTCTATGTTTTAGTTTTCCTATCTCTTCATCTTGTAGGTGAGTCTCCTGTAGAAGAGCAATGTCGGGGTTCTTTTTTTTTAAGAGTTTTAAAATTATAGACCTCTTAGCTGGGGAGGTTATCCCCCCAACATTCCATGAAACAATTTTAACCATCCCTACCTCTGGGATTTAAAGAGAAAAAGAACAAAAAAAAAAAAAAAAACATTAAACACAGAACATAAACTAAACTGCCTCATTGGAAAAACAGTGGGAACCTCCTTATCCTGCAGATCCTTTCCTACAAGCCTAGAGGGATCTAATATATTCACTAGCTTCCTGCGGTGTTTTCAGAGTAATGTTTTCGCTGTTAGCCCTGAAACAAATTTTTGCTGGATACATTAGTCTGGCCTGCACTCCTTTTTGGATCAATGTGGTACAGAAAGGAGACATCTCTCTACGTTTTGAAGAAGTCTCACTTGAATAGTCCTGGAATAGCAGGATTTTATCCTGACCTACCATTAATGGGGAATTCTGTCTATATTGCCTCATAATTGTTATCTTGTCTTGGAAGTTAAGGTATTTTACCATAATGGGTCTTGGTTTATTATTGTCTTTGTTATCTGTCCTCGTGGTGCCCATTCTATGTGCCCTTTCGACCAGGAAAGATGACTCAGATGTTTGCAACCCCAACAATTCAGGGAGATCTTTAGATGAAAATTTAATTAAATCTTGGAACTGGCCTGTATCTGGGAGACCTATTATTTTTAAATTGTTCCTACGTGAACGGTCTTCTAATTCTTCTACTTTTGCTTGTACATTTTTAATTATATCATGCTGTGCTCTACATACTTTCTCCTGTGAACTCATCTGGTCTTCCAGATCAGATATTCTTGTCTCTGCCTCTACTAGTCTATTGGCAAACTGTCTTATCTCTTCCTTTAAACCTGTAATTTCGATTTTAATTACATTAAATTGTGGTAAGACTAGGTCCGATATTTGTTGTAGTAAACTTTGGGGGTCATAGTTACCCACTTGTGCTCCTTGCACCTCCATACTCTGTTCTAAATCAGGACTTTTCAATTTTTTTTCTCGTGTTTTAGGTGGCATTGCTGGCGATTTAATTTTTGTTAAGGTGACACATTTTTCCATTCAAAAGAGAAAGGAAAATAGTGTATGTGGTTTATATAAAAATAGTAGACATGTACACTGCTAAAAAATTTGGTTCGTTTTCGGTTCGGATCGATTCGGACTTTTAGAATTTCGTTTCGGATCGAATCTGATTCGGCAAAATTTGAATAAATTAGTTTCGGATTTATTCGGATCCGAATAAATTCGTTTCGGATTTATTCGGATTCGGCTGAATTCGGTTCTATTCCGTTCCGAAATTCGGTATGTTTTTACTACACTAACACCCATTTAGTACACTAAGTCACTAACACCCATAAACTACCTATGAACCACTAAACCGAGGCCCCCCCACATCGCAAACCCTATAATAACATTATTTAACCCCTAATCTGCCGATCGGATATCGCCGCCGCCTACATTATAGCTATTAACCCCTAATCTGCTGTCCCTAACACCGCCGACCCGTACATTATAGTTATTAACCCCTAATCTGCCCCCCCCAACGTCGCCGCAATCTAACTATAAGTATTAACCCCTAATCTGCCGACCCGATATCGCCGCCGCCTACATTATAGCTATTAACCCCTAATCTGCTGTCCCTAACACCGCCGACCCCTACATTATAGTTATTAACCCCTAATCTGCCTCCCCCAACGTCGCCGCAATCTAACTATAAGTATTAACCCCTAATCTGCCGACCCGATATCGCCGCCGCCTACATTATAGCTATTAACCCCTAATCTGCTGTCCCTAACACCGCCGACCCCTACATTATAGTTATTAACCCCTAATCTGCCTCCCCCCAACGTCGCCGCAATCTAACTACAAGTATTAACCCCTAATCTGCCGACCCGATATCGCCGCCGCCTACATTATAGCTATTAACCCCTAACCTGCTGTCCCTAACACCGCCGACCCCTACATTATAGTTATTAACCCCTAATCTGCCTCCCCCCAACGTCGCCGCAATCTAACTACAAGTATTAACCCCTAATCTGCCGACCGCAAATCGCCGCCACTATAATAAATGTATTAACCCCTAAACCGCCGCACTCCCGCCTCGCAAACACTATAATACATTTTATTAACCCCTAATCTGCCCTCCCTAACATCGCCGCCACCTACCTACAATTATTAACCCCTAATCTCCCGCCCCCATCGTCGTCGCTACTATAATAAGGTTATTAACCCCTATACCTAAGTCTAACCCTAACCCTAACACCCCCTAACTTAAATATAATTTAAATAAAACGAAATAAGTTTACTATAGTTAAATAAATGAATCCTATTTAAAACTAAAGACTTACCTGTAAAATAAACCCTAAGATAGCTGCAATATAACTAATAGTTACATTGTAGCTATCTTAGCATTTATATTTATTTTACAGGCAACTTTGTATTTATTTTAACTAGGTACAATAGTTATTAAATAGTTAATAACTATTTAATAACTACCTAGCTAAAATAAATACAAATTTACCTGTAAAATAAATCCTAACCTAAGTTACACTAACACCTAACACTACACTATCATTAAATTAACTAAATAAATGAATCCTATTTAAAACAAAATACTTACCTGTAAAATAAACCCTAATATAGCTGCAATATAACTAATAGTTACATTGTAGCTATTTTAGCATTTATATTTATTTTACAGGCAACTTTGTATTTATTTTAACTAGGTACAAAAGCTATTAAATAGTTATTGACTAATTAATAGCTACCTAGTTAAAATAATTACAAAATTACCTGTAAAATAAATCCTAACCTAAGTTACAATTAAACCTAATTAACTACAAGTACCTACAATTATCTACAATTAAATAAACTAAAGTACAAAACCCCCCCACTAAATTACAAAAAAAAAAAAACACTAAATTACAAAAAATAAAAAAATATTACAAGAATTTTAAACTAATTACACCTAATCTAAGCCCCCTAATAAAATAACAAAGCCCCCCAAAATAAAAAAAATGCCCTACCCTATACTAAATTACAAAAGTTAACAGCTATATTACCTTACCAGCCCTGAACAGGGCCCTTTGCGGGGCATGCCCCAAAGAAAACAGCTCTTTTGCCTGTAAAAAAAAAAACACAATCCCCCCCCCACATTACAACCCACCTCCCACATACCCCTACTCTAACCCAAACCCCCCTTAAATAAACCTAACACTACCCCCCTGAAGATCTCCCTACCTTGAGTCGTGTTCACCCAGCCGGGCCGAAGTCTTCATCCGATGGGGCAGAAGAGGACATCCAGACCGGCAGAAGTCTTCATCCAAGCGGGGCAAGAAGAGGTCTTCCATCCATCATACAAGTACCAAAATACAAACAAACACTAAATTACAAAAAATAATAAAATATTACAATAATTTTAAACTAATTACACCTAATCTAAGCCCCCTACTAGCTATTAATATAGCTTCAATATAACTAATAGTTACATTGTAGCTATTTTAGGATTTATATTTATTTTACAGGCAACTTTGTATTTATTTTAACTAGGTACAATAGCTATTAAATAGTTAATAACTATTTAATAACTACCTAGCTAAAATAAATACAAATTTACCTGTAAAATAAATCATAACCTAAGTTACAATTACACCTAACACTACACTATCATTAAATTAACTAAATAAATGAATCCTATATAAAACTAAAGACTTACCTGTAAAATAAACCCTAATATAGCTGCAATATAACTAATAGTTACATTGTAGCTATTTTAGCATTTATATTTATTGTACAGGCAACTTTGTATTTATTTTAACTAGGTACAATAGCTATTAAATAGATATTTACTGTTTAATAGCTACCTAGTTAAAATAATTACAAAATTACCTGTAAAATAAATCCTAACCTAAGTTACAATTAAACCTAACACTACACTATCATTAAATAAATTAACTACAAGTACCTACAATTAAATACAATTAAAAAACTAAACTAAAGTACAACCCCCCCCCCACTAAATTACAAAAAATAAAAAAATATTACAAGAATTTTAAACTAATTACACCTAATCTAAGCCCCCTAATAAAATAACAAAGCCCCCCAAAATAAAAAAAATGCCCTACCCTATACTAAATTACAAAAGTTAACAGCTCTATTACCTTACCAGCCCTGAACAGGGCCTTTTGCGGGGCATGCCCCAAAGAAAACAGCTCTTTTGCCTGTAAAAAAAAACACAACCCCCCCCCCACATTACAACCCACCACCCACATACCCCTACTCTAACCCAAACCCCCCTTAAATAAACCTAACACTACCCCCCTGAAGATCTCCCTACCTTGAGTCGTGTTCACCCAGCCGGGCCGAAGTCTTCATCCGATGGGGCAGAAGAGGACATCCAGACTGGCAGAAGTCTTCATCCAAGCGGGGCAAGAAGAGATCTTCCATCCATCAGAAAAGTACAAAAAAACAAACAAACACTAAATTAGCAAAAATAATAAAATATTGCAATAATTTTAAACTAATTACACCTAATCTAAGCCCCCTACTAGCTATTAATATAGCTACAATATAACTAATAGTTACATTGTAGCTATTTTAGGATTTATATTTATTTTACAGGCAACTTTGTATTTATTTTAACTAGGTACAATAGCTATTAAATAGTTAATAACTATTTAATAACTACCTAGCTAAAATAAATACAAATTTACCTGTAAAATAAACCCTAACCTAAGTTACAATTACACCTAACACTACACTGTCATTAAATTAACTAAATAAATTAATCCTATATAAAACTAAATACTTACCTGTAAAATAAACTCTAATATAGCTACAATATAACTAATAGTTACATTGTAGCTATTTTAGCATTTATATTTATTTTACAGGCAACTTTGTATTTATTTTAACTAGGTACAAAAGCTATTAAATAGTTATTGACTAATTAATAGCTACCTAGTTAAAATAATTACAAAATTACCTGTAAAATAAAATAACCTAAGTTACTATTAAACCTAACTCTACACTATCATTAAATAAATTAACTACAAGTACCTACAATTAAATACAATGAAATAAACTAAACTAAAGTACAAAAAAAACAAACACTAAATTACAAAAAATAAAAAAAATTACAAGAATTTTAAACTAATTACACCTAATCTAAGCCCCCTAATAAAATAACAAAGCCCCCCAAAATAAAAAAATGCCCTACCCTATACCAAATTACAAAAGTAATCAGCTCTATTACCTTACCAGCCCTGAACAGGGCCTTTTGCGGGGGCATGCCCCATAGAAAACAGCTCTTTTGCCTGTAAAAAAAAACACAATACCCCCCCCCCCACATTACAACCCACCACCCACATACCCCTACTCTAACCCAAACCCCCCTTAAATAAACCTAACACTACCCCCCTGAAGATCTCTCTACCATGTCTTCACCCAGCGGGCCGAAGTCTTCATCCGATCGGGCAGAAGAGGACATCCAGACCGGCAGAAGTCTTCATCCAAGCGGGGCAAGAAGAGGTCTTCCATCCATCAGAAGTCTTGATCCAGGCGGCATCTTCTCTGTTCATCCATCCGGAGCGGAGCGGCAGCATCCTGAAGACATCCCACGCAGAGCATCCTCTTCTTTCTTGATCCGACGACTAGGTGACTGTACCTTTAAGTGACGTCATCCAAGATGGCGTCCCTTGAATTCAGATTGGCTGATAGGATTCTATCAGCCAATCGGAATTAAGGTATGAAAAATCTGATTGGCTGATTCAATCAGCCAATCAGATTCAAGTTCAATCCGATTGGCTGATCCAATCAGCCAATCAGATTGAGCTCGCATTCTATTGGCTGATCGGAACAGCCAATAGAATGCGAGGTCAATCTGATTGGCTGATTCCATCAGCCAATCGGATTGAACTTGAATCTGATTGGCTGATTAAATCAGCCAATCAGATTTTTCCTACCTTAATTCCGATTGGCTGATAGAATCCTATCAGCCAATCGGAATTCAAGGGACGCCATCTTGGATGACGTCACTTAAAGGTACAGTCACCTAGTCGTCGGATCAAGAAAGAAGAGGATGCTCTGCGTGGGATGTCTTCAGGATGCTGCCGCTCCGCTCCGGATGGATGAACAGAGAAGATGCCGCCTGGATCAAGACTTCTGATGGATGGAAGACCTCTTCTTGCCCCGCTTGGATGAAGACTTCTGCCGGTCTGGATGTCCTCTTCTGCCCGATCGGATGAAGACTTCGGCCCGCTGGGTGAAGACACGGTAGAGAGATCTTCAGGGGGGTAGTGTTAGGTTTATTTAAGGGGGGTTTGGGTTAGAGTAGGGGTATGTGGGTGGTGGGTTGTAATGTGGGGGGGGGGTATTGTGTTTTTTTTTACAGGCAAAAGAGCTGTTTTCTATGGGGCATGCCCCGCAAAAGGCCCTGTTCAGGGCTGGTAAGGTAATAGAGCTGATTACTTTTGTAATTTAGTATAGGGTAGGGCATTTTTTTATTTTGGGGGGCTTTGTTATTTTATTAGGGGGCTTAGATTAGGTGTAATTAGTTTAAAATTCTTGTAATATTTTTTTATTTTTTGTAATTTAGTGTTTGTTTTTTTTGTACTTTAGTTTAGTTTATTTCATTGTATTTAATTGTAGGTACTTGTAGTTAATTTATTTAATGATAGTGTAGAGTTAGGTTTAATAGTAACTTAGGTTAGGATTTATTTTACAGGTAATTTTGTAATTATTTTAACTAGGTAGCTATTAAACAGTAAATATCTATTTAATAGCTATTGTACCTAGTTAAAATAAATACAAAGTTGCCTGTAAAATAAATATAAATGCTAAAATAGCTACAATATAACCATTAGTTAAATTGTAGCTATATTAGGGTTTATTTTACAGGTAAGTATTTAGTTTTATATAGGATTAATTTATTTAGTTAATTTAATGATAGTGTAGTGTTAGGTGTAATTGTAACTTAGGTTAGGGTTTATTTTACAGGTAAATTTGTATTTATTTTAGCTAGGTAGTTATTAACTATTTAATAGCTATTGTACCTAGTTAAAATAAATACAAAGTTGCCTGTAAAATAAATATAAATCCTAAAATAGCTACAATGTAACTATTAGTTATATTGTAGCTATATTAATAGCTAGTAGGGGGCTTAGATTAGGTGTAATTAGTTTAAAATTATTGTAATATTTTATTATTTTTGCTAATTTAGTGTTTGTTTGTTTTTTTGTACTTTTCTGATGGATGGAAGACCTCTTCTTGCCCCGCTTGGATGAAGACTTCTGCCAGTCTGGATGTCCTCTTCTGCCCCATCGGATGAAGACTTCGGCCCGGCTGGGTGAACACGACTCAAGGTAGGGAGATCTTCAGGGGGGTAGTGTTAGGTTTATTTAAGGGGGGTTTGGGTTAGAGTAGGGGTATGTGGGTGGTGGGTTGTAATGTGGGGGGAGGGATTGTGTTTTTTTTTTACAGGCCAAAGAGCTGTTTTCTTTGGGGCATGCCCCGCAAAGGGCCCTGTTCAGGGCTGGTAAGGTAATAGAGCTGTTAACTTTTGTAATTTAGTATAGGTTAGGGCATTTTTTTTATTTTGGGGGGCTTTGTTATTTTATTAGGGGGCTTAGATTAGGTGTAATTAGTTTAAAATTCTTGTAATATTTTTTTATTTTTTGTAATTTAGTGGGGGGGGGTTTGTACTTTAGTTTCGTTTTTTTAATTGCATTTAATTGTAGGTACTTGTAGTTAATTTATTTAATGATAGTGTAGTGTTAGGTTTAATTGTAACTTAGGTTAGGATTTATTTTACAGGTAATTTTGTAATTATTTTAACTAGGTAGCTATTAAATAGTCAATATCTATTTAATAGCTATTGAACCTAGTTAAAATGAATACAAAGTTGCCTGTACAATAAATATAAATGCTAAAATAGCTACAATGTAACTATTAGTTATATTGCAGCTATATTAGGGTTTATTTTACAGGTAAGTCTTTAGTTTTATATAGGATTCATTTATTTAGTTAATTTAATGATAGTGTAGTGTTAGGTGTAATTGTAACTTAGGTTATGATTTATTTTACAGGTAAATTTGTATTTATTTTAGCTAGGTAGTTATTAAATAGTTATTAACTATTTAATAACTATTGTACCTAGTTAAAATAAATACAAAGTTGCCTGTAAAATACATATAAATCCTAAAATAGCTACAATGTAACTATTAGTTATATTGAAGCTATATTAATAGCTAGTAGGGGGCTTAGATTAGGTGTAATTAGTTTAAAATTATTGTAATATTTTATTATTTTTTGTAATTTAGTGTTTGTTTGTATTTTGGTACTTGTATGATGGATGGAAGACCTCTTCTTGCCCCACTTGGATGAAGACTTCTGCCGGTCTGGATGTCCTCTTCTGCCCCATCGGATGAAGACTTCGGCCCGGCTGGGTGAACACGACTCAAGGTAGGGAGATCTTCAGGGGGGTAGTGTTAGGTTTATTTAAGGGGGGTTTGGGTTAGAGTAGGGGTATGTGGGTGGTGGGTTGTAATGTGGGGGGGGGGATTGTGTTTTTTTTTTACAGGCAAAAGAGCTGTTTTCTTTGGGGCATGCCCCGCAAAGGGCCCTGTTCAGGGCTGGTAAGGTAATAGAGCTGTTAACTTTTGTAATTTAGTATAGGGTAGGGCATTTTTTTTATTTTGGGGGGCTTTGTTATTTTATTAGGGGGCTTAGATTAGGTGTAATTAGTTTAAAATTCTTGTAATATTTTTTTATTTTTTGTAATTTAGTGTTTGTTTTTTTTTGTAATTTAGTGGGGGGGTTTTGTACTTTAGTTTATTTAATTGTAGATAATTGTAGGTACTTGTAGTTAATTAGGTTTAATTGTAACTTAGGTTAGGATTTATTTTACAGGTAATTTTGTAATTATTTTAACTAGGTAGCTATTAATTAGTCAATAACTATGTAATAGCTATTGTACCTAGTTAAAATAAATACAAAGTTGTCTGTAAAATAAATATAAATGCTAAAATAGCTACAATGTAACTATTAGTTATATTGCAGCTATATTAGGGTTTATTTTACAGGTAAGTATTTTGTTTTAAATAGGATTCATTTATTTAGTTAATTTAATGATAGTGTAGAGTTAGGTGTTAGTGTAACTTAGGTTAGGATTTATTTTACAGGTAAATTTGTATTTATTTTAGCTAGGTAGTTATTAAATAGTTATTAACTATTTAATAACTATTGTACCTAGTTAAAATAAATACAAAGTTGCCTGTAAAATAAATATAAATGCTAAGATAGCTACAATGTAACTATTAGTTATATTGCAGCTATATTAGGGTTTATTTTACAGGTAAGTATTTAGTTTTAAATAGGATTCATTTATTTAACTATAGTAAACTTATTTCGTTTTATTTAAATTATATTTAAGTTAGGGGGTGTTAGGGTTAGGGTTAGACTTAGGTTTAGGGGTTAATAACCTTATTATAGTAGCGGCGACGATGGGGGCGGGAGATTAGGGGTTAATAATTGTAGGTAGGTGGCGGCGATGTTAGGGAGGGCAGATTAGGGGTTAATAAAATGTATTATAGTGTTTGCGAGGCGGGAGTGCGGCGGTTTAGGGGTTAATACATTTATTATAGTGGCGGCGATTTGCGGTCGGCAGATTAGGGGTTAATACTTGTAGTTAGATTGCGGCGACGTTGGGGGGAGGCAGATTAGGGGTTAATAACTATAATGTAGGGGTCGGTGGTGTTAGGGACAGCAGATTAGGGGTTAATAGCTATAATGTAGGCGGCGGCGATATCGGGTCGGCAGATTAGGGGTTAATACTTGTAGTTAGATTGCGGCGACGTTGGGGGGAGGCAGATTAGGGGTTAATAACTATAATGTAGGGGTCGGCGGTGTTAGGGACAGCAGATTAGGGGTTAATAGCTATAATGTAGGCGGCGGTGATATCGGGTCGGCAGATTAGGGGTTAATACTTGTAGTTAGATTGTGGCGACATTGGGGGCGGGAGATTAGGGGTTAATAATTGTAGGTAGGTGGCGGCGATGTTAGGGAGGGCAGATTAGGGGTTAATAAAATGTATTATAGTGTTTGCGAGGCGGGAGTGCGGCGGTTTAGGGGTTAATACATTTATTATAGTGGCGGCGATTTGCGGTCGGCAGATTAGGGGTTAATACTTGTAGTAAGATTGCGGCGACGTTGGGGGGAGGCAGATTAGGGGTTAATAACTATAATGTAGGGGTCGGCGGTGTTAGGGACAGCAGATTAGGGGTTAATAGCTATAATGTAGGCGGCGGCGATATCGGGTCGGCAGATTAGGGGTTAATACTTATAGTTAGATTGCGGCGACGTTGGGGGAGGCAGATTAGGGGTTAATAACTATAATGTAGGGGTCGGCGGTGTTAGGGACAGCAGATTTGGGGTTAATAGCTATAATGTAGGCGGCGGTGATATCGGGTCGGCAGATTAGGGGTTAATACTTGTAGTTAGATTGCGGCGACATTGGGGGGGGGCAGATTAGGGGTTAATAACTATAATGTAGGGGTCGGCGGTGTTAGGGACAGCAGATTAGGGGTTAATAGCTATAATGTAGGCGGCGGCGATATCGGGTTGGCAGATTAGGGGTTAATACTTGTAGTTAGATTGCGGCGACGTTGGGGGAGGCAGATTAGGGGTTAATAACTATAATGTAGGGGTCGGCGGTGTTAGGGACAGCAGATTAGTGGTTAATAGCTATAATGTAGGTGGCGGCGATATTCGGTAGGCAAATTAGGGGTTAATAAAATAATGCAGGTGTCAGCGATAGCGGGGGCGGCAGATTAGGGGTTAATAAGTGTCAGATTAGGGGTGTTTAGAGACTCGGGGTACATGTTAGGGTGTTAGGTGCAGACTTAGTGTTTCCCCATAGGAAACAATGGGGCTGCGGTGTTAGGTTTTTTTTCAGCCGAAACTCCCATTGTTTCCTATGGGGAAATGCCGAATTTTACCGAGCTAATTCGGATTTATTCGGAGATACGGCAGCTATTTCGGATTCATTCGGTAGATTCGGAAGTATTTTAATTCGGAAATCCGAATCGATCCGAATCTCCGAATTTACCGAATTTACCGAATTTCCGAATTAATCCGAAACGAACCGCACATGTCTAAAAAATAGTATAGATGAAATCAACTCAATCAAGTGATAAGACAGTGATAAGGGAGAGGAAGAAAAAAAATGAATAAAGTGCCAAAAAAAAAAAAATATCAAATAGTTTAAGGAGCACCCAACGGTGCTCTATTTAAATGTGCTTTAGACGCCAGACCAACCTTAATGTTAGATACTACAGCCTATGGGTAGATACTGTTACCATTTATTTATCTACACCCTCGATCTCTTATATCTTTAAGGTCTTAGAGGCTCCATTTAGCTTCCATATACTTTACACCCAATTGACCCACTTTTTGAACACCACCATCTATTACCACTTCTGCCATTCTGGCAACCTGAAATAATGACACAACACAGGAGTTTGGCTAAATATGGAAAGGTCACATTTAATAATTTAATTTAAATTCAAAAAATTTCTCACTGGGTAATAACATACCCTGGGTAATAACATACCCTGGGTAATAACATACCCTGGGTAATAACATACCCTTAATCAACATAACACTCAAAAATGCGTCAGCATTTGCATAACCTGAACTTGGATCCCACGTGTCAGGGGGGGGGACCACAAACCCCCCCTGTGGCAGAGCAGAAGGGGAGGAGCGAACCTGCAGCATATACCAGCCTTTAGCTAGACCACCGAATCACGACTTAGACTGGGTATGCTACAGGATCCCCTCCGCCCCTCGCAAGCCCTGCCTACGTGCCAGATCCCGATTTCACCGCAACAACTTATCAACTTTTCTCCTATATGGCTGCTTGCTTATCTTAACGCTTTCAGCTAGCTTAGACCGCTCGAGTCACCCGCTAGCTTCCAGCTGCAGCTCTCTCGATCCCCTTATTAGGGGGCACGGGCGGTCTTACTGCGATCCAACTAAGTAGCTGACATCGTGCCCCTAACCATGCCAATTTCTCTCGATATCTCTGGTTGTGACCTCTCCGCGTAGTTGTCTTTACTGCTCTCTTGCATCTAGGGAGGGTGGGAGGGAAACAAAAAAGGTTAGTACTGAAGCCACTTCCTGTTGTTCCCCCTATATGTACCTTTTCCAACCCCCCTCTTCTATCTCTTGCTCTTCAGTCCCTCCTCTCATTCTTATCTTCTACTTCCCTATTCTCTAACCTAACTCCTTCCCCCCCCCTCTTCTCCCTTCCCCCCTGTCCTTCCAGCCAGGAGCCCAGCCCTTATGCCGCTCCGTTCTCATGCAATCCCTGCGCTCTTTTTAAGGTCTTAGAGGCTCCATTTAGCTTCCATATACTTTACACCCAATTGACCCACTTTTTGAACACCACCATCTATTACCACTTCTGCCATTCTGGCAACCTGAAATAATGACACAACACAGGAGTTTGGCTAAATATGGAAAGGTCACATTTAATAATTTAATTTAAATTCAAAAAATTTCTCACTGGGTAATAACATACCCTGGGTAATAACATACCCTGGGTAATAACATACCCTGGGTAATAACATACCCTTAATCAACATAACACTCAAAAATGCGTCAGCATTTGCATAACCTGAACTTGGATCCCACGTGTCAGGGGGGGGGACCACAAACCCCCCCCTGTGGCAGAGCAGAAGGGGAGGAGCGAACCTGCAGCATATACCAGCCTTTAGCTAGACCACCGAATCACGACTTAGACTGGGTATGCTACAGGATCCCCTCCGCCCCTCGCAAGCCCTGCCTACGTGCCAGATCCCGATTTCACCGCCAACAAAGAAATACTCTTTCTGCCAAACACCATTTAAACTTTTCCCGTGACCTTTCCTTACCTTGATCATTTCCTCCAACATTCTCCTGATGTCCTCCAAAAACTGGTCATTACCGGCCTCGTTCAGGTGAACTCCGTCGTGCCTGAATATCTCTTCCCTTTTTGCCGCCAACAATGGGTGCTCCAGCACCGATCCACCTATCCCCCTGACTGCTTTTGCCGCTACCAAATTAATCTTCCTCCTTGCTCTGTAGTCCGCTCTCTGCGTGTCAGTGTTCCTCCAAACCAACCTTGATATTATGTTTGACCATACTATCTTTACTCCTTGCCATGTTATCGCCAACCACCCCATTACGCTTTTTATACTTTCTTCCAGTTCCCTCAGAGGGTATGCTCCAATATCATTCCCTCCTAAATGTATTATCATTACGTCCGGGCGCCCCCATCTCTGCCTTGCCTGCTGTATGGTGCTTACCAACTCTTCCCACCTCATTCCTCTCTTTCCTATCCACCTAACACTGGCTTCGGTGTATCTAAATCCCAAATGTGTCCCTTTTGCCAATGTCGCAGCCCTAACTTGCGCCCAGTACACGTATGAATGCCCTACCACCCATATCCTTAGTGCTCTTCCTGTAACAAATCACAAAGAAAAATGGAGAATTAAATTCATTTCGGTTGGCGCCATGACTTCGCATCCCTAATCGCAATCAAACCCCCCCTTTTGGCCTGATGTAGGACTTGTATGCTGCTGATTTCCACCTTCCCATTTTTTTTAATCTGCTCGATCGAACATCCTCTAGATGCCGCACTGGTTGCTGCCCCTATTCTGAATGAGTGCGGCGCATAGTATGCATCTGACCAACCCAGTCTTTCTACCGTTCTTTCCAATACCTTCCTAAACTGAAAACCCGTGACGCCGGATCCGTCCCTATGCCTAACAAATTGCGGGCCCTCTGCCCTTGCTGTTAGCTCATAATCCCTTACTGCTGCCACCGGGCAAGTCGCGCCACCTGTCCTCCCCATTGTCACCCATACCCCTTTTCCTTCCGTATCTGTTTTTGATTTCCGAATTAAAACTAGCACTGCTCGCACGCCCCATTTCACATCTTCTCGCCTTACACCACCGCCCACGTCTTTCCTATTCTTCGCCAGCAATTCCCCTATGCGCAATGCCCCATGGAAAGCCAAAGAGAAAGCTACCCTGAATACCAATGCCTCATCGTCATTGAAACATACTTTGCTGAGCACTGCTAACATTTCCGCCAACCTATCCTCTGTTATCGGCTCCCTTCTATCGCCTTGCTTCTTCTCTCCTACGCTCCACCCCTTGAATACTTTCCTTACAACAAATCTCTTTGTTATATCCTTTCTCCCATATAACTGCGAAAAATACGACACCCCCGCCAGTACTGTGCCCAACTGCCCTTTCTTCACCCCCCCTTGCTTCAATACCCATAGCCATTCTAGAAAAACCGTTTCTTCCTCGCGACCTATAATCTTGTTAAATTCGCACCACCGCTCCCAATACTTCTTGTATACGGCCCACGTTTTTGGCGCCACGGACTTCTCTACCATCTCCCTGATTCCGTCTATTTGCTGCCAATCTGCCAAAGAAGAACAGGGCAGGGTTCACCTTCCTTCCTCGCCCTTGGAGCCACCTTCCTAAATATTTCCCATTTAAACCTTGACAGTGCGTCTGCTACAATATTCCTGTACCCTGGTATATGCTGTGCTTTAAAACAAATATTGTGCTTAAGGCACTTTAATACAAAATATCTCAAATACTTAATAACCGGGTTAGATGATGACGACAAATTATTCATTACATCCACTACTGCCTTATTATCGGACCAACAGATGATTCTTTTGTTCTCTAATACATGGCCCCACAGCTCTATCGCTACTATAATGGGAAACAATTCAAGCAAAGTCATGTTCTTTATCCACCCTTTCTCCTTCCAATCTGCGGGCCATTCGCCCGCGCTCCATCTACCTTGCAAATACGCTCCAAACCCCGCACTGCCTGCTGCATCTGTGAACAACTCCAATTCTTCCACTGACCTTGCCTCTTCCCATATCCTGATACCATTAAATTCATCTAAAAATGCCTCCCACACTCTGAGGTCTTCCTTCATTTCCTTATTGACGCGCACCATATGCTCGGGCAGCTTTGCCCCTTTTGTCCCCATTTCCAACCTTCTTTTAAATAATCTACCCACCGGTATTACCCGGCACGCAAAATTCAAAACCCCCAGCAATCTCTGCATTTCCCTAAGAGTCACCTTATTCCTTTTCAACATCGTTTTTATCATATGTCTCGCCTTCTCAATCTTATCCGCAGGGAGCTCGCATTGCCCCTTTGCGGAATCTATCATGATACCCAGGAAAACCAGCCTCGTACCCGGCCCCTCCGACTTTTCCGTTGCTACTGGCACTCCCAACTGTTTGAACATTGCCTCTAGCTCTTCCTTCCAGATTCTACATTCCCCTGTCTCTTTCCTGCCTACCACCAAAAAATCATCTAAGTAGTGAGACATACTCTCACATCCTGTTTTTTCTGTAAACAACCAATGCAAAAATGAACTAAACTTTTCAAAAACTGAACAAGAAACCGAACACCCCATGGGCAAACACTTATCTATGTATTAATCACCATCAAACTTACAACCCATTAAATTAAAACTAACTGTGTTCAAAGGCAATAACCTAAAAGCAGATTCCACATCTATCTTTGCCATCAACGCCCCTTTTCCAAGCCGTTTCACTATTCTTACCGCACTATCAAATGATTGATATTGCACTGAAGAATCCAACTTGTCAATTGCGTCGTTGACTGAATTCCCCCTGGGGTAGGACAGGTGCTGTATCATCCTGTATTTACCCTTCTCTTTCTTGGGAACTACTCCCAGGGGGGACACAATCAAGTCAGCACACGGCTTCTCCTTGAATGGCCCTGCCATTCTCCCCAATTTAACCTCCTTCCTCAATTTTTCCGCTAGTACTCCTGGAAATTCTGCTGCAGATTTTAAATTTCTCGCCTGCATAGCCCCTTTAACTTCTGTTTTAACTGGGACCACAAAACCTACACGCAAACCATTTGTTAACAAAATCCTTTCCTCTTTCAGCGGGTACATTGCCAATTCCTCAATGATCCTATCTACCCTCAGCGGCGTTTTGGCCATTACCCGCCATTCCTCCTCCGCTACCGTTGCCCCCGTGCCCTCGAAAGGAAAACTTGCTATTGTTATTGGCATTACCTTTCCTACAATCCACTCCTGAGTGCGCTCCGCCACAATGCCTACATGCGTGCTTATATTTACATGAATTCCCCCTGTCGCACCTCTTGTCATTAAACGCCCAGCATTCCTTTGCCTCTGTTCTGAATGTTTTCCCTTGCCCTATGGGCCTACCTTGTGCTTCAGGGACCTTCATCAACCTCGTCCACGTATCTAGTATTTTTACCCCAAAATCCTTCCTACCTTTACCTCCCAATTGTATATTTCCTTTCCTAAATTCCCTATCGTAATCCTTCCATGCAAAACCCCCGTATGTGGTGTAGCATTCCGCTATCAAATGTATGTATCTCAGCACCCCTTTCATCTTATCTGGATTGGCCGTTAGAAAACATTCTGCATATATGACCATCCCTTTCACCCATTCTGGGAATGTTTGCCTTGCCTTTCTCCCCCTACCTTCATTAGATTTAACTGCTAAAGCTTCCCTAGTCATTTCAAATACATCCACATACCGTCCTCTCTGTGCTTTCCTAACAACCTTCGCCTTCAAATGTGTGGGAAGGGGTAAGAGCTTGGTCGCTGCTACTTCATCATCTAAATTTACTGCATTATCACTGCTGTCCCCATCCTCGTACCCTTCCTTCACCACCTTATTTTTTTCTTGCTTAGCATACAATTTTCTTACAATTTTCAAGATTTTTCTATGCCCCCTCCCATTACGTTTATCATCCTCAAAATCATCATCAGTTGAACTATCTAACGAAGATTCACTGCTATCACTATAAAACATTTGCTTACCGTGTTTCTTCTGCTGCGTGTGATGTCCGTCTTGTCCCTCCTTGTCTGCCTCCACCACCATTCCTTGCGGCGCTGCCGTGCTCACCTCGCCCTCTTTGTCCCTTGTTCCGCTGATTACTTTACCCGCCTTGTCCCTCTTCTGTAACATAGTCATATTTGAATTAGTGCCATCCCCCCCCTTTCTTTGATCCTGTTTCAAAGACCGGTGACCTGACCTCCCACTGCTGCGCCCCCCATCCTCTGTATCCTTAACCCTCCTTTCCTCCTCCACCCTCACATATGTATGGCCTTCTGTATCCCTAATCATCATGGGGCGCTCTACGCTATTCTCCTCTAACCTGACCCTTTTTGTGGCCCTGCTGTCCCTCGCCCCTTTTCTGTGTACTTCACAATATTTTTTTCTTTCTTTAACCCCCTCCCTACTTCTGCTTCGTCCCTCCCTCTCTTCCCCTGACTCCTCTGATTGTGAGCCTGGACCGCCGAGTCCCCGGCCTGCAGGGCTAGCATTCCCTGATGCTCCCTTCCTTCCTGTTTTCCTGTCTGCCTTCCTATCTACTCCGCTTGCTGTGCCTTGTTTACTTTCTTTAATGCGCGTCCCCCGCCCGCTCCCAGCTCCCCCTGCTACTATGCTCCTGCTGCCATTCCCCTCTATGCTGCGCCTGTAATCCCCCGCGATGACGTCATCGCGCGACGCACGCCCTGCTGCCGTGCGCATGCGCCCATCCCGCGCACTACCGGAGAAAGAAGGAGAAGAGGGGGGGGAAGGGGAAGAAGGAAGGGGACTGCCGCGCCTATGTCTGGAACTTGAGCCTCTATCTGCTGACATTGCACGCTCCTATAAGCCCGCTCTCGCCCCCGCAACTGCCCGCCCGCCCGGCTGCTGAAACCCGCACCATCTGGGCCCACATTACGCAGCTGCGTGTCCTGCCTTGCGCCCTGCCTTGCGCCCACCTTGTAAGCCCTTGCCCGCCCTCGCACTGCGACCGGACTGCCCCCTTGGCCCAAAGGGATCTCTGGACTGCTGGACCGCTCTGACCCACTAAACAGAACCAATTCCCCCATACTCACATCGGAATTGGCCCCTTCCTCTGCCACAGCCCTGCCTCTCATACTCACATTACCATCCAGTCCTCTCGCTCTCTCTGGGGGGTTTACCGCTGCCTTCTGCTGTAATACCGTCTCCTGCTGCTTCTGATTCTCTTCTTGCTTCTTTTCCAGGAGCTTCAATCTCTTCTGCGCCCGGATCGCTCTCGTCTTCCAGAGGGTCTCATCATCTGTGAGGAAACGCTTGGGAATCTTCCTGCTTCTCGACGGCATCTTCACAACTTCTTCGACAACAGCTACACGCAGCTCCTGAAACAAAAAAGGTTAGTACTGAAGCCACTTCCTGTTGTTCCCCCTATATGTACCTTTTCCAACCCCCCTCTTCTATCTCTTGCTCTTCAGTCCCTCCTCTCATTCTTATCTTCTACTTCCCTATTCTCTAACCTAACTCCTTCCCCCCCCCCTCTTCTCCCTTCCCCCCTGTCCTTCCAGCCAGGAGCCCAGCCCTTATGCCGCTCCGTTCTCATGCAATCCCTGCGCTCTTTTTACTTTAGGCTATATTATACAGGCTCTTATTACTACTGTGACTACTGATACCGTAGCCTCAGGTAGCTAAGGTCTCTTGAAAAGACAGTTACCAATAGGTATTTATAAACCTTACAATAACAGAAAAAACAACCTCAAGCTTTCTCTCTAGGATCTCTTGTTACTTTTAACCATTAAGCTAAAAGTCCAGGAAAACGGTCTTGTCCCAGTATCAATTCAGTATAAACCATTAGATTTCTCCCCCTCACTGTTGGTAGTCCTCTGTACAAACAACTGAAATGATCCACAGGGGGGGAGTTGATGTAAAATACGTGTAAAAGGGAGAAAGAAAAACTTTAGACCACGGCCTTAGAATTGAAGTCAGCTGGGGCTACTGGAATACCCATTTACCAAACTTCTTGCAGTATTTAAATTCTTTCTGCCATTCCCAGTTTACTATACTAAAAGTGGTGGGATGATATTACAATGAGACACCAGCTCTTAGTTTGTCAGGGGGGATAATGCTACCCACAGGACCTTTTGTTCCTTCAGGCACTTAGAGCCCCTGGAGAAAAGTACCAATACTGTTCCAGTGCAATCTCTCTTTGCCCTTTAACCAAAGATCTTTTATCAGTCCTCCAGGCTTTTATAGGCTATAACCTCCGTAATAGGCAAAGTTCCAAAACAAATAGTTAAACAGCTGATATTTGCTTAACCAGCTATACCAGTTTAAGGGGTTTCCACTACTCCTCCAAGCCAGCACACGTATCAAACAATGAGAAAAGTCTACTTTAAAATCTTTCCACCCAGCATATACAGCATAAACCAGCGTACTGAAGTTATCTTATGTGAAATACTTGCACAGGTCTTTTGTTTCTTCTGCAGCGGCCAGCCGTTGTTCTGAGCCACTTCACCGTCACCCTCTGTTCCCCGCTCCAAACGAGACACCTCCCGCTCGGGGCTGAGTAGAGGGTAAGTCGGACTTGCGGGAATACTTGACCGTCGTACGGCGTCTCTGTTCCGCTCTCACACTGACTCGGCTGCTGCGCAGGCTTGGGACGTAGCCAAGCGTCACTGTCTGCTGCTACTGACGTCTCACGGTAGTCTCTGTTTCAGCTAGCTGGAGCCGTGCATGCTAGGGCCAGGGCCCACCGGCCTGAGGATGGCTAGATAGGTTCCTCACAACACCTCTTCGCTGTTACTTTCCCTGGCCAGGTAAGTTGACCCTGGCAATAGGGCTATTCGTGCATGGGATGATAATAGTTTGCCCTTTCTGCTTGAGCACCAGAGCGTGGCAGTTACCTTCACGCTCCTCCCACCGGAACCTCTCAGGTTTCAGGTTACGTTTTATTTTACAGGTACTTTTGTATTTATTTTTGTATTTATTTTAGCTAGGTAGTTATATGTATTTATTTTAGCTAGGTAGTTATTAAGTAGTAACTATTTTACCTAGTTAAAATAAATACAAACTTGCCTGTAAAATAAAAATAAACCCTAAGCTAGCTACAATGTAACTATTAGTTATATTGTAGCTAGCTTAGGGTTTATTTTATAGGTAAGTATTTAGTTTTAAATAGGAATAATTTAGGTAATGATAGTAAATTTTATTTATATTTATTTGAATTATATTTAAGTTAGGGGGTGTTAGGGTTAGGGTTTTTTGTACTTTAGCTAATTTAATTTAATTTAGGTAATTTATTTAATTATAGTGTAGTGTTAGGTGTTATTGTGACTTAGGTTAAGTTTTATTTTACAGGTACTTTTGTATTTATTTTAGCTAGGTAGTTATTAAGTAGTTAATAACTATTTAATAACTATTTTACCTAGTTAAAATAAATACAAACTTGACTGTAAAATAAAAATAAACCCTAAGCTAGCTACAATGTAACTATTAGTTATATTGTAGCTAGCTTAGGGTTTATTTTATAGGTAAGTATCTAGTTTTAAATAGGAATAATTTAGCTAATGATAGTAAATTTTATTTATATTTATTTGAATTATATTTAAGTTAGGGGGTGTTAGAGTTAGGTTTAGGGGTTAATAAATTTAATATAGTGGCGGCGACGTTGGGGGCAGCAGATTAGGGGTTAATAAATGTAGGTAGGTGGCGGCGATGTTAGGGATGGCAGATTAGGGGTTAATAATATTTAACTAATGTTTGCGAGGCGGGAGTGCGGTGGTTTAGGGGTTAATATGTTTATTATAGTGGCAGCGACGTTGGGGCGTCAGATTAGGGGTTAATAAGTGTAGGTAGGTGGCGGCGACATTGGGAGTGGCAGATTAGGGGTTAATAAATATAATGTAGGTGGCGGTGATGTTGGGGGCAGCAGATTAGGGTTAATAAGTGTAAGATTAGGGGTGTTTAGACTCGGGGTTCATGTTAGAGTGTTAGGTGTAGACATAAATTTTATTTCTCCATAGGAATCAATGGGGCTGCGTTACTGAGTTTTACGCTGCTTTTTTGCAGGTGTCAGACTTTTTCTCAGCCGGCTCTCCCCGTTGATTCCTATGGGGAAATCGTGCACGAGCACGTACAACCAGCTCACCGCTGACTTAAGCAGCACTGGTATTGGAGTGCGGTAAGGAGCACAATTTTGCTCAACGCTCACTTCTTGCCTTTAAACGCCGGGTTTGTAAAAACCTGTTATACCAGCGCTGCAGGTAAGTGAGCGGTGAGACGAAACTGCTCGTTAGCACCGCACAGCTCAAAACAAAAAACTCGTAATCTAGCCGATAGTTGCCTCAAATATTACATCTTGAATTTTTTAAACTGTTGCAGTCAGATTCAGTTTAATACATAATCTTTTTTGGATTTTCTCATCTTTGATAAAAGCGCTTTAATTACAATGTCAAAGGGAATGTTATCTTTTGCCTACATCTGCTGTTACAAATGTCATCTATTATAATCAACCTTTCCATTTTCTTTTCAAAATTATAATAACCTTTTACGTGGTAGCCTTTATCACATTCCTCTTCTGCTAGTAAATGAGAGAATCCCTAAACTTTACTGTGAAAACACACGCGCATGGACATTTATCGCAAAGATCTTTTAAATGACGTAAATGAGTCCCTGTTATTCTACTAGATGTGAAACAAAATAAATGACTTTGGTAAGATTTTTATTTCATATTCTTCACTAACCTACCCAGAATCTTCACTTTGCAAGAGACATGTAAAAATGTTTTTTATGTATTTTGCTGAGTTTATTTCAGGACTGGAATGTGGATAGCAGAGAAGCTGATTGATTGGTTCATCTGCTGTTGTCCTAAGATTTTCCTCGACCCCATAAGAATGCTGGTCCAAGTCACTTACAGTGACGTAGAATCAGCTGTTTGAGTGCAAATTCCTTTATTACGCAGGCACGTCACCGCATTATCCAACGCATCACCACATTCCAATCACTGAGGTCCAGCATTCTTATGAGGTCTAGAACAAGTCTGAACAAAAACTGAATCACTGCGCATGCGCTCCACCACAGAAACTAATCTCTACAACGAAACTGCTTGCTAACCACACTTATATACGATGGGCACTGTAATTCTCCATCTACAAAACACAATTTATTTTGCCTCTGCCTGGGGCTGTCAAGGGGGGCGCCCTGACGATCCTCTGGCATCTACCCCAAGTGAACCTTGGGGAATAAGGTTTACAAGGGGGGCTTTACCCACTTTGAAACCCACAGGCAGAGGCAAAACAGATAGTGAAGATGGGGGAATTACATTGCCCATCGTATATATGTTTGATGCAGTGACTCGATGAAGCGCATGTGCACTGAGGGGTTTTGCAGTCAGACAGCTGAGCGGTGAGTGTAACACACCTCCGGAAGTAATGCCGTCCTGCATTCTTTTGGGTCAAAGAAATGTATAGAACTCCGTAACCACATCTCTTGTTGGGAACGTTTAAATTAGCCAATGAAATTCACACTGTGCTCTTACCAAATACAAAACTTTTACATTGAATACTAATACGTATAACAACAAATTAAAGGAGATTTGTGTGTTAAGATTTAATATGCTAAATTTAAACAGACTTGCCTGAAGTTTGAATCGTCTTCATGTTGCTCTATGAAGCTACGATTAAATACTTCATCCTCTGCATGTTGCCTTGTTTATCATTTTGTATTTTAGGATTTCACTCTATTGTTGTGTAAACTGCATGTACACATTTAAAAAAAGACTTGTAAAATGTGCACTATGTGTAAGGAAGGTTCTGAATAACTACTGTTAAAGGGCCTTTATATATCATTGTATCACTAGCAATGCTGAAACTCGATTTAATCCCTGCAAAGCACTTACATTAACTGTATATCTCCAAAACTCTCTCAGCACAATCAAACCTGTGCGACCCACATACCACATTGACCCCTATGTACCCCCACTACATTAACCATTTGCGCTCTTCTATCCAACACTCTGCTTAAATCCAAACCCAGAACTGCATTAACTCTATACTCTCTTGACCCCAACATTATAGAACACTAATCTCAACCACCACCATATAAAGCTCTTCCTACCCCACTACACCTAGTATTTGGCACCCAAAGGACCCCAGTCACCATAATTACTCTTTATAAAATGCCCATAAGATGATCCCCTTAACCCTGATTGGTTAATTAGCTAACCTGTAAGCATTCTCACAAAAAAAGTTAATGGGGCATAATACTGTAATATGTCCTCCCCTTTAATGTGTTCCCAATTATCCATTTTACCTGCAGAAGGGTTTTACATTGTTTACAAATAGCTTATTTACCTTTATCTTGTTATTTGAAATAGCTGCTTTAGCCCGTTGAAACCAACACCCACATTGGAAATTTCAATACAACAATACTGATTAAAGAAAGGATATGTAAACAAGAGACAAAAGCAGAAATCAACCTCCCAGTGAAGGGAGGGAGGAACAGAGAAAATCCATTTGAAAGTGTTTTACTGCAGGATCTTTAAATGCAATTAACTCTTAGGGGTTGCCTGAGGATATTGTCCTTTTGATTTTGATCTATCAGGAACTGAATGTCTGTACTACTGTGGCCATTGAAAACCCAGAAGGGTGAGCTTGCTCTAAGGAGTCACAGGGTAGGTGCATTGTGGCTAATGTTAAATTGCAGTGATAAGTGAAGAGGTATAATAATGTAATGATGATGGATAGGGTCAGGTGTGGTTTGGACTAATGAGATGCAGGGTCACAGTTAGGATAGTACCTTGGGCTGGTCTGGGTGAATCAGAGAATTTCCCATTATTGGCTAGATTATGAGTGGCACTCTATCTATCACTCAAACTCTCCCGTTAACCCTGCTAGAAGTAAGCATTTTGCGCGTATTACAAGTTCAAAGTAAAAAGTTTTTGCACGAACATTAACCTGACGCACGCTAAGAACCGAACCTAGAAAATATTGCGACCGCATTAACGTATTCCCCAAAGACTTCAATGGAACATGAAAAGTGGAAAAAAAACATATCTTTGAGCCCTTATAACTTTTAAGCAATAGTTTTTATAATAATTTTTATTAGATAGTGTTATTATGACTGTAACTCCACTTTTAAACATATTCGCGAAACTGTTATCCAAAGCTCTGCAGTCGCTCCATCCCGGCGCGCATTTACTTTTAATGCGTTCGAGCGAACGCATTTACTTTCAACCTGTAATACACACACGACTTCTGACGTGCAAAAGTTATGCACCACTCTTAATCTAGTCCTATGAAGACATGAAACTGATAACCATGTTATATAGGTACTACTGTTTATTAATTGAAATAAGGATTTTAAAAATATTGTGACTGTGATCCAATTGAACTTACAAATGTTCATTAGAACCACATACAGGGAGCTACCAATTTTGACACCTGATCAATTACTGCAGGCTTGATAAAATGCAACAAGTTGATTGTGATATATTGTGATTATATTGGTATTTAAAAAAAGGACTGATTATTTTTAAACTATTGACTGTTTTTTAGTATCAAGATTGTGATCATTTACTGCATAAAGAGTTTTGCTAACCAGAGCTGTAAGGCGATGGGGTCTTTCATTCCCCCACTCAAGCAATCAAAACCAGTGTATCACCATTATAATTCTGGCAATGCCTTTGGGCTCCCAAGATGTAACTTTTATTATTGTACTTAAAATATGCTTACATGAAAAGTAATTAGCAAAGTAATCAATTCCTTGCCTCAGTGAATTGCCTTCAGCTTTATTATATTTCCTGCAATGTGTCCTTTATGTGGTGCATATTCTGTGCAGTGCCAGTCATGGATATGATGCCAGGAAGATGGTTCCAAGACATTTCTTAGATGCTGTTTTTTAACAGAGATATAGATGTTCTTTTCTTTCAAGGGTCTTTAATTTTGAATGATATAAAAAAAATCTTTATGACACCACTACATTAAAGTTTTATAGTCCAAAATATAATTCAAATTAATGTTTTGTATTTAAATTAGTCCCATTCTGCAAATACCATTTCTTATTTTAGCATTTTTAACTTAGGGGCCGATTTACCAAATGGCCGGCATGATTCGTTGTAGCGAATCATTTCTGCCCGACATCGCTGAATGCCGACAGCATACGCTGTCAGTATTTAACATTGCACAAGCAGTTCTGACAAACTGCTTGTGCAATGCCACTCCCTGCAGATTCACGGCCAGTCGGCCGCTAGCAGGGGGTGTCAATCAACCTGATCATATCTGATCGGGTAGATTGCTGTCTGCCGCCTCAGAGGCGGGCGGACGAGTTAAGGAGCAGCAGCCTGAAGGCTCGCACGGAAACAGGGGCATCAGGGGCCATTTGATAAATCGGCCCCCAAGTGTCTTTTCGCTGATAAGACCAACTTTTTCCCAGGAGGCCTTGTAAACCATCAGTGTAGTGTGGAAAAAAGTTGATACTATCAAAGGGACACAAAAGTCAAAATTAAACCTCATAGATTGACATAGAGCACAACATTTAAACAACTTTCCAATTCACATCCATTATCTAAATATGCACAATATTTTTATATTTACACTTTCTGAGGCACCGGCTCCTACTGAGCATGTGCAAGATTCACAGAATGTATGTATATGCATTTTGTGATTGGCTGATGGCACATCACATGATACAGTGGCAAGGAAAATTAAACTAACTAGTAGAACAAAATCTACTACTCATGTGAAATTGCCTTTTTATTATGCATTTATTGATTATGTTATTCAACTATGTTTAGCAGTGCTTTACCTTGCAGGTCCTACAATATATAAAGCTAAGGATCTGTTAAAAGCATGATCAATGAACAGGATCTACTGTTGCTTAAAACTGCACCAAAATGGTTTCATACTAATTTCTCAGGTGACAGCTTTATAAAGGGGACATCAGCTAAAGTAGAAGATAATCATATAGCATGGCCTGTGAGAATTAAAGACTTTCAAGATCAGATAAAAGAGACATGAAAGTCTAAAATGAAATAAGTTTGTAAAATAAAAAAATATTATGCTTATAATACCAACTAAAGACATTTCCATATAAAGGACAAGAACAAAAATAATGATTTAGTGCTAGATTATGAGTGGAGTGCTATTTATAACTCACACTCACACATTAACGCAGCTAGAAGTAAGCTTTTTGCATGAGTCGGGTAGCGCACATAAAAAGTAGAAGTTTTCATACAAGCGATAACCCGTTATGCGCAAAAAGCCAAACTTACAATACAGAGACTACAATAACGTATTTGTCCATAGACATCAATGGAGGGCAAAAAGTGTGGGGGGGAACCAAAAAGTCACGCAACCCGATTGCATTTAACCAAGTGCGCTAACCTGACATGAAATATGAATATTTCACATATATATCATGTTTGGGTTTTTTGTAAAATATATTTCTATGCCTATATATACCGTAGTAAGGATCCACACCCACTGGACTTTTTATATATATATATACATACAGTCATGGTGAGAAAAATGTACACCCTCTTTGAATTCTATGCTTGTAAGTATCATGGCATAATAGCTATCATCTGGACCTTAGCAGGTTTTAAAATTAGGTAAATACAACCTCAGATGAACAAAAACACAACATATTACACTGTGTCATGATTTATTTAACAAAGATAAAGCCAAAATGGAGAAGTCATGTGTGAAAAACTAAATACGCCTTATAATTCAATAGCTGGCAGAACCACCTTTAACATCAACAACTTGAAGTATTCATTTTCGGTATGACTTTATCTCTCACATCGTTGTGGAGGAATTTTGGTCCACTCTTCTTTACAACATTGCTTCAGTTCATTGAGGTTTTGTTTACGCACAGCTCTCTTAAAGTCCGCCACAGCATTTTAATCGGGTTGAGGTATGGACTTTGACTGGGCCATTGCAACACCTTGAATCATTTATTTTTCAGCCATTCTGTTGTAGATTTTTATAGGTTGGTGTACTTGGGATCATTGTCCTGTTGCATGATCCAATCTCAGCCAAGCTTTAGCTGTCAGACATATGGCCTCACATTTGACTCTAGAATACTTTGGTATACAGAGGAGTTCATTGTCGACACAATGACTGCAAGCTGCTCAGGTCCTGTGGCTGCAAAACAAGCTCAAATCATCACCCCTTCACCACCCTGCTTGACAGTTGGTATGAGGTGTTTGTGCTGATATGCAGTGTTTGGTTTTCGTAAAACGTGGCACTGTGCATTATGGTCAAACATCTCCACTTTGGTATCATCTGCCAAAGGACATTGTTTCTGAAGTCTTGTGGTTTGTTTAGATACAAATTTGCAAACCTAAGCCGTGCTGCCATGTTCTTTTTAGATAAAAGAGGCTTTCTCCTGGCCACCTTTCCATACAACCCATACTTGAGTCTTTTTCTAATTGTTCTGTTATGAACATTACATTTAAAAAGGTCAGCAAACTGCTAAAACTTTGGATTTTATAGAGGTGGTCACACTTGCTGATGATCAATTAATCAAAGGCAGTACCTGGCTGCTACTTAGCCTCTTAAATCCTATGGAAACAGTAAGAGTGTACTTAGTTTCTCACACATGGCTTCTCCATTTTGGCTTTATTTTTCTTAAAGAAATCATGACACAGTGTAATAAGTCATGTGTTGTTGTTCATCTAAAGTTGTATTTATCTCATTTTAATACCTGCTAAGGACCAGATGATTGTTATTATGCCCTAATACGTAAAACCATAGAATTTAAAGAGGATGTACTTTCCTTTTCCCATGATTTTGTGTGTGTATATATATCTTTCATATCTTTGAACCCTATTAACTTTTTTATGCAATATTTTTTTATTCATAATTTTTTAGATTGTTTTATTATAATTGCAACTATACTTTTAAATATTATTTTGATGTGTTTTTTGCAACGTTTTAGTGTAGAGTAACAGTAAACCAGAGCTCTGAAGTTGCGCCATCGCGACACGCGTTAAATTCAATTGCGCTCAAGTGAATGGGGCCTATCTATCAAGCTCCGAAAGGAGCTTGACGGCCCGTGTTTCTGGTAAATTTTCAGACTCGCCAGAAACAGCAGTTATAAAGCAGCGGTCACAAAGACCGCTGCTCCATAACCCTGTCCGCCTGCTCTGAGCAGGCGGACAGGAATCGCAACAATTCAACCCGATCGAGTACGATCGGGTTGATTGACAGCTCCCTGCTGGCGGCCCATTGGCCGCGAGTCTGCAGGGGGCGGCGTTGCACCAGCAGCTCTTGTGAGCTGCTGGTGCAATGTTAAATGCGGAGAGCGTATTGCTCTCCGCATTCAGCGATGTCTTGTGGACCTTATCCTCACTGTCGACTCAGGTCCACAAGACATTACTTAAATATGCCTCAAAGTGTTTACTTTCAACCTGTAATACTCACGCTACTTTGCAAAGAGCCACGATAAACCCCTTTTCTCTTATGTGCAACAGCACGCCACTTGTAATCTAACCCTTACTGCTAATGAGTACAAAGGTATGCTTATTTATTAATACACATTTTATTGTTTGCTTGTACATGTGGCATTTTTGTGATGGTCAAACGCATGCACATTGTACATTCTTAAAGTCCGAGACTGTTTAATTATCTTAAAGGGATACTAAACCCAATTTTGTTTCTTTCATGATTCAGATAGAGGATACAATTTTAAGCAACTTTCTAATTTACTACTATAATCAAATTTTCTTCCTTCTCTTGTATCTTTATTTGAAAAAGCAGGAATGAAAGCCTTACAGCCAGCCCTTTTTTTGTTCAGAACCCTGGATAGCGCTTGCTGATTTGGTGGCTACATTGAGCCACCAATCAGCAAGCGCAGCCCAGGGGCTGAACCAAAAATGGGCCGAATTACACTTATTTATATTTATTTTATAATTTTTGCCTCTCTCTGGGCTAAGACATCTTTAATTCTCTACCTGTCCTGTTAGTGATATTAACAGCAAGTGTGACAATGTTAGTAAGTATAAATGCAGAAAGACGAAAAGACCTTTTTTATCCATAAAAAGTTCAATCTTTATTATTCCACAACGGGCTGTTAAAAACAATAACAGCACACCACCTCATAGTGAAAAATGGGCTCTGGAAGCGATCTCACGCGTTTCGGCAGAGAGCCTTATTCATAGATCATCAATGTTAGTAAGTGTGTCTTTATCCTCTCATACTTATCTCCTCAGTATACTTTAGCCAAACTTGGGGCGCTCCTTCATATATTTACATTTTCCTATATATTAGTATCCCTTTAAGTCAAATAGCCATATTTTCCTATAATTTATTTATGCTTCTTAAATAGCATCATAATGGACACTATTGATGACATTACTAATGGTATCACATCATAAATACATTTTTCTTTCATTAAAAAAAAAAATCATATTCAGTGGTAAAAAAAACAACATAATGTAAGATCAGGGGGAGCAGTGAGTTCCAGTGGGAGCTATGTATGTGAACTATGTATCAATAACATCACCAATCCCAGGAAAATATGACATCATCAATAATGTCACTATTTATATAATGAATAGGAAAGATTCAAAACAATTGTCTGGAAAACTAAAATATAAGCAACCTATAAGAGTATTACATATAAATAAATTTGGCAGCACTTACAAAAATAAATAATTTTAACCCAACAACTTGCAGAAAATTTTGCAAAAATAACCCATTGTGTAGCCCATTAACAAATGTGGATAAGTCAGAAAACTTGTTTTTCACACAGAAAACCCCTGGATACATTGGGCCCGATCCGATATGCAGCATCGCCCGCAAAAGCCGATGACGCCAAATATTGCGCTGGTTTGGTATCCTATATACTGTGTAAGATAGAAGTTAGGCTCGTATATTTCTGCCTTCGGCCGTAGTTTTTTGGCCCATAGACAGGTATACCAAACCCGCGCAGTTTGGTATCCAATATACAGCGTAAGGACTTACGTGGCGAAAATGGAGAAATCTTACTCCATTTTCACCTTGCCACAAATTGCAGGCGTAGTAAGCCTTACGCTGAGTATTGGAACCCCGTAACTCCCTACACTGCCTGCAAAATAAAACCTAACACCTAACGCATGCGAAATGTCTATCTACCTGTCAACCTCAATCCCCTGCCGCAATCCCTAATAAAGTATTTAACCCCTAAACCGCCGCTCCTGGACCCCGCCGCCACCTACATTAAATGTCTAACCCCCTAATGTGAGCCCCCTACCCCGCCACCACCTATTTTAACTACATTACCCCCTAATCTAATCCCCCTACCCCGCCGTCACCTATATTAAAATGATTAACCCCTAATCTAATCCCCCTACCCCGCCGCCACCTATTTTAAAATGATTAACCCCTAATCTAATCCCCCTACCCCGCTGCCACCTATTTTAAAATGATTAACCCCAATCTAATCCCCCTACACCGCCACCACCTATAATAAATGTATTACCCCCTAAAATACTAAAATGTCCCTACCCTAAACTAAATTACAAATAGCCCTGAAAAGGGCCTTTTGCGTGGCATTGCCCCAAAGTAACCAGCTCTATTACCAGCCCTTAAAAGGGCCTTTTGCGGGGCATTGCCCCAAAGTAACCAGCTCTATTACCAGCCCTTAAAAGGGCCTTTTGCGGGGCATTGTCACAAAGTAATTAGCTCTTTTACCTGTAATCTGACCCCCTACACCACCGCCACCTATATTAAATATATTAACCCCTAATCTAATCCCCCTACACCACCGCCACCTATATTAAATATATTAACCCCTAATCTAATCCCCCTACACCGCCGCCACTTATATTAAATATATTAACCCCTAATCTGAATCCCCCTACACCGCCGCCACCTATATTAACTATATTAACCCTAATTATATTATGGTTAATATAGTTAATATAGTTATTATATTATATATATTAACTATATTAACCCTATCTAACCCTAACACCCCTAACTTAATTATTATTGCAATAAATCTAAATAATATTAATCTTATTAACTAAAATATTCCTATTTAAAACTAAATACTTACCTATAAAATAAACCTTAAGATAGCTACAATATAATTAATAATTACATTGTAGCTATTTTAGGGTTTATATTTAATTTACAGGTAACTTGGTATTTATTTTAACTAGGTACAATAGCTATTAAATAGTTAATAACTATTTAATAGCTACCTAGTTAAAATAATTACCAATTTACCTGTAAAATAAATCCTAACCTAAGTTACAAATACACCTACACTATCAATAAATTAATTAAATAAACTACAATTATCTAAACTAAAATATATTTAAATACACTAAACTAAATTACAAAAAAAAACACTAAATTACAAAAAATAAAAAAATATTACAAGGATTTTAAGATAATTACACCTAATCTAAGCCCCTTAGTAAAATAACAAAGCCCCCAAAATAAAAAAATGTCCCTACCCTAAACTAAATTACAAAAAGTAATCAGCTCTATTACCAGCCCTTAAAAGAGCCTTTTGAGGGGCATTGCCCCCAAGTAATCAGATCCTTTACCTGTGAAAAAAAAGAACAACCCCCCCATTACAACCCACCACCCACACACCCCTACTCTAAAACCCACCCCTTAAAAAAACCTAAGTCTAACCCCCAAGTGCTCCGTACCTGTCCTGAAGACAGGCAGAGAAGGCCTTGTTCCAGGCGGAGAAGTCTTCTTCCAGGCGGCGACCTCTTCTTCTTCCAGGAACCAGCCAGCGTGGAGCGGAGGAGTTGAAGACCGATGACCGCGGAGCTGAAGACCGTCCTCCCTGGAACTGAAGACCGGTGATGCAGGAACTGAAGATTAGCGACGCTGGAACTGAAGACCGGAGCCATGGAGCGTGGAGGATCCTCTTCATACGATCGCCGCCGTACACTGAATCGGAATTCCTTGAATTCCTATTGGCTGATTTGAGCCTTCAAATTCAAATCAGCCAATCGGGTGAAAGCTACTTTAATTCTATTGGCTGATTTGAATAGCCAATAGAATAAGAGCTACTGTAATTCTATTGGCTATTCTAATCAGCCAATAGAATTACAGTAGCTCTTATTCTCTTGGCTATTCAAATCAGCCAATAGAATTAAAGTAGCTTGCATCCGATTGGCTGAATTGAATTTGAAGGCTCAAATCAGCCAATAGGAATTCAAGGGACGCCATTTTTAATCTCGTACCTTGAATTCCTATTCAGTGTACGGCGGCGATCATATGAAGAGGATCCTCCACACTCCGGCTCTGGTCTTCAGTTCCAGCGTCGCCGATCTTCAGTTCCAGCATCGCCGATCTTCAGTTCCAGATGGACGGTCTTCAGCTCCGCGGTCATCTGTCTTCAAGTTTAGATATTTGTAGTTTATTTAATTAATTTATTGATAGTGTAGGTGTATTTGTAACTTAGGTTAGGATTTATTTTACAGGTAATTTGGTAATTATTTTAACTAGGTAGCTATTAAATAGTTATTAAATAAAAAAGTTACCTGTAAAATAAATAGAAACCCTAAAATAGCTACAATGTAATTATTAATTATATTGTAGCTATCTTAGGGTTTATTTTATAGGTAAGTATTTAGATTTAAATAGGAATAATTTAGTTAATATTATTAATATTATTTAGATTTATTTTAATAATAATTAAGTTAGGGGTGTTAGAGTTAGATAGGGTTAATATAGTTAATATACAATATAATAACTATATTAATTATTACCTATATTAATAATATATATATATATATAATATAATAACTATATTAACTATATTAACCCTAATATAATTAGGGTTAATATAGTTAATATAGGTGGCGGCGGTGTAGGGGGTCAGATTAGGGGTTAATATATTTAATATAGGTGGCGGCGGTGTAGGGGGATTATATTAGGGGGTAATACATTTATTATAGGTGGCAGCGGTGTAGGGGGATTAGATTACAGGTAAAAGAGCTGATTACTTTGTGACAATGCCCCGCAAAAGGCCCTTTTAAGGGCTGGTAATAGAGCTGGTTACTTTGGGGCAATGCCCTGCAAAAGGCCCTTTTAAGGGCTGGTAATAGAGCTGCTTACTTTGGGGCAATGCCATGCAAAAGGCCCTTTTCAGGGCTATTTCTAGGGTTAGACTTAGGTTTAGTGGTAGGGAAATTTTAGTATTTTAGGGGTTAATAAATTTAATATAGGTGGAGGTGGTATAGGGGGATTAGATTAGGGGTTAATAATTTTAATATAGGTGGCGGCGGTGTAAGGGGGTCAGATTAGGGGGTAGTACATATAATATAGGTGGCGGCGGTGTAGGGGGCTCACATTAGGGGTTAATATAGTTTAAATAGGTGGCGGCAGTGTAGGGGGCTCACATTAGGGGGTAATATAGTTTAAATAGGTGGCGGCGGTGTAGGGGGATCATATTAGGGGATAATATAGTTTAAATAAGTGGCGGCGGTGTAGGGGGTTCAAATTAGGGGTTAATATATTTAATATAGGTGGCGGCGGTGTAGGGGGATTAGATTAGGGGGTAATACATTTATTATAGGTGGCAGCGGTGTAGGGGGATTAGATTACAGGTAAAAGAGCTGATTACTTTGTGACAATGCCCCGCAAAAGGCCCTTTTAAGGGCTGGTAAAAGAGCTGATTACTTTGGGGCAATGCCCCGCAAAAGGCCCTTTTAAGGGCTGGTAATAGAGCTGGTTACTTTGGGGCAATGCCACGCAAAAGGCCCTTTTCAGGGCTATTTGTAGGGTTAGACTTAGGTTTAGTGGTAGGGAAATTTTAGTATTTTAGGGGTTAATAAATTTAATATAGGTGGCGGTGGTATAGGGGGATTAGATTAGGGGTTAATAATTTTAATATAGGTGGCGGCAGTGTAAGGGGGTCAGATTAGGGGGTAGTACATATAATATAGGTGGCGGCGGTGTAGGGGGCTCACATTAGGGGTTAATATAGTTTAAATAGGTGGCGGCGGTGTAGGGGGCTCACATTAGGGGGTAATATAGTTTAAATAGGTTGCGGCGGTGTAGGGGGATCATATTAGGGGGTAATATAGTTTAAATAAGTGGCGGCGGTGTAGGGGGGTCAAATTAGGGGTTAATATATTTAATATAGGTGGCGGCGGTGTAGGGGGATTAGATTACAGGTAAAAGAGCTGATTACTTTGTGACAATGCCCCGCAAAAGGCCCTTTTAAGGGCTGGTAAAAGAGCTGATTACTTTGGGGCAATGCCACGCAAAAGGCCCTTTTAAGGGCTGGTAATAGAGCTGGTTACTTTGGGGCAATGCCACGCAAAAAGGCCTTTTCAGGGCTATTTGTAATTTAGTTTAGGGTAGGGACATTTTAGTATTTTAGGGGGTAATACATTTATTATAGGTGGCGGCGGTGTAGGGGGATTAGATTAGGGGGTAATATAGTTAAAATAGGTGGCGGTGGTGTAGGGGGCTCACATTAGGGGGTAATAATTTTAATATAGATGGTGGCGGTGTAGGGGGATCACATTAGGGGGTTAGACATTTAATGTAGGTGGCGGCGGGGTCCGGGAGTGGCGGTTTAGGGGTTAAACACTTTATTAGGGACGCGGCGGGGGATCGCAGTTGACAGGTAGATAGACATTGTGCATGCGTTAGGTGTTAGGTTTTATTTTGCAGCCAGTTTAGGGAGTTACAGGGCTCCAATACACAGCGTAAAGCTTACTAAGCCTGCATTTTGTGGCGAGGTGAAAATGGTGTAAGATTTCTCCATTTTCGCCACGTAAGTTCTTACGCTGTATATTGGATACCAAACTGCGCTGGTTTGGTATACCTGTCTATGGGCCAAAAAAATAAGGCCGAAGGCAGAAATATACGAGCGTAACTTCTAGGTTACGCCGTATATAGGATACCAAACCAGCGCAAAATTTGGCGTCGCCGGCTTTTGCGGGTGACGCTGCATATCGGATTGGGCCCCTGATAGCTCGAGTTGCGAGCTGAAACTACGGGCGGCGCAGGTTTCCACGCTTGCGCCGAAACCTGCGCCGTATATATCGGATCGCGCCCATTGTTTCTAATGCAACAAAGGATTCTGGGTAAGATATGCAAATTAGGTTCACAATGTCCCTTTTCTTTTTTAATGGGCTACACAACGAGTTATTTGCTTTACATTTTCTATATAATGGAAGATTTTAATCTCACCTTGCTCCTCCCTATAATTTTAAAAGTTGTTAGTTTTCAATAGGAAATCAGCTTCAGCCAGCAGCTTCTGAATTGCTGTACTTACCCGGGCTAAACTTAAAGTGACATTACACACATTTTCTTTCATGAATCAGATAGAGAATACAATTTTAAACAACTTGCTAATTTACTTCTATTGTTTAATTTGTTTCATTCTCTTGGTATCATTTGTTAAAGGAGCAGCAATGCACTACTGGTTTCTAACTGAACACATGGGTGAGCCAATGACAATCGGTATATATATGCAGCCACCAATCAGCAGTGAGAACCTAGGTTCTTTGCTGCCCCTGAGCTTATCTAGATAAATCTTTCAGCAAAGGATAACAAGAGAAGGAAGCAAATTAAATAATAGAAGTAATTTGGAAAGTTGTTTAAAATTGTATTCTCTATCTGAATCATGAAAGAAATATTTTGGGTTTCATGTCCCTTTAAAATCTTTGTTTACAGTAATGCTATGACTTTAAAGGGAATCTGTCCAAAAGCAGATTGAAGCAAATCGGTGGGACATTGTGAACCTCATTTGCATATCTTACCCAGAATCCTTTGTTGCATTGGAAACAATATATGCAGATGTTTTCTGTGGGGAAACAAGTAGTCTAACTTGTCCAGATTTGTTAAATACACAATGAGTTATTTTCTAGAAATTATTGTAAATATATTGCTTGTTTAGAAAATGTTACTCGGTATATCATCATTCTGAAAAATGCATTTTCATAAAAGTCCACTTTTCAGCTGTTCTGCAATATGACACGCATGACCAGCATTCCGATAATTAACAAGAGAGAATCCTAAAAATATTTCATTTACATAATCATTTTTGTATCACTTGTAAGGTTTCTGTATATCATATTAGTTTAGAAGTTGAAGCAAAAACAGTTTAGAACAATGATATGATTATAATTTAATTTGTCCTATTTGCCTTTTGAAATCAAAATAAGAAGGAAAATAACAGACTTTAAATGTGTTCACAAAGTTTTTTGTGGGTACTATTTAAATATATAGAGACTATTCTCTTATACGCCCTCTCCATTATGAGAAACAGATGTTTTTCAAAGCCTGTAATTGAATTTAACACATAACTGCATGCTCACTGAACCCTACATTCATACAGGTGCACAGCTGCATGGGAATTGAAATCCTTTTAAGTCATTGTAGCAATTTAATGCCTTATTCAGGTGGATACATTTCCTTTATAAACTGCATGATAAAATAGCAAATTTACAATAATTATGAAATCAGTCATAGGGGTATATTTATTAATGTGCGAGCAGACATGATACGATGTAGCATATCATGTCTGCTGCACATTGATAAATGCAGACAGCATACGCTGTCGGCATTTATCATTGCCCCAGCAGTTCAAAAGAACTGCAGTTTCGCGGACAACTGGTCGCTAGCAGGGGGTGTCAATCAACCCAACCGTAAAGAAGCACTGCAGATTCGCGGACAACTGGTCGCTAGCAGGAGGTGTCAATCAACCCAACCGTAAAGAAGCACTGCAGATTCGCGGACAACTGGTCGCTAGCAGGAGGTGTCAATCAACCCAACTGTAAAGAAGCACTGCAGATTCGCAGACAACTGGTCGCTAGCAGGGGGTGTCAATCAACCCAACTGTAAAGAAGCACTGCAGATTCGCAGACAACTGGTCACTAGCAGGGGGTGTCAATCAACCCAACCGTAAAGAAGCACTGCAGATTCGCGGACAACTGGTCGCTAGCAGGGGGTGTCAATCAACCCAACCGTAAAGAAGCACTGCAGATTCGCAGACAACTGGTCGCTAGCAGGGGGTGTCAATCAAGTCAACCGTAAAGAAGCACTGCAGATTCGCGGACAACTGGTCGCTAGCAGGGGGTGTCAATCAACCCAACCGTAAAGAAGCACTGCAGATTCGCGGACAACTGGTCGCTAGCAGGGGGTGTCAATCAACCGACCGTATAGGATCGGGTTGATTTCTGTCCACGGCCTCAGAGCAGGTGGACAAGTTATGGAGCAGTGGTCTTTAGACCACTGTTTCATAACTTCTGTTTTCGGCGAGCCTTCACACAAGGGGCATCAAGCGCCATACGGAGATTGATAAATCGGCCCCATAGAATGAATTGATAACTGTTTAAAAATATATATTTATGACAGAAAAAATGATTGACTTAAATGTAGTATTATTTGGGTATATTTATTTTCTTCTGGAAAGTAAATACAGTGGGCAATATAAATTGAAAGTAAACGTGCACCATCAAGCGCAATATAAATTTGTGTGTGAAGACCTTGCGTAAAAAGTTAGAGCTAAAAATAAATGTGCCCCAAACATAACATAAGCACATTAAAATAAAGTGTTACACTCACTTATACACTATCTAATAAAAATGAGTCATATAAATATTAATTAAAAAATGTATATATATATATATATATAGAGAGAGAGAGAGAGAGAGAGAGAGAGAGAGAGAGGGAGAGAGAGAGAGAGAGAGAGAGAGGGAGAGAGAGAGATAGAGAGAGAGAGAGAAAAAAGAAAAAGAGAAAGAGAAAGAAAAGGACCAATGGCACTACTATATTTTTGTATCAGGACTACTGCTAATTAAGTGAATTCCATAGTATAGTTACCGTGGATTTGTGGGATGGTACTGTGTATATTAACAACAGGAAAAGATAGATATATATATACACACACAGGTATAGATAGATGCAGATGTATATAGGAATGAATATATATTTTAAAATACTAAGAACATTTTCTGAAGCACATTAGAATGTAACATACTGTATTTACATTAAATACACAGTAAAACAACTTTTTTGCAGGTATTTGAGTGAAAAAGGCTCCAAAGTATATATATATATATATATATATATATATATATATATATATATATATATATATATATATATATATATATAAAAGAGGGGGAAGAGGAATAGGTTCCTCCAAGGTATACACTAATAGCACTCCAGAGTCCAAAGAAATAATTGATTACAAAAATAAACTCAAAAGGAGACTGTCTCCAAACTCTGGGATCAGATACTCTGGTATAAGTTAAAATATAACTTTTAATGAGAAATAACTAAAAACAGGGTTCGACTTTAAAATTACGACCTGAGGTAGAGATAGCGTGATAAATATGGGTTGAGCTACTGATTCAGCAATATGCTGATTATGGGTCAGAATGCTTATTGATGTCCCCTCTGTTATGTGATTGTGGGGGTATCTATGGTGATCGTTGTAGCTAAATGTCCAGAAATGACTGCGTAAAGTTAGGGTTTAGAAAACTGATAATATGTGACACTTGCACCATAGTGTTTTGTCGTATGGTGGCATATATAGTGGGTCAGTATGATTATAAGTCTTGATTATATATTAATGACTTGTATTTAAGTAGAGAAATTCTCTGCCACTTAATGATTAATGCAGGGGTTATAGTGTAAATCTCGAATATTGCGAGCTCTCACTGAGAAGTGACAGTGTTGGTAAGAATATTTGGTCAAGTACTTAATAAGAATATGAACCTGATGGCAGCCATCTTGTTCTTCGCAGCTATCTTGTTCCTCGCAGCCATTTTGTAATGAATAGACTTTATTATAGTGGGGTATTATGCAGTGAGAATTATATGCATGTTATGAGTTTCTTTAGCTATTCGGCCTTGCCAATGTACCCTGGCCTAATGCCTAGAAGTAAGATAGAATAAGATAATGTAAACAAGAGGCTTTAGACACTCGGTTGTCTCTGCAGATGGTAGTTTGTTATGACTCTGTAAATATTGTTATGAGAAACTCATGTTCCAGTTTTTCCTTGTAAATTGCTCTGTATAACTGTGTAAGATGACGCGGTTCTAACGTGTCATCCCCTTAACCCTGTATGTTACTATAAGAAAGGCTTGCACTGTGCAATAAACAGAATTGGCTTTCGATCATAATGCTGCGTGGTCTGAGTCATTCTAAGGGGCCCTTATCAGGTAATCTACATATGCCTCAGGTGGTACACTAGGCCCCAGGCTTTGGCCTGCACTGACACTTACCCCCTGAAGGGGACACCTAACATACCATCCTTTTATTCTAACAGAATAACATAAAAATAGACAGGCATAGAAAATTAGTAAAGCCTTATATTATGGTAACAGAACTCTGTGAGAATACTAAAGAGAAAAATATTCCTATGTCGTGATATACTGTTATAGACTAATTGTCACTGCATATAGGTACAGTCCCTCCAATACCTTCCATCTATCTTCCAGCCTTCCCAAAACTACCGGTCTACCAGTACAGAAACCCAACCAGCCCCCCATCTACCCCCAAACAACGCTGCATCTTCTATCTCTCCACCTGCATTGCTAGCACCCCCCAATATGTCCAACAGTTCCTTTTCCACAGTAAAGCATGACATAGCAACAGCACAACTGTCTCTAGGTGGCCTCTGAATACTTTAAGAACAGTCTTTGTCCATTTGAGAGCGCTGCACCTTGACACTTTGCTATAATACAGTTCTCCAACAGTTCATTTGCAGTAGGGGTGCTTATCCACGGTTCTTCCGCAGGGAGATACTGGAAATCTGATGGTTTGTTCATGGGGTAGACAAGGCAACCAGTGGATACCCATGGCAAGCAGACACTCGAGTCACAGGGAGTCTAGGAAGCAAACAGAAACAGTACAGGATGAGTACACACCGCAATACAATCACAATTATGTCCAAATAAAACGTCACTTTCATCCTATGTCATTTAAAATCAAACAAAACATTGTTGATATATAATACAAACTAAATACATTGACATTTCTCAGAGAATAATTTACAACTTCTCTATACACTTTTAAATGATACTTCATGAATACTACGCAAGTGAAAACCTGTCAGACTTCCTCAAGGGCCTGAATGTTTATGCTAAAACTTATGCTAAGGCCTGCCCTGTTGTAAGAATGGAAAAAAGAAAACAGTCAATGAAAATAAATGAATTTCTTTACAATATCACTTTGAACTTCTAAAAAATAAAAGAACCTTGTGTTGCTTTATTCTGGATGGCTGCTATCTATAATGCTTATAATTCTCCAACCTAAATTCTCTCACACTCCTATATGAGGAAAGCATACAAACAGAACATCATTTAAAACTACAAGCTCTTTTAAAGGTAAACACATCTTTATGGTAAGAATTACTCTCTTTGACAAACATCAGGAATGACCAAATTCACTTTGCAGATACCATACTAATTAATAAAAGGGAAAAATACATTTGCTTTCATAAACTATAATTATGCTATTCCCTGAACAAACATTTCTCTGTATATTTACTATAAACTTCTAGCTTAGACGTGTCCTCCTTATGTTCTAAAGGGTGAAGGGTCTAAAATATTATGCTATGTTGCAGCATTTTCCTTAAACCTATTTTCTATACTCAGTGGGCCATTCAATAGAGTACAATACTGCGAAGTTCACAGTTACACTTATCTAAAGGGTTACTTTGTTACGCACATAAACTACCATGTGCACTAATACCAATGAAGCATATGATTTCTTAGACCAAATATGATCAATAAAAATAAAACAAATACAAGAGAATACAAAACAAGCAATATAAGGAATAGGGTTAAAACAATACTCCCCTAATTTAATTGGTTGATCCTGTAACAGCATAACAGGACTTCCATATCGAGCGGTAAGGCACAGTCCAGAGAAGGATAGTCTTTATGTCCTGAAGACACACATCAGAGGAAACAGTCATGGATTACCCAGAGTCCAGTTCTGGGGCTGGTACCAGCATGCAAAGCAAAGAATGGATCCAAAGATAGTTCAGTAACTTTTTTTACTGCAGTATGATGGTTAAAACAAGCTTGACAAAAGGTCTTTCATCTTTATCTGATCTTTCCCAAATAAGCGCAATTTTATTTGTGCAATCTGCAACTTAAGTTTCTTGGGCATCTGCTGTGATTGCTTTCTTTGTGTGATATTAAAGTTTTGTACATAGTGGATGTTTTTAATTGTTTGTCATGTTCTGAGTGTGTTGCATTTCAGCGAATGTCAGAATATGTGTTGCATTCTAAGTTAATTGTGGTTGTTTGAAAGTTGTGTCAGCAGCTAATGTTTCGTTTTGTGTAAGACAAGAACAATTGGTTTTCATTGTTTGTTATGTTTTTCTCTTTTGTGGACAGCATATTGAATTGTGAAGTGTATTTCATTTTGCTTGCTATTGAGAATTGTCTCTGCATGAGTGGAGTGCATGATTTATCGTTTAGTTTCTTGTTATCTTGTGTTTGCGTGTCACATGAGATGTTTTACGCAAACATGGGGGAAGTATTGATGAGTATTGATGAATATCTTTATGTAATGGAGGAGATTATTTTTAGGAGGTGAACCTAAAACGTTTTGAATCTCCTCGTACAATGTTATTGTGTTAATTTCAGATGCCTAAAATGTTTTATTTTTCTATGTGGTTCTTAACACTATATTTGTATTTGCAGGATGAGAGTATGCTGTCTTCAGAGATTGAAACACACTAACTGAATTATTTTTGAGTTTCCATATTTAGGTAAAATCTGTACAGGCAAAATTCCATAAGTGCACTCTTCAAAAGATTAAAGATTGAAAGCAAGTAAACCTTTAAAGAAAGAAAAGATAAAGATGAAAGACCTTTTGTCAAGCTTGTTTTAACCATCATACTGCAGTAAAAAAAGTTACTGAACTATCTTTGGATCCATTCTTTGCTTTGCATGCTGGTACCAGCCCCAGAACTGGACTCTGGGTAATCCATGACTGTTTCCTCTGATGTGTGTCTTCAGGACATAAAGACTATCCTTCTCTGGACTGTGCCTTACCGCTCGATATGGAAGTCCTGTTATGCTGTTACAGGATCAACCAATTAAATTAGGGGAGTATTGTTTTAACCCTATTCCTTATATTGCTTGTTTTGTATTCTCTTGTATTTGTTTTATTTTTATTGATCATATTTGGTCTAAGAAATCATATGCTTCATTGGTATTAGTGCACATGGTAGTTTATGTGCGTAACAAAGTAACCCTTTAGATAAGTGTAACTGTGAACTTCGCAGTATTGTACTCTATTGAATGGCCCACTGAGTATAGAAAATAGGTTTAAGGAAAATGCTGCAACATAGCATAATATTTTAGACCCTTCACCCTTTAGAACATAAGGAGGACACGTCTAAGCTAGAAGTTTATAGTAAATATACAGAGAAATGTTTGTTCAGGGAATAGCATAATTATAGTTTATGAAAGCAAATGTATTTTTCCCTTTTATTAATTAGTATGGTATCTGCAAAGTGAATTTGGTCATTCCTGATGTTTGTCAAAGAGAGTAATTCTTACCATAAAGATGTGTTTACCTTTAAAAGAGCTTGTAGTTTTAAATGATGTTCTGTTTGTATGCTTTCCTCATATAGGAGTGTGAGAGAATTTAGGTTGGAGAATTATAAGCATTATAGATAGCAGCCATCCAGAATAAAGCAACACAAGGTTCTTTTATTTTTTAGAAGTTCAAAGTGATATTGTAAAGAAATTCATTTATTTTCATTGACTGTTTTCTTTTTTCCATTCTTACAACAGGGCAGGCCTTAGCATAAGTTTTAGCATAAACATTCAGGCCCTTGAGGAAGTCTGACAGGTTTTCACTTGCGTAGTATTCATGAAGTATCATTTAAAAGTGTATAGAGAAGTTGTAAATTATTCTCTGAGAAATGTCAATGTATTTAGTTTGTATTATATATCAACAATGTTTTGTTTGATTTTAAATGACATAGGATGAAAGTGACGTTTTATTTGGACATAATTGTGATTGTATTGCGGTGTGTACTCATCCTGTACTGTTTCTGTTTGCTTCCTAGACTCCCTGTGACTCGAGTGTCTGCTTGCCATGGGTATCCACTGGTTGCCTTGTCTACCCCATGAACAAACCATCAGATTTCCAGTATCTCCCTGCGGAAGAACCGTGGATAAGCACCCCTACTGCAAATGAACTGTTGGAGAACTGTATTATAGCAAAGTGTCAAGGTGCAGCGCTCTCAAATGGACAAAGACTGTTCTTAAAGTATTCAGAGTCCACCTAGAGACAGTTGTGCTGTTGCTATGTCATGCTTTACTGTGGAAAAGGAACTGTTGGACATATTGGGGGGTGCTAGCAATGCAGGTGGAGAGATAGAAGATGCAGCGTTGTTTGGGGGTAGATGGGGGGCTGGTTGGGTTTCTGTACTGGTAGACCGGTAGTTTTGGGAAGGCTGGAAGATAGATGGAAGGTATTGGAGGGACTGTACCTATATGCAGTGACAATTAGTCTATAACAGTATATCACGACATAGGAATATTTTTCTCTTTAGTATTCTCACAGAGTTCTGTTACCATAATATAAGGCTTTACTAATTTTCTATGCCTGTCTATTTTTATGTTATTCTGTTAGAATAAAAGGATGGTATGTTAGGGGTAATATGAACCTGATGGCAGCCATCTTGTTCTTCGCAGCTATCTTGTTCCTCGCAGCCATTTTGTAATGAATAGACTTTATTATACGGGGTATTATGCAGTGAGAATTATATGCATGTTATGAGTTTCTTTAGCTATTCGGCCTTGCCAATGTACCCTGGCCTAATGCCTAGAAGTAAGATAGAATAAGATAATGTAAACAAGAGGCTTTAGACACTCGGTTGTCTCTGCAGATGGTAGTTTGTTATGACTCTGTAAATATTGTTATGAGAAACTCATGTTCCAGTTTTTCCTTGTAAATTGCTCTGTATAACTGTGTAAGATGACGCGGTTCTAACGTGTCATCCCCTTAACCCTGTATGTTACTATAAGAAAGGCTTGCACTGTGCAATAAACAGAATTGGCTTTCGATCATAATGCTGCGTGGTCTGAGTCATTCTAAGGGGCCCTTATCAGGTAATCTACATATGCCTCAGGTGGTACACTAGGCCCCAGGCTTTGGCCTGCACTGACACTTACCCCCTGAAGGGGACACCTAACAACTTGGTAGCTTGGTGAACATACTATCTGCGTCTGGTGACACGCATAGCCTATCCTATTATAACAAAGACCAGTGGTCGTTGTAGATGACTCTACCACTAGCTAATGCTGGATTTGACCAGTGTGGACATTGAATAGAATTCTACATAGGTAGTCAACCTAAGGTATTGGTAGCTTAATAAATAGTGATTTGCTGCTAGCAATTGGATATTGTGTATGTTAGTGTGCCTCAAATTCAATACAAGGCAATTGATGCATAACAGTACTATACCAGTGATTGTCATAGTCACCTTTATTTATACAGTGGTTATAGTATAAAACTCAAATATTGTGAGCTCACACTGTGTAGTGACAGTGTTGGTGAAAATATTTGGTCAAGTACTTAATAAGAATCTACTTAGTGGCATGGCGAGCATAATATCTGTGTCTAGTGATACGCATAGCCCATTTTATTGTAACAGTGACCAGTAGTCATTGTGGATGGCTCTACCACTAGCTAGTGCTTGATTGTCCAGTATGTAAACTGGATAAAATTCTATATCTGTAGTCAATCCAGGGTATAGATAGCTGGTAAACAGTGATTTGCTGCTAGCAATTAGGTCTTTTGTATATTAGTGTGCCTTGATTTGATTCATGGCGATTGACGCATACCAGTGCTATACCTTTAATTGTCACAGTAATCTAAGTTAGCTTGCGGAGCTCATTATTGGAACGTGTATTATGTTCTGTTGTCAACGGTTTCAATACAATATATGATGTATAACTATATTGATGAATATAGAGCACAAGTTGTGAAACATAAAGTACTTGAATACAAAGCTATAACGTGAACTATTCAAATCATAGAATCTGTGAATTGGTAACTCTTGGTGTAGCGTGATAACTTGATACTGTGAAAAATAACTAGTTGTGTAAGGTTACATTATTACCTATACATATATAATTACAAAGTATAGTATGCGTCTATATCCAGGAGTGTTACCAATAGTAATGCGACCGTTAAGTGGCTGAATATCTTACTGTATATCAGAGCAGCTACGGTGTAGCTATCTCTGAGGGAATGCGGTGAAGTTTAAGAAGGGTAAAATATATAACCCACAGTGCAGTTTCTAAAAATAAGTCTTTGATAAAGCAGACAAGCGGCGAAACGTGTTAGGGCCCTGGTGAGGAGTCTAGGGAACTCCTGTGTTTTAGGGCATCCTGAGGGTTCGAGTAGCATGACCTTTTATTCTCTGTGCTCATATATATGATAAGAACTCTTTATGCTAATACCGTCATTGTAGCATGCATTAATGTATAAAGTGTATGGTGTTATTTTTAGAAACTGGGTTATATATTTTACACTTCTTAAACTTCACTGTATTCCCTCAGAGATAGCTACACCATAGCAGCTCTGATATACAGTAAGATATTCAGCCACTTAGCGGTCGCATTACTATTGGTAACACTCCTGGATATAGACGCATACTATACCTTGTAATTATATATGTATAGGTAATAATGTAACCTTACACAACTTTTCACAGTATCAAGTTATCGCGCTACACCAAGAGTTACCAATTCACAGATTCTATGATTTGAATAGTTCACGTTATAGCTTTGTATTCAAGTACTTTATGTTTCACAACTTGTGCTCTATATTTATCAATATAGCTATTGTATTGAAACCGTTGACAACAGAACATAATACATGTTCCAATAATGAGCTCCGCAAGCTAACTTAGATTACTGTGACAATTAAAGGTATAGCACTGGTATGCGTCAATCGCCATGAATCAAATCAAGGCACACTAATATACAAAAGAACTAATTGCTAGCAGCAAATCACTATTTACCAGCTATCTATACCATGGATTGACTACAGATATAGAATTGTATCCATTTTACATACTGGACAATCCAGCACTAGCTAGTGGTAGAGCCATCCACAATGACTACTGGTCAATGTTACAATAAGATGGGCTATGCGTATCACTAGACACAGATATTATGCTCACCAAGACCAAGTAGATTCTTATTAAGTACTTGACCAAATATTTTCACCAACACTGTCACTACACAGTGTGAGCTCGCAATATTTGAGTTTTATTCTATAACCACTGTATAAATAAAGGTTACTGTGACAATTACTGGAAAAGTACTGTTATGCATCAATTGCCTTGAATTGAATTTGAGGCACACTAACATACACAATATCCAATTGCTAGCAGCAAATCACTATTTATTAAGATACCAATACCTTAGGTTGACTACCTATATAGAATTCTATGCAATGTTCACACTGGTCAAATCCAGCATTAGCTAGTGGTAGAGTCATCCACAACGACCACTATATATGGGATGGTGGGAGCTGTTCCATGTCTATGCAGATAGTAACCCCTTTCGTCATCATATAGTTTACTTCGGTCGCTATATTGATGACTTATTATTTATATAGGATGGAGATGAGAAATCAGCAATTTCCTTTTTTGACTATTTAAATTGCAATAATTTTAATTTGATTTTTGGGGGGGTTCAGGACCCTCTAAAAATACAGTTTCTTGACATTAATCAATTAATGAATTAACAATCGAAGGAGATAGCATTGTTACTAACCTGTACCGTAAACCCACCAGTGGGAATACAATTCTCAACTACAAATCGTGTCATCCAAAACACGTTTTGAATGCTATTCCCAAAAGTCAATTCATTCGGACAAAACGTATTTGTTCGAATGAATCTTTGTATCAGCAACAAAGTAAAAAATTGCATGATAGACTTCTTGAAAGAGGGTATAAGGACAGCCTTCTACTAAATACAAAACAGATAGTCAATGCTATACCACGAGAGGACCTTCTCTTATACAGGAAAGTTGAAAGAGAGGGAAAGGCTAAGGAGGTATGTAAAAACATCATTTTCAGTACTCCATACAGTCTGGAGTTTAAACAAGTTTGTGACATCATCCGCGAAAGCCTTCCGATTCTCCATACTGATACAGTATTAGAGAAAGTAGTGGCAGAGGGTATAAAATTTGTACCTAAAAAAGCTATGACTATAAGAGATTATGTAGCCCCCTCCTCCTTGCCAGATAGGAAGATACAATCTTGGTTGAAACCTAGAATGGGTTTCTATAGATGTAGAGCCACCAGGTGTAAAAGATGTGACTATGTAACTGAGGGGGATACTTTTATGTCCCACAGTACCAACAAAGAATATAAAATCAAATTTAGACTAAATTGTAATTCCACACATATAGTCTATCTTATGACGTGTAAAGAATGTAAAATACAATATTTGGGGAAAACCAAGAGGAGGTTAAGAGACCGGGTGTTGGAGCACATCAGGGACATTGAGGACCCTGATGTGTTTACCTCTGTTGCCACCCATTTTAAATTTGAACATTTGGGAAACTCTAGCTTGGCTAATTTCCAAGCAATTGATCATGTTCCTTTCTCCAAGAGAGGTGGGGACAGAGAATATTATTTAAGCAAAAAGGAGGTCAGATGGATTTTTTATCTCAACACCAGGATCCCACTTGGCTTGAATGTTGAAGCCGATGTCAATCTTTTTGTTTAAATAATTACAACAAAAATTTGGGAGATGCAGTATTATGGAATTTAGGTTAAAATTAAAATTTGAATAAAACAATATTATCAACATTAAATGATATCTGATTTGCCACTTTTCTACCACTAGCTGTTCATAAAAATCAAGAATCAAAAATTAGAAATCAAAAATTGAGAATTAATCTGTAGAAAAATGTTATCAAAATTTCCTTATTTTTATTTTTATTTTGACTTTTTCATTATCTACTTTTCTCCCCTTTCATTTTTGTTGTTTTTGTTTGTATATTAATGAATATGTATATTTATGGGTACATTCCTTCCTGTGTCCTGTACATTTACAGTATATGAATTTGGGAACAACAATTTAAGGCTTTATAAATGATTAAGTATAATACATGTGATGTTAATTGCTGAATTATATGTCCCTTTAAATAGACTGCAGGCAGTTGCATATGTTAAGCAGTGATCAAGTGCGGAGGACCCGCATGAAACGCGTCTGCTGTTGCTGCCTTTTTCTGACCACTATATGATCTTTGTAGGGGTCATTTTGCTATTGTGCGCTCTTTGTTTTTAAGTGCACAGTGCATTTAATAAAAATTATTGCTGAATTTACTCACATTTGTCTGGAGCGTCTTCCTACAGTTAGCCGGAACTGTTTTTCTCATTGTATGTTCCTGTGGCGTCTGATACAGAGACGCACTTCCTGGCTCCTGTGGATGATCGTGGGGGAGTTGTTGGACTGGTGCACACGCTGAAGCAACGCCGAAGATACGCAGAAGAAGCCGGCATCTGAGCACTGCTGGGGTAAGCACCGCTTGCTGTGTATATAGTTATTGCTTGTCTGTTTCATTGCGGTAGCTCTCCTGTGCTCTCATGCGAGTGGGCTGAATATTTAGCATCTGTTTAAGTAGCGTTTTTGTGACTTGTGCGGTGCTGAAGATACAACCCCAGGTACTACTTTGAATGGTTACATATTATCTGTTTGGACTGTTATGCCTCAGTATTGGTGTTGCACTGTGCACTTTTGACTGGACTGGACTTTAGCTATGTCTGAGACACAGGATTGTTTTGTACTGAGAGACTTGGAAGCCACTTTACATCACTATGATGAGGACTTGGATTACCTCTCTAATGATAATGAAAATACCATTGATAGCCTCTTTTTCCACATTGATGAGCTTCGTAGAAAAGATATAAAATTAGACCTGGACATTAAGGCTTTTCTACTATACAAAAAATATCAACGTATTCCAAGAGGCCTAAGGATAAGGAAATTTCCATCCTTCACAGTAAATGATTCGGACTTTATATTGAAGTGGAATAAGATTCTAAATTATTGTTCATTTGCTTTGATGGACCTTCTTATAGAATTTAAAAAACAACAGAGACAAGAACTTATCACTTTAATTAAAGCAATACAAACTGACCTACAAAACCTACAGACTGACCCTGTACACCAAATTTGAAGCCAATATGCTGAAGTTCTCCAATGAACTGTGGGACTTCAAGAAAACTAAATTGTCACATGATAAAAGAGACTATGAATCAAATAGGGTGTATAGGTGGTCTTCAGCACCTCACAAAACTCAGGGTGATAAACGTACCTTTAATAAAAGAAATGAAAATAAATCAGCTAAGAAAATAAGATTTGCTGAGACAGAATATGATCAGGATACCACCGACCATGAGTCTAATGGGGAGGGAGCTGCAGAGGTCAGAACAGCATCAGTATTAGATATCCCTAGTGTTGAGATGGAAGGGGCTTCAAAAAACGAAGTGGGTTTAGATGTCAGACCAAAAAGAAAAAACAAGAAGGGGTAGTAGAGGAAGAAAAAGAAAAGAGAGTAAGGACATATATGAGAACAAATCGGACTCAGGTCCGCAAGTATGTCTAAAAAATGTAATTAATTTGTCACAATATGAACTTAACCAGTGTGAAAAGGAGGTCTTGAGTAAGGGTTTGAATTTCTCTCCAACTACCCACTTTAGCCTCTTTGACACCATCTTAGATGTAAACAGTTTTGTAAGAAAACTCACATTGAAAAAACATTTTTTTGTTGAAGATGGTGGTGTGGAGGAAACTGTGGGTACAGTGGATGATTCGGTTAGGTCTGGCTCTGATGGTGCATCTAATACACTGAATTTTGGTGATCAATGTGCACTTACTGAGTTAATGTAATTGATGGATGATAATATGGGAGATAATACCACACAGGGAGATACACATCCTGAGGTGAGACTAAAAAGAAAAAGCAATTTTTACCCTATACATACCAGGGGTAAAAATATAGATGTTTTTCAAAGAACAATTGAGAAGAAATTGATAGCTTTGGCTTGTAAAGTTGAATCTAATAAGAAGAAAAAATCAAATAGGTTTAACAAAAATCTCAGTGACAATCATTTCAAGGCCTTGGCATCCCTAAAAGAAAACCACAATATAGTCATTAAGGCATCTGACAAAGGTGGGAATGTCGTTGTTATGGACAGGGAGTACTATCTTTTTGAGGCCAAACGACAACTCAGGGATGCTGAGGTCTATGAAAAACTGGATTCCGATCTTACTTTTGTGTTTGGAAGGAGATTGGGGAGGGTATTATTGTTGGGAAAACAAATAGGTTTGATAAAGGATTCTCAAATGGATTACCTACTGAAACAAAACCCAAGGGTACCCATCTTCTATTTCCTCCCAAAGTTAAATAAGGATGAAGTCCATCCCCCTGGTAGACCCATCATATCAGGGGTGGGCTCTCTTTTGGAGCCCACCTCTGAGTTGGTGGATATATTTTTGCAACCCCTTGTGGGAGATCTCACTAGTTACATCAAAGATTCTACACAGGTACTGTGTGCCATGAAATCCATACAATGGAAACCATCTTATCGGTTTATAACAGTGGATGTATCATCACTGTATACATCGATCCCCCATCATTTGGGACTTCAATCTATTTCACACATTCTGGATAGAATGTCGAATTATTCTGAAGATTACAAACATTTTCTTATTTGTGTCATTGAATTTCTTCTCTCCCATAATTATTTTCTGTTTGAGGGATCTTACTATCTGCAGAGACGTGGAAAATTTGCCCCCTCCTACGCCAATCTCTATCTGGGATGGTGGGAGCTGTTCCACGTCTATGCAGATAATAACCCCTTTCGTCATCATATAGTTTACTTCGGTCGCTATATTGATGACTTATTATTTATATGGGATGGAGATGAGAAATCAGCAATTTCCTTTTTTGACTATTTAAATTGCAATAATTTTAATTTAATTTTTGTAGGGGTTCAGGACCCTCTAAAAATACAGTTTCTTGACATTGAATTAACAATCGAAGGAGATAGCATTGTTACTAACCTGTACCGTAAACCCACCAGTGGGAATACAATTCTCAACTACAAATCGTGTCATCCAAAACACGTTTTGAATGCTATTCCCAAAAGTCAATTCATTCGGACAAAACGTATTTGTTCGAATGAATCTTTGTATCAGCAACAAAGTAAAAAATTGCATGATAGACTTCTTGAAAGAGGGTATAAGGACAGCCTTCTACTAAATACAAAACAGATAGTTGATGCTATACCACAAGAGGACCTTCTCTTATACAGGAAAGTTGAAAGAGAGGGAAAGGCTAAGGAGGTATGTAAAAACATCATTTTCAGTACTCCATACAGTCTGGAGTTTAAGCAAGTTTGTGACATCATCCGCGAAAGCCTTCCGATTCTCCATACTGATACAGTATTAGAGAAAGTAGTGGCAGAGGGTATAAAATTTGTACCTAAAAAAGCTATGACTATAAGAGATTATGTAGCCCCCTCCTCCTTGCCAGAAAGGAAGATACAATATTGGTTGAAACCTAGAATGGGTTTCTATAGATGTAGAGCCACCAGGTGTAAAACATGTGACTATGTAACTGAGGGGGATACTTTTATGTCCCACAGTACCAACAAAGAATATAAAATCAAATTTAGACTAAATTGTAATTCCACACATATAGTCTATCTTATGACGTGTAAAGAATGTAAAATACAATATTTGGGGAAAACCAAGAGAAGGTTAAGAGACCGGGTGTTGGAGCACATCAGGGACATTGAGGACCCTGATGTATTTACCTCTGTTGCCACCGATTTTAAATTTGAACATTTTGGAAACTCTAGCTTGTATAATTTCCAAGCAATTGATCATGTTCCTTTCTCCAAGAGAGGTGGGGACAGAGAATATTATTTAAGCAAAAAGGAGGTCAGATGGATTTTTTATCTCAACACCAGGATCCCACTTGGCTTGAATGTTGAAGCCGATGTCAATCCTTTTGTTTAAATAATTACAAAAAAAATTTGGGGGATGCAGTATTATGGAATTTAGGTTAAAATTAAAATTTGAATAAAACAATATTATCAACATTAAATGATATCTGATTTGCCCCTTTTCTACCAGTAGCTGTTCATAAAAATCAAGAATCAAAAATTAGAAATCAAAAATTGAGAATTAATCTGTAGAAAAATGTTATCAAAATTTCCTTATTTTTATTTTGACTATTTCATTTTGTTTGTATATTAATGAATATGTATATTTATGGGTACATTCCTTCCTGTGTCCTGTACATTTACAGTCTATGAATTTGGGAACAACAATTTAAGGCTTTATAAATGATTAAGTATAATACATATGATGTTAATTGCTGAATTATATGTCCCTTTAAATAGACTGCAGGCAGTTGCATATGTTAAGCAGTGATCAAGTGCGGAGGACCCGCAGGAAACGCGTCTGCTGTTGCTGCCTTTTTTTAACCACTATATGATCTTTGTAGTGGTCATTTTGCTATTGTGCGCTCTTTGTTTTTAAGTGCACAGTGCATTTAATAAAGATTATTGCTGAATTTACTCAGATTTGTCTGGAGCGTCTTCCTACAGTTAGCCGGAACTGTTTTTCTCACAACGACCACTGGTCTTTGTTATAATAGGATAAGCTATGCGTGTCACCAGACACAGATATTATGCTCACCAAATGTCAGGGTGCCAGGAATCAGACTGAGATGAGAAGTGCAAAAATAATCACACCTTTATTAATAGCAAAAAATAATAAAAAGTCCACAAGTCAAATAACAAGCCAGGAATCAAAACCAGAGCTGGTAATCAGACGAGCCAAGTCAGGAGCCAAAGTGAATAGTCAGAAGAGCCAAGTCAGGAGCCAAAGCGAGTAGTCAGACGAGCAGGAATCAGGAACAAGGAGAACAGCAGAGTCAGGAACAAGCCAGGGATCAGGAACCAGGAGGGACGTCAGACAGCCAGGTAATACACAGGAGATCTCACAAACAGGTCTGAGACAATGCAAGGGCAAAGCATACTGAACAGAGGCCCTTTAAATAATAAGTGATGACATCACAATTCTAAAAACTGCATTCTGTCTCGTACGGATGATGTACACCAGTCTGGCCATAAAAGGAAGTGCAGGAAATGAGCAGCATCACACAGTATGCACCAGAGTCAGCAAGAGAGGTGAGTAAAATAGCTGCCAGCAGCACATGGCAAACAAAACAGGGAAAAAACCCTGACAGTACCCTCCCCTCAATGACCCCTCCCCAAAAGGCTTATTGGGGAAACGGGCATGGAAGGCACGGAGGAGGGCAGGAGTATGAACATCAGAGGAGGGAACCCATGAATGCTTCTCCGGACCGTAGCCCCTCCAGTGAACCAAATACTGTACACGGCCCTGGACATATGAGAGTCAATAATGCTGCTGACCTCATACTCCTCATGGTTGTCAACAAAGATAGGATGGGGATGAGGCAACACAGTGGTAAACCTATTACAAACAAATGGTTTCAAGAGGGAGACATGAAAAACATAGGAGATGCGCATTGCAGGAGGAAGGTCAATAGCGTAGGCCACAGGATTGACCTGTCGGAGTATTCAAAAAGGACCAACATAACAGGGAGACAGTTTATTGGAAGGCACACGAAGGTTCAAGTTGCGGGAGGACAGCCAAACTCTCTCACCAACCTGGTAGGAAGGCAGGGCAGACGCCTATGAACAGCCTGGAACTTTTGGAGCTGCATAGAACGATAAAGGCAAACCTGAATCTGCACCCACATGGAACGGAGTTGCCGGAGATGCTCCTCCAAAGCAGGAACACCCTGAGACATGAATGAATCGGGCAACAAGGATGGTTGAAACCCATAATTTGCCATGAACAGGGATAACTTGGAGGAAGCATTAATAGCACTATTACGAGCAAACTCTGCCCACGGTAACAGTTCAGACCAATTATTGTGGTGATCTGAGACATAGCAACGGAGGAACTGTTCAAGAGCTTGATTAGACCGTTCCGCAGCCCCATTGGATTGGGGATGATATGCCGAGGAGAAGGAAAGCTGGATCCCCATTTGAGCACAAAAGGAACGCCAAAATCTGGAGACAAACTGGCCACCCCAATCCGACACTATCTCCTTTGCAAAAATTGAAGCAAGCGCCTGAGCGGTAGGCAACTTCTTCAAGGGAATGCAATGTGACATTTTAGAAAAACGGTCAACCACCATAAGGATAACAGTATTGCCATTAGAAACAGGGAGCTCGACAATAAAGTCCATGGAAAGATGTGTCCAAGGAAGCTCACCATTAGCAATAGGTTGAAGAAGACCCACAGGAAGACATTGAGGAGTCTTATTCTGTGCACAAACTGAGCAGGAGGCAACATACGCAGCAACATCAAAACGAAGACCTGAATTGTCGAGTGACAGACCAAATCATTTGGTTCTTGCCTGGGTGACCTGCGGCTTTAGGATAGTGGTAAGTGTGCAAAAGTTTAGTTTGAAGATTCTCAGGAACAAAACACTTACTACTCGGTTTCTCAAGAGGTGCATTGGTTTGTGCAGCCAGGATCTCCTCCCCCAAGGGAGAAGTCAAATTAGTACGTATGGTAGCCAAAATATGGTCAGGAGATATAACTGGAGTAGGTACATACTCCTCCTTGGACAGAGGGAAAAATTGTTGAGAGTGCATCAGCCCTAACATTCTTACTACCAGGCAGGTAGGAGACCACATAATTAAACCGAGACAAAAATAGCACCCATCTGGCCTGTCGGGGCAACAAATGTTTTGCTTCAGATAGATAAATTAAATTCTTGTGGTCCGTAAGAATGAGCACTAGCACGCTAGTACCTTCGAGAAGATGCCTCCATTCCTTGAGTGCCAAAATTATGGCCAGTAATTCCCTGTCACCAATTTCATAATTGCACTCCGCTGGAGACAATTTCCTAGAGAAGAAACCACCACACGGATGCAAGGAACCTTCAGGCGTAGGACGTTGAGTTAAGAGGGCACCTACTCCAGTCTCAGACGCATCGACCTCAAGAACGAAAGGCAGGACAGAGTTAGGATGAGCCAGAACTGGAGTGGCAGCAAAGGCAGTCTTAAGACTATCAAAGGCCTTAATGGCAGTAGGTGACCAATGGAGTGGATCATTCTCTTTACGGGTCATGTCTGTGATAGGTTTGACCAAAGAAGAAAAGTTTTTAATAAACTTTCTATAGTAATTGGCAAACCCCAAAAAACGTTGAATAGACCGAAGACCAACTGGGCGAGGCCACTGCAGAACTGCAGATAACTTGTCAGGATCCATGGAGAACCCTGCAACAGAGATAACATAACCTAGGAAGGTTAATTGAGTCTGATGGAACTCACATTTCTTGAGTTTACAAAACAGACCGTTCTCACCTAGTCTCTGAAAAACCTGTGTAACATCAGAACGATGAGCCTCAAGTGTGGGTGAGTGTATGAGGATGTTGTCTAAGTACACCACAACACACTGTTGCAACATATCTCGTAGGACATCATTAATAAATTCCTGGAAAACAGAAGGAGTATTACATAGGCCAAAGGGCTTTACAAGATACTCATAATGCCCGCTCCTGGTGTTAAATGCTGTTTTCCATTCGTGGGCCCTCCTTGATCCTAACGAGATTGTACTCTCCTTTCAAATCAAGATTAGTAAAGACCGTAGCTCCCTTGAGGCGGTCAAAGAGTTCTGTAAAGAGCGGAATAGGGTAAGCATTCTTAATGGTAAGACGATTAAGACCCCTATAATCGATGCATGGTCTTAACTCGCCACTCTTTTTCTTCACAAAGAAGAAGCCAGCTCCTGCAGGAGATCAGGATTTGAGGATGATCCCCCGCGACAGAGCATCAGCAACATACTCCTCCATAGCACAATTCTCTGCACACAGACAGAGGGTAAACCCGGCCATGAGGAGGAATGGCTCCGGGTTGCAGGTCTATGGCACAATCATAAGACCGGTGAGGAGGCAACGTACCGGCACGCACCTTGTCAAAAACATCTAGGAACTCTCGGTACTCCTCTGGCAATTGAGTTACCGAAGAAGTGCACAAGACTTTAACTGGTTTCCGAAGACAAGTGGAAATACATTGCGGAGACCATGACAAAATTTCAGACCTGTGCCAGTCAAGACTGGAATTGTGCTTTTGGAGCCAGGGATAACCCAGAACAACCGGAAAATGCGGAGAGTTTATCACCTGGAACTGGAGGGTTTCAAAATGGAGAGCCCTATCAGCCATGGATAACGGAGCAGTTTCGTGAGTAACAAGTGCAGGCTGAAGGGGCCTGCCATCAATGGCCTCAATAGCAAGCGGAATGGACTGAGGCAAAACAGGAATGGAGTGCTTTGATACAAAAGCACTGTCAATGAAATAGCCCATAGCACTGGAGTGAACAAGAGCCTGGGTGACTATGGAGGAGTCCGCCTAGAGTCCACCCAGGAAAGGACAACCGTGAACAAAGGTTTCTCCTTTAGCAGTTCCGGGGATGAGGATAAACCACTCAAGGTCTGCCCCCGACAGGACCTTAGGTGTGAGCATTTCCCGGCCATGTAGGACAAGACTTTAAAAGGTGACCCTGTAACCCACAATAGAGGCAGAGCCCCTCCCTCCTCCTAAAGGCCCTCTCCGCCGCGGAGAGACGCATGAATCCCAACTGCATCGGTTCAGCAGTACCTAGTGACTCAGGACCAGGAGGCATGGGAGAAGAGGGAGGCATGGGTGGGAACAAACACATAGGAGACAACAGAACAGGAGGCTTCCGCAAGCACTCCTTGAAAGAGGGCCTCTCACTTAGCCTGATGTCAATTAGGATCAAAAAAGACACAAATGTCTCGAGATCTTCTGGTAAATATCTGGCAGCAACTTCGTCTTTAATCGCATCAGAGAGCCCATGAAAGAAGGCGGCAACAAGGGCTTCATTGTTCCAACCCACCTCTGCGGCAAGCAGTGGCGTATTATGGCCTAGGCCAACAAGGCACGGGCCTAGGTCGGCAGATTTGAGGGGGCGGCACTTTTTTTAGGCAGAGGCACTCAAGAATTGGCCCTTTATTGGTGTCTGGCTCCAGTTCAGTGGCTGGCAACATTCATTTTAGGGGCGCCTGCGCAACAAGCAGTGGATGGTGCTTAGAGCAGAATTGTTACTGGTCCCTCTAATGCATGAGGCTAAGGAAGTGAAGATTCAGATTGCTAAAACGCCGCTCCAGGAAACAACTGACACTGATGGGCCAGAGAGGAAAATAGAATCCAGACACTCCAGTCCAGTGCTGTACACGCCGTAACGGCATAAATATTTATTCCTGACAATTTAAATGGCACAATGATGATTGTCCTTCCTTGTGCCATTTAAATTGTCAGGAATAAATATAAATTTTGTGGAGCCTTTTTGAGTGCAGCTGTCTTTCTTTTAGTATTTGGCTTCAGCTTTCCGATTTGCTCATCCATTATGGCATGTACCGCACTGGAGTGTCTGGATTCTATTTCCTCTCTGGCCCATCAGTGTCAGTTGTTTCCTGGTGCGGCGTTTTAGCAATCTTCACTTCCTTAGCCTCATCCCTCATGCAGTAGTGTGACCAATTTTTTCTATCTTCTTTTGGAGCCTTTTTCAGTGCGGGAGAGTGCTTGAGCCAGCATATAGAGCGGTCAGGTGAGCAGTCAGTTTATTGATCTGACCGTGACAACACACTTTATTTCCATACAGCCCAGCCAGCAACCTTCTAATGGGAGCTGTCACTATGGCTCCATGTATAAATCTGTATATGCTACTATTAGCTATATATTTTAGTGTCCACGCTGGGTTTAGCAGCTCACGGATCACACAGAAATCTGCACACAGACCCTATGGAGGTTATTAAGAAAATGGGCCAGTGTAGGAATTCCTGTAAACTGCAAGTTACTTTTTATAGAAAATAATGGGTCTCTCATATATTCATATATATATATATATATATATACATATATATGTATATGTGTGTGTATATATATATATATATATATGTATATATTTCTATATGTATATATATGTATATATATATGTGTGTGTATATATATGTCTATATATGATTATATATATATGTGTGTATATATATGTGTATATATATATGTGTATATATATATGTGTGTATATATATATATGTGTATATATATATATGTGTGTATATATATATTTATATACATATATATGTATATATATATATATATTTATATATATATATATATATATATATATATATATATATATATATATATATATATATATTGAAATCACAGGTTTATTAGTCTCCCACAAGGGATTAGCCCAGACAAGAGCTGTGTCAGAGAGTAACAAGATGAGAAATCCCACCTTAGCTCTGTCAGAGGGAAACGCCTGAGGAAACATCTCAAAGTAATTGCCCACCTGGTTCAAAAACCCTCTGCACTGATTAGGATCGCCTCCATATCACTGAGGTAGAGGTGCAGAACCGGACATGCTCCTGGTAGGACTAGGTGCAGCAGTGGAAACAGGAGCAGCCATAACTTGCCGAACACTTTGGTTTAAAAGTGCAGAGCGAGTCAGCAGGGTTTGCAGGGCTAGTGCAAATTGATCCAAGCGGTGATCCTGTTCATCCATCCTGGAAATTATGGCAGGTAAAGGTGGATTATTAGCACCATCAGGATTCATGGCCCTTGCATAATGTCAGGGTGCCAGGAATCAGACTGAGACGAGAAGTGCAAAAATAATCACACCTTTATTAATAGCAAAAAATAATAAAATGTCCACAAGTCAAATAACAAGCCAGGAATCAAAACTAGAGCTGGTAGTCAGATGAGCCGAGTCAGGAGCCAAAGCAAATAGTCAGATGAGCCGAGTCAGGAGCCAAAGCGAGTAGTCAGACGAGCCGGAATCAGGAACAAGGAGAACAGCAGAGTCAGGAACAAGCCAGAGATCAGGAAACAGGAGGGACGTCAGACAGCCAGGTAATACACAGGAGCTCTCACAAACAGGTTTGAGACAATGCAAGGGCAAAGCATACTGAACAAGGGCAAAGCATACTGAACAGAGGCCCTTAAAATAATAAGTGATGACATCACAATTCTGAGACTGCATCCTGTCTCACACAGATGATGTACACCAGTCTGGCCATAAAAGGAAGTGCAGGAAATGAGCAGCATCACACAGTATGCACCAGAGTCAGCAAGAGAGGTGAGTAAAATGGCTGCCAGCAGCACATGGCAAACAAAACAGGGAAAAAAAACCTGACACCAAGCTACCAAGTTGACTCTTATTAATTACTTGACCAAATATTCTTACCAGCACTGTCACTACTCAGTGAGAGCTCGCAATATTCAAGATTTACACTATAATCCCCACATAAATAATTAAGTGGCAGATAATTTCTCTACTCAAATACAAGTCATTAATATATAACCAAGACTTATAATCATACTGACCCACTATATATGCGACCATATGACAAAACACTACGGTGCAAGTGTCAGATATTATAAGTTTTCTAAACCCTAACTTTACACAGTCATTTCTGGACATTTAGCTACAACGGTCACCATAGATACCCCCACAATCACATAACAGAGGGGACATCAATAAGCATTCTGACCCATAATCAGCATATTGCTGAATCAGTAGCTCAACCCATATTTATCACTCTCTCTCTACCTCAGGTCGTAATTTTAAAGTCAAACCCTGTTTTTAGTTATTTCTCATTAAAAGTTATATTTTAACTTATACCAGAGTATCTGATCCCAGAGTTTGGAGACAGTCTCCTTTTAATTTTATTTTTGTAATCAATTATTTTTTTGGACTCTGGAGTGCTACTAGTGTATAATGTGGAGGAACCTATTCCTCTTCCCCCTCTTTTATATATATATATATATATATATATACTTTGGAGCCTTTTTCACTCAAATACCTGCAAAAAAGTTGTTTTACTGTGTATTTAACGTAAATACAGTATGTTACATTCTAATGTGCTTCAGAAAATGTTCTTAGTATTTTAAAATATATATTCATTCCTATATACATCTGCATCTATCTATACCTGTGTGTATATATATATATATATATATATATATATATATGTATATATATATGCAGTACTGTGCAAAAGTCTTAGGCCGCCATTAGGTTTGTTGTTGTAGAAATGGTATAATGACCATATATAATTATTTCTCAGTCTCTTTCTTAGAATGGAACCAGAAAATATAGGATATTTGTATGCAGTATTTAAAAGAAAACTGAAAAAAAAAATCAGAAAAAATGCTTCTATAGGCTAAAGTAGCTAGTATTTAGTGTGACCTTCCCTTACACTTGAGCAATAGCCGGAACCTGGCACTAGAAACCTGAATGGAATGGAACCCTAATTTAAGTAATTGCTAACACCTGTATTTGTCCTACTATTTAATGTCAAAATGACTGCTTTGAAAAAGGTCTATTACACCATGTCTTTGCAGGACATGCGTGAGCATTACATACACAGGTGGTATGAGTTTAATTAATTGGAAGCTTGCTAATAAGACCAACTTTCAATCACATCATTCCATTCAAAATGCCAATGATCACAGAATTTGACAGACATAAAATCATACTTTTGCATCGTCAAGGCCACTCTCAAAGGGAAATCAGCAAACAAACTGGATACTCAAGATGTGGTATTAAAGCTGTTATAAAGAAATTTGAAGAATCAGATGAGGTCAAGGACAAAAAAGGACTGCAAGGCCAAGAAAACTTTCAAAATCTGAAGAGAAATTTCTCAGAATTTCTTCTTTGAGAGACCGGAAAAAGTCCAGCAAGGACCTGGCTCAGCATCTGGCAGCTTCATCTGGATGCCAAGTTGACCCTTCTACAGTCTGAAGAAGCTTGATCAGGAATGGTCTTTGTTGAAGGGTAGCAGCCAATAAACCACTTTATTGGAAGGGGAACAGGATGAAAAGGCTAAGATATGCTAAAGCTCGCAAATATTGGAATTAAGATCAGTGGAAAAGAGTATTATGGAGTGAAGAATCCAAGTTTTAAATTTTTGGGTCCAATTGTCGACAATATGTGAGAGAAGAGTTGGAGAGAGGTGGAAGAATGAGTGCTTGCGGCCTTAAATGAAACATGGTGAGGGTCTGTCCTGGTTTTGGGCTGCATTTCTGCATTTCTTCAGAGAGTTAATACTCATTTTTTTTTTATTTATTTTTTTTGAGGACAATACATATAATATAAAGGCACAGCATAAACACAGTATACGATCATGCAAATATTTAAGTCATATCTGAAAAACTGGTGTTTAAAAAGGTTCAGTCCTCAATTTTATCCCCTAAGTGAGGTTGGACACTTTTGGTCCAGTATTGTCAATAAGGATAAACGCTAGGGACTTATCTCAAACATGGAACACAACAATAACAAACAGAACAAAAACAACAACAACAAAAAAAAAGATTTTTGCATCCATCTTAGCAAGTAAAACCAAAATAAGTATAAAGATGCAAAATACAAGAACTGACTTGTTGATCATAAAGTGTTAAATGTAAAACATAGAATACAAAGTATAAAACATAGAGTATGAAATATAGCCACACCAATGTTATACAGGTAATTTGCTGAGAATTATCAATTATATCAAACCGCCAATAATCCAGTGACATTCCTTTAGAGTTGTATATAACATGTCCCAATAATTATACAGAATCATTAACTATATCCTATTTGTTAAAAACCACCCTCGCGCAGTCACGGCCGCAGACCGCGCAAGGAGAGGCCAAGCACTCTTGCGCAATGTGTGCCAGGGTTATTTAAGCTATAGTTAGGGCATTAAGGGACTGTCATGTTATAGAATTAGAGTATGTTATGGATGGAAACTTCTGGAGGTTCTGTAACTTGTTGGTTAGTGAGGGAGCCTTAATTAATAGGTTTCCAGCTGGTTCTTGCATTGGTTAGCTGTGTGTTTTAACATGCAGAATGATTTAATACAAGCAAAGGCATTTTAGAGTAAGGGCCTGCAAAAGGTTACAACTTTTTCAAATAGCAAACAGAGCCCTTAGTGTATACCAGCAGAACAATCCCGTTTATCACATAAATCTCACATATCAATCTACAGAGGATAACATATATATTAACATCCTACTTCAAAGCCTGCTAAAAAAAATTTGATTAAATTGTTAAAGCTGGCAGACCTTATAAACTTATAAAACAAAACACTACTTCTACATAGCTTTTGGAGCTGACTGATAGTTACAGTGAACGCTTGAGTTCCTAGCCTCCTGAGAGGCTTCCATAGTATGGTGTACAGTCTGGGAAAATGTTCAAAGGGTCCCTGGAGACCGAGTGCTGGATTGGAGCTAAGTTCACTTTACCCTGGGTACCCCCCTCAAGACCCTGGGTCAGCCTTAGACTCTCCCATCTACCTTTTACATTTTTAGAAGATCGTGTTAGTTCAGCATCTCCGGATTGCAGCATATCGTAGAACAGTCCCCCTCTGTATTTCATATAAATGGCATTAGCGTATCGGTCCCAAAGGGGGTCTCCGGGCAAGAGCAGAGCAGGTCTTGGTGCACAGCAGCCATTTTGTTTAGGTTTCTGCGTATTCCACACTAAGGAGGAATACGCAGCTTTAGCTTGGATGCTCTTTTGTTTCTTCAAGGGACGATTGCTGGTCTCTACTGGCAGCGCGGTAGAGGCCCTTATTTGTGTGACTGGCTGGTAGATATCTGCTTTCAGCACTCCGGGTTGAACAGCCCTCCCGGGCCCTAAGGATAGGCCGAACTCTGAATGAAAACTTTGTTGTTGTGCCGGTATGTTTGGTTGCTCTGGGGCAGCTCTGCTCATTAGTAGATAAAGTTCTTGCTCCGTAGGCGCCTTGTCTAGCAAAGGTTTAAAGATCATTTCCAGCCGTAGGAGCAATGTGTCTTGCGCGATAGGCAGATCCTCTTCCCACGTGTCCGCTGCAAAGTCATCCATCTTTCAGTGTTGCGCTGTGTTATAGCTTGGCGGGTAGATTCCAGTTGAAAAGTTTACCTTGTAGCCTCCTGAAAAGTGGTACTGTGATTTGGTGCGGCTTTAATATAAAGTCTGTTCTTGCCAAGTACCCCGGGAATCCGGGGGGGAACGCTGCCTGTAAAGTCGCCGCCGCAACAGGCCTCAAATGTCCTTTTCTTTCTCCTGGGTCATAAATACAGCAATATAGATGGTTGTGGTATCTTATAGCACTCAGAAGCTCAGAGGCTACTGAAATGGTGGTAACTGCTGTGGTAGTATGATAATATTCGGCGGTATATTAACTTATCTCCTGGAGCTACAGAAAAATGTGACTTCACTAAGCCGCTGTTAGGACACGCCCCCGTTCATACTCATTTTTTAACCGCTTACTCTCTATGATAACTGTTGATTGCCAATAGCTTGTAAATGTGTGTTATATGCTGTTAGTGAAACAAGTCAGTTAAACGTTAATCTAGCCCCCGCTATAGAAGTGGCTTAAGCGGACAGAATCTATTACACTAAATAGCTGTGCAAAAGTTAACTGTGCAAGCAAGGACTTTATAATTACAAATAGAGTATTAGCTTATTAGCTTTAATCTCGCAATCTGACATCCCACATATTAACAGATCCTCTTGTTACAGCATTATTTCTGAATTTATTAATAGCCGGCTGCAAAAAAATATTGTTTGTATCTAACTGCTTGATATTATACAAACCAAGTACAATGTTTCATATTTAGATACATGACTCTCAGAGGTATTATTCACATACCCATGCTATATTTTGATATCGAGAGAGCTCAAGCAGACAGAATCTATTACATTGAGCAGCTATGCTAAAGTTAAGTGTGCAAGCAATGACTTTATAATTACAGATAGAGTATTAGCTAGATAGCTTTAATCTCATAATCTGACATCCCATTAACAGGCCCTCTTGTTACAGCATTATTTCTCAATTTATTAATAGCCGGCTACAAAAGATAATGTTTGTATCTGACTGCTTGATATTATACGAACCAAGTATAATGTTTCACATCTAGATACATGATTCTCAGAGGTATTATTTACACATCTATGCTATATATTGATATCTAGAGAGTTTAAGTGTTTTTAAACGTGTATGATTGAATAGTTAAACCAATAAAGATAAAGTATGAATGGTTAAAAATCGTTCCTGTATTATTCAGGGAGAATTTTTCCTAATTGCAGGGGTAAAGCACTCTTTTTTTGTTACAGACTTTGTAAGTCATGTATCTATAAGTCTCCTTAGTGCTATATTGGCCCTCTAACAGGTGCTTGTTGATTACAAAAATATTTGGCACCTATAGGTACTTACCATTAGTACTACTTTACCCTATCTTACTTTTACTATCTTGTTACTATAACTGATGAAAGAAGCCTGGTATAATATACCAGAAGATTACTTCAGAAAGCTTCAGGACCCAAAAGATTTGAAGATGTGCTTAGTGCCAAGGGAGGTCACACTAAATTTTGACTTCTGCCTGAAGACACCATTTTGTTCTGAAGATTGTGTTTTTTTATATTTTGTGTACATATTTCCTGTATTTTCTGTCTGTATCCTAATAGAGACCGAAAAATAAATATGCATGGTCATTAAAACAATAAATCTAATGGTGGCCTAAGACTTTTGCACAGTAATGTACATACAGGTAGATATAGATATATAGTCAACTAAAAATAACCAACATATATATATATATATATATATATATATATATATATATATTTAAAAATAAAAAAAATATTTTCTTCTATGTGAAGAACACTGGAATGTTGGAATGTAAAATTATGACTCACATTGGATTGAGCGTACTTGGTCTAACGAGGTGTCAGGTTAGCGCGTGAGCAATGTGTTAGGCTTTTTTTCAGCAGTGTGCTCCAAACAATTTACTTTCTACTTGTAATACACAAGCTTACCTGCACGCCTTAAAAGTTTGTTCTTGAGCAGAATCGCTGAATAGCGCACCATTTGTAATCTAGCCCAGTATCTGTTTTATGAAAAACCATAACAAGGTTTTAAGCTTGGCTTCAAATGTTTGCAAGTTCATGAACTGTAAAATGAGTTACTTCAGCATTAGTTACTGTAATAGTTTTCCCCAATGGCTCTGCGGTAATGGTATTTTTTAAACTTTGCTGACCTTAATTTTAATTCTATAAAAATTGGCTTGAGTACTTAATAGGAATTAAAAAAAAAAGTTTCAAAAGGTTAAAAACGTATTACAGATTTAAGCTAAAGCAATTTACTTTTTACTTATGCATTTAGTAGACAATGTCACAGACAATTACCAAGAGTGAGGGTCCAGACTCTTTTAGTTCCCTTGGGCAGCACACAGTGAATTCCGTTATAGTACAGGGTTTGCTCAATTCACATTCAAGCCAGGAGGAGAATCTTCTTTAAATCATTAGTGCAAATTGAGATTAAAGAGACAGTAAAGTAAAAATTACATTTTCATGATTTGGATAGCGCGTGCAATTTTAAATAACTTTCCAGTTTACTTCTGTTGTCGGATTTGCTTTGATCTCTTGGTATCTTTTATTGAAGAGTAAAACTAGGTAGGCTCATAAGAGTTTAGGAGTGTGCACGTATCTTTTGTACTTTATGGCAGCAGTGTTTTGCAACGTGATTTGTAGCTTTGTTATACAATGTTGCAAAATACTGCTGCCATAGAGTACTAAAGACACGTGCACACTCCTGAGCTCTTATGAGCCTACCTCGTTTTACCAAGAGAATGAAGCAAATTGGAGGACAGACGTAAATTGGAAAGCTGTTTAAGATTGCCTGAAAAGTTTAATTTTGACTTTACTGTCCCTTAAAATCAGTTTCTAACATATGTTAACTGGTAATTAATTTTAAAGAGGAAAATTTTAAATACTTTAACTATTCTTGATATAGGGGAAATCATTAGGGATGGGTGAATGTGTTTATATTCGAAGTCGAATGTTAGAACGAATGTTATTGTAGAAATTCGATTTACATAATAGAATGTTGATAAGAACGAAAATTCTATTATCTAATGTTATTTTACAGATTTCGAATGTCACTTTCAAATTTGAATATTACATTTATAAAACACAGTTCTAGATTAGAAATACTATTTCAAATTCGTATGTCACATTGTGACATTTGAATTAGAATATAACATTTAAAAAACAGTATTAGACTAGAAATACTATTTTAAATTCGAATGTGAGATTCGAATTCGAATGTAGCATTCAAATTCACCGCAAGCTGACTGGTCAAGAGAAGTGCACAGGGCCGGACTGGGAAATCAGACCGGCCCTGGAAATTTGTATAGACCGGACCAGCCACGCCCCCTCCAACCCAGCCACACCCCATCCAACCCAGCCACGCCCCTCCAAGCCAGCCACGCCCCCTCCAACCCAGCCCATACAAATTCTGAAACTTGCCACTCAGAAATAATGCTGCAGTGCTCCAGTCTCAAGCAAGCTATGCTTAGTTGCTAAGGAACCTTCATAATAGCATGCAGGTCCCTGGCCTGAGGAGTAACTTATTGAGAAGCTGCTATGACACAAAGAATTAAGAAAATATGATATGGCAGACTGTTTTATATAGCATGGCATCTACACTACACTTCATGCATATTACATATATTCATTATTTATGGTGGAGATATATTTATTCGTAGTGTTTTTACTTTGAGCATTTTTGCAAAAGCAGGTGTTGGGCTACATTCTCTAGATTATCTAGAGAATTTAGCCCAACACCTGCTTTTGCAAAAATGCTCTCCGAGTAAAAACACTATGAATAAATATATCTCCATTCTCCACCATAATGAATATATCTGCATGAAGTGTAGATGCTATGCTTATATAAAACAGTATATTTTTAAATTTTTGACACGGTCAGTATGTCTTCTTCTACAGGACTTCACAGTTCACACTCAGTCTAATCTCAGTCATTAACTTGTATCACAAAATCTGTTCACAAGTCATTTTCACAATAATAATTAATATAAAAAAATATATACTACATACATGATGATGATGATCTGACTGTTGAACCGTCCGTTACCGAATAATGATGTGTTTGTGCCTGTCCTCCTGCTGCCTGCCTCTGCAGTCTGCTCTGCTTGCCAATGCCTGCTGCTCAAATTTGCAGCCGGTCCCGCCGTCTCTTGACTTCAGTTCAGACTTCAGAGACACAGTGTCCCTGCTGTGCTGGCTCTGCTCTCCCAGTCTCCACCACACTTCAGTGTCACACCTGACCCCACATGGCCTGCTTGAGTTCAGTGCTCACTGACGCTGCGACGCAGCCGCTCCCAGGCTGAGGCTCCCGCTCCCTCCACTATGTCACGTGGTGCGGTGGTGAAGAACAACAGTGACATCACAGCGCCGGCCCGCCCCACCTGACCCGGCCCGCATATGAGTATTCCTGAATCCTCCTGAGACTGAGTCCTCCGGCTCCTCCTCCCTGGCCCTCAGTGAGTGACACAGACACACTGCTGTGAGACAGACTGAGACTGAGCCTGTGACTGTGTGAGAGACAGACACAGACTCAGTCACTGTCTGAGTTAACAGTTAAATTATGAATTATATGATGATGAAATGATAGATTCGCTTAGATCGCTCTAAATTTGGCTAAGGTGGCTGGCTGCGGCTGGCTTTATATTGGTAAGGGTCTTATAGCACACCAGCGATCGCCGGCCGGTTTAACTTGCGGAATGCGGTCTGCGGAGGCAGCGGAGAGGGGTTAATGTAACTTTAATAAGTTTAATAACAATTTTTGTACACAGTGTGCTGCAGCTTTAGTGGGGACTTAGTGTAACAGCCCGGATGGACTGATTACCGGTGGCCGCAATTATATCGCAAACTTAATAGCGAGCAAAGCTGCAATTGCAAAAATATTTATACACAGCAGCAGCCAGCCCAGCTGAGCTGTCGGCCGGTGGCCCACCGGGATTTTTCCCAGTATCCCGGCTGCCCAATCCGGCCCTGGAAGTGCACCCCAGGGTGTATAACACAGAAGAATGCCCAATTTAGAATAAACTTTCTTTTGGCTTACCTTTACTTTAGAAGAGGAACATTTGAGAACCAATTTTTTTTTTTCTTTCATGATTCAGATAGAGCATGCAATTTTATGCAACTTTCTAATTTACTCCTATTATCAAATTTTCTTCATTCTCTTGGTATCTTTATTTGAAAAAGCAGGAATGTAATCTTACGAGCCGGCCCATCTTTGGTTCAGCACCTGGTAAGCTCTTGCTGATTGGTGGCTAAATGTAAATTATAAAGTTGCTTAAAATTGCATGCTGTATCTGAATCATGAACAAAAAACATTTGGGTTCAGTATCCCTATGTGTACAAAGGAAAGCTTTCTGGGATATCAGACTTCACTTATATGCTACAGAAAATTTTACCTCAGTACTTGGTAAAATTTGAGAGGCAAAGGAGTATGCAAACTTCTTTTATCATAGAGCAGGTTGTAAAGTTTCTTTTCTGCAAAAAGACAAATGAGCCTTTCCTAAAAAAAACAGATTATAGTTTCAGAGTAATCTTGACTTGGGGGTCAATTTATCTCAGTGCATTCACTAGCGTCAATACGCTGGCCAGACATTGCTGACGCGGATCTGAATACGATACCCTTATTGATCAAAAAAGCTGTCTAAAACATGCGCGTCAAGTACGGTGCAAAGAGCATCGGACTGTTAACTAACGGTCATTGATGTTGCAGTTATTCTGGTTTTTCCCATCTTTATTTATACCATTTCATTACTGTCCATGAACAAGCACATTTCTCTATAGCTAATCTTTTATTTTCATCTGTTAATGTCCAAGAAATAGCTACATTTGTACCTCAACAAACAATATCTCATAGAAAGTTATTTTTATATTTATTTGTTATACAAAAAAATATGTTATATGATATTTTCACATAAATTAATGTGTATTTGCATTTCTAGAAGTCATGATATGCTTTTATCTCATATTTTTTTTATAAATGATTTTTAATGCTAGAATTTGTACATATATCTTTGCACATACTTGTATATATATATATATATATATATATATATATATATATATATATATATATATATATATGTGTGTGTGTGTGTGTGTGTGTGTGTGTGTTATGTCAGAAATCTTTCGCAAACATATTTACATGTCCCAAAATTCCTTTCTTTGTTCTAAACAATGTTGTCTTTCATAGCTCTGTGTTTATTTATACCACTATATGTATATAGAGTAAATGTATTATTATTCTGAGTGAGCAGGAATAATTGCAAATATAACATGTAATCAGGGTATCATATGTATTTATTTGCGATCAATTGATATTTTAAGAGCTGGGACAGTTTTCTCTCTGTACATGTGTAACCCCTCCTGATTGCAATCTAGTTTTAAAAACCACCCCTTCACAGGTGTTATAAAATGGGCTGGCATATAAGATTATATTTCTTACAGAAAAAAGAAATTCAAGAGAAGGTAGAAATAACCTGAAAATAGCATGACAGTAAAGAGGTGATTTTAATTTCTTCTGTATCTGAATCATGGCAGTTTAATGTTAGGTGGGCTATCCATTTGAGCTATCATTTTAAGATTATATTGAATCAAACATCAAATCACATTTTAAAATTCTGGTCTAAAATATTACACTGTGTGTCCTAATGTCAGCATCAATGTGTATCTTCTAATTCTAAATTCACATATACATAATTTCAAAGTATAATACACAATGTAACAAATGACACAAATTCTGATGAGTAATCAATGACACAAATATCAAGCAATTTGATTTGTGATTCCAATCAAAAGTGTTTGAAAAATTCACTAGTGTGTGGGTTGTTTAGGAGTTTGCGTCATAATTGGTGTGAAAAGTGTTGCGTCAAAATTGGTGTGAAGTGGAGAGTGGGACTTGTATTACATGGCTTAAACATGGTGCACATAGATTTTCCCCAAAACATAAAAAGGAAGTTAGCTATATTATGTTGTGTATTTATTTCATTTTTATCTCTATATCTATTAGTGCAACAAGTTTGGGGCAAAACGTTTCAACAAATTTGTAGAAATAATATTGTCCCCTTGCTTTGTAATGAGAGACAAATTTGTTGCATAATCCATAAGTAGTAATGTATTTTTAATTTGTATCCCTATATCTACTAGTGCACCAAATGTGGAGCAATAATATTGTTTGATTTAGAAAGGGTATACAATTTTTTTTTAAAAAAATTTTAAGAAAATTTTTTATGGGAATAAAACATACAGATTTCGTCCATAGATAATAATTGCATCATAAACAATTATTGCATCACAGCAAGTAAAATATTAAAACAAACAAGCAGCAAGAAAGACAACTGGTATGCTCTAATATGGTGTGAAAGAGGTTTAGGACTAACTAAAATGGAACTTCCTTTTTTATTATATCTTATTACCAATGTTCCCCGCATTGATATAAGAGAGGCTTTGTTATTTAGTAATGGTAGGATGTGGGGGAGGTTTTTGGCTTGTCCACTCTTGGGCCAAGGTATGTAGGGGGGGGGGGGAGTACAGCGGACAAAAGCCGCTCAGTATAGAAGGGAAGAATGGGGGGGGGGCAGTGCCTTTTAAGATAGCTACATAAATTATGGCCATATCGTGAGACTATAGGTTTTAAATTTATGAACTGAATTATTTAGAAAGGTAGCTAAGTAGGATCGTATCTACACCCCCCAACCTAAATACAATTAATAATATAAAAAAAGACAAATCTAAGGTAAGGGAGTTTAAAACAAGCTGCAAATGTAATAGTATACTGTGCTGAATTACATATCTTTAGCTATAAGATTTTCCTCAATAAAATGTACCGACTATCCCATGACTATCACACCAAATACATATAGTAGGAGCCAGATTCTGTAAACATATGACTCAACAGTAGGGAAATATATATGTGCTCTATACAAACGGCAAAAAACATATCTACTGAGATACATAAAGCATAAAATATTGTTCAGGCTATGAGTCTAAAATGTTACCTAATATTTTGGCTAATATCAAACAGGAGTAAAGCATGTATCAGCAGTGATAAATCAAACCTCCAAATAAAACCAAGTGAATGCCACAAAATGTGTTAAAGGGAATATTATTATATGAATTAGAAAGAAAGATAGGGCTGGGCTAAATCCATGAGGCGCTAAGTCATCATAAAATACATGCCGAACCCAGATGGTGTATTGTTTAGAGTATGAGTTATGGGGGGGTGGAGGGCTAAGTATGAGACAGTGAGGTCTCTGGCCATCCCAATTTATGTACTATGTACAAGCTAAGAGACTATATGAGACATGGAAAAGGGGGGGCTGTGTGCGTGGCAGCAGAGTGACAGGCCCTCCGGGCATAGGTCAGACTAATGTCTTCATGTATCTGGTCCCTTGAAGTAAAGATTCCCTGAGATGTTAAGGAGGGGTCAGAGTGAGTTCATGTGTGGAGTATATGTTATAAGTATACAGTTAGTATGTATGAGCTGGTTCAACACCTAGATGCACCCATCTGTCCAAGATTACTGCAAATGAAAAACATAATAACCAAGAGCAATGAGAGCACAATATATAAGCAGCTCACTACTAGAGGGTCCTTATAGATATGTTATTATGCAGTACAGTACTTGGTATATGTTCCACCATAATGACAGCCAGTATGTTAATTGTCATTAAGCCTTATTAGCGGGGGAAAGAAGTAATTATACACTGTCGATGAGATAGTTTGAATCAGTTAGTGTGTCGGCATGGTAAGGAAAGCAATACAATATCAGCAGCCTTGATAAACAAATATACCAGTCAAAAGATTATATGAAATAGGAGATAAAAATAAGCTCAGATTTAAAAGAGATTGGGAGCTATCAATTGAGTGTATATAGAATGTCAGAATGGGGCAACCTCATATAGTATTGTGGGTGAGAACTGCGTTTGTCTATTTCACTTGATCCGTCAGTGTAACTACCATAATAAAAGCTCATCATCTCACAGTAATGTGTAAGAAAAAATTGATACGCAACCTGATTATAGCAGGGACTGATAGAGTTGGCTATATATGGGGTACTAAGGGCCCCTAGACTATATCCCTCCTGTGTTATGCAGTAGACAGATGATATTCTTCTCACCTCTTCCAGGAGATAGGGTGTTGCCTCGGCCGCCAACAGCACCCCAGCTAAAGTACCGTATGTTAGAGGAAGGATGAGAGACTAGGAGCGATCTACAAGCTATAGACATTATGCGTTTTCCAAGAATGAGCTCTGTGGGAAAGAATTATATAAATGTGTGTCAGTTCTGGGGTGACATTGAAGCTCTAGGGTTTATTTTGTTCACATAGCAAAGAGTGCTCTGCAGTTGCTCTAAGAAAATATAAGCTGTTAAGATATATGACATGTTGAATATGTGAAACATTTAAACATATGAAATCTATATATAATAAGGATAATAAAGAAACCTGGTTGGGAATAAAAAAAATGCAACACCTTCCCAGTGAGCTAATTTTGAACTAGGGGAGTCTAAGTGCATGTTTAAAGAGAAAAAAAATGATGCTCCTAGTGTCGCTCAGCAGGAATTAGGGGAGAGGGAGGGAGTGTCCTGGGATCTGTAGGTAATCAAATGATAAATAAGATGGGCTGGAGAAACTGTAAGTTACTCGACTCAAAAAGGCAAAAGTTCAGCCAATTCCAGACTTATTCATATAAGGTAATTGGGTACATGCAGTCACCCTGCTGGTATAAGGCCCTATGCCATGGCAATGGAGGAGTAACCGTGGTCACAATGCAGGGAAGCATTAGGCTCCGTGTATCTTAGGTAGGATTTAGATACCAAGATGGAAGGTTCACCTGTCTTCTCTGAGTGCTGGCTAGCAGGGGATCAGGGAGAGTCCTTAGGCTGCTATGTGGGATGTTCCCGTACTGGCTGGGTGAAATCTTTTCTCCTAAATAGCTTCTGCTGCTAGAATGAGGTGCATTAGGTGCGGTACACGCTGGTCCATGATCCAGAGCATCAGCCTCTCCGTCTGCAGGCAGTCTCTAGGAATTGACAGGAGAACTCCACATTTCTTGCACCGCGGCTCACACTGTGAGGCGTGGAACAATTGATGAGTAAGTAGACTCCATCATAGATCCATAAAATGATCATCTAGGAGTCATATTATAGGATCTTCCTGAGCATCCAAGGGTTCCATGTCTTAGAGCACTTGAGGAAAGGGTTACCTATGAGCAGCGATCCGGGATAATTATGGAGTCTGGCTTATATTGCTGTCTCTGTCCATTATATTTATCCGTTCTCTAGGCGGGAGGAAGCGGGGGTGGGGTTCTGTGGCCCTGAGTTGTTTCAAGAAGGCTCTCAGTGCGTAGCACGTTTCTGTGGATTGTGGCTCAGATAACAGCAGTGTGCTTGCCTGGGTTTTACTAGCGGGCTGTCCGACTTGTTTCCCCTCTCTGAGAGATGAGAGAAAGTTAGTAATAGTCCTTCAATGTGTTTTCCAGATCAGGGCCGCGTCATGTAGGAGCGTTGTGTCTCAGTTTCCCATTCTTAGATCTACTTAATTTCACAATCTCTCACCTCTCAAATGCTTCTGGCTGAAGTGGTAGTTATTGTATAAAATATTTTGGCTGATTTTCAATAAAAAAGGAGATATAAAGTGAGTAAAAGCGGGAGCTTCTGAAGGCTGTGTCTACTCTCCTCAATGGCTAGCTCCGCCCCCCCAGGGTATACAATTTTAATAGAGTTTCTAATTTACTTTTATTATGTAATATACTTCATTCTCTTGCAGCATCGAACATAAGCTTTCTGTGTTTTCAGACTCGCTATGAGTTCTATGGCATCCGCTACCTCAAGGATGGCGGATTGAAAACTAGGTACGCTGCGTCGTAATAGACGCGAGCCTACCTGTTAAATGTTTGATAAATTGGGAAAAGTGTCAAATAGAGTTGAATGTGAATTCGAAACATCTGTAATGATGCAAGCATCGATCTGCGTCAGATTGAGATCGCGGGATTGTATTTTACGTCACAAATTTCAACATTTGCCGATCTTGACGCTTTGATATCTACGGCGGATCAATCTCGCGACAAATGTGACACGGAATTCAATCGTATTATCAGTTGACGCTTTGATAAATTGACCCCTTTGACTCTTTGCTCACTGTAGAAATTAGTAATCTAGAGGAAACACCAGAACTTCAGATAATACAAATTATATTTGCTATTACAAGCTGTATGTATAAAATATATCTCTAACATCTTCAGTATCTCTTTATCATTATAATATCCATTATCTCTGTAAACTTCTATATCTTTATGATATTCTAAATCTCTGGAATCTTAAAGGGACATAAAACAAGTTGGGACATAGACAAAATATAATAATATGTACTTTAATTACTTTACCTTCAAATTTATACTGCAGTGCCTCGCCATTAACCCTTTCTTTTAAGTTTCCGAATTGTACAGCTCTGACTCCCCCCACAGAATTCCTTCTGTGGCTGTATCTATATCCACCTTTGATTTGGTAGAATACAAAACTTAAACACTCATTGTCTGCTGGAGCATGCCTAGAAGCAAATAAGCTGCTGTGAATTTAATTGAAATACAATGCCTGTGTTTCTGATGTTAAACACTGATAATGGGGTGGATCAGACTACTCCAGACAGCATGGCTATGTAACTAATTTTGCTTATTTTTTAAAAGTATTTTAAAATATTTGGCAGCAATTTTTAAACTATTTTTTTATGCAAACTATTTTTACTTAAAGGGACACTGAACTCAATGTTTTTTTTCTTTGTGATTAATATAGAGCATGCAATTTTAAGCAACTTTCTAATTTACTCCTATTATCAAATTTTCTTCATTCTCTTTGTATCGTTATTTGAAAAGCAAGAATGTACTTTTAGATGCCGGCCATTTTGGGTGAACAACCTGGGTTGTCCTTGCTGGTTGGACAGCACCAATAAACAAGTGCTGGCCAGAGTCTGAACCAAAAATTGGCTGGCTCCTTACCTTAGATGCCTTCTTTTTCAAATAAAGATAGCAAGAGAACGTGAAAATAGGAGTAAATTGGAAAGTTGATTAAAATTGCATGCTCTATCTGAATCACGAAAGAAAAAAATTCCCTATATTTTTATTTATATTTCTATTATTTTTAATTTATAATCTTCTTTATCTGTATACTTCTCTTTCTCTAATCCACAAATTAAAGACACAGAATACTGTAAAATTGCTTTTCCCTTAAAGGGACAGTAAAGTCCAAATTAAACTTTCATAATTTAGATAGGAAATGTAATTTTAAATAACCTTCCAATATACTTTTATCATCAAATTTGCTTTGTTCTCTTGGTATTCTTAGTTGAAAGCTAAACCTAGGTAGGCTCATATGCTAATTTCTAAGCCCTTGAAGGCCGCCTCTTATCTGGATGCATTTTGACAGTTTTTCACAGCTTGAGGGCTCTAGTTCACGCATTTCATATAGATAACATTGTACTCACGCCCATGGAGTTACCTAGGAGTCAGCACTGATTGGCTAAAATGCAAGCCTGTTAAAAGAACTGAAATAAGGGGGCAGTCTGATAATCACATAAGTAAAACGTTTATTAATTGAACTGTGTTGGTTATGTAAAACTGGGGAATGGGTAATAAAGGGATTATCTATCTTTTTAAACAATACAAATGCAGGAGTAGACTGTCCCTTTAATGTATTTCCAATGACTTGTTATACCAACTGCAGAGTATAGAATTATAAGAAATTGCATTTTCAGGTTTATTTGTGTATATGAATTTGCTGTTTTTGTGCTTTGAAACCACAGAATATTACAATGGGCTGAGCGTGCAGGTAAAATTATATCTCATTATGTTATCACTTTGAGTACACAGTCACATTCATCTTTATCTTATATCTGTTTGTAAATCAAAGCCCAATACTTAGAGAGAACAATGGAACATTTTCATTTTATTAGTTATCTCTTCTGCACCCCATTACATAGCCTTTCAATAGCATGGACTTAAAGGGACACTGAACCCATTTTTTTTTCTTTTGTGATTCAGATAGAGCATGCAATTTTAAGCAACTTTCTAGTTTACTCCTATTATCAAATTTTCTTCATTCTCTTGGTATCTTTATTTGAAAAGCAAGAATGTAAGTTTAGATGCCGGACCATTTTTTGTGAACAACATGGGTTGTTCTTGCTGATTGGTGGATAAATTCACCCACCAATAAACAAGTGCTGTCCAGTGTACTGAACCAAAAATTGTCTGGCTCCTTAGCTTAGATGCTTTCTTTTTCAAATAAAGATAGCAAGAAAACAAAGAAAATTGATCATAGGAGTAAATTAGAAAGTTGCTTAAAATTGCATGCTCTATCTGAATCACGGAAGAAAAAAATTGGGTTCAGTTTCCCTTTAAGCCCAGAAACTTTCAGTATAGGTGGGGATACCACCAATATTTCAAATACTGAAATAAGGGTAAATGAGCTTCTTGCAAACAATTTAATACACTCCATCAGGTAAAATGGATCATTGGGAACAAATTAAAGGGGAGAACATTCTTTGGTAAACTGTCCCTTTAAAGAGACATGGTAGTCACTGGTATAACATGCAAACTGTTTTGATTTGGTTTTCTTGGGGGGGGGTTTAATGACATATTCAGTCTTTTTAATGCTATATCATCATTGCATTCAGAGGTAAGATGCTCTAATTGTTTTTTTAAGGAAGCAGGATACTTGTTCCCTAATAGTAGCTTAATGATTTATGGGTTAGTAATAAGAAAAAAACCCGTACATAGTATATATGAATAGATTTGTAAAATTCTCTAAAATACAATATTTTGCATACTTCAGGCATAGTGAGTAGGCATGCAGATAAGTAAATGCAGTTTGAGAACTATTAAGCACCATAGTTCAATATAATATAAGCGGCACTATTTTATACACACAGGAAATATGATGTACATTTTTTTCTACTATTTGTGTCAAATAACTTGACAATGTAATACAACACAAAAAGGAATGTAGCATCAATATTCCCCCCACGTATGAAAACATAATCTAAATATGAACAGAAGTAACTGCTTATTGATGTGGTTTATGCCATTGAAGTTTGGTATTTATATGCAGGTAAAGGTTTAACCCTTGTTATGCAACAGGTTATTTTATGCTTTGTGATGTACTGTGCTCCAGTACTCAACAAGAATTTTTTGATTTTGATACATAAAGGACCCTTTTTTGTCTGCACATTTTTTTTTAAATTATAAAGGTTGATAAGGAATGTATCCCATACAATAAGTTGCACCAGTTTCATCTTTGTTATTCTATATATCGAATTCACTAAAGGTCACATATTTCTCCTTTTGGACAAAAGTACTGGTTTCCAGGGACTGCACATGTGCTTCCCACCACATGGTCTCAATCTGCCCAATACTACCCATTACATGTCAAGCCCCGCCCAGAGCACTTTCAGACCACTCCCCCATTGCAGCTCCACCCACAAATCCCCTCACCTCTGTGTCCCAGAAAGCCTCCAGGAAATGTAGGGTAGGCATGACCATATCCAACAGCAACTGCAGTAACTCAAATTACTGTTCTTTTTTTCATTTAGAAATGTTTTTAAGCTAGATAAATATTTGTACACATGACCATAGAATATCATAGAAACAAAAGCTGTCTATCACTTATCAGCTTAGTGTGCAAGTGGTAAACATTGCCTTTCTGAGAATTAAAAAAAAAAAATCACAGTTTTCAGAGCTAAATTACATAAATAGGGACCAAAATAAAAAATGAAAAAATAATGCAAAGTTGTTTCATTATGTGTAACTTAATATTAATTTCACATTATCTCACTCAGCCTTTCAAAGAATGAGGTTTATAAGCTCTAAATACTAACGATTGTGTTATTATTGCATGACAAGCTTCATCTATGAATATTTATCCCTATTTTACATTATAATACAAAACTATATAGAATATAGATATACTGTATATAGGAAAAAATGACCTTACAAATGTTAATCATTTTCTGAACAAATTGACATTTTTTAACCAATGACTAAGAATAGGTCATTCTATGTAGAAGGATTATTTTAATAAATGTAATCATGGTTTAGTGGTAATAAGCAGAATGTATTATTTCCATTCTCTAAGCAATTTGAAGTCTACCAGCGGTACAGTTGCTATGGAACTGAAATGTGATTCTAGTGATTAGGTTTGTAGACTAAACTGTATGTATATTAATAAACTGGACAATAAAAAAATTATTATATTTTAAACCTTTAAAATGTGCACACTTAGATACTGACCTTTTTCATATGCTTAAGAATGTCGCTGCTCTTTCTTTGACAGGAAGCATAACTTGTAGTTTTTTAAAGGTTTATAAATTAATTTTATTTTTGTACAAGTGCTTGCAGCTTGCCTTACAAATTGGTTAAGCACATAGTTAAATTCTTACACAGAGTATGATACTAAGCCCAGGGGCGAAACTACAGGGGGTGCAGAGGTCGCAGGTTCGACTGGGCCCCTGAGGGTGGGGGCCCAGCTTAAAAAAAATATATATATATTATTTTTTTTTTATAATTTTTTTTAATAAAAACGTTAACCTACCACTGCCTGCACTGATATCATGTGAGTGTGACATGACTACAGGGGTTAGTGTTTCTGTTTTACCCATTGGTGTTTAATTATGTGTGTGTGTATGGTGTGTGTGTGTGTGTGTATGTATGTATGTGACAGTGTGTGTTTTTATGCATGTATGTGTGTTTGTGTATGTTTGTGGAACCAGCAAATTACAGACCTTGTTACTACAGCATGGGGGGGGGGGGCAGGGGGTAAACAGTGTCACTATAGAGTACCACTATATACATTATGGGGGATGGACCATGTTACTGACTTCTGTGGTCACTTTATAAAGTACTGGGTGAGTAGGGTCAGGCCAGCCACCTCACCGGCAGATTACAGACTGTGTCACTAACTTACTATATACAGTACTGGGGGGGTTAAATAGTGTCACTATATATATACAGTAATAGGGGGTCAGACCATCTCACAGACTGTGGGCACAGGGTACCTCCTTTTGCAGACATGTAATCTGATTCACATTTTTTTCTGTGTTAAATATATATATATATATATATATATATATATATAAAAAGTATTAAATTCACCTTTTTTTGGAGGGGTAGGGGTGGTGGGGGGGGCCTTCTTAGATTCTTGCACCTGGGCCCTGTGGTTTCTAGTTACGCCTCTGGCTAAGCCACTCCTGAGTAGGCCATGGATAGTGATTTGTGGCAATGTGCAAATGTCAATTCTGATTTGCTCAATAGCCATGTCCTGTACAGTGATTTCTGAGTGTACTTTTAAATATGTATTTAGGTCATTTGCAAGGGTTAAACGCATTATGGGTCCATTTACAATATCTGCTCCCAATACCAAGGCTACAGTTTCATCTGATATGAGAAAGGTAATTTTCAAGTGATCACAATACAAAATGTATTCAGATGCTAAAACCTCACAGCTTTCACTCAAAAAAACTCCCAAAACATGTTTTCAGTTGCTAAGTAGTTGTCAGGGTTAAAACTGGATATACAACAGAAACCGACATATACAATGGCTGTTTTACATCTCTTTTTTTTTTTTTTTTTTTAAGATGTTCAATCTCGGAAAGATGAGTCTCCTGCAGACAAACTATATCAGGGCTCCTTCTGCCTAAGTAGTTTATAATAGCTTTCCTTTTAACAGGGGAATGAATTCCCCCGACATTCCATGATATAAGCTTAACCATTAAACCAAAACACTTCTTTCCCCAAATCCACGAATTCTAAATTCAAAAAATAATGGATACTCAAGGGGATAGAGAGGAGGAGAGGGGGGAAAGAAAAAAAAAAAAAAGGGTAAACGAGCATTGTTTTACATCTCTTAAGGTTACATTACAGTTGTTTTAAACTAACCTCTTTGCACAGTGTATAAGGGAAATCATCATTTACATGTGTGAAATTAACCCATTGTAATAAAAATCCATCCTGATAAATGGAAAACAATCTGAATAACCTTGTATAGGGTAATGATGGGTATACTGGGCACGTTTACTCAATGATTATATTTACTCATTGATTATATTGTCACTTTTAATATTTTGAAAGTATTTTTTCATTATTTCCAGTCACTGGTTGAGAATGCACCATTTTCCAGAATACCGTGGGAAATTTGTTTTTTTATATTAGAAAGGATGCAACTGATATCATCTTCTAGAACAGGATTTCAACAGTTCTCATACTGTAAATCATGAAACAACTAAGTAGCAAAATTGACCTTTTTTGCAATAATGTATTCACAAAATGTTGCAGAAACAGAAAAACCTCTCTGTAGAGAACAGGGTTTGTCTTTAAGCAATTTCAGTTACTGTAAGAATATGACAACACAAGGTTCTGGATATTGTAAATCGCAAAATTGTTAAATCCTGGTCACAAATACATGATTGGCAATTGAAATCCCCTTTATCAAGACAACAGTACTACAACTGACAATCAAAAAACTGTGAGAGTGAATAAGAAACAAACATTTACAGAAAGCAAATGCTATAAGCCATTTCTAGATGTTTAGGTATTTATTTTTTCACTTTTCCTGCAGATGATATTAGCTTTTTTAGCTTTACAAGTTATCACATATTAAATACATTTACACATATAAATTTATGTCCTGCTTTAATCAATCTAGACCAGGCATGTCCAAAGTCAGGCCCGCGGGCCAATTGCGGCACGAGTACTGGACTGATATGGCCCCACAGATAATTTTCAAAATATACATTATACGGCCCCCCGGCCCCCCAGTGAGTCCCCCGACTGCCGCTCACACCCAGTGAGTCCCCGACCGCCGCTCAGTTTAGTCCCAAACTGCATTGACTAGTAACTAGTTTTATTTCTGTGCACGGCAATCGGCCGTTATCCGTCCACACGCCACAGGAAGCTCAGCCGTACTGAGCCACAGTAGTACTCCTCCACCATCTTGCTGATCTCTACGGAGTATTTTTTGGCTTCTTGTGTAGTAAGTTAATCAAATGTTTTAAAATCTAAAGAACTTGCTCAGTTTTGGCATACAATACACAAGAAATAGCGGCCTGTTTGAGCCATATGCTGTGGGTTATGAATAGATAGGAAGATGGATGCTACATAGGGTGCATATTGAAATTCTCACATAGGCTAAATAACTGTCTTAAATACATGCTTTTAAAGAAAATTTAATTTACCTGCTGTCCAGTTCATTATTTTGTTCTATTGCCCATAGCATTGAAAGAACACTAATGGAAAGGCTGAAACTGCACAAGAAATAGCCTGTTTTAGTCATATGCTATGGGTTATGAATAGATAGGAAGATGGATGCTACATAGGGTGCATATTGAAATTCTGATTTAACACCTGTTTAGATTTGTCATCCAAGTCACAAAATGTAAAAGTATGCCGTTTTCAATAAACTTTGCATAAAATTGTTAATTTGCATTTATTTTAAAATGGTTCAAAGAATGTCAGGCAAAATGGTCGGCCCTCGCACATGTTCACTTCATGAAATCTGGCACTCTTCCAAAAAAGTTTGGACACCCCTGATCTAGACCATCTATACAAATACGCCTCTTAAATGTCATCTGTGGATATTTCGGTAACTTGTACAGCACATGTACAACATAATGGAATTATCACAAATCGTCTTAGAATACTTGCAAATAGTTGTTGTTGAATTCAATAAATGTAAAATAGTCTTGAACACCGGTTGAGTATTAAGAAAATTTAGTTTGATCACCTGGAAAATTTCAGCGCCATATATAAAAAAGGCCTTTTTTGGAAAGCCAGCTCCAGGAAACACCCAAATTCTCACTATTGTGATCACCTTAAAATGAAAAGAGACAAAAACAAATCAGCCGATAGATTGTGACCGACCACATTGTTACCTGCACACACAATAAACACTGGGACCTATATGATAGAGATACATGTGTTACAGCAGAGTAACCCTAAACACAACCTCCTTCAACTCAATTAACCCTAACATCCAGGTCTGAATTACAACCCCGTTCCCCATATGTGACCAGCCTACTAACATTATGCGAACTGTAGCCTCAAACACACCCTTTTTTCTAACTCTGACCCCCTCCAGCACTTGCCCAACACATAACAGATTGCCTTATACTAATTCTCTACTATAATGCCTTTCCAACATGTATTGGACTCCCTACATGACTCCTATGGTTTAACCCCATAACTCCTAATAACAATAGTACCCTACTAATGTCTAATGGATACTACTAAACAACAGCCCTGCCACTATAAATCAGTTCCTAATGAAACCCCTTTGTGACCCACTAAAGCAACCTCTTCTAGCATCTCCTCTACACAAATCCCCACTAAAATCATCCCTATGTGAATCCCAACACCCAAAGGCCCCCTCTAAACATTAGTTAAAGTAATATTTTTACAGAAATTGAAAACCTTTGATAAAGTATTTAATATAAATTTTACAAAACCTCTCAATTTAGACGTACCTCACTTGTTAGAATGAATTTTTTCCTGGAATGGCATGACAAAGGGATTTATGGAGTGAATGGTCTTAAAGAACCATTAAATACATTTGGACTGCATAGTCAACAATTGCATAAAAAAAACAATGCAATAGCTGTGGAGTTCAAACAAGCTGTAGATTTAATTTCAAAATTCCCTTCCATTTCCCTGTCCCATGTATCATGTGAAAGCCAAAAAATGTATAACCTATTTATAATGGCTTCTGATAAATTACATGAAAATCAACACATTTCTTTCACTTAAAATTGACAGATACTCCAAATAGGGGCTAGACACTTATAGACCATAGTAGTTTGAGAAAATATCAGTGAGCACCAGTATTCACCTAATGGCCAATGTCTGTCTCCCTCATACCCTAAATACCAGACATGAAGATATTATTAATAGTTTGCAGTTCCCCTGCATTGTGCATGAAACCATTGTTAACATTTTATCAAATTAAACTTTATGGACATGTGAGGGGAAAGCAGAACTGTGACTTCAGTTGCATATTGGTACCGAAACATAGTTTTTATGACAGTTGAGAAAAAGGAATTTATAAAATGTAATATTACATTGCAAAGCTATTACAAATTCCCTTATAAGATTGTATATCCTTATCTGGGGACATTTTTAGTACATAAAGTACTATTCTACTTTTATATTTATTTTATCAGAAAACCCCTCTAATATCCTTTGAGAATTGCTACATTCACTACACAATTTCACTACACTCCTCTACTTTTTTAGCCTCCGTAGAAAATGTATTAAAGTAATGTAAAATATTCTTTTGTGTTTACCTATAATTCTATTTTTTTCTTTGTTGCAAAGTACCATGGAGAAAGTAGCTGCTGTTTCTTTGCAAAGCATTGTATTCTGGCATTAATGCAAAAATAAAGAGCATCAATTAGTATAATAGCATTCAGAGAGGTAGTGAGATGTTCTACAGTTGATTTAGCCCAGAACTTTTCAAATACACAAAGAGAACTGAACTAGAAATAATACACAATAAGTAAAGTGATGCTTATTTCAGTCTGCTGTCTCCACCAATTTTAGAATTATTTTAAAAGACAGTGATTGAATGCATTTTGAAATAAACCTTGTAACCTCCAATATGCTCATCCATCATGGATGGAAGAACAAGCCCTAAAAATAGTTATTTATTCCTTTGAGATTCTGCACTCCAGTAGGATCAGAATATTCTACTAAATACAATCAACAATGATTCAGCACTGTATTCAGTAGTTTCAACTGTTAAGTGCACAAGCCTCTTTTAAGCTACTGTGGCAATGAGCTAGAAAATAAATATGGTTGAGGTATTATCACGTATATACTACTCTTGCTACATATATGCAGGCCACGATCATAATGCTTGGGCAAAAATGGTTGATTCAAAATGGCTGAACTTTATTAACTTGTCTGGGATTCAACTGAACTCAAATATTGGCCTATTTGTGGACATGAACTACTAGAAAGAAACACAACAGTAAAATAAAGGAAGGGGATAGATTGTGAGAGATTCCAAGTTACATTTTAAAACTAATTAAGCCTGTATTTAAAAAGATATACCTCATATTTCAAGCAGGTTTGTTTTATTCTATTGTATTTTGATGCATATTTTAAAAAAATGCTGGGAAAATACTCAATAATGGCAGTGTGTCTTCAAGTACTGCCTGAAAAAAAAACAGTGTTTTAAAGCAGCGCTTGGAAAAAAACAAGCATAGAAATTAGAGGTGTTTTTATTTTCTTTGGGTTTTCTTTCACATTTTTTATATTTTAATATATAACATTTGAACAGTATGTGCTCAAAGTGAAAGTCTGTCCTGAACTACGGAGTTCAGCGTTCTTCACAAAGTTCCTTCAACGTTCCTTCACTTGAAATTTCAAGTTGAGCCAATAAATGTGAAAAAGAGCAAAAATATTTTCTTTATTTGTAACACATAAAACAAGGTGCACCTTGTTTTATGGATTGCAAATAAAGAATATGCCCTACATATAAAAAGACAGATAACATAAATAGAAGCCATCAGGAGTCAGTAAACGCATATATACATCTGAAACTTTGGGGCTTGGTTAGGAGTCCAAAAATCAGCACAATTTTATTAAAAAATAAGCAAAACTATAAATTATTACAAAGACACTCCCAGTTCTTGTGAACTGCTTGTGCAATCCGCCCCCTGGAGATTTGCGGCCAAAAGGCCGCTAGCAAGGGGGTGTCAATCAACCCGATTGTATTCGATCGGGTTGATTGAAGTCGGCCGCTCAGAACAGGCAGAACAGTAAAGGAGCGGAAACAGGGGCATCAGGGACCTTTCGGCCCTTGATAATTCGGCCCCTATACCTTTTGGTACTGACCATTGGTTATAATTACTCTTGCATGTGACTGCTGGAACTGATCTGTGTATGAGGCCTTACATGCTATATCAATAATTCTGCGTGGGATCACAAGCAATGTAACTGTCCTCAGTTTATAAAATTATAAATGATTTAAAGTGCTGTAAAAAGTGCATTGTTGCCTGCTTGTTTATGTTCACAAAATGTTTGCGGTAACTCTGTAATATTTATTTTATTTAAATGGACATGATACCCAAATGTTGAAGTATTTCAAAGTAATGCTGCATAGCTGTAAAAGCTGACTAGAAGATATCACCTGAACATTTCTATGTAAAAAAAGAGATATTTTACCTAAAAATTTCACACGCAATTGTAAAGGGACAGTCATGTTATTTCAATATTCAGTTTGAGGAAGCTTACGTTGAAACCTCAGCACTGCTGATGCTGATTAGCTATTGTTTTTTTTTTTTGGGGGGGGGGGTTGTTTGTTTTTTTCTTTTTTTCTTCAACTTGCAGCCAGACAATAGCTGAAGTATAGCTGTTACCAGATCACTTTCTCTGGTGAGCTGAAGAAATTTTGAGGTAAAATATCTTCATTTTTTCAGATGTTCAGGTGATTTTTTTTCTTGTCAGCTTTTCGCAGTTATGCTGCATCACTTTCAAGTGATTTCGGAAATTAATATTATGTCCCTTTAAAGTGATGGTAAATAATATCCAAATAAAAGTGCAATTTAGAATTGTAATTGTATTGTAACTGAAGTTGCTTCTTGCAACTATGTAATTTTCTAAATTAGAATAATTCTATCTGTAGGAGATAAATGCTATTTGAAATCTAGTTTTATTAGGTTATTTAACAACAACAAAATATTTTAGTGCTTTTCATTAGACAGAAGTTCAGAACCACATATCAGGGCCGATTTATTAACTGTCGGGCGGACATGATCAGCTGTAGTGGATCATGTCCGCCCAACATCACTAAATGCCGACAGCATACGCTGTCGGAATTTAACATTGCACAAACATTTCTAATGAACTGCTTGTGCAATGCCGGCCCCTGCAGATTTGCGGACAATCGGCCGCTAGCAAAGGGTGTCAATCATCCCGATCGTATCTGATCTGGATGATTGCTAATCCCCGCCTCAGAGGCAGATAAATTAAAGTGAAGGTAAACTTTAGTGAATGAAAGCCCGTTTTTAAAAAATACTATTACAAACAGGGGCACTTTCATTCATCAAAGTTTACAAAACAGCCGTTTTGATTAAAAAAAATAAAAAAAAATATTTTCACAGCCAGAGCAGCTTCCCCCTCCTGGAAATCCTCTCTTCACACTTCATCAATGACTAATCCGGCTTCCTCCAGTCCCTGCTTTCCCCCAGGATAGTTATTGCCTGAGGCCATGCTGTGATTTAAGGAAGCCGGATTAGTCATTGCTAATCAAAACGGCTGCTTTGTAAACTTTGATGAATGAAAGTGCCCCTGTTTTTAATATTATTTTTAAAAAACAGGCTTTTATTCACCAAAGTTTACCTTAACTTTAAAGAGCAGCAGCCTTAAAGGAACAGTCTACACCAGAATTTGTATTGTATATAAAGATAGATAATCCATTTTTTACCCATTCCCCAGTGTTGTATAACCAACACAGTTATATTAAAGGGACAGTAAAGTCAAAACTAAACTTTCGTGATTCAGATAGGGCATGCAATTTTAAACAACTTTCCAATTTACTTTTCTCATCAAATTTGCTTTGTTCCCTTGGTGGTATTTTTGAAAAGCTAAACCTAGCTAGGCTCAAACTGATTTCTAAACAGTTGAAAACCGCCTCCTAGCTCAGAGCCTTTTGAAAGTTTTTCACAGTTAGACTGTGCTAGTTCACACGTGTCATATAGATAACATTGTGCTCACTCCCGTGAAGTTATTTAGGAGTCTTCACTGATTGACTACACTGCATGTCTGTCAAAGGCACTTAGATAAGGAGGCTGTCTGCAAAGGCTTAGATACAAGGTAATCACAGAGGTAAAAAGTGTATTTATATAACTGTGTTGGTTATGCAAAACTGGGGGATGGGTAATAAAGGGATTATCTATCTTTTTAAATAAGAACATTTTTGGTGTAGACTGTCCCTTTAATACTAGTTGATAACCCCCCCCAAGATAAAAAAAAATAAAAAAGTAAAAATACAGAAAGAAATAAACAAAGCTATCCAAAATAATAAAATTGAACCTAAACTAATACCCCTATAAAAATAAAAAATCCTCCCAAAATAAAACACCTCCTAATCTAATACTAAACTACCAATAGCCCTTAAAAGGGTTTTTTGTAGGGCATTGCCCTAAAGAAATCAGCTCTTTTTCATTAAAAATAAACAAAGTCCCCCCTAACAGTAAAACCCCCACCCACTAAACCCCCCTAAATAAAAAAAACTAACACTAATAAACCTAAAGTACCCATTGCCCCTAAAGGGGCATTTGTATGGGCCTTGCCCTTAAAAGGGCATTCAGCTCTTTTTTACTGCCCTTAAAAGGGCATTCAGCTCTTTTTGAAATTGCACAATGAACCCTAATCTAAAAAAACAAAAAACCCCAACAATTAAAAAAGAAAATCTAACACTAAAGCCCCAATTCGGTACTCACAGTTTCAGAAGTCCGGCGGGTAAGGTCTTCCTAAAGGCGGGTCCATCATCTTCTTCCAGAGCGAAGGTGGCATGGAGCAGAGGTCCGGAGCGGTCTTCCCACATGTGGCGGTCTTCCTAGATGTGCACGGAGCGAAGGCGGCACAGAGCGGAGGCCCGGGTGGTCTTCCCAGATGTGGCGATCCTTGGCGGCGGCGGTACTCGGCAAAGGCGTGGAGGTTCCTCTTCATGCGATCGTCCGCTGCACACTGAAGATTGAATTCAAGTTACCCCATATTTATTGTGGTACCTTGCATTCCTATTGGCTGAAATTTTCAAAATCAGCTATTTTGGATAGTGTTGCTTATTATTTTTTGTAATGTTAGCCTTTTTGTAATTTTAGATTAATGTAATGTAATTTTTTTAATTTTAATTGTAATGTAGTATTTTTTAAAATGTAATTAAGGGGTTAATATAGGGGGTGTTAGGTTAGGAGGCTTAGTCATTAAATTTGTTTTTTGAATTGTGGGGGTTGGCGGTTTAGGAGTTAATAGGTAAATTTGGTTTCATGTGTTGTGGAGGTTGGTAGATTAGCGGTTAATAGATGTATTAGGTAGTTTGCGATATTGTGGTTGGCAGATTTAGGGGTTAATAATTTTATTTATTTTTATTTTTTTCTTAATACTTCGTGCAGGCGGTTAGTTTATTTTTTTCTTAATATTTCGTACGGGCGGTTCTTTTTGTTTTTTATTACTTATTGCGGACAGTTAGGTTGTTTTTTTAATACTTATTGAGGGCGGTTAGTTGGTTTTTTTTAATGCTCCGTTTGCCTTCGTTGCATCCCGGTGGATTCCAAAAATGGCAGGGTGGTGAAAGAATCCACCTGCCGCAGATTCTTTCACCACCCTGCCATTTTCGGAATCCACCTGGATGCAGCTTCGATTGGCTGCCTCGCGCTGCCAACATTCCTTTGAGGATGCGTGCGCAACTACTGATGGCGACGGACGCATTACAAATGCGATTATAGTATAGATATGTTTTACCTCTGTGATTACCTTGTATTTAAGCCTCTGCAGCCTCTGTATCTAAGCCTCTGCACTAGTCATGTATATGACACACATGAACTAACACTGTCTAACTGTGAAAAACTTTCAAAATGCTCTGAGCTAAGAGGCGGTTTTCAACGGTTTAGAAATCAGTTTGAGCCTACCTAGGTTTAGCTTTTCAAAAATACCACCAAGGGAACAAAGCAAATCTAATGATAAAAGTCAATTGGAAAGTTGTTTAAAATCACATGCCCTATCTGAATCATGAAAGTATCATTTTGACTAGACTGTCCCTTTAAGAACGCTGCTTCTTAACTTATATTTCCGGCGAGCCTTAAGGCTCGTGCGGAATAAGCAGCATTGCCTGCTTCTTAAATCGGCCCCATAGTATTTTATATGATAGCAAATTTAGGATCCTGGGTGATTCCACAGGAAGATATCTCTTTTTTTTCTCTCGTCATACTGTGATTTTACTGATCCATTGTGTGATCTGAAGAACATACCTCAAGCAGTGTGTCACATTGTATTAGAGAATGACTCGACAGCACTTTAGTATAAGCAGTTATGATCAAGATAGTCTCATTCCTTTCAGGTCAGTGATTTTGAACAAAAGTAACATCTTTATATCCCAAATCCCATGAAAAACAATGCTCATATTTTGAGGTACACAGGAGTAGCTCGGAGATATTGCGGGTTCGGTTCCAGACCACCGCAATAAAGCGACTATAGTAATAAAGTCACACTATTTTTTTTGTTTCCCTGTGCATATAAAAGTTATATTTGCACTATACTGTAGTCTATTAAGTGTGCAATAGCATTATGTCTAAATAAAACAATGTACATACCTTAATTAAAAAAATACTTTATTGCTAAAAAAAATGCTAACTGTTATCTGAGCCTTCAGTGAGTCTTTTTGCTTGTGGTGTGTATATATAGTTGTGATATAGGTATTCATGTGTATGTATGTATGTGTTTATATGTGTATATTTGTTGAAAAAATGGTGCTGATTGGCTTGCTCGACATAGCATTGCCACAAACCTTTAATTTGTAAAAAGAGCAATATCTGCGAAGCGCAATGCCTGTACCGAGTATGGACAAACATGAGAAAATTCTAGTATGTTTAAGGTAACTGAAAATAAAGCAGGAAAAAATGAGGCAAAAAACACCAAAATTTAACATGAACTTTATTGTAAAAAATATATATTTTTTTAGATTTAATTATCTTTTCAGACTATATGCATAATAATGCTGATTTTATGTTGCCAGTTATGATAAATATAGCCAACGTAGATCAATATTTTTGTCCTAACTAGAAAGACTACAATATCTGTTTTAAAACACTGCACTGCAGCTCAAATGCAGAGGGCATTTAGCATACATAACAAAGGGTGGCTTAATGTGTTTAAAGAGATCTCTGTGTTTCTGGATTTCTTCCATGTCAACGTGACTAAAACAAACATTACATTCAAGATCAGCAGAAAAACAAGAATCAATACAATGCAATACATTGTTGATTAATTAGACAATGCAGCCAGGAATAAATTCAACAGTTAAAGGAACACGAAAGCCAAAATCATACTGCAGAGGCTTAGATACAATGTAACCGCAGAGGTAAAAAGTGTATTAATATAACTGTGTTGGTTGTGCAAAACTGGGGAATGGGTAATAAATGGATTAGCTATCTTTTTAAACAATAAAAATTCTAGAGTATACTGTCCCTTTAAAGGGACAATCTACACCAGAATTTTTATTGTTTAAAAAGATATATAATCTCTTTATTACCCATTCCCTAGTTTTGCACAACCAACACAGTTATATAAATACACTTTTTGCCTCTGTGATTACCTTGTATGTTAGCCTCTGCAAACTGCCCCCTTATTTCAGCTCTTTTGACAGTCATACATTTTAGCCAATCAGAGCTGGCTCACCTGAACTCCACGTACGTGAGCACAGTGTTATTTATATGACACACATGAACTAACACCCTCTAGTGATGAAAAACTGTCAAAATGCCCTGAGAGAAGAGGCGGCCTTCAAGGGCTTAGAAATTAGCATATGAACCTCCTAGGTTTAGCTTTCAACTAAGAATACCAAGAGAACAAAGCAAAAATGGTGATTAAAGTAAATTTTAAATTTTTTAAAATTACATTCTCCATCTGAATCATGAAAGTTTATTTTGGACTAGACTGTCCCTTTAATAGAAAGCTGTAAGAAAAAAAAATGGGTACCCAGTACACACAATCATGAATATGCGTTGTGGGTTAGAATAAATGTTTATGTTGCCCATCAAATAAGAGGGTCGATCTGAATACTCTTATTTCAGGGGCATTAGGATCCAAAGATAGTCAGATTTCTCATCATGCAGATTAGGCAGTTATCTATAGTTGTTTTATCTCAGAGGGGAGTATCTTCTTGGTTGATCAAATGTTAAATTAGTAAAAATGAGTCCTCTACAACTTTAAATCTTTATCTTCTGCCAAGTATTATTTTTCTTTCACTTCAGAACATATCCTACAAAAACAGATTAAACTCAGTTTTATTGCAGTTTTGTGTGTCCCATGTCCTTACAATGTAAATATCTGGCAGTATAATTTACTATATATATTAAAAAGCTCTTCATTTATGTCCCACTTTGTAAAAAGCAAAAAAACAGGCAGTAAGATTCTGTTCCTTTGGTATGGTGTCCTCCAAGGGGTAGATTTAACAATAGTCGAGCGGACATGATACACTGTAGCGAATCATGTCCACTCAACCTTACTAAATGCAGACAGCATACGTTATCTGCATTTAGCATTGCATAAGCATTTCTGGTGAAATGCTTGTGAAATGCCGCCCCCTGCTCACTGGCGGCCAATCAGCTGCTAGCAGGGGCCGTCAATCATCCAGATCGGATCGGGATGATTTCAGTCCACCACTTACAGGGTGGTGGACAAGTTAAGGACCTATGCTTCTTAAAGGAACAGTCTTCTCCAAAATATTTATTGTTTAGAAAGATAGATAATGCCTTTATTACCCATTCCCCAGTTTTGCATAACCATCATGGTTAATTATATTAATATACTTTTTACCTCTGTGATTACCTTGTATCTAAGCCTTTTCTGACAGCCCCCTGATCACATGACTTTTGAATTATTATCTATTGACTTTCATTTTATCCAATTAGTGCAGTGTCTGCCACAAACCACAAATGCGAGCACAATGTTTTCTATATGGCTCACATGAACTAGAACTTCCCTGTTGTGAAAAGCAAATAAAAAAACATGTGATAAGAGGCTGTATTTAGTGGCTTAGAAACAGACCTAAATGTAGAGGTTTAAAGGTTATAAAGTATATTAATATAAAAATGTTGGTTGTGCAAAGCTGGGGAATGGGTAGTAAAGGCGTTATCTATCTTATTAAACAATAACAATTCTGGTGTAGAGTGTCCCTTTAACTTCCATTTCAGGCGGACCTGAAACAATGGGTCTCCGAAGCAGCAATGGACCGCCATGTGTGTAGCCAATTTTAGTCGTCTTGCCTTTTACAAAGAATAACTTTCCTATGCATGAAGTATATCTGTCTGGCGCCAGTAAAAGGGCTCAGTTGTTTTCTTGGTCAGTGCCTGAACCTGTGGTAACCTCTGGGTTTCAAGTCTAAATCCTGCCACAGATAAATGAGTTTTCCATCAATCCAAGATCAATACATTGAGTACCATTATCTTGGGTGATAATAGCTATTATATATCAGTTGCAAATTACTGGTTAAATTATAGGCATGTGCACTAAGCTCTTTAAGTACCCCTAGGAGAAAAGGTTCCATAAATAAATTATAACCACTTAATATATAGTTTTCAAGTACAAAAAGGAGTTGGAGGGGTGTCATGGACAGTTATATCTCTGCTACAGTTTTACCTCAAAGAAGCAATAAAGTATTTTTTTCTTGTCTCTAACAGAAAGTGCTTTAAATGCATTACATTTGTTTTTTATTTTATGTATATATATATATATATATATATATATATATATATATATAGAGAGAGAGAGAGAGAGAGAGAGAGAGATGTATTTATTTATTTTATGTATATATATATATATATATATATATATATATATATAGATGTATTTATTTATTTTATGTATATGTATAGATGTATTTATTTATTTTATGTATATATATATATATATATATATATATATATATATATATATATATATATATATATATAGATAGATGTATTTATTTATTTTATGTATATGTATAGATGTATTTATTTATTTTATGTATATATATATATATATATATATATATATATATATATATATATATATAGATGTATTTATTTATTTTATGTATATGTATAGATGTATTTATTTATTTTATGTATATATATATATATATATATATATATATATATATATATATATATATATATATATAGATGTATTTATTTATTTTATGTATATGTATAGATGTATTTATTTATTTTATGTATATATATATATATATATATATATATATATATATATATAGATGTATTTATTTATTTTATGTATATATATAGATGTATTTATTTATTTTATGTATATGTATAGATGTATTTATTTATTTTATGTATATATATATATATATATATATATAGATGTATTTATTTATTTTATGTATATATATAGATGTATTTATTTATTTTATGTATATGTATAGATGTATTTATTTATTTTATGTATATATATATATATATATATATATATATATATATATATATATATATATTAGCTAGTTGAGGGATCCAAGCAGTCACTGTATAGTTGTAATGCCTGGGTGCACTCTATGGTAAATAGGTAGAAACTTCTCAAGTGAAGAAGAGGCACTCACAGGTCTTATTAGGCAAAAAGATTTTATTAGCTCATAGGTTAGGTCAACGTTTCGGTCCTCGCAGGGACCTTTGTCAAGACCGTTCTCGGCTACTATGCGTGACAGGCGTTCAGCGGTGAACGCCTGTCACACATAGTAGCCGAGAACGGTCTTGACAAAGGTCCCTGCGAGGACCGAAACGTTGACCTAACCTATGAACTAATAAAATCTTTTTGCCTAATAAGACCTATGAGTGCCTCTTCTTCACTTGAGAAGTATATATATATATATATATATATCTATATATATATATCTATGTATTTATTTATTTTATGTATATATATATATATATATAGATGTATTTATTTATTTTATGTATATATATATATATATAGATGTATTTATTTATTTTATGTATATAAAATGTAATTTTCCTCTTACTCATTTACTGTACCCACACATATTATATACCATTTTTCTCACCATTAAATGGACTTTCTAAAGATACCATTATTTTTATCATATCTTATCATTTACTATAAAACAAATGATAAAATATGATGAAAAAATGGAAAAAAACACACTTTTTCTAACTTTGACCCCCAAAATCTGTTACACATCTACAACCACCAAAAACACCCATTCTAAATAGTTTCTAAATTTGTAACAGTGTTTGTTAGAAGCATTTCTGCTTATACATGTATATTACAAAATTGCTTCTATTCAAAACTGAAATGCATCCATGTGGATTCCAATTTTGGCTGGAATGTCCTTTAAAATTATTGGACCCTTTCCTCATAAGTGATCTTAACTTGGGCAACAACTGTAAAGTATCTTTAAACTTTTTTTGATATATTACAAACAGGGAATGACTCTGTCATTTTCATAAGTTAGATATTGTCTAATCTAGCTTCAAACTTAAAGGGCCATAATACCCAAATGTTTAAACACTTGAAAGTGATGCAGCATAGCTGTAAAAAGCTGTCTAGAAAATATCTCCTGAACATCTCTATGTAAAAAAGAAAGATATTTTACCTCTAAAGTTCCTCAGTAGCCACCTCCCATTGTAAAGGATTTCTAAGCAGCATTTTAGTGTGTCTGTCCTGGGACACCTGAAGGGATGAGCATCGTGCACTCTCATCTTATTTCACCAATCAGGTAAAGGAAGTTTACAATGAAATCTCATGAGAGTCAAGTCAAATCTCATGAGATCACAGTAAAAGTTCATGACCTCAGCACTGCTGATGCTGATTGGCTGCTGTTCATTTCCTCATTTTTTTTAGTTTTTTTACCTGCAGCTGGGAGCAGTTGAGTATAACTTTTTACACAGAACTTACTCTGCTGAGCTGAGGAGATTGTGAGGTAAAATATCTTCCTTTTTTACATAGAGATGCTCAGGTGATATTTTCCTGTCAGCTTTTTACAGTTATACTGCATCAGTTTCAAGTGATTTAACATATGAGTATTATGTCCCTTTAAAGTAAAATCAGTGTCTTTATAGTGCGAGTCATTAATTGCTCTACGCAAATTAAAGGGACATAAAACCCAACATATTTCTTTCATGATGCAGATATACATAACATTTGAAACAATTTTCCAATTTATGTCTATTATCAATTTTTCTTCCTTTTCTTGTTATCCTTTGTTGAAAAACAGGAAGGTAAGTTCAGGAGTGTGCGTGTGTCTGCAGCACTATATGTCAGCAGTTTTGCTACAATTGTATACATTAGCCAGAGGACTAGATGGCAGCACTATTTCCTGACATGTAGTGCTTCAGGAATGAGCACTCTACCTACCTAGGTAGATCTTCAACAAAGAATAACATGAGAACAAAACAAATTTGATAATAGGAATAAATTGTAAACTTTTTTTAAATCACATTCTCTGTCAGAATCATAAACAGTGGCGTCACTACAAGGGGGCATTTGCCCCCACAAGAAAATGTCTTGCCCCCCCGGCCTGACCCCCCCCCCCCCCCCCAGCCCTGGCACTTTCATGATTCTGGAGGACCAGGAGGGACTGGATGAGTCAGGAGTAGTGTTAGGATTTATTTTTAAATTGTATTTGTATATATTTACTGGTCGTTTTTTATTTTGAGTCATAAGTTATTTATTTATGCTGAGACACTGAGATACGATGATGATGAGGTAAGCCTAAGGGTAAAGGCAGCGTGCCTCCCAGTGAGGTAGTCACCGGGGACCCCTTCAAATTGACATGATTACAATTTCGAATTGGAAGTCAGTCCCACACAGGCACCACAGCACAGCACTTCAGCACGTGCCTTATGCCGGCTCTCCACACGGCAGCACCCCCCCAGCACGTTCTTTCACAGCAGAATTCAAGGAACATGACCGGAGGCTCTGGAGAGGAAGAGAAAGGAGCAAGCCAGCAGGTGATTGTGTATGCAGATTCTGCTGAAGCATGCCGCAGGGGAAGGAGCTGCCTGGCACTGTCTCTGACTGGCACTCTGGCAGGCACTGACTGCTGTGGCTGTGGCGCATAACGCGTTATAAGACCGTTCTGTGACGTTGTCCCCGGTCCAAAGAAGAGAGCTGATATTATAAAAAAATCCCTTTATTACCCATTCCCCAGTTTTGCATAACCAACACAGTTATATTAATATACTTTTAACCTCTGTGATTATCTTGTATCTAAGCCTCTGCAAACTGCCCCTTTATTTCAGTTCTTTTGACAGACTTGCAGTTTAGCTAATCAGTGTCTGCTCCCAGATAACTTCACGTGCACGAGCACAGTGTTATCTATATTAAATACATGAACTAACACCCTCTAGTGGGGAAAAACTGTTAAAATGCATTCTGAAAAGAGGTGGCCTTCAAGGTCTAAGAAATTAGCATATGAACCTCCTAGGTTAAGCTTTCAACTAAGAATACCAAGAGCAAAATTGGTGATAAAAGTAAATTGGAAAATTGTTTAAAATGACATGCTCTATCTGAATCATGAAAGGTTTTTTTTGGCCTAGACTGTCCCTTTAAGCAGTGCCCTACATCTACAAAAAATATTATATTAAAAATTCATTATGGTGGTGAATGGAAAAATTTGCATATATTAAAAATATGTGTCAAGTGTTCCAAAAGTATTGAGTTTACTCATATACTAAAATCTCTAAAAAAAAAATAATAATAATATTTTAAGAGAATCAATCATTTGAATGGTGCAGACCCATTAAATAATTATAACCATATAGTTCAAGTAGAAAAATGGCACACAATAGTGACATTTGAAATACTGGGAATTCAGCACTCTTTTGGAAGAAAAGGACCAAACACTTGAATTTGGATACAATATTATAAAGTGACTTTATTGTGCACAGCACTGTCCAGAAACCTGGGCAGATCCACATCAAAAGATGCGCATTAAATTAAACATCAAATATACCATAGACAGTATAATACACAGAAACCAAACAGTTAAAAAAGAAAAAGAAAAGAAAAAAGAGACCGGCCCCTATGAAATTTTAAGCTAATAAAAGGCATAATAACATATGTAGCTTATAGGTGCAATGTGTAGTCAACGGGAAGGATGTTCTCAAGTGGAATAACAGACCAATATTGGTTTTAGTGCAAACTGAACCACTAGAAAAAGAACATTCTAATCCTGTTCACAGGACTTGGCATCCGTTATACATATAGAACATATCAATAATACAAGACCATTTATCTATGCTACAATGTTACCCTTCCAAATATAAATGTAAGGTAGAAAGACATCAAAAGCCAATTGCAACACAGACCAGAGTTCAATGTAAGTCCACAGAAATTTCAATGGAAGTTGTTACGGAGCTCCGATACACAGTGACAAACAATTTGAAAGTCTGTATCCAGATCTTAAGCAAGCACATATAAAGCATGCAGCAGTGTTAGTGGCAAAGCGATGTAACAGCCCTTTTGAAAATGTAAGCCAGTGTGTTTGGCAGTTGTTGGTTAGTTAGTCAGCTTTAGCAAGCTTAGCGGGCAAGGGGGAGGCAGTCAGTAGGAACAGCATAAGGGATAATTCAGCATGGAAATAGGTACAGGAGGATACTCATATACGTTATCGTACCCCTCTGTCAACCGCACCTTTTCTTAGCACCCTTCGTTATTGCCATCTACCCCACAAACCATCAGATCTTCTTTTTGTCCCAAATATATAACTCGCTTACTTGAGAGACTTGAAATCGCATAGTATCCAGAAACGGCAGTTACCTTCACTGCATATGCCAATGCTCGTTCTGCTTAACAGAGAGTTCCACCTTACTTTGTATTTGTTCCGCTCGGCTCCATTCACGGCTGCTCGGCTTTGGAACAAACAAACAATACCAGCATGGATGTTACATGGGTCAGTCGACCAATCGCCAACACGTGTTTCACCCCCTCATCATCAAACAGATGGGGCTTCCTCAGGGCATGATGAGTAGATGTCATATGTGTAGCTTTATAGTATGATTAGTTAACGCCCATATTTGGAGGTGAAAGTTTAAGCACAGTTAATTAACTAAACATTTCTAAATAAATGTCATTATAGGCAAATAACGTGCCTCTATGATATATACACAAAATTGGCTTTTTTTATATGAAAATCATTCATATTTCAGAGAAAATTAATTTACGTTGGGAAACGTTTGCTTAAGAGGCTTAGAGAAAACTTGCCATATCCAGTTTCTCATTCATGCCTCCTGGGCCTATGGTAGATCTACCTACATTCCTTTTGGAGTAAAATCTTATCATTATTGCCCCCTCTACCATTGGTGATTCCTTTGTCAATGCCAGTTACCCTCATACTGTCTGGTACACTATTATGGAAAGTTTCAAAGTGTCTAGCTACACTACTGCTTTGTACTTTATACTTAATATCATCTCTATTATCAAGGATTCTCTCTTTCAGAATCTTTTTGGTTTTCCCAACATAGAAACTGGGACAAGAACAGGATAATAAGTAAACAACACCCTCTGTGTTGCAATTGAAAAGGTACTTTAGCTTAAAGTTTTTGTCCTGATGGACTGAAAAGACTTTAGTTTGTAGCATAAATTTACAGGCCACACATCTTTTGCAAGGGTAATTACCTACCAATTTTTGTCTTGACAGACAGTTTTTTTGAGGTGTAACAAACTTACTTTTCACCAGTCTGTCTTTTAAATTTGGTGCTCTTCTCGCTGTTAGTAGTGGTATTTCTACCACTTCCTTAGCTACATTCTCATCACTTAGGAGGATGCTCCAATTGTTTTTCAATATGTTATGAATGCTCCCCCAATGACAATTACATTTTGTAATTAATCTAATCTTTTACTCTCTCCTTAGCGAACAAAAGTTTGTTTCTTTCTACTTTCTTTGCTGAAGTTTTTGCATGTGACAAGACTCTCTTAGTGTAGCCTCTTGCTCTGAACCTTTTCTCCATCTGTGCAGCATGCTCATCATATTTTGTGACAGACGAGCAATTCCTACGCAGACGCAGAAATTGTCCCTTTGGGATACCGCTCTTAAGGTGATTTGGGTGATGGCTGTGAGCCTCAAGCAGACTATTAGTAGCCGTTTCTTTCCTGAAATTCTCAGTCACCAAAACATCCTTTTCAATAATAATATGTACATCTAGGAAAGATAAATCCGATTGACTAAAATTTAGTGTTAAAGTAATGTTTCTCTCATTTTTGTTCAAGTCAATCACAAAATTCTTCAATTCTTTCTCTGTGCCTTCCCAAATTAGTAGAATGTCATCCACATAGCGTAGCCATAGATGGATGTGTTCATTAAATTCTACTTTCTGGAAGACATCCTCCATTTCCCAAATGCCTAAGTGGAGACAGGCATACGTTGGGGCGCAAGTTGCCCCCATCACCGTCCCTCTAGTTTGTTTATAGATTTTGTTGTCAAAAGTAAAGACATTGTTTTCAAGTACAAAGTGGAACAATTTAACAACAAAATCCGTGTGTTCAAAAAAGGCAGAACCTCTAGTGTCCAAGAAGTGTTTTGCTGCCCTTATGCCCACTGTATGGGGAATGGAGGAATAGAGACCTTCCACGTCCATTATATATCTATGTGACCTATATCTACAAACATATTATATATGTGTACTTTCAACTAAAACAATGTACAATAATTTTACAAAATGAATAAACACAGACCTGATGATTTATATATATATTAAGTGAAAGCTATTTAAAGGGACAGTCTAGGCCAAAATAAACTTTCATGATTCAGATCAGAGCATGTAATTTTAAACAATTTTCCAATTTACTTTTATCACCAATTTTGCTTTGTTCTCTTGGTATTCTTAGTTGAAAGCTTAACCTAGGAGGTTCATTTGCTAATTTCTTAGACCTTGAAGGCCACCTCTTTTCAGAATGCATTTTAACAGTTTTTCACCACTAGAGCGTGTTAGTTCACGTATTTCATATAGATAACACTGTGCTCGTGCACGTGAAGTTATCTGGGAGCAGGCACTGATTGGCTAAACTGCAAGTCTGTCAAAAGAACTGAAATAAAGGGTCAGTTTGCAGAGGCTTAGATACAAGGTAATCACAGAGGTTAAAAGTATATTATTATAACTGTGTTGGTTATGCAAAACTGGGGAATGGGTAATAAAGGGATTATCTATCTTTTAAAACAATAAAAATTCTGGTGTAGACTGTCCCTTTAATGCACAAAATAAGGGCACATAAATGTGTATTTTATGTTTTATATGACTGTTGATCTCATTTATGTAGATTAGAAGAAAAGGTCTAATTATAAAATATAGGGGTTGGATTAAGGGAACCTAAATCACCTGCTGTGATCAGTTTCTGCTGAGTAACAGTGGTATAGCTGTTGTACAAATTAGTGAGAGCAATGTGGTGTTTGCATATTAGCAGGAAGCATCTATAAAAGAAAATTTCCCTTTCTCAAGTGGCATTATACAGCTTGGTTTCTCAGCTGGTAATGTTTTCCTATGCTATCTCGGGTTTACTGACTTAGCAATAAGAATCTAGAGAAGGCATTTATATGTGTGATAGCTTTTTACAACCAAAGATGGCTCTTATATATATGCACATTGGTTTTAGTGAAGGGTACTGTGTTTAAATTGTGTCACCAAATTATTATTAAAGGGACATTAAACACTTTGAGATGATAATATAAAATGATAAATCATATACATAAAAAAACCTCTGCAATAAACATTAATTATTTATTTTGTCCCCTTTTTTCTGTAATTCCATTCTGAAATTGTGAGCTTTTCAGCTCCTGTTAGAAGTTGAAGTGCAGAACACTGTTATATTCCACACAGCCATTGGCTACACACTCTAGTGACCTATTTATAGCCATCCCTAATTGGCCACAACAGAGAAGGTAACCTAAGTTACAACATGGAAGCTCCCACTGCATTAGAGACACATACGCCTAGATTTAGAGTTCTGCGGTAGCCGTCCAAACCAGCGTTAAGGGGTCCTAACGCTGGTTTTGGCCGCCCGCTGGTATTTAGAGTCAGTCAGGTAAGGGTCTAACGCTCACTTTCCAGCCGCGACTTTTCCATACCGCAGATCCCCTTACATCAATTGCGTATCCTATCTTTTCAATGGATCTTTCTAACGCTGGTATTTAGAGTCTTGGCTGAAGTGAGTGTTAGAACTCTAACGACAAGACTCCAGCCGCAGAAAAAAGTCAGGAGTTAAGAGCTTTATGGGCTAACGCCGGTTTATAAAGCTCTTAACTACTGTGCTCTAAAGTACACTAACACCCATAAACTACCTATGTACCCCTAAACCGAGGTCCCCCCACATCGCCGCCACTCTAATAAAAAATTTTAACCCCTAATCTGCCGACCGTGCACCGCCGCAACCTACATTATCCCTATGTACCCCTAATCTGCTGCCCCTAACATCGCTGACACCTACATAATATTTATTAACCCCTAATCTGCCCCCCCCAACATCGTCGCTACCTAACTACACTTATTAACCCCTAATCTGCCGACCGGACCTCGCCGCCACTATAATAAATGTATTAACCCCTAAACCGCCTCACTCCCGCCTCAAAAACCCTATAATAAATAGTATTAACCCCTAATATGCCCTCCCTAACATCGCAGACACCTAACTTCAAGTTTTAACCCTAATCTGCCGACCGGACCTCGCCACTACTCTAATAAATGTACTATCCCCTAAAGCTAAGTCTAACCCTAACACTAACACCCCCCAAGTTAAATTTAATTTAAATCTAACGAAATAAAATAAATCTTATTAAATAAATTAATCCTATTTAAAGCTAAATACTTACCTGTAAAATAAACCCTAATATAGCTACAATATAACAAATAATTATATTGTAGCTATTTTAGCATTTATATTTATTTTACAGGCAAATTTGTATTTATTTTAACTAGGTACAATAGCTATTAAATAGTTAACTATTTAATAGCTACCTAGTTAAAATAATTACAAAATTACCTGTAAAATAAATCCTAACCTAAGTTACAATTAAACCTAACACTACACTATCAATAAATTAATTAACTAAACTATCTAAAATTATCTACAATTAAATCAACTAAACTAAATTACAAAAAAAACCAAACACTAAATTACAAAAAATAAAAAAAGATTACAAGAATTTTAAACTAATTACACCTACTCTAAGCCCCCTAAAAAAGGGAACCTTCATTCGTCAGGAGTCGCCGGAAGAAGAGGATGGATCCGCGTCGGCTGCTTCAAGATGGTCCCGCTTCGCGCCGGATGGATGAAGATAGAAGACGCCGCCTGGATGAACATGTCTACCAGTCCGGATGTCCTCTTCTTGCCGGATAGGATGAAGACTTTGGACCCTCTTCTGGACTTCTTCTTGCCGGATAGGATGAAGAAGACTTCAGACCCTCTTCTGGACGGATCGGTGATACCCGGCGTGGTGAAGATAAGGTAGGGAAATCTTCAGGGGCTTAGTGTTAGGTTTTTTAAGGGGTGTTTGGGTTAGATTAGGGGTATGTGGGTGGTGGGTTGTAATGTTGGGGGGGTATTGTATGTTTTTTTTTAAATGCAAAAGAGCTGTTTTCTTTGTGGCATGCCCCGCAAAAGGCCCTTTTAAGGGCTGGTAAGGTAATAGAGCTGTTAACTTTTTATTTTAGAGTAGGGTAGGGCATTTTTTTTATTTTGGGGGGCTTTGTTATTTTTTTAGGGGGCTTAGAGTAGGTGTAACTAGTTTAAAATTCTTTTTTTATTTTTTGTAATTTAGTGTTTGTTTTTTTGTAATTTAGTTTAGTTGATTTAATTGTAGGTAATTGTAGGTAGTTTAGTTAATTAATTTATTGATAGTGTAGTGTTAGGTTTGATTGTAACTTAGGTTAGGATTTATTTTACAGTTAATTTTGTACTTATTTTAACTCGGTAGCTATTAAATAGTTATTAACTATTTAATAGCTATTGTACCTAGTTAAAATAAATACAAAGTTGCCTGTAAAATAAATATAAATGCTAAAATAGCTACAATATAATTATTCGTTATATTGTAGCTATATTAGGGTTTATTTTACAGGTAAGTATTTAGCTTTAAATAGGATTAATTTATTTAATAAGATTTATTTTATTTCGTTAGATTTAAATTAAATTTAACTTAGGGGGGTGTTAGTGTTAGGGTTAGACTTAGCTTTAGGGGTTAATACATTTATTAGAGTAGCGGCAAGGTCCGGTCAGCAGATTAGGGGTTAACACTTGAAATTAGGTGTCGGCGATGTTAGGGAGGGCAGATTAGGGGTTAATACTATTTATTATAGTGTTTGAGAGGCGGGAGTGCGGCGGTTTAGAGGTTAATACATTTATTATAGTAGCAGCGAGGTCCGGTCGGCAGATTAGGGGTTAATAAGTGTAGGTAAGGTAGCGGCGACGTTGGGGGGGGCAGATTAGGGGTTAATAAATATAATATAGGGGTCGGCGATGTTAGGGGCAGCAGATTAGGGGTACATAGCTATAATGTAGGTTGCGGCGGTGTACGGAGCGGCAGATTAGGGGTTAATAATAAAATGCAGGGGTCAGCGATAGCAGGGGCGGCAGATTAGGGGTTAATAAGTGTAAGGTTAGGGGTGTTTAGACTCGGGGTACATGTTAGGGTGTTAGGTGCAGACTTAGGAAGTGTTTCCCCATAGGAAACAATGGGGCTGCGTTAGGAGCTGAACGCTGCTTTTTTGCAGGTGTTAGGTTTTTTTTCAGCTCAAACTGCCCCATTGTTTCCTATGGGGATATCGTGCACGAGCAGGTTTTTGAAGCTGGCCACGTCCTCAAGCAACGCTGGTATTTAGAGTTGAAGTGGCGGTAAATTATGCTCTAAGCTCCCTTTTTGGAGCCTAACGCAGCCCTTCAGAGAACTCTAAATACCAGGGTTGTTTAAAAGGTGCGGGGGGAAAAAAACACGCGTAGCTAACGCACCCCTTTGGCCGCAAAGCTCTAAATCTAGCCGTAAAACTTTACACTTATTTTGTCAATATTTAAACAACTAATGAAACTTTAAAAAAAATACATCTACATGTAGTTCTCAGACTAATCTTTTCTTTCAATGCATCATTCTATATAGCATTTATTTAGTGTTTAATGTCCCTTTAAAGGAACATAAAACACTAAGGGCCAGATTATGAGTGGCGCATTAACAGTTACTCGCAAGCGATAAGGGATTTATCACAGATGTTTGTTTTTTCCTAGTATTACAATTTGAAAGTAAACGCAATTGCATAAGCGCAATTAAAGTTAACGTTCATCGTGTTAGAGTATTTTCAGATCTCTGGTTAACTGTTTCGCAAAACTAAAAAGTTTCACAAAACACATTAAAAAAAATGTAAAAGTACAGTTACACTCATAATAACACTATCTAATAAAAATTATTTTAAAAAAAAATTGCACAAAAAAGTTATAAGGGCTCAGAAATGAGGTCTCAAGACAAAAGGCAGACAAAGGGCTTTAACATAGAGATACATACATATACATGTCTAAATATGTATATATATATATATATATTTGTGTACATATATATTTATGTATTTATATGTGAATACATGTATTTACAGACATATATACACATATAAACACATAAATACATATGTACACACACATATATATATATATATATATATATATATATTTGTGTACATATATATTTATGTATTTATATGTGAATACATGTATTTACAGAAATATATACACATATAAACACATAAATACATATGTACACATATATATATATATATATATATATATATTTGTGTACATATATATTTATGTATTTATATGTGAATACATGTATTTACAGACATATATAGACATATAAACACATAAATACATATGTACACATATATAAAAGTGCATTGGAGCCCTTTGCAATTATGTAACTGAAAACATGTTTAATCATATTTATGCAATATTCATATTTAATAATGGTTTTAACTATGTTTTTACTATAATTATTTCACATTCCAGTGTTCTGCACATAGGTGAATATGTTCTAAGTATTTATAAATAGCTATTCCTATATTTATCAGTATATATCTATACCTTTATATAATTACGTATGTTTATATATATATATATATATATATATATGGATAGATATATTGTACCAGAATATCATCAGGTATATGTAGAAGTATGTATCTATGAATAAATAAAGCATATTCTGCTATGTGCAGAACATTAGAATGTGAAATATTTATATTTTCATGTCAAGTTAATGCGCTTGAGAATATGTGATTGGTTGCGGGCGAGTGGGGTGTTAGGGTTTTTTAACGCTCAAGCAGGAGCATTAAATAACGCTCCACTTGTAATCTGGCCCTAAAAAAATATTAGTTATCATAAATTAAAAAGCAAAGATCAGCCTAAGAATAATATGCAGATGCACTTTTTAAAAATATATGGTTGGTCGCTGTCTATGGTCGTCATTGAAAATCGTCTACCAATGAGCTGTTATCCTAGCCATAATCAGCCATTTTTCTTGTTTACCACAGCACTTTTTATATTATCAGTTTAGCAAAAAATGGCTCCATATATTCCAGTCCTGTTTGTCCTGATCGTTCTGATCACACCCAAATTCTTGATAATTCTTGATATATTTTAAAGGCCATTTTCACTTGTAAAATTCCACAGTTAAAAACCCCAGGCAGCACTTAACCTCTTATTACCAGCAACCAAACTGTTTTTTTTATCTAATATATTTGCAAATGGGCAATGCCCACTGAAATTACACCCACCATATCAGATGATAATAGGAAGCAATACCACCAAACAAATTAAAGTGAAAGTCAATCCTAGCGTTGTACAAACGCTAGGATTGACTATTGAAACAAATAAAGGGGACTTTCATTCATGAAGTATAAGATACTTCATGTAGAAAGCTCCTGTAGCAGCTAAGAATGGCGATCGGTTGAAACAAATAAAGGCGCTTTCTATATGAAGTATCTTATATGAATGAAAATCCCCTTTATTTGTTTCAATAGTCAATCCTAGCATTTGTACAACGCTAGGATTGACTTTCACTTTAAAGTTAAAAAATAATAAACACATTTTCACTGCTAAAAAAATAACAAAATCCATACCCCAATAAAAACACATGCCCAATATACCCATAATGTCCCTGTTCATTTAGAGATACACACACTCACTTCCTAATGGTTTTAGAGCATATCAGGTCACTCGTCACCTATTAGCATCACTACACACTATTAAAGTGATCACCTAAAGTCCCCCAATATCCCACATTTTGTTTGTCTTTATACTTGTTCATTTTTTTTCTTTATTAACCCATTCACTCTTGAGCAATTTTTACACCCTGTGCTAGAGCTGATTGTAGCTGTTTGGCCTTCATTGCATTTACACATAAATGTAAACATGTTTTCTGTGAAGTACCCACATAAATTGTGCAGACCAAGCATTTACCAAGTTCTCAGATTTGTTTTGGTTTCTAAAAAAACCTCATCATAAATGGAGCCCATGATCATAATGTTTTTTTCTTCAAACTCTATTGGCAAGCCCAGACTGACCATAGGGCATAAAGGGCATTTACCCGGTTGACAAGAAAAAGTGACCGCTATATTTGTACAGGATGGCTGTGCAAGTTAATATTCTCTTGTGTGGACTAACCAATAGAGGTGTAAGACAGTCACAGAGAACCAGCTCATATCGATGATGCCTGTGGATGTCTGTGGATATATATTTCTAAGCCCTTGAAGGCCGCCTTTTATATCAATGCATTTTGACAGTTTTTCACAGTTAGACACTGCTATTTCATGTGTGTCATATAGGTAACACTGTGCTTTCTCTAGTGGAGTTATTTATGTGACAGCACTGATTGGCTAAAATGTAAGTCTGTTAAAAGAACTAAAATAAGAGGGCAGTCTGCAGAGGCTTAGATACAAGGTAATCACAGAGGTAAAAAGTGTATTAATATAGCATTGATGTCATGCAAAACAGAGGAATGGTTAATAAATAATTATCTATATTTTCAAACAATAAAAATGTTGATGTAGACTGTCCCTTTAAGTTTTTTCTTTGTGTGTCCAGGTATTGCAATGTTTGCTATTTACAGCTTTTTAACATAGACCAAAACTCTAAAAAAAACTTATGGGACCACTGATTTTTATTACCTGCATCTGGTTCAAGGGAAAATCCCTACAGTGATCTTCATAGCCGAAGATGTAAACACAGAGTGACAGAAGACAGTGTCCTCTATCAAGACAGAGGTTGAAACTCTAGGATATTGCAAGACATGTTTAATTACTTTAATGTTACTGGATAACCAAATATGACAAACATGTCATGTTTGGTATCATAATAATTCTCATGATGTCACAATAGTGCTTATAAGGGTATGTGTACTGTATATACATAACTTAAATTATAAGGTATCCAAGAACTTCAGCCAGGGCTGCAATTTGGTTTATGGATTGCAATAAAAAAAATAAAGTCTGTATAGGCCAGCACTATATCAGTATGCATGCTGGTGAAGTCAGCCCACATAGTATCCATTAATTGAACTAAATTTCCCGGTAATTGAATGGGAAAAAACTTTTAATCATATTGTTCCAATTAGAGCACCTCAGACATGGGTAACAGCCTCTATTCACAGTTGTGATACTGTATATCCAACTAATTTACACAGTGCACTAACTATATCAGCTATCACCAGTATATCCCGTAGGTTACTAGAACTTTTCTAGAGTGGCATTGGAAATTTTTAAATATATTAATATTCAGATGCCACAGTTGCAAAATGGGCCATGAAAAATAGTTGTCTACCTTCCTTGCCAGCTCTGGAAGGGGCCTGGTCAGAAAAGTGACCATTTTCTTGTCAAGCTCCCTTGGGAAAGAGATCATAGTTGATAGAGTATTAGGTTATGTTATATTTTCTCCTTTTATTTTAAAATTGTTTGGTATTGTATGTATTTCTGTTTGTTAATTCCTTATTTATATAAATGCACTGTGATGCTTTTTTTTGCTCATAATCAGGTAGATTACGAGTTATGCGCACTATAGGGAATTTAACAATTTAACCCTCTATAGTGCAGCCATTACAAGTACAGCTTGTGTGTGTGATATGGTTGCGTTAAGTTCCATACCGCACAAAATAGAAGGCTTTCCCCATAGACATCAATGGGGAGAGCGGGTCAGAAACAAAACCTAACACCTGCGATCGCGGAATGAAAAGCTCCGTAATGCAGCCCCATTGAAGTCTATGGGGAAAAAAGTAATGTTTAATCCTAACACCCTAACATAAACCCTATGTCTAAACACCCCTAATCTGTTGCCCCAGACATCGCTGACACCTACATAATGTTATTAACCCCTAATCTGCAACTCCCGATATAGCCACCACCTAAATAAATCTATTAACCCGTAATCTGCTGCTCCCAATATTGCCGCCACTATACTAAAGTTATTAACCCCTATTCCCCTGCACCCCAACATTGCCCACACTATACTAAAGATATTAACCCCTATTCTGCCGATCCCCGACATTGCTGCAACTAAATAAAGCTGGCCTCCCACATCACTCCCACTAAATAAACCTATTAACCCCTAAATCGCCAGCCCCCCACATCGTAACAACCTAAATTAAACTATATTAACCCCTACACCTAACCCTAACGTAACCCTAACCATAATACCCCCTAACTTTAACATAATTAAAATAGAGCTAAATTAAAGTTACAATTATTAACTAAATAATACCTATTTAAAACTAAATACATACTTACCTGTAAAATAAAACCAAATCTAGCTACAATATAACTAATAGATATATTGTAGCTAGCTTAGGTTTTATTTCACAGGTAAGTTTGTATTTATTTTAACTAGGTAGACTAGTTAGTAAATAGTTATTAACAATTTACTAACTACCTAGTTAAAATAAATACAAACTTACCTGTGAAATAAAACCTAACCTGCCTTACACTAAAACCTACCATTACAAAAAATAAAAAACACAAAATTTACAAAAAATAAAAAAACCTACCATTACAAAAAATAGCAAACGAAATTATCCAAAACAATAAAAATTATTCATATTCTAATACCCTTTAAAAAACACCCTAAAATAAAAAACCCTAATCTATAATAAACTGCCAAGGGACATTGCCCTAAAGATATCAGCTCTTTTTCTACAAAAGAAAAACAAATACCCCTTAACAGTATACAAACCCGCACCCCCCAAACCCACAAAATAAAAATAAAGTAAAACCTAATCTACCCATTGCCCTGAAAAGGGCATTTGTATGGGCATTGCCCTTAAAATGGCATTCAGCTCTTTTGCTGCCCAGTAAAAATAAAAAATGTCTATTCTAAAAAGAAAAACCCACTCCCAAATGAAAATTAAACATTACACAAAATAACAAATGAATTATACCCATTTTTTTAAAAAAAACACCCCAAAATAAAAAACCTAATCTATAATAAACTACCAATAGCCCTTAAAAGGGCCTTTTGTAGTGCATTGCCCTAAGTTAAACAGCTCGTTTACCTGAAAAAAAATTACAAAGACCCACTAACATTTCAAACCCCCACCTCCCCAAACCCACAAAATAAAAAAAACTATCTGAAAAAAAACCTAATCTACCCATTGCCCTGAAAACAGCATTTGTATTGGCATTGCCCTTAAAAAGGCATTTAGCTCTTTTGCATTGCCCTGAAAAAGGCATTAGCTCATTTACGAAAAGCCCAAACCCTAAACTAAAAAAAAACACATCCAAAAAAGTTTAGAAAATCCTAATACTAACCCCCGAAGATCCACTTACAGTTGCTGAAGTCCCGCTTGAAGGCTCTTAATCCCGGCGGCTCCATCTTCATCCAGGAGGCAGGCGGCTCCATCTTCATCCAGGAGGCAGGCGGCTCCATCTTCATCCCAGTGGCACTGAGCAGGTCCATCCTGAAGACATCCGGCACGGAGCATCCTCTTCATATGGTCGCCGCCATATACTGAGACTTTAATGCAAGGTTCGCGATTCAAAATGGCGTCCCTTGCATTCTGATTGTTTGATAGGATGAGAGCTACAGCCAATAGGATGAGTGCTACAGAAATCCTATTGGCTGTTCAAATCAGCCAATAGGATGAGGACTACTGAAATTCTATTGGCTATTCAAATCAGCCAATAGAATTTCAGTAGCTCTCATCCTATTGGCTGATTTGAACAGCCAATAGGATGTCAGTAGCTCTCATCCTTGTAATGCTCGTGGTATACTCCTGTATCAGACCGAACTCAGCCGGTAGTCTTGTTATCCCGGCGTCGAGCCGGAATGATAGGGAATATCCCAGAGCAGAACAGGTTTGCAAGATGAGATAAATGGCACTCACCACAGGCAGGACAGTCCTTGGCGGCAACAGACAGGAAACCAGAGACAAGCCACTAGGGTGGTCAGGCAGGCAGGGTTCGGCAACATTAAGGCAGTCCAGGGGTAAACCACTAGAATGGTCCGGCAGACAGGGATTGGTAACAGTAAGGTAGTCCAGGGGTAAAGCACTAGGATGGTCAGGCAGGCAGGGTTGGGTAACAGTAAGGTAGTCCAGGGATAAACCACTAGGATGGTCAGGCAGGCAGGGTTTGGCAACAGTGAGGCAATCCAGGGCAGATAGGGGTTAACAGGTAGAGAGGTCAGACAGGCAGAGTTCAGCAGCAGTATCAATCCAGCAGTTAAGGGTTAAAGAGGCAAAGTGGTCAGACAAGCAAAGTTCAGCAGCAGTATCAATCCAGCAGTTAAGGGTTAAAGAGGCAGAGTGGTCAGAAAAGCAGGGGTCAGCAACAAAATAGTAATCCAGCATTCAAATAAATAACACCCAGGAGAACAGTAAGAAACACCTATACTTGGGCAGTGATAGGTAGGACTGACGTTACTTACATAGGTCCAGGATTCGTGCCACAGGAGATCCAGAACGGCTTCTGCAGGAGGAAGAGTGCGACAATGACGACACCTCCGCACACAGAGAGGAGCCAACTCCCCTCTAGACAACGAGCAGACAGCAGGCGCCGCGTCCCTAGCAACAGCTAGAGTGGCGCGGCGCGACAATCCTATTGGCTGATTTAAATTTCCAAAATAAAATCAGCCAATAAGAATGCAAGGGACGCCATTTTGAATCACGTATATTGCATTGAAGATTCAGTATACGGCGGCGACCGTATGAAGAGGATGCTCCGCACCAGATGTCTTCAGGGCTCCGCAACGCCGGGATGAAGATAGAAGACGCCACCGGGATGAAGCTTAAAGATGCTGCCTGGATGAAGATGGAGCCGTCTGCCGCCTGGATGAAGATGGAGCCGCCTGGATGAAGATGGAGCTGCCGGGATAAAGATCCTTCAAGCGGGACTTCAGTAACTGTAAGTGGATCTTCGGGGGTTAGTGCTAGGATTTTTTAAACTTTTTTGGATGGGGTTTTTTTTTGTTTAAGGTTTGGGCTTTTCATAAAAGAGCTAAATGCCCTTTTCAGGGCAATGCAAAAGAGCTAAATTCCCCTTTAAGGGCAATGCCCATACAAATGCCCTTTTCAGGGCTATGGGTAGATTAGGTTTTTGTTAGAGTTAGGTTTTTTTTAATTTTGTGGGGATGGTTGGGTGGTGGGTTTTACTGTTGGGGGTCTTTGTATTTTTTTTTACAGGTAAAAGAGCTGTTTAAATTAGGGCAATGCCCTACAAAAGGCCCTTTTAAGGGCTATTGGTAGTTTATTGTAGGCTAGGGTTTTTTATTTTGGGTGGGCTTTTTTATTTTTATAGGGCTATTAGATTAGGTGTAATTCTTTTTTATTTTTGATAATTTCATTTGTTATTTTTCGTAATATAGTGTTTATTTTTTTTAATTAGGTATTTTTTAGTTTTTGTAATTAGGTATTTTGTAATTTTTATAGTAGTGTTAGGATTTGTGTATTTTAGTTTCTTTAATTGGTAGTTAGTTTAACTTTAGTTTAATAGTTATATTAGTTTGTAAGTTTAAACTTAGTTTTTTTAATTTGACAGGTAAGTTTTAATTTAATTTAAGATTGGGAATTTATAATTTTAATATAAAGTTAGGGTGGCCGTTAGGTTTAGGGGATACTAGTTTAAATTAGTTTATTGCAATGTGGGGCTTTCCTTTCTGTTGGTTAATAGTTTAATTTAGTATATTTCTTTGTGGGGGGCTTGCGGTTTAGGGGTTAATACGTTTATTATAGTGGTGGCGGAATTAGGGGTTAATAACTTATGTATAGTGGGGGCAAATAGTGTTTGCGATGTGGGAGGGTAGCGGTTTACGGTTTAATAACTTTATTTTAGTGGTGACGATGTCAGTGAGTGGTGGAATAGGGGTTAATACATTTTATTAGTGGTGGCGATGTCGGGAGCAGCAGATTAGGGGTTAACAAGTTTAATATAGTGTTTGCGATGCGGGAGGGCCTCAGTTTAGAGGTTAATAGGTAGTTTTTTAACACTTTAGTTATGAGTTTTATGTAACAAATTTGTAGCGTAAAACTCATAACTACTGCTACCAGATTGCGAAATGGAACTTGTCGTTATAGGGTGTAACACAAGCTTTTTAGCAGCACTGCAAAACTTGTAATGGCTGCGCTATGGAAGTCCCATGAAAAAACATAATTTTTACGAGTGCGGGACTGACGTTGCGTTAAAGGCTAAAAGGTTTGAGGTACAGCTATACCGACAAGACTTGTAATGGCTTGCGGTGCTGTTTGAACACTGTTTCAGCATTAAAACATGAACGCAAAACTCGTAATCTAGATGAATATTTTTTCTATATTAAGTTTTTACCTTTTTCTAATATTTGAACCACTTTACAGAAGAGACTAGTAATAACAGTATTGTGCTGTTTTAGATTGATTTTTGCCAAATTGTGTTTTGTTTTTTTTAAATTTGTTAATCTTGTTTTTTCCTTTGGATATCCCATATAATAATCTTAAGGTGGTAGCAGCAGAGATAGTTTAGTGTGAGTTGCATTAAAGGGGAGTTTGGGCATTTTTTGGGTCTAGTACAGACAAGAGAGTATTTGTTATCCCTTGCACTCACTGAACTAAGTCATATGCTTGTCTTGAGTGGCTAGACAGTGACAAACTGGTTAAGGTGTAATTGATTGGTTAACCCTTTATGTGACAAACTGGTGACTGTTGCAATGTTGGTTAAATTCTGTACGTTACAAACTGGTGGCTGGCAGTGGTGATATGTTTTTGTTCAATTTTAGTGCTTTGTGGATTTGTTAGTGTGGAAATCCAAGTACTAAAATAAATAATGAATCTCACAGTTTCCAAAGGCTAAAACTCAGTGCATTATATAGTCACCCATTGCATACAAACAGTTACCCTTCTTGGGCCCGATCCGATATAAATCGTCGCCCGCAAAAGCCGGCGACGCCAATATTTGCGCGGGTTTGGTATCCTATATACGGCGTAACTTAGAAGTTACGCGTGTAGATTTCTGCCTTCGCCCGTAGTTTTTTGGCCCATAGACTGACATACAAAACACGCGCAGTTTGGTATCCAATATACGGCGTAAGTACTTACGCGCGAAGATTTCAGAAAATCTACTCCAATCTCATCTCGCCACAAATTTCAGCCGCAGGAACCCTTGCACTGACTTAGAAACCAACGTAACTCTCTGAAGGCCTAACAAGTGCATGCTTAACAACATACATATCAGCAGCTTGATCAAAAATAGTTAACCTCTTAAAAGCATTTATTATTCCTGCCCCTGCAAGTTTGTCAAACCAATCACAAAGGGGTGCATCATGGGGCACAGGGGGACATCATGGGGCACAGGGGGACATCATGGGGCACAAGGGGACATCATGGGGCACAAGGAGACATCATGGGGCACAAGGGGACATCATGGGGCACAAGGGGTGCTGGAAGCCCTACAATCCCCTGTTGTTCTGTCTACACATGCTGATTCTATAGTTGCTGCTGAGGTCCATGGTGATGGTGCTGCCCCTGCTGCAAATGGTCATCGAATTACATACTGCGGAGTTCCACTGCATGTAAGGGAAACTACTACATCCCACCCCCATTCCCTTAACCACCCTAATTACTGAAAATATATCATTAGTTCAATTCATGTTTTGGTCACTATGATTTATTGACTATCATTTAGAGGAATGAAAATGGATGTTTATACCTTATGTTCACACCTTCTGTAAAAACATTATTATTTAGATATATATACCCATGTGCAGGGATAGGCAAGGTGTCCTTCACTAAAACTCTTTACCTTAGAAAATGTCCGCCACAGCCTTGGCTCGTGCCTATCCCTGCACATGGGTCAATTTCTATTGGATGTGAGAAACCTTGATTTACATCTTAAAAGTGAATATCACTATATGTACCCTTCATACACAACTATGTGATGGGGTTTAGAGAACATGAATATGTCATAAACATAATAATATTACCTTTTCTGGGCCATTTCCACACAGGCCTTATTATATTTTTCAAAGATATTAGTGTACTAAAACACCCCTCACATGGATGTGGATGACAATTATATGGTAAATAACAGACGACAAGATTTAGGATGAAATATAACAATATTTTTTTTTTCTGGCTTCTTAGATGAGGGGGCTGAGGGGCCAGGAGTGGGTCTCCTGCCTCTCCTGGGTTGTGTGGAATCAGAGAATCCTGCAGGAGTGCTGGCCACAGATGAGAGGCTGGAGGCAATGTCCTGCTGGTGTGTGAAATGCTCCACCAACACACCCAACAGTTGGTTTTGTTCCCTCCATCTGTTGTCACTCTGAATCTGCATGTCCGAAATAACTCTCAGCATCTGAGATTGATTCTGGACCATAGCACTTAAAGATGCTGCCATGTCCCGTTGCAGCTCAATGGAACGCTGTTGTAAAGTCTGTTAGCTCCTGTAAAACCTGCGTTGGTCTCTCTGCATTCTCTCGCAGGTTGATGTGAGACTCTCGCAGGTTACTGTTTGCCTCCTCTGTAGGGCAATGTATTCGTCGCCCATGGCGGAAGTCAGCGGATCTATGGGCTCTTCCCCAGCAGGGACTCTAGGCACCGGTTCAAATTCAATATCCTCAGCTGCTGGTGCTGCCTGTGGGATGATCTCAGCTGCTGGTGCTGCCTGTGGGATGATCTCAGCTGCTGGTGCTGCCTGTGGGATGATCTCAGCTGCTGGTGCTGCCTGTGGGATGATCTCAGCTGCTGGTGCTGCCTGTGGGATCACAGCTGCTGGTGCTGCCTGTGGGATGATCACAGCTCTATGCTCCCCCTCAGATGCTGGAGCTCTTCCAAGTGCAGCAGATGGTGGAGATGTCCGGATGGACTGATAGTCCCATTGCCGGCTGGTGTGCACCCACTCAGCCTGGTGGTAGAATCCCTGAGTGGCCTGATATTGTTAGGGGGGGGGGGGGGTAAAGGCATCTACCCTTCAGGGCTGACTTGGCTCCCCCTCCAACCAAGCCAAAGGAATAGTCCTCCGGCCAGGGCTCCTGCCAGGTATCCTCATGTAATGCTGGCGGCATGACATCCGGATTGTCAATAGAGGCAGTCCAACCCAGCTCATGCCTGGCATACTCCTGCTGGACTCTCCGGACCGGTGGTCGAGGTGGAGAAATACTTTGTGGCGGTGGTGGAGATGGATGCATGGGCGTTGGCACCCTGGTGACTGGAGGTTCTGTGGAGGAGTCAAATGATGAGAGGGATTAGTACAGTCAGATATATATCCATGTGGGCATACAATGTACATGCTAGGGCCTATAAACATTCTCATGTCAAACTCTATAACATGCATGTGCACATTGAGATTTGTGATATGAGGGTTTTTAATATGCAAAGTATACATGTATGTGTTTCATACAATAGTTCTGTGTACATGTCAGTGATGGCGAAAATGTGTTCTTTAAGTGACACTATGGTTGTGATGACTATAGTGTCCATTTACTGAAAACTCTACATGTGGCTTGTGGCCTGTGTTACTCTGAGATATGTTAGTATTTCACTATTCCACCTTATATCATGAATTTCAATGTGTTAAGTAGCATTAAGTGGACATTAAACCCATTTTGATTCTTTCATGATTCAGCTAGAGCATGCAATTGTAAACAACTTTGTAATTTACTTCCATTACCTAATTTGCTTCATTCTATTGATATTCTTACCTAAAAAACATATCTAGATAGGCTCAGAAGCTGCTGATTGGTGGCTGCACATCAATGCCTCGTGTGATTGCCTCACCCATGTGCATTGATATTTAATAAACAAAGAATAAGAAAATAATGAAGCAAATTAGATAATAGAAGTAAATTGGGATGTTGTTGAAAACTGTATTCTCTATCTGAATAATGAAATAAAAAGATTTGGTTTCATGTCCCTTTAATGTAAAATCTCATTGTAGATGTTTTTGTTAGTAGGCCAAATACCATGCTCCTCATTGTGTACATGAATGTGTGACATTATAGGATGTTATATCTCAAATACATATAATACTGGTGTGTGGGATGTTACTCACCAGTATGCTGCGCTGATGTTGCAATCCCTGAGTCACGAGCCCCTGGAAGTCCACGGACTGCTGTGACGCTCAGGGACCTACGAATCAGCTCCTGCCACTCGTTATATTCCGCTTCATGGTGAGGCCCACCTCCTGTTGCCCTCTGGGACATTGCTTCTTGGCCCATCTTCTCCTTAACTCTCCTCTTACAGTCGTTCCTCCTTTTCTTTAGGCCATCCACATTCCTCCTCTGCTGGGACACACCATTAACGGCCTCCTCCACCTTCAGCCAGGCATCTTTAAGCCTACGGGCAACTCCTTTGCCCTTCTCTTGGCCAAAGAGAGCGGTATGGTTCTCCAGGACAGCCTGGACTAGAGCAAGGTTTTCAGCGAATGTGAAGTTGGGGCACCTCATACGCTCCTCGTCCTGGGCCGCCTGGCTCCCTCCCTGGGATGTCCCTGGTGTGGGTTCCTCCCTATCCTCTCCCTCCTCCCCCCTTCTATACCCATGTGCACCCTCTATCTGAGTGTGCCTGGCCTTGGGGCAACCCCACTCCCATCCTCCCTTCTAGCTCTCCCTCTCCCCACTCCGCTCACTCCCTGACGGGGACCCTGCTGCTCCTCCTGCCCATAATCCTCTCCCTGCAACTCCCCTTCCCTCCTCCCCGCCGCCCTAGCTCTCCCTGACATCCTCACACTACACACACTCACACACTCACACTCACTCCCACTTCAATCACACACAATCACAACCAAACACTCAGCCTTTCACACTGTAAAAGATAAATAAAATGTGTAAGGTGTTATAAAAAAAAAGTGTTGTGTATTTTGTATATGTGTGTATGCAAAATGTGTGCAATATGTAAAAAAGTGACAGTAATGTACAAGCTTAACAAATCCACCAAATCCAACCTAACTAAATATTATGCAATGCGCCTCTTTCTCTACTCTAACCACTTTCTCCTACTCACTGTAGTGTGCTGTAGCTCCAAGAACCAACCAAACACACTAAAGAAAATGGCGGCTGGGCAGGGGTTTAAGTATGATTTTTGAATGTCGTAATTACGTGGCGCATCTCTTAGAACTGGCCGTTATTTCTTACAATTCATAGGCTAATTTGCATAAAACTACACTTTATTGAGACTTTACGTGAACAAAAACTGGCGTAAGTACTTGCGACGACTAAAATGTGTATTTGCGCACATTTTATCTGATTGCCGGTTTTTCCTACTTATGCCAGTTTAGCATCTGACGGCGCAGTATATTGGATAGGTCGAGTTGCGAGGTGAAATTACGGGCGGCGCGGGTTCCCTCGCTTGTGCCGCAAACTACGCCGTATATCGGATCGCGCCCCTTATTCTGTGTTTTTCTTTCCTACTTTATTTTTTTTTCTATGGAAGCATACCAGCAGAAATCCAAGGAAGTTCCCTAACTTTTGTGCCAAGACAGAGGGACCTTGCAGAGCAACGAAGTGAAGCCTCAAACACAGATAAGAGAGTCTTGACTTCAGTAGAGGCTCATGCAGATGTGGGCCAATATTCATCAAGCTCTGGAGATCTCTTGAAATGTTATTTGCAAACTGTCCTAAAGCATGTGGGCTCCAAGTTTGCATATACAACTGATCTTAAAATACTTTAGAATAAGATTGCTGTCAAAAAGGCAAATGTGTCTGATTCTTTATAATTGTACATACATTGTGACATACAAATATCATTTTACAAATACATTGTATTTAATTTTAAATACTTTTTTTTTTTAAAGGCAAATCTTTAATTACAAATACAATTCTATTTTTTTTTTACATTTTTCTTCTGAAATTTTAATTTATTATATTTTTTATTACAACTCCAAAAACATTCAAAAAAGTTTTTTTGCTAAAAAATATTGTGGTGCCAAAGCATTCACTTCCGCAGTTTGCCTCCTGGAACTAGTTGCTGTTTTGTTTTAATTAAACGTGGAAAATGTCTTACTACCCCGGCACATCAGCTCCTCAGGCAAATTTTTTACATTTATCTTGTAACATATAACATTGCTTAACATGCATTATACAACAATAAGCAGAGGAATATTGAGTTTGATGATTTAAATACCGTTGTCATAGCGCCAGGAAAACTCTCTGAAGCAGGTGGTTTTCAGAAAATAAGTTTTTTATTTAGTCATTTACCATGCAACATGCTTTAACATACCAAAAGTGCTTATTCTGCTTTGTTTCATACAATAAAGTACTAAGGAATATTTTGTTCATTTTTAGCATCTTTTCTGCCCTTTTGCCTTTAGCAGGAGGTTTTTCATACTAAGCTTAAAAATGTATTAAAAGTAACATCATTATCATTTATTTTCTTATCATTTAAAATAAAACCATATTCTAGTACAAATTCATTATTTTATTTTGCTTGCTTTTGCTGTAAAAAAAAAAGTGCCAATGATGTATGAAATTTAAAGGGACAGTCTACTCCAGAATGTTTATTGTTTAAAAAGATAGATAATCCCTTTATTAACATTCCCCAGTTTTGCATAACCAACATAAATATATTCATACACTTTTTACCTCTGTGGTTACCTTGTATCTAAGCCTCTGCAGACTGCCTACTTATTTCAGTTCTTTTGTCAGACTTACATTTTAGCCAGTCAGTGCTGACTCACAAAGAACATCACGGGAGTGAGCACAGTGTTATTGATATGGCACACATGAACTAGCAGTGTATAACTAGGAAAAACTGTCAAAATGCACTGAGATAAAAGGCAATTTCAACGGCTTAGAAATCAGTTTATAGTTATTTAAAGAACCATTACACTTAAAATTAAATTTTCCATAAATTAAATAATGAAACATTTTATAACACATTTATTATTTAATTTGATTGCTTATTCTGTAAAATACTTTGTCTATGCTGTAAATTGTGCTTATCTGGTGCTCAGATTATAGACTACATACTACACAGTGATTGCTTGGAGCAATGCACAGGCTTATTTACAGTTAATCCTCATAGCTACTCCAAGCTACACAAGCCACTCCAGTTGCGTATCAAAGGAAGCTGTCCCTTTATGTGATAACACTTCCTGTAGATCACCCCACTCTCTAGCATATAACATATAGTGGTTTGCTATCCTGATACCCATGTGTCAGTTTTGCAGGATAGCTTTTCCATTTAAAAATAACACCAAATTCACATGGCCCAGTTGTTTTAGGATAGTAAAGGGACCCTCCCATGTAGCCTGTAACTTGTTCTGTCTTATGGGTGTTAGTGCCAGAACTCTCTGCCCCATCTCATGCAGTCCTCTTGCAGTACAATCATGCAGCTGCTTTTGTATGAATATGGTAGCCCTGAGTTTTTCAGGTCCCTCCCCCAATAAGGCTTACATTTTTTACCTGGAATGTACACCATACTCTATTACAGGTGTTTCTGGGATGCACCATTTTCTTTCACGCCCTCTTAACATTTTGGGGACTATTTAACAAGGGCTGAATGGTCCCTGTTCCCCTTGTTTCCGCACAAGCCTTCAGGCTCGCCAGAAACAGGAGTTAAGAAGCAGCGGTCTTAAGACCACTGCTCCTTAACTCATGACTCACCTCTGAGGCGGCGTATAGCAATCCGCCAGATCATGTACGATCGGTCTGATTGACACCCCCTGCTAGCGGCCGATTGGCCGCGAATCTGCAGGGGGCGGCATTGCACCAGCAGTTTACAAGAACTGCTGGTGCAATGATAAATGCCGACAGCGTATGTCCATCTGCACAATGATATATAGGATCATGCGGATCATGGCCGCCTGCACAATGATAAATGGACCCCTTTGTGTACAGTTAGTGTGCTTGTCAGAAGCCTTGTTGCTCCGCCTTAAAGGGACATTAAACCCAAATTTTTTCTTTCATTATTCAGATAGAGAATACCATTTTAAACAACTTTCTAATTTACTTCTATTATCTAATTTGCTTCATTCTCTTGATATTCTTTCCTGAAAAGCATATTTAGATAGGCTCAGTAGCTTCTGATTGGTGGCTGCACATATATGCCTCATCTGATTGGCTCACCCGTGTGCATTGCTATTTCTTTAACTAAGGATATCTAAAGAATAAAGCAAGTTAGATAATAGAAGTAAATTGGAATGTTGTTTAAAATTGTATACTCTGTCTGAATTATGAAAGAAAATTTTGGGGTTTAATGTCCCTTTAATACATTCTCTGTACACTTGCTCTGTTAAGGTTTTTAGGGGACTGCTTAGCAGCATGCCCTATTTTCTCCAATGTGGGACCTATCTGCTGGGCCTGCTGAGAATGCTGAGACAGAACTTATATCGGTGTATTTGCTGGATGGGATTCTGGTGCAGTGGGGGCAAACTTACGTACGACTCAACTTTCGGTCCTTTTCTCCTAGTCTGTGCAGTCTGCTTTTAGGTCACTACTGAGATTACTAGAGTCTCTGTCACCCACACTCTTTCACAATTACTCTTGGGTCCCTGAATGAGTATCCTGCATCCTCCTTATGGTCCACACTCTCCCTCTGCCCTTACTCACAGTCAGTTTGCCCGTTCACATCTTTACTCAGGGTTTGGGATCCTTCTGGCTCTGGTACAGACAGGCACATATCTTCCTACTGCCCCTTCGCTCAGTTATTCTCTCCCTTTACACCCTCTACAGGGGACTCTACTGGTTCTGACACAGACTGGCACTCATCAATCATCTCATCACTCATCTGCTCTACCTCCCAGTTATTATCTCCTTTCACATTTTCACTCAGTACTGCACATTCCACTGGTTCTGGCTCCAACTGATTCTTATTGTCATTTTGTCCTCCCTCCCAGTTAGACAGTCCTCATGCAATCTGTCCTCCCTCCAAGTCAGTATATCCAATCAAATCTTCAAATTTTAACACAGACACCCCTGGTTCAGGCACAGATTTTTGAACAAATACACTCTGGTGCCCATTTATCAAGCTCCAAACGGAGCTTGTGGGCCCGTGTTTCTGGCGAGTCTTCAGACTTGCCAGAAACAGCAGTTATGAAGCAGCAGTCACAAAGACCGCTGCTCCATAACCCTGCCCGCCTGCTCTGAGCAGGCGAACAGGCGCCGCGGTCTGAAGGGGGCGGTGTTGCACCAGCAGCTCTTGTGGGCTGCTGGTGCAATGCTGAATACGGAGAGCGTATTGCTCTCCGCATTCAGCGAGGTCTTGCAGACCTGATCCGCACTGTCGGATCAGGTCCGCAAGACCTTTGATAAATAGGCCCCTCTGTCTTCCCTCCCAGTGTCTATGTCCCTGAGCTATTTACTCAAAGCCCTTTGCACATAACTAGCTCACAGGTATTATTGTCAGGCACATACACAGTGATAATACCCTTAGCAGTTCACTAGCCAGTAGTACATCAGTAGGAATATTTTCAGATACCCCTTTACATTTCTTAGACTTCTCCCTGCTCCCCAGTCAATATATACACGTGCTATATGCTGTACTCCCCACAAATCCTTTAACTACTAAAGTCCTACAAGGGATAATGTCCTTAGGGCTTAACAGTAAGTCACATCTCACCCTACCTAGCTAAAGACCGAGGTAGCACTCCTAAATGCCCTGTAGGAGTGTATGCATTAAAATTGGATTTTTGAGAGACCCGACGAGTGCTGTCCGTGATCTTCTATATTGATATTTTTGAAACCCCGGCCAGTTGATTGTTTTCTCAATGTGAGTGCCCGGCCTGTTGATCTGTGTATATAAATAAATGAAACTGTATAGCTAGTTGGAACTATTATCCACTGAAAGCTCTTTTTATGCCAACAAAAATAAAGTTTTCATAGGTAAAACAGAAAAAAAACAAAGCCTTCATTTCTGTTTGAGTGATAGCACAAAGTCTAAAAATTCTCTGGTACTTTGGACATGCTTTTCTCTCAAATGAGTGATAGCAAAGAGGTTATAGATTTGAACACTGTCTGATAAACAGAAATCTCACTGCTTTATTGGTGGACATAGTTTTGTTTTCTTTACAGGAAGTGGATGGGATCATAATATACTCAGACTCCCTATTATCCAAAAGGTGTCTGAAGCTATATTTTTTGTCATTTATGTTTAAAATGTTGGTCTCAATAAAGAATATGTTGATAGCCTTCCTTCTAAAAAAACAAATGTAGAGATGTAGGCCGATTTATTAAGGGCCGAATAGCCCTTCACGCCGGAAACAGAAGTTAAGAAGCAGCGGTCTTAAGATCAATGTTTCTTAACTCGTACGCCTCCCCTGAGGCTGCGGACATCAATCACATACGATCGGGTTGATTGACACCCCCTGCTAGTGGCCGCGAATCTGCAGAGAGCGGCATTGCACAAACAGTTGACCAGAACTGCTTGTGCAATGTTAAATGCCAACAGTGTAGTGAAGGGTAGGACAACAGTCCCATATCCTTTTTTAACCATTAAACAACTCAAACAACTAATTGCCCCATTTTGTACTTACGCTGTCCAGGAGTGTCACGCGGAGGCAATCCTGGAGTCTAGTGGTGGCGGGATTGGCACCAGTGTGTGAACGTGCCCCTACCAGGAAGTACAACACTGCATACTGAATGGCTGAATCGCCCTTCTATACAGCATTTATCTCCATGATCAGCATAATAGGGAGACTCATAGGTTACAAGGTGATGTCAGCAATGTCTTTGATTATCTCACCAAGGACTCCCATAGCTGGTTGGTGCAGAGGATCAGTCCTTCACCAGCATTAAAAGGACATGAAACCCCAAATTTTTCTTTCATGAATCAGATAGAACATACGATTTTAAACAACTTTCCATTTTACTTCTAATACCAAATTTTCTTTGTTTACTTGTTATCCTTTGTTGAAAAGCAGGATGGTAATTTCAGGAGCGTGCACGTGTCTGCAGCGCTATATGACAGCAGTTTTAGCAACAATGTTTTACATTAGCAAGAGCAATAGATGGCAGCACTATTTCCTGTCATATACTGCTGCAGACGTGAGCATGCTTCCTATCTAGATATTTATTCAACAAATAATAACATGAGAGCAAAGCAAATCTGATAATAGAAGTAAATTGGAAACATTTTTAAAATTGTTTGTTCTGTCTAAATCATGAAATAAATATTTTGGCTGTAATGTCCATTTAAAGGACCAGTAAACACAGCAGATTTGCATAATCAACAAATGCAAGATAACAAGACAATACAATAGCATTTACTCTGAATTTCAAGTGAGTAGTAGATTCTTTTCTAACACATTTCAAAGTTATGTATATTTCCACTCCCCCTGTACCATTTGATAGCAATCAGCCAATCACAAATGCATATACGTATAGTCTGAGTTCTTGCACATGCTCAGTCTATAGAAACAATTTGCAATGTACCTGTAAAAGATCACTCAGAAGTAATTTGTGAGAAATATTTGTTGAAAAAAAATCTTATTTTTATCACACATAACAAATATATTACATTGCACAAACATTTGGCAATCCATCATGCTCTGAAGTTAATTTAGATAAATTCAGTCTTACACCTCCGTTTTCGCACCCTAAGGAAATGTTGTTGGATTTTACACTTGATATAGTGCAACATCATTTTCTAAACAAAAAAAACAACAACTGTACAATTGTGAGATCTGCTCCTGCAAACTATAAATTCCAACCTGCTTTGAAATCACTTTGGCAATATTTTTGTGACCTCATAAAATATTAAGGGATGTGTGCAAATCAAGAAGTCACATGAAGTTATTCTTAATAATGCAATCAATAAATGTCATACCATGTTTTCCATGCAATCAGTACTGTTTTGTGAATCTTTAGTTCATGCTAGGAGGCCAATTTAACAAAGGTCTTGCGGACCTGATCCGACAGTGCGGATCAGGTCCACAAGAGCGGAGAGCAATACGCTCTCCGTATTCAGCTTTGCACCAGCAGCTCACAAGCTGGTGCAACGCTGCCCCCTGCAGACTTGCGGCCAATGGGCTGCCAGCAGGGAGGTGTCAATCAACCCGATCGTACTCGATCGGGTTGAATTGCGGCGATTCCTGTCCACCTGCTCAGACCCGCTGCTCCAAAACTATTCGGAGCTTGATAGATAGGCCTCTAGGTTTTAGATTTAAACTTTTTCTCTCTCAATGTTCTGGGTACATATACTGAGTCAATATTTAATTCTGCTGACTTGTGTGTTTGACCACCTGCTGCCTTTTGACCAACCTTTTGATCACGAATCTGCCTATGTCTGAATGCCTGTACATGACCCTACTATGCTGTACCCTTTATCATTACTTAACTAGTGGGGTTAATACCAAGATTATACAAGTGTATTATTGAAATGTACCAATATCATTTTGGTAGAAATATATCATTTAAGATAGCACTGAAATTCATAAATGTGTCATTCAATTTAAAGATTTATTAGGTTGCTCAAATGCATAAATACTGGGATATTAAGCTGTTGGGGATTCCATTTATTAGTTCATCAACCTTGTCTTGGGGCTACAGTTATGACAGCTGAACACTCTTTAACACGGCAGACATTAAAGAGACATAATACTCATACGCTAAATCACATGAAACTCTCATGAGATTTCATTGTAAACGTCTTTACACTGAATAGGGAAATAAGATGAGTGTGCACGAAAGCTCGCTCCTTACGCTGTCCCGGGACAGACATACTGATTTGCTGCTTAAAAGTCCTTTACAATGGGATGTGGCTACTGAGAAACTTTTGAGGTAAAATATATTTATTTTTTACATAGAGATGTTCAGGTGATATTTTCTAGACAGCTTTTTACAGCTATACTGCATCACTTTCAAGCATTAAACATTTGGGCATTATGGCCCTTTAAGGCTGATTATTGAGTTAGAAAATACTGAGCTAGAACATCTTTGTCCGTGTTTAAAAGTTTTACTGAGGACAATACCAGTCAAGAGACAGATTTGCAAAGCTGATTCTCACTTTTTTTAAAATTGTTTTACTCTTTACACTACTAGGTGTTTTGCCAAGACATCCAGTAATGAAAAGACAGAAATAGCTGAGTAGCTCACATGTCAAGATTAATATACCAAAGGGATAAGGAGATGTATCCCAATAAACCTTTTGACTTAATGGACATGAAACCCAAATTTTCTCTTTCATGATTTAGATAGACTATGCAATTGTAAACAACTTTCTAAATTACTTCTACTATCTAATTTGCTTAATTCTTTTGATATTCTTTGCTGAAAAGCATATCTAGATAGGATCAGTAGCTGCTGATTGGTGGCTACACATGGATGCCTTGTACGATTGGCTGACCCATATGCATTGCTATTTATTCAACAAAAGATATCTAAAGAATGAAGCAAACTAGATAATAGAAGTAAATTGGGACGTTGTTTAAAATTGTATTCTCTATCTGATTCGTGAAAGAAAAAATTTGGGTTTAATGTCCCTTTAGTATATTGCTTTTTCATTGCTATTATTCTGCCTAATCCACAATAGTTCTTGAAAATTCACAGTCACTTCTTCCATCCCTTCAACATATGCAACATCGTAATTTATTAAAGGGACAGTAAAGTCCAAATTAAACTTTCATGATTCAGAAAGGGCATGCAATTTTATGTTTAAATATTTTTATTGAGATTATAACATCATATAACATCACATCAATTTACCACCTGTGTCACGGGCAGTTTAGTGGTAAAGTCATTATACAAATAGCTGGAATGAAGCTAACAGTCTTGCAATTAACCAGGTGGATTTGAAATTTGTTTTCTCAAATTAGCTTTTTAAGAAACCTATAACATAGGAATTTACAAACATATCGAACTATAACAGGATAAAAACAAGAAGACCCCAAGTTATATTCTAAAAGTTTTCCCTGATTCACCTTGTATCTAACTTGGGATAGAGATATTGAGGCCATAGTGAGCCCAAGATAGAAAGAAAGAAAAAAGAAAGGAAAAGGAAAAAAAAAAAAAAAAAAAAAAAAACAGGTATGCTTCAGCTGCCGAGAATAACCTCTCTGTTTGTCCCCCCCCCCCCCCACGGGTCAGCGGCTGTCGGTACCATCTCCCAACTATCAAGGAGAAGGTTGAAGTTAAGTGCTAGGTCTGTTGTTTAGTGTCCAGTAAAACCAGGTCCTCTCGAATTGTATTTGTGTGTCCAGTACCTGTGATGCAGACTCATACATTCAGTATGTTAGGGAAATCCTATTTAAAACCTCTTCCCAAGGGGGGGGCCGAAACCTTCCAGTATTTTGCAATACTCACTCTGGTGACTGTGCATATGATTTTGATGAACGTATTTATCTGTTTATTAAATTTGGGAAGGGGTATGTGTAACAATGCATGGGTTGGAGCCAGGCAGATAGTGTCCTCTAGGATCGAGCTGAGTAGGTCAGAAGTTTTAGTCCAAGTTTCCTGTATTTCCCTGCATTCCCACCACATATGGTAATAGGAGCCTATTTCCCCACAACCCCTATAGTAATACTTGTTGTGACTAGTAGACACATGGGCTGTTTTAATTGGGGTCAAGTACCATCTGAACATGGTCTTAATCGTGTTTTCTCTCAAATCGGTGCTCAGTAGAACACGTCATCCCACCATCCCTTGTCTTTGTAAATATTTAGGTCTGATTCCCAATTAATGAATAATTTAGACTTGTGTGGATTTCCAAATGTTTGTATCTGTATGTATAATTTGGATATGGCCCCTTTAGGTCTGTGGGATGATTTGATTAGGCTTTCTAACAGAGTAGTAATGTCTGGCTGAAAGTCTCTGATGTATTTGCAGATCACTGAGTTAACCTGTAGGTACTGGAACCACTGTAGCTTTACTGTATCGAGCTGTGTCTGAATCTGGTTAAATGTTTTAGGTTTTCTACCATCCATCCAGTCTGCCACTCTATATAGTCCTTTGTTGGACCATTTATCAATTGTAACATGTAGGTCCATAGGAGTTAGAGATCTAATTGGACGTACTAATGTTTGTTTAGATAGTAAATTCTGTCGTTTAGTCAGAAAGGACCACATCTGAGAAGTATGTAATGTTAACTGTGCGCCAGGTTTGTTTGAAAGTTCTTTTGAGGGGAAATCCTTCCACAAAATATCGTCTGGGTGTGAAGAATCTCTTAGCTTGGCCTCTAGGTCAATCCAAATAATTTCCCCAGATCTATTTCCCATTAGTGTTGTCTGGGCTAACCTTGCTGCCCTATAATAATCTATAATGTTGGGCGCACCTACTCCACCCAGTTGTCTGTGTCTCAAAATGAGTGTGGATATTATCCGTGCTGTTTTGTTCCCTCTAATAAATGCTATTATGTCTTTTTGTAGTGTCTTTAGGTCTTTTAGTGGGACTTGGATGGGGAGAGTCCTAAAAAGATATAATATCTGGGGTAAGATAGACATTTTGACTGATGCTAGTCTACCTAACCACGAGAAGCTATATGTTTTCCATTTATGTAGTTTTTTCCTTATCTCCTTATAAAGGGGTTCAAAATTATATTTGTATAATTGGTCAATATGAGGTGTTAAGTGTATTCCCAAATATTTGAGCGAATGAGTAACCCATCTGATTTGAAAGTTAATTTCAATGTTTTTTTTGGTATGTTGTGGTAGTCCTAGAGACATTGCTTCGCATTTATCTAAATTAACTTTGTATCCTGAAATTTGAGAGAACTGGTCTAGGAGAGTGTATAGATTGGTTAGTGAAGTGAGGGGCTTGGACAGAGTTAAAAGAATGTCATCTGCAAAAAGTGTTGATTTGTATTCTTGATTTTTAATTTTTATTCCTGAAATATCTGGGTCTAATCTGATTCTTGCCGCCAAAGGTTCTATGCAGATCGCGAATAGAAGAGGGGATAGTGGGCACCCCTGCCTCGTGCCATTTAATATGGGGAAGATCTTAGACTTGTAACCCGAAATTGACACTTGGGCTGTTGGGTTTGAATAGATAGCATTTATAGCCGTAACAAAGGCCCCCCTGAATCCCATCTGATGTAGTACCACCGACATGTATCTCCAATCCACTCTATCGAATGCCTTCTCTGCATCCAGTGAGAGGAGCAGAGAAGGCATCCCGGTATCTCCCACATAATCTATGATATTTAAGAGCCGTCGTACATTGTCTGGTGCTTCCCTATCTGTTACAAAGCCCACTTGATCTGGGTGAACTAGCTTTGGTAGAATATGTTTTAGTCTATTAGCTAAGATTTTCGTGAAGATTTTCATATCTTGATTAATAAGCGAAATGGGGCGATAATTCGCGCATAGGTTGTGGTTTTTGCCAGGTTTGGGAATCACTACTATTTTGGCTTGTAACATATCTTTTGGGATAGTGTGCCCCTCTAGAATTGAATTACAAAAATCTGTGAGGTGTGGAGCTAGTATTTCTTTGAATGATTTATAGTATTCCCCCACAAATCCATCAGGCCCTGCTGCTTTTCCTGTCTTGAGGTCTTTAATGACCTTCATGACCTCTGTCCAAGAAACTGGTGCGTTTAGTTTGTCTAGGTCCTCTGTTGTAATTGTGTGTAAATTGGCTTCATTTAGAAATTGCTTTGTTTGGGATTCTGTGGCGTTTGTGTAGGTGACTTTATTACCGTCGTATAGCTTCCCATAAAAGTCCGCAAATGTATCCGCGATGAGTTGAGGGTTTGAAACTAAAGTGCCATTTGCCGCTAATATAGAAGGGATAATAGACGCTTTGCATCTGTCTCTGAGTTTATTTGCCAAAAATTTGTCTGGTTTGTCTTTGTAGATGTAGTATTGTGTGTTTAGTTTCTGTATAGCCCTGATATATTGAGTATTAAAATGTTGGCTAGAGTGTCTCTTTTAACTGTTAGGGTAGTTAAAATTTCTTTTCTTTGGGTAGTCTTATGAAGTTTCTCTAAGTCAGAAATTTCTGTGTGTAATTGTGATATTTGAGCTCTATACTGTTTGTTTCTAGTGGATTTGTCCTGGATGAATAATCCTCGCATGTAGGTTTTGTGTGCCGCCCAGGGAGACAGAGGATTCAGTGTAGTTCCTTTATTAAGTTCCCAAAAATCAGTCTGTGATTTGACATATTTATCTCTGTGTGTGGGGTTTTTTAAATGTGTTGGATCGTAAGTCCAGGATCTTGCTCTATGTGTATCTACAAATCCCTCTAGATACAAGGATAAAATAGAGTGGTCTGACCACACACATGGCTGGATTTTTGAAGTTTGTAAAAGTGGTTGTAAGACTTGGCTAATGTAAATGTAGTCCAGTCTCGTGTATTGTTTATGGGCTGCCGAATAAAAGGTAGTGTCTGTTGTGTTTCCATATAATGTGAACCAAGAGTCGAATAAAGCATGTGGTGTTAGATGTTCCTGAATGGAGTTTACTATTCTGTTGTGTCTGACTTGTTTAGCTGTGAGTTTAGTTTTGGATTCTTTAAATTTGGTCATAGTGATATTAAAATCGCCTGCTAATATAATTTTATAGTGGGACCAGTTGGTGAGTAAATTGGAGATTTGGGCGAAAAACGAGTGCTGGTTGTCATTGGGGGCGTAAACATTGCATATGATAACGTGGGATTCTCCAAAGTGACCCCTGACTATAAGATATCTTCCTTCTTTATCTGCAATAGTGGATTCGTGTTTAAATGGTAAATTAGCATGGATAAGGATGGAGACCCCTCTTTTCTTAGAGGTAGTCGTTGCGTGGAAGTGTTGTGTGAATTTTCTGGTCCAAAATTTCGGGATTATGTCTTTGGTGAAGTGGGTTTCTTGGAGGAATAAGATGTTGGCTCCTAAAAGACTATACTGGGACATGGCTGTATGTCTCTTGACATTAGTATTTAAACCTCTCACATTGTGAGATATGAGGTGAATTTTTGGTATCATCTAGTTCGTAAAATGTAAAATGTTTTCTGATGTGGTACAGGTAGAAAAGTGTTTAATACATACGTCCCTATGGAGATGGTAGGTTCAAACCAGGAGGCAATAGAAAATTGTGCTGACCCGGAGGGGGTGACCTTCTCGGCATCTTTAGGAGAAGAGTTAAAGAATGTTAAAAAAGAGATATTAATGAAGCATAAACATGAAAAACAGAGTATAACATAACAACTACTAAACCTAACTTGTAGGTATGCATACATTATTACTACTAACAAGTCGGGGTAAGGGAGAGGAGCTGGACTGTGAGATAAGTTAATAAAAAGTTAGCTAATGTGTCAGCTTCTAGAAATTTCGACTAACAAAACTAAACATATTTTCTAACTAAGAAACAACATATTTCAGTTCAGTTCTTTTTCCCTCCTTCATTTTGTACAAAGGAGGACCTCAAGGTAGTTCTTACATAAGGGTCAAGTAGCCAAAGTTCCCCTGTCAGGGGCCTTGGTCAAACAATACTCGGGGGGTTGGGGCTCCGCCTGGAGGGCCCAGGCAACGTTTTTGTGACTCTTCTGCAACCCCCCGGTGAAGAAACAATGTAGATGGGTCAGGCAACCCTGATGTTGTATCATTTTTTGGTTCTTTTGCGGTTTACTTGTGTCCATTTTGCTTGGTTAGAGGTGCTCGGCAGTGGATGAGAATTGTCTTCCAGTGGTATGTTTCGGGACTTCCAGTCCTAGTGATTTGCAAGTGGGGGGAATGTCTTCTACATCGTGGACTGTAAAGGTTTTGTTGTCCTTAAGAATGTGTAGGGCGAAGGGGAAGCCCCATGTATATTTGACTTGATTTTTGCGTAGGAGAGCTGTCAGGGGACGCAGGGAGCTTCTTCTTTGGAGGGTTCTAATGCTGAGATCCTGGAAGAACTGAATAATACTTCCCTGAAATTTATAGGTAGGTTTACTTCTGGAAGCTTGAAGGATTTTCTCTTTGTCTTGATAAAATGAGAATTTTACTATAATGTCTCTAGGAGGTGCCTCCTCTTTAGGCTTTGCTCTTAACGCTCTGTGGGCTCTCTCAATCGCAAACTCGGTTTCTTCTGATTCTCCCGTAATATTTCTAAATAGATGTTTCAGGTATGTGTTTAAATCAGGATTAGTGATTGATTCTGGGACCCCCTTCAGCCTGATGTTACTTCTACGTGACCTATTTTCTAGGTCATCGATCTTGTCTTGCAATTCGTTGATGGTCTGGTTTTGTGACTGTAGGGTATGAGATGTAGTTTCCATTTCTTCCGTTATTGTATCTCTGTGTTCTTCTAAGGCTTCAAGTCTACCTCCCAAGTCTGCTATGTCTGCTCTAATATCTGTTAGGCTGGAAGTGACTGCTGAGTGCATTGAGTCTATCTTTCCCCACAACTTTTCGAAATTTGCTGCAATGTCCTGTCCTGGGTGAGTCTCACTATGTGGAGAAGAATCTAGTTCAGTGTCTGAGTTTCCCTCCATCTCCTCTGTCACTGCTTCTGTCAGTTTACTGTGTTGTGTGAAGGTTTGAAGAAGGTGCTCACAGTGGAAGATTTATTTATCTTATCTCCTTTAGTAGATTTTTTGGCTGACATATTATTTGTTTATTATCAGAGATAAGAATATAGTGTGGTGGAGGGTAAGCTGATATCTTTAAGAGGCTCTCCAGTATGTTGGTATAACCCCTTGAAACAGAGAAACCTTGCTGTGCAAGAGAGAGTTGCCTCAGGTTAGAGGTAATGTTTTAATATGTTTTGACTTCCAGATAGAAAATGTCTCTAGGTAGCCAAGGGTAATGAATTCGGATAGTTGTCCTGAGATGGCCACAAATAGTTATGTCCCAATATGAAAATTGTTTGGTGCCACGTGTGTAGATATCAGGGGTTATGTTACAAGTGTCAGGGCCTGCCGGGCACCTCCAATTACAGATTATATTGACATACTCTTACATTCCCTATATGTTTTTAATGTGGATATGCCTGATTGATCGTTAGGTACCTCACATCATCTGTTTAGGGCCAGTTATACTTTAATATTATTGTGACTCCTTTGGCCCAAACTTAATTTCTTATGCCATATATGTCGCTTTTATTTTGCCCCCACACATAGTCCTGCTATGACTGCCCTTGTTGCTTATAAGATTTATTGCCTAGTAGCTCGAGGGTGTGGGAATAACTGACAGCGGCAAGTTCCAGCACCTGTTCTCACCGGCTACCAACCGCTATGTGTTGCATGGATCGGCATTCACTAGGCCCATGTGTGCAGGTAATAGGGGCTGCTTACCCGTTTGATGTGTCTGAACCGGAGCGGTCAACGCCGCTTATCTTGTGGAAAGTTCGTGTAGTCGCCCTTCTGCTTACTTTGTTATGGCTCTAGTCGCTTCTGCTTGAATGCTGGGTTCCGGTTTCCCAGCAGTTCCAACCGCTCACAGTCCCTCTTCAAATTGTGTTCCCGGTGTTCAGAGACCTCACCCAGTGTGTAAATATTGTGTAGTCTTGTTTTAAAGCTGAAATGCTGACTTTGTTAGAGTTTCCAGCTCGGAGCTCAGAGCTCACACGTCCATCTTTGAGCTCAGTCAAACTCTGCCAAGGGCATGCAATTTTAAACAACTTTCCCATTTACTTTTATATGGTATTCATACTTGAAAGCTAAACCTAGGTAGGCTCATATGCTAATTTCTAAGCCATTGAAGGCCGCCTCTTATCTGAATGCATTTGACCATTTTTCACAGCTAGAGGGATTAGTTTATGTGTGCCATATAGATAACATTGTGCACACGCCTATGGAGTTATTTTAGAGTCAGCGCTAATTGCCTGAAATGCAAGTCTGTCAAAATATCTGAGATAAGGAGGCAGTCTGCTTAGAAACAAGGTAATCACAGAGGTAAAAAGTGTATTAATGTAACAGTGTTGGTTATGCAAAACTGGGGAGTGGTAAATAAAGGGATTATCTATATTTTTAAACAATAACATTTTTGGTGTTTACTGTCCCAAATGTGTTAAACCAATGAAATGAGAATGCAGTTAACATAAAAAGGGTTTTTCATTGGATAACTCCCACATACGTGCATAAGTTTTTTTTTTACAAAGCCACTTAATTACTGGGGCCGATTTATCAAGGGCCGAATGGCCCCTTGTGCTCGTGTTTCCATGCGAGCCTTAGGGCTCGCCGGAGGCAGCAGACATCAATCTGCCCGATCCTATACGATCAGGTTGATTGACACCCTCTGCTAGCGGCCGCAAATCTGCAGGGGGGTGGCATTGCACAAGCAGTTCACCAGAACTGCTTGTGCAATGATAAATGCCGACAGCGTATGCTACAGCAGATCATGTCCGCCAGACACTTAATAATTCAACCCCTTACACTTTACTTCAGGTGTGAAGTCGCACACTATTTAAAGGATTACTTTCTGTTATAATTTTTAAGCTAAACAACTAACATATTAAAGTTAATAAACATTAATTAAAACCTACTGACCTATATTTTCTCCAAAACAAAGTTTCATAACGTTCTAAAAGTTATATCTTTTATTCGCCGATGATGTCACGTTATCCTGCCCACTATTTTCAGCACTGAGTGTTGAAAATACTTAAACCAATAACTTTGGCCTAGATTTGGAGTTCGGCGGTAGCCGTCAAAACCAGCGTTAGAGTCTCCTAACGCTGGTTTTGGCCGCCCGCTGGTATTTGGAGTCAGTGATTAAAGGGTCTAACGCTCACTTTTCAGCCGCGACTTTTCTATACCGCAGATCCCCCTACGCCATTTGCGTAGCCTATCTTTTCAATGGGATCTTTCTAACGCTGGTATTTAGAGTCGTTTCTGAAGTGAGCGTTAGAGCTCTAACGACAAGATTCCAGCCGCCTGAAAATAGCAGGAGTTAAGAGCTTTCTGGCTAACGCCGGTTTATAAAGCTCTTAACTACTGTACCCTAAAGTACACTAACACCCATAAACTACCTATGTACCCCTAAACCGAGGGCCCCCCACATCGCCGCCACTCGATTTAAATTTTTAACCCCTAATCTGCCGACCGCCACCTACGTTATACTTATGTACCCCTAATCTGCTGCCCCTAACCCCGCCGACCCCTATATTATATTTCTTAACCCCTAACTTGCCCCCCCACAACGTCGCCGCCAGCTACTTAAAATAATTAACCCCTAATCTTCCGACCGCAAATCGCCGCCACCTACGTTATCCCTATGTACCCCTAATCTGCTGCCCCTAACATCGCCGACCCCTATATTATATTTATTAACCCCTAATCTGCCCCCCTCAACGTCGCCGACACCTACCTACACTTATTAACCCTAATCTGCCGAGCGGACCTGAGCGCTACTATAATAAATGTATTAACCCCTAATTCCGCCTCACTAACCCTATAATAAATAGTATTAACCCCTAATCTGCCCTCCCTAACATCGCCGACACCTAACTTCAATTATTAACCCCTAATCTGCCGACCGGGAGCTCACCGCTATTCTAATAAATGTATTAACCCCTAAAGCTAAGTCTAACCCTAACACTAACACCCCCCTAAGTTTAAATATAATTTTTATCTAACGAAATAAATTAACTCTTATTAAATAAATTATTCCTATTTAAAGCTAAATACTTACCTGTAAAATAAATCCTAATATAGCTACAATATAAATTATAATTATATTATAGCTATTTTAGGATTAATATTTATTTTACAGGCAACTTTGTAATTATTTTAACCAGGTACAATAGCTATTAAATAGTTAAGAACTATTTAATAGTTACCTAGTTAAAATAATAACAAATTTACCTGTAAAATAAATCCTAACCTAAGATATAATTAACCTAACACTAGACTATCAATAAAATAATTAAATAAACTACCTACAATTACCTACAATTAACCTAACACTACACTATCAATAAATTAATTAAACACAATTCCTACAAATAAATACAATTAAATAAACTAGCTAAAGTACAAAAAATAAAAAAGAACTAAGTTACAGAAAATAAAAAAATATTTACAAACATAAGAAAAATATTACAACAATATTAAACTAATTACACCTACTCTAAGCCCCCTAATAAAATAACAAAGCCCCCCAAAATAAAAAATTCCCTACCCTATTCTAAATTAAAAAAGCTACAAGCTCTTTTACCTTACCAGCCCTGAACAGGGCCCTTTGCGGGGCATGCCCCAAGAATTTCAGCTCTTTTGCCTGTAAAAGAATAAATACAATACCCCCCCCCCCCAACATTACAACCCACCACCCACATACCCCTAATCTAACCCAAACCCCCCTTAAATAAACCTAACACTAAGCCCCTGAAGATCTTCCTACCTTGTCTTCACCATACCAGGTTCACCGATCCGTCCTGAAGAGCTCCTCCGATGTCCTGATCCAAGCCCAAGCGGGGGGCTGAAGAGGTCCATGATCCGGTCAAAGTCTTCATCCAAGCGGGGCAGAAGAGGATCTTCCATCCGATTGAAGTCATCATCCAGGCGGCATCTTTCTATGGTCTTCCATCCGGAGCGAAGCGGCAGGATCCTGAAGACCTCCAGCGCGGAACATCCATCCGGACCGACGACTGAACGACGAATGACTGTTCCTTTAAGGGACGTCATCCAAGATGGCGTCCCTCGAATTCCGATTGGCTGATAGGATTCTATCAGCCAATCGGAATTAAGGTAGGAATTTTCTGATTGGCTGATGGAATCAGCCAATCAGAATCAAGTTCAATCCGATTGGCTGATCCAATCAGCCAATCAGATTGAGCTCGCATTCTATTGGCTGTTCCGATCAGCCAATAGAATGCGAGCTCAATCTGATTGGCTGATTGGATCGGCCAATCGGATTGAACTAGATTCTGATTGGCTGATTCCATCAGCCAATCAGAAATTCCTACCTTAATTCCGATTGGCTGATAGAATCCTATCAGCCAATCGGAATTCGAGGGACGCCATCTTGGATGACGTCCCTTAAAGGGAACAGTCATTCGTCGTTCAGTCGTCGGTCCGGATGGATGTTCCGCGCTGGAGGTCTTCAGGATCCTGCCGCTTCGCTCCGGATGGAAGACCATAGAAGATGCCGCCTGGATGATGACTTCAATCGGATGGAAGATCCTCTTCTGCCCCGCTTGGATGAAGACTTTGACCGGATCATGGACCTCTTCAGCCCCCGCTTGGGCTTGGATCAGGACATCGGAGGAGCTCTTCAGGACGGATCGGTGAACCTGGTATGGTGAAGACAAGGTAGGAAGATCTTCAGGGGCTTAGTGTTAGGTTTATTTAAGGGGGGTTTGGGTTAGATTAGGGGTATGTGGGTGGTGGGTTGTAATGTTGGGGGGGGGGGGGGTATTGTATTTATTCTTTTACAGGCAAAAGAGCTGAAATTCTTGGGGCATGCCCCGCAAAGGGCCCTGTTCAGGGCTGGTAAGGTAAAAGAGCTTGTAACTTTTTTAATTTAGAATAGGGTAGGGAATTTTTTATTTTGGGGGGCTTTGTTATTTTATTAGGGGGCTTAGAGTAGGTGTAATTAGTTTAAAATTGTTGTAATATTTTTCTTATGTTTGTAAATATTTTTTATTTTCTGTAACTTAGTTGTTTTTTATTTTTTGTACTTTAGCTAGTTTATTTAATTGTATTTATTTGTAGGAATTGTGTTTAATTAATTTATTGATAGTGTAGTGTTAGGTTAATTGTAGGTAATTGTAGGTAGTTTATTTAATTATTTTATTGATAGTCTAGTGTTAGGTTTAATTATATCTTAGGTTAGGATTTATTTTACAGGTAAATTTGTTATTATTTTAACTAGGTAACTATTAAATAGTTCTTAACTATTTAATAGCTATTGTACCTGGTTAAAATAATTACCAAGTTGCCTGTAAAATAAATATAAATCCTAAAATAGCTATAATATAATTATAATTTATATTGTAGCTATATTAGGATTTATTTTACAGGTAAGTATTTTAGCTTTAAATAGGAATAATTTATTTAATAAGAGTTAATTTATTTCGTTAGATAAAAATTATATTTAACTTAGGGGGGTGTTAGTGTTAGGGTTAGACTTAGCTTTAGGGGTTAATACATTTATTAGAATAGCGGTGAGCTCCGGTCGGCAGATTAGGGGTTAATAATTGAAGTTAGGTGTCGGCGATGTTAGGGAGGGCAGATTAGGGGTTAATACTATTTATGATAGGGTTAGTGAGGGCGGGTTAGGGGTTCATAACTTTATTATAGTAGCGCTCAGGTCTCGCTCGGCAGATTAGGGGTTAATAAGTGTAGGCAGGTGTCGGCGACGTTGAGGGGGGCAGATTAGGGGTTAATAAATATAATATAGGGGTCGGCGATGTTAGGGCAGCAGATTAGGGGTACATAGGGATAACGTAGGTGGCGGCGGTTTACGGAGCGGCAGATTAGGGGTTAAAAAAAAATATGCAGGGGTCAGCGATAGCGGGGGCGGCAGATTAGGGGTTAATAAGTGTAAGGGTAGGGGTGTTTAGACTCGGGGTACATGTTAGAGTGTTAGGTGCAGACGTAGGAAGTGTTCCCCCATAGGAAACAATGGGGCTGCGTTAGGAGCTGAACGCTGCTTTTTTGCAGGTGTTTAGGTTTTTTTTTCAGCTCAAACAGTCCCATTGTTTCCTATGGGAGAATCGTGCACGAGCACGTTTTGGAGGCCGGCCGCGTCCGTAAACAACTCTGGTTATCGAGAGTTGCATTTGCGGGTAAAAATGCTCTACGCTCCTTTTTGGAGCCTAAACGCAGCATTTGTTTGAACTCTCGATACCAGAGTTAATTTTATGGTGCGGCCAGAAAAAAGCCTGCGGAGCGTTAACAGCCCTTTTACCGCCGAACTCCAAATCTAGGCCTTTGTGTTTAAAGCACCATTTTGAAACCTAGGTATTGTAAACGGATTGGTACAGAGAAAAGGATACCCACAGAGTGGGTTTGGAAAACAATTAAATTTGCAGACAAGATTTCTGATATACGGTAGAAATATGTTAATGAAATGCTATTGATAAAAAGCGTATTTGGGGTAGTTAGTTAGTACAAGCATAGAAAAATATTTACTTACAGTGGCCCTTTAAGCATAGTTTTGGCTTGCCCTTGAGCAAAAGTATAACTTTCAACTTGTAATATCAGCACAAATTAGCACTGTTGCGATTTCCATTAAACGTATAGGTCGGCCGCTTAGTAAAACTTCCATTAACAAACAAATCCCGAATGGCCCCATGAGTGTATATCAGATGAAATGAAAATATATGACAAACAATTTTCTGAATTTTTTTTTTGTCTGTGCACATATCTACCAGAAATACAAACAGAGAAAAAATAGCAGCACTTTAACAAATGAAGTTGTACTATGGGTGGGTCAATTTGACTTAAATGGCTTATTCATGTTTTTATATAATATTCTATCAGTCAGTAAGGATTTGTATGGATAAAAATCTAATATACTAACAGTACATAATTTAGACTTAAAACAAGAAAAAAGCATCAAATATTACTTTTAGTAACAGATACATTCCATGCATCTTGCATAGCCACTGGGGGCTTTATAAATCCTAATGTGCACCTTAAAGGGACATGAAACACAAATGTTTCTTTCATGATTTAGATAGAACATACAATTTTAAACAACTTTCCAGTTTACTTCTATTATCAAATTTGCTTCACTCTCTTGGTGTACTTTGTTAAAGGAGCAGCAATGCAATACTGGTTTCTAACTGAGCACGTGTGATCCAATGACAATCAGTATATATATATATATGCAGCCACCAATCAGCAGCTAGAACCTAAGTTCTTTGCTGCTCCTGAGCTTTCCTAGATAAACCTTTCAGCAAAGGATAAAAAGAGAAAGGAAGCAAATTTAAGTTATGTGACCATTTAAGGTCATATAACATCAGTAATAGGAAGACTTGAAATGTAATTTATTAACTACTGAGCCATTCCAACCCTCTGCGCTGACCTGTTTTGGAGTTTAGATACTGCTCATATTTAAACCCCAGTGTAGATCATTTTAGTTAGAACCCCACACAAATTATTACCTGTTTTTTTTTTTCAGAAGACCCAGCAGATTCAAACTAAACCATTATTTTAGGTATAGCATGACATGTAAAACATTTACAAGTGTCAAAAAAACTGCAAATGTATTAAAATGTTAATAAACAATCATGTAATAGTTTGTGTGTGGTTTTTTTCTAAACTTTATTTAACCCCTTAAACCAAAATGACATATATAGGTTATGCAGTAAAAAGCCCATCGTATTGCATAACATATAAAAACATTGCTGCTACAGGAAACTACAGCAGCCTTGGCTGTAAAGTGACAGCTGAGAGATGCTGGTTCCTGAGCTGCAGGCATCTGCCTTCATATGGTAACGGGGGTGCTCCATTACCATATGAAGGCAGATGCCAGATCGTTGCAGACAGTAGAGCCGACAGCATTTATCGACAGCATATGCTAGGTACGTACTTAAGATGGCAGACACCATTGGGAAGGGGGAGGGTTATAAAGCTGTTAGGAAGGGATCAGGGAGGTGGTAGGGTAAGGAGGATCATACACTGCATAAAATACATAAATTAAAATAATTTATAAAAAATAAACAAATGTCCTAAAACTTCACTACCTAAAATAGTGGTGAATGAGTGTGGGTAGAGGGGGGGAAGAGCTGTTTAGGGAGGGATCAAGGAGGTGGGCAGTGTCACATGGAGGATAATCCTTACACTAGAATACTACAACCCTTGGCAGCTAACTAATTACCCCTTCACTGCCAGGAATTCCAGAAGCATGGTGCCCAGCTGCAATTAGCGGCCTTCTGGTTACCAAAAAACAATGGCAAAGCTATGCATGTCTGTTATTCCTGAACAAAGGGGATCCCAGACAAGCTTTTACAACCATGTGTGTTATAACTGCACAAGCGGTATGTAAATAATTTTAATGAGAAACCCAAGTTTGTGAAAAAGTTTTTTTAATATGATCACATTTTGCGGGGGAAACAGTGGCATGATGGGCCTAGATCAATACCTTGGATTTTCTACTAAAATATATATTTAGTTTTGATAGGTAAATAAAAAAAACAAGGCTCTATTTCTGTTTAAATGGGGTGATGGAGTGATAGCCAAAATGCTATAAATTCACCGGTATTTAGGGCAAGTTTTTTTGTTTTTACCCACATATAAAAAAGGCCCTTTGGGTGTATGTGTATAACTTTAGTCTATACATAGGGCCCCCACAAGCCTACACTCAAATAAATGCACAATTATTCACAGTTATTACCTGGCTAGTAAAAACTATACAGGGACATGTTTTAAAAAGGAGTTTCTGGGCTTGTGTGGGTGGGTCATTTTTATAAATGTGCTTTAACTTTACAATTGTAGTCTTGAGTATGCTCTTTTTAACTTTGCAAAGGATTTGGAAAAGCCACATTTATTACAAACAAATTACATACAAAAGGGACACAATTAATTAAAAATATGTATTGCAATTTTTATTTACCATGAATAAACAAACATGTTTACATTACAGTCTCAGTGTTCCATGCCCCTTTAACTGTACAACATTCTGTCAATCATACGTGTAAACAATAATTCAAGCCAAGTTTAAAAAATGACAAATAATAATATTCAGTATTCTAAAGTACACACTAAATATTAGTTTTGTGAATTAATTAAACACTGTGGATTAAAGTAGTATTTTTTTTTTATTTTTTTTTCTATATTTGGCATCTTACGAAACATGCTGCTACAATAATGGCAAACTGAATTCTGTGATGTAAGTAGTTATGATGTGTTATTACCCCTTACTGACCGAATCTGTAACTTCCTAAGTAAGACAGGCTAATAGTCATCTTTGCATAAATAAAACTTACTCTCAGCCAAATGTTCTCATTTACTGCAATTTGTTTAATAATAAAATGTGTTCGCATTCTGGCATAATGATTTTTTTTTCTCTAAGAGATGACATTTCAATAAACTTACATAACAGAAACATATTTAGTCAAGCTGTGTTCTGTACAGTAGAAGAACAAACAGATGCATTGGCTGACCATCTGCACTCATAATATGCTGTTTATTTTATGCTCAACAACATAGTAAATCTATATATGATAGAGATAGATAGAAATATAGATAGATAAATAGATAGATAGATGATAGATAGATAGATAGATAGATAGATAGATAGATGATATAGCAATATAGTATATTGACATTTGTTTGTATACATTAAAAACCGTTGTTGATCAGGGCACCAGATCACTCTAAACGGCTGCCAAGACAAGTAATGGTAAAATATTGATTTTCAAAGGCAAGATTCAGCTTCTCTGAGCATACCGACAGACAGCAGCCCTAGAGTACGAAGGCAAACGTATCTATTTGTTCCCAGGACTACTCAGCGGAGATGTCCAAAAGGCGAAAGGAGTTCTCCCCATACTGCAAGCAAACTCTTGGACAAAGGATGTTCAGTTTGCACTGCTCTTCCCCCGCCAGGGTAAAGCTGCAAACGTCTTGAGGAGCCACATTTTTTGACTCACCTAAACATCTACAAGTATACCTCGTCAAAGAAGAAGAAGAAGAAGAAAACAGATCAGCAGCATAAGTCAACAGTACCTGAAACGAGAAAAAATGTTCTCAATTTATGGACGTAGAAAATCCAGTTTTAGCAACCAAAGACTCCTATCTCTGTGGAGGAACTAGATAAGGAGATAAATGAAGAGAAGATTTACCTTTTCCTTACAATGTTTGTTTGAGATTTGTTGTTTGACTGCTATTGTTGTTGTTTTTTACTTCACGGTTTTTATATGCTTTACTAAATATCTCTTCTATTCCTCAGAAAGCAGATTGATGACTACTCCGATCCCTGGCCCTTTATGTAAGTCTTACCTTATTTCTGATACCATATCATACCGCACACGCACATTACCACATCACACCCTTGACCCATGATTGAACAGGTTATCAAGAGATCAAGATAATGGCATGGAACGTGGGAGGTATAATCTCTTCCATAAAAAGAAAAGCCATCTTAAACTACTAGAAGGCACAAAGAGTTGACAAAGCAACACTCGAGGAAACACATCTCAACACACATGAGCACCAGAAATTGAAACAGATGTGGGTGGCTGAGGTATTTTACACAACATATGAATCGCGTAGAGCAAGGGGAGTGGCCATCCTGTTCTGTAAAAATCTGAATTACTTAATAACTAAACAGATGATTGACCCTGAGGGCAGCTTTGTAATAGTTCACGTAGATGTTGAGGACCTTCCAGTAGTACAAGTGAGAGTATACAACCCAAATGATAAAAAAGCAGAATTTTGGCAACTTCTCCAAAAAGAACTGATAGGTCTCCCCTAATCATAGGCGGCGACCTTAATGTAGCATCACAAGTATTAGGAGACAGGTTTTAAAACCCGCAGTCAGACAAGAGACTTTCCCCTAAACCCACATTGCAAAAAAGATTCAACACTTCTTAGAAAATTCGTTAATACACTACACCTGAAAGACATCTGGAGGGAAAGAAATCCAGATGCTAGAGACTTAACCTGTCTCTCAGCATCCAAAGATACAGTCTCGCGTATAGACATGTTCCTCATCTCCTCAAAACTTAGCTCTCGGATAAGAGATACAAAAATAGATCCTATCACCCTCTCCAATCATGCTCCTATTTCCCTTAAACTTTCTACCACCAAATATCCATTGTCTACCTTGAGATGGAGATTCCTGAATTACTTATATAGAGACGTTAACCTACATTGATATCTAACTCAGCAATGGCAGACTTACCAAACCGTCAATTCCAACACTTAGATAACCCACTTCTTTTCTGGGAAACTGTCCAAAGACCCTCCTCTGCAGAGTGATTACATCCTATGGAGCAGTGCTGAACAAGAAAAATAAAATTAGGGAAGATTTACTCTTTAAACAAAGAGAAATGCCTACAATACATATTAAAGATGCCCCACTGACTCCAACAGATTCAGATATAAGGAAGCCAAAATACCATATTTGCTCGATTATAAGACAAGGTTTTTTTCAGAAAAAAAACTCTGAAAAAACTACCTCTATCGAGGCCGTTTTACTTTCAAACTCCGAGAGCTGCACGGAGGTCACGTGAGCTGCACGGGGTCATAAGAGCTGCGTGGGGGTCAAGTGAGTGGGTTTCTTTCCACCCATCAGAAAACCCTGACTGCTAATGAGGTCATGTTATTGCTGCGATGTACGGTAATACTAATTATCATGATAACAGTATAACAAAATCATCTGCATTCGCTTCTTACTAGCGTATAGGTGTATAATCATTATATAAATATAAATAAATCTTTATTATGAGGATGGAGATGGATTAAGGTAATCTACAGCCATAAGAGACCTCTTATTTAAAGGGAAAGCAGACTCTAATGGTTAGTATTGCACTTATTTATGTATTGCATTTATTTATGTGAAAGGAGCTGAGCTAATTCTACACACCTACTTGCTTAAAAAATATGTATATGAACGTTTTTCCCTCTGATACATGAAAGTTTGGGGGGGGTATCTTATAATCGAGCAAATACAGGTAAATAGAGACTCATTTCTCATGCAGAAGTCAATGTATTTCCTAACACGCTCACAGGCTAAATTCTATAGATTCTGAAACTGTACTGGCAAATACTTAGCAAATATCACTAAACTTTCATATAAACACACCACAATCCTGGCTGTTACGGATACAGATAAGACAGTGATGAATGAATGAAGACGACATTCAGGAAGCGTTTTGTACCTACTATAGCAAACTTTATAGAGACCAACCCAAAAATGACATCCAAAAACATAAATTCTGGGAGGATCTTAACATACCTAGATTATAGATGACCAGATATCTACCCTAAATGCCACATTGCGTTAAAAGAGGTCCAAAACGCAAAAAAAAAAAACTTCCAACAGAAAGAACTCCAGGTCCTGATGGTATGCCCAGTAAACTATACACAATTCTGCATCATAGACATAGGAGAGACTCTTGTACATTTATTTAACAGTATCATGAAGGGGTGACAGTCAGATTTTCCAAAGATTTACAAAAGCCACTATACCCATTATACAGAAACCAGGAAGAGATCCCCTGCTCCCCTAGCTCCTACCATCCCATTTCACTCTTCAACACAGACTATATGATCTTCATCAAACTTTTAGCAAATAGATTAGCCCCCACATTGCCATCCCTTATCCACCCAGACCAAACAGGTTTTGTACAACATAGCTCCTCAGTATGTAAGTATGTACGCAATTGGTTCTCTCATATTATGGGAAAATGCATAAAGAATGTAGATTAAAAGAACTACCATAGGCGTGCTTGCTCCTGTTAGATGCAGAAAAGGCCTTTGATAAGGTTCTTTGGGACCACCTATACACCATAATAGAGCGATTTGGATTCCATGGTCAAATTATCACAGCTATCAAAGCTATTTATGAATCGCCCTCAGCTCCAATCTCATAAACGGGAACATGTCTCCCCCTTCCCATTTATGCAAGGTACCCGCCAGGGATGCCCTCTTTCACAGTTTCTATTTGACCTTGCCATTGACCCCCTTAGCCCTTAATACCAGAAGCCTAATTGAGAGTTTTAAAATAGGGAAGATGTCTCTATGCTTATCACTATTCACAGAAGGCATGATCCTCTACATTAGCAATCCTCACACCAACACCCCCAACATTATGGCCCTCGTAGAAGAATTTGGTGGTATTTCAGGATACCAGATAAATAAGAATAAATCCAAGCTTCTCTGACTGACTCCACAAAATAAAAAAGAGATTGGACATTACGACTTTAAGTTAATAGACTCTAAATTTACTTATTTAGGAATTAAACTCTCAAACTACACAGATACCTGGTATGATTTAAACTACAAACTGCAGATAGCGCAAATTAAATCCCTACTGGAACACACTTCCTCTGGCCCTTTCTGCGAGAATCTCATTAAGATAATATTATTCCCAAAATTACTCTATTGGTTCCAGATGATCCCAGAACCCCTGACAAAACAAGACTTACAGACTCTTAATTCTACAATAACTAGCTTTGTCTGGAGAGGGAAAAAGCAGAGGATGGGATTACACAAATAAACAACATTCCCTGCAAAAGAAGGATTTGGACTTTCCAACCTCCAATTCTATAACTGGGCGGCACAAAGCAAATATATATTGGATTAGTGGCTAGATAAAGGAACCTTTACTGAATTAGATCTTGAACAAGATATTATAAAACTGTGGTCCTTAGCACTACTGCCTCACTTACCAATGCATAAAATTGACCTCATTTACAGGTCCAATTAGGGCATGGCAGAAGCTGTGCAAACAGCTAGGGTTATCGCCTCATATCTCCAAATTCCTACCCCTTAAAGGTAATCCAAACTTTATGACAGGGCTAACCACCCAGCCCTTCCAAATCTGGGAACAAAAGGGACTTAAACACATACATCTACTGACATAAGACAGTAAAACTATAATCACACAAACATTATTTTGCTTACTTACAGGCCAAACACTACATACAAAGTTTATTTGACTTTAAATTAATTGGACCCAACATGATGATGGTAGATAAAACAGGGAATTAGATCCATAACCCCCATTTATGCCCTCCTACAAGAAACACCAGGTAACATTATATTGACACAGTTAAAAACCGCCTGGTTCACTAGATTAAGTTTTAAAATCACAAACTCACAAAGTCTTGCCACTGTTTTATGAAAGTGACCCTCTCGATGAAGCTAAGAGAATCACATACTAAGATTTTAAATAACACATACATTACCCCTAAAGACTATCAAAAATGGTGCCCAAATGAATCACAGACCTGTAGCAAATGCCAATACCCAGTTCCAGACCTCATACATATGATGTGGTAATGCCCATTTTTGCAAAAATTCGGGAATATGATTTCACACTGGTTAAACTCCACTTGCAAGATCCAAACCACACTCACACTAGAGAAGGTGATATTCCTGGAACTTGAAAACCCCACTAACAAACAGACAGGGTCGCCTGTCATCCTATCAGCAAGGAAACTCATACTCAAACACTGGCTGGAAAAAAAACTCCAAAATTTTCAGTGCTAAAACACTGATACATCAAGTATTTTGTGAGCAGGTAGACTCCCTAGGAGACATGAGCCAGCAAACATCTAACTTCATCAAAAAATGGGAGACATTCATACTCTCATTACCCATTTCTACGCAAAAACAAATCATTCCCCCTCTTAAAGTCTCAGAATACATACTAAATGCACAACTTAGAGGTGAATGGCAATTAACAATTTAAAAATATCTACTTTGGAACCAGTGGAAATATCTGACAAAACCCACTCAAGACCAACATTATGTCATAAGGGCGTACCCAGGGGATCGGAGTCGGTAGCATCTAAGGAGAGTGTTTATTGATATATTTGTTTTGTCTGTTTTGTTTAGTTTAGCTTTCTTTTATTTTATTGTGTTTGTTTATTTCCCTTTTTCTTGTAAATATGACAAATGAGACTTTGTTGCCTTGTTTATATAGTGTGTAAAAATAACCCACAGTGGCAACTATTTGACAAAGGGTTTTTATTATAAACCACCACCCTATTTCTCATACCCTGGATCTGAAAGATGTTTATTTTGCTGTGTTTCTGTTCGCTGTGTGTAAAACAAGGTAACCAAATAAAAAGATAATTATAAAAAAAACTGTTGTTGAACCACTATAACAAAAGCATAAATTTGAGGAAAAGGAAAATTTGCATTCTATATGTTCTAGACACACAAATTTATGATAATAGAAAAGTACTAATAAGTAGTGTACAAAGCAAAACATCATTACATTGAAACCTACAAGTCTCTTGTTGAGGCTGTTTATTGCATAGGTCCCTTAAAGGGACAGTTTACTCAAAACTTTTCTCCCCTTTAATTTGTTCCTGTCAGGTTAGGTGAAGTCCCGAATCAGACCCGAATGCTAGAATGAAAATTAACAACACACTAGCACACTGAGTATAAACCAGGACCTGACCCCACGACAGCCTCACTTGAAAAGAATAATACAAGGTGAGATGTTACTCACGTAAACCAAGTAATACCACAAAGATGCTTGATTGAAGATAAGGGGTCAGGATTAAACGTAGTCAGGCAGGTAAGGATTTGGCAACGTAAAATCCAGCAACAAGGTAGATTCAGATTAGAGAGGGATTATCTGAGACGTGGTCAAGTAAGCAAAGTTTGTTAACAGTATATCAGGCAGAAACGTATACTCAGGCTTGAAAGGGTTAAACAGAGACGTTGCCAAGCAAACAAAGTTCGTTAACAGTAAATTAGGCAGCAAAGTATCCTCAGGTTTGAAGGGGTTAAACAGAGACGTGGTCAGCTAAGCAAAGTTTGTTAACAGTAAATCAGGCAGCAAAGAATCCTCAGGTTTGAAAGGGTTAAACTGAGATGTGGTCAGGAAAGCAAAGTTTGTTAACAGTAAATCAGGCAGCAAAGAATCAAAATGAGTACTCACAAAGCCACAGCAAGGAAAAAACAAACGGGCATCAGGTGCAGGACACGCCGGAATTTGAACTGGGAGTGATGTCAGCAGAATGGGACGGCTTCAGGGAGCGTGTCAGCAGAGTGAGACAGCTTCAGAGGCAAATGATCTTGCTAAGCAACGCAGCAACAGAGCCTCAGAAGCGAGGAGCGTGACAGTTCCCAATGGTCCACTTTACCTGCTAGAGTGTATTAAATTGTTTACAAGTATTTCCATTATCCATATATTGGCATTTGAAATAGTTTATTTAGCCTATGGTATCCCCACCTATCCTGAAAGTTTTCCTGAAAAAAATCAGGAAAACAAGGTGGGATTTTTTTTATTCTTCTTTCTAAGAATTCCCAGATGTTTGCTATATACAGACTGAGCATCACAGGGAAAAAAATTATAATAATAATGTAAACGATAAAAATATTAAGTATAAAGTACATAGCCAGTAGTTATATAGTTTCAAATCAATGGATAAACAGTATATATAAAGTTAAACTATGCAATGTGTGTTTTAAGGTAAATGGAATTGATGCTTAAAAAATGTTCCTTCTCTACTAAAAGTTAAAAATAATAATAATTTTCAGCAAATTGTTTTGTGATTGTGGGAAGTGGGGACATGACTTTTACATCAATTTATAAAATTGGACGATACCTTCTAATAATCTTCTCTATCAGATATTTATTGATTCAAAGATGAGTTATATAGGAAGAATGCAATCCTTTTATTACATGTACTTTGTTGTTTTATTATAAAAGGATATTATTGTGTATTTGCAAAATGTCCTATCATATCACCAATGCTGTTTTCTAATTATCTTTTATCACAACATTTAGTTCCAGGAACTCAGTAACAGAATCACTAACTGTACCAGTGAAACATATATATTGTTATCAATTCCACAAAAATATCCTTTTTCTTCTGGTTATTTCCAATGATTAATATATATAATCTGTACTAGTGGTTCCCAAACTGTGCACCGTGTCGCCCTGGTGCGCCGTGATTGGCCTATCGGGGCGCTGCAAAATATATCCAACCATCCTTTTTCTAAGTGCTCATAAATGATACGCCACTGACGAGACCGTATCTTTTCAAGAATAGATGGAAAGAAAAACACACAGATGCACCAATATGGCCTAGTAACGTCTGTACAAAGGGTTAATGAAAGTCATATGAAAGGTACTCACAAAGATAAAGCACCCAATGGTGCAGGTGGAGCAGACTGGATCAATAGCAGTGGTCCAGCTCACTGTGTACCAGTATCCCAGGTACCATTTTTTTTTTTTTGCAGCTGAACTCCCGTATTGTCTTTTTAAGAATAGACCCAAATGAACTCACCCAGATGCGACATGCCTAGATGCGTACGACGCAAGAGGTTTGTAAACAGTTACTGTTATCACATGAATATATGACTGGATTGTAAGTACATAGTTTTTATTTAATAAGCACACTAGGACTGAAAATGAAGAGATGCACCACAAACTAGTGGCGGGTGTGTGAAGAAGTGGAAATATAGTAAATATGATGACAATTACATGGATTTTACTTTTACATCAACAAATGTCAATGGTGAAGAGAGACTGTAGTGTGTTTGAAGATTTTGGCTCCAGAGTGCATGATTCCAAGTAAGTTAAAACGTCATTTAGAAACCAATCATTCAAACATAGTTGGTAAATCTCACGACTTCTTTACCAGAAAGGTTAAAAGAATTAAAACAACAACAAAGTGTTTGAGCTCGACATTTGTCAATACCAAAACAATGCTCTGCTAGCCTTATACAAGGTTGCCTAAAGAATTGCAAAGTGTAAAAAGCTCCATACCATTGCAGAGCAACTATTTTCACCGGCTGCTAAAGATTTGGTGAACAATATGATCGGCGAAGCTACGGGAACACTGCTTTCAAATGTTCCTTTGTTTAACAATACTATCAGTCCAGGATTCAACACATGGCAGTGGATCTAAATGATCAATTAATTGAAAAAACTGAAAGGAAAGGAATTTGGCTTGCAGCTAAATAAGGCCACTGGCAAGAACAGCCAATAGAATGCTAGCTCAATCTGATTGGCTGATTGGATCAGCCAATCGAATTGAACTTGAATCTGATTGGCTGATTCAATCAGCCAATCAGATTTTTCCTACCTTAATTCCGATTGGCTGATAGAATCCTATCAGCCAATTGGAATTCGAGGGACCCCATCTTGGATGATGTCCCATAAAGGAACCTTCATTCGTCGGGAGTCGCTGGAAGAAAAGGATGGATCCGCGTCGGCTGCTTCAAGATGGTCCCGCTCCGCGCCGGATGGATGAAGATAGAAGACGCCGCCTGGATGAACATGTCTACCGGTCCAGATGTCCTCTTCTTGCCCGGATAGGATGAAGACTTCGGACCCTCTTCTGGACGGATCGGTGATACCTGGCGTGGTGAAGATAAGGTAGGGGAGATCTTCAGGGGCTTAGTGTTAGGTTTTTAAGGGGGGGGTTTGGGTTAGATTAGGGGTATGTGGGTGGTGGGTTGTAATGTTGGGGGGGGTATTGTATGTTTATTTAAAATGCAAAAGAGCTGTTTTCTTTGGGGCATGCCCCGCAAAAGGCCCTTTTAAGGGCTGGTAAGGTAAAAGAGCTGTTAACTTTTTATTTTAGAATAGAGTAGGGCATTTTTTTATTTTGGGGGCTTTGTTATATTTTTTAGGGGGCTTAGAGTAGGTGTAATTAGTTTAAAATTCTTGTAATCTTTTTTTATTTTTTGTAATTTAGTGTTTGTTTTTTTTTGTAATTTAGTTTAGTTGATTTAATTGTAGATAATTGTAGGTAGTTTAGTTAATTAATTTATTGATAGTGTAGTGTTAGATTTAATTGTAACTTAGGTTAGGATTTATTTTACAGGTAATTTTGTAATTATTTTAACTAGGTAGCTATTAAATAGTTATTAACTATTTAATAGCTATTATACCTAGTTAAAATAAATACAAAGTTGCCTGTAAAATAAATATAAATCCTAAAAGAGCTACAATATAATTATTCGTTATATTGTAGCTATATTAGGATTTATTTTACAGGTAAGTATTTAGCTTTAAATAGGATTAATTTATTTAATAAGATTTATTTTATTTCGTAAGATTTAAATTATATTTAATTTAGGGGGGTGTTAGGGTTAGGGTTAGATTTAGCTTTAGGGGTTAATACATTTATTATAGTAGCGGTGAGGTCCGGTTGGCAGATTAGGGGTTAATACTTGAAGTTAGGTGTTGCAGATGTTAGGGAGGGCAGATTAGGGGTTAATAAAATTTATTATAGGGTTTTTGAGGCGGGAGTGAGGCGGTTTAGGGGTTAATACATTTATTATAGTGGTGGCGAGGTCCGGTCAGCAGATTAGGGGTTAATAAGTGTAGTTAGGTAGCGGCGACATTGGGGGGGGGGCAGATTAGGGGTTAATAAATATACTATAGGGGTCGGCGATGTTAGGGGCAGCAGATTAGGGGTACATAGCTATAATGTAGGTTGCGGCGGTGTACGGAGCGGCAGATTAGGGGTTAATAGTATAATGCAGGTGTCAGCGATAGCGGGGGCGGCAGATTAGGGGTTAATAATTGTAAGGTTAGGGGTGTTTAGACTCGGGGTTCATGTTAGGGTGTTAGGTGCAGACTTAGGAAGTGTTTCCCCATAGGAAACAATGGGGCTGCGTTAGGAGCTGAACGCTGCTTTTTTGCAGGTGTTAGGTTTTTTTCCAGCTCAAACTGCCCCATTGTTTCCTATGGGGGAATCGTGCAGGAGCACGTTTTTGAAGCTGGCCGCGTCCGTAAGCAACGCTGGTATTGAGAGTTGAAGTGGCGGTAAATATGCCTGTACGCTCCCTTTTTGGAGCCTAACACAACCGTTCAGAGAACTCTAAATACCAGCGTTGTTTAGAAGGTGCGGGGGGGGGGGGGGGGGACACGCGTAGCTAACGCATCCCTTCTAACGCAACAATCTAAATCTAGGTGTAAGTCTCTCTCTAAGTTGATTAGAACAACTTTCCTTTATTTTGTTTTTAAGTATATTCTGTCCAATTAAGCTTTTTTAAATAAATATTTCTCCATTTTGATTTAAAGTTCTCCCCATCAGTTTCGAAAGAATGTTATTTTTTAAGTCGTGAATTTACAGAAATCCAGTTAGGTGTCTCTAATTATTTGCTGTGATTCTGATATCGTTTTCTCCTAAACTTTCATTAAAATATCTAAATATTCATCACCATCAATTACACCAACTGGTTTCTGCTTATTTAAGATAATGTTAAGTTCTTCTATGTTCATATTAGCAAAAATTTCCAATTTGAAAAAGTATATCTGTGCCGTTTTAGTAATCCTTCAGCATGGTATAGTCAACACAAACTGATTCAATGGCACCTATGGATATAAAGTTCGTCATCAGTGGGCATGTACAATATGTTTATAGATGACCTGTTAATTGTATGGTATAATGATAAATCTAGTGAAAGAGAAATTGTGGAGTTTACTAATAGTTATCTGAATGGACTCCAATTCAACTTTGAGTGTAAGAGATATAAAATGATTTTGAGGTTACCTGAATTGGTTATCCAGTAAACAGAACAGTCAAAACCACCCTGTAATATAGTCATAATGATAAACTATTTATTACATACAACAATTAGTCACACTAAACATAAAGGGCTAGATTACAAGCGGAGCGGCATTTTGCACTCCCGCTCGTGCGTTAACTGTGCTAGAAGTAAGCTTTTTGTGCCCGTCATGTAGTGCGTGTATTACAAGTTGAAAGTAAAAGGTTTTCCAACAAGCGCTAACCCGACGAGGGCAAAAAACAGAGTATTGCAACCAAGTTAACCCGTTCCCCCATACAAGTCAATGGAGCAAGAAAACACCCTAGTCGCGCGCAAATCTAATCGTATTTTAAAAGTACGCTAAGCCGACATGAAAATATGAATACCTCAAATTCCAATGTTCTTCACATTTCACATACATATGTATATTTATAAATACCTAGAACATATTTCCCTATTTGAAGAACATTGGAATGTGAAATATTTACAGTAAATACATAGTTCAACACTTTATTTCAATATGAATATTGCATAAATATGATTTTTCCATGTTTTCATCTTCTTAAAAGGTACATTCCGGTCAAATAGATGAATTACATCTTTGACTAGAAACAAATTTGCAATATACATATATTGACAAAAATGCTTCTAGTAAAAGCTATCACTGTTTTAGTGTTATAGCTAGATATTCTCAGTGGCAGTGCAACAGCATTTTAAATACTGTAGCTGCTCAGAGCGCCAGTGAGACTTGTTTCATGTTAGCAATTAAAGGGACACTGAACCCAAATTTTTTCTTTTGTGATTCAGATAGAAAATGAAATTTTAAGCAACTTTCTAATTTACTCCTATTATCAAATTTTCTTCATTCTCTTGGTATCTTTATTTGAAATGCAAGAATGTAAGTTTAGATGCCGGCCCATATTTGGTGAACAACCTGGGTTGTTCTTGCTGATTGGTGGATAAATTAATCCACCAATAAAAAAGTGCTGTCCAGAGTGCTGTACCCCCAAAAAAAGCCTAGATGCCTTCTTTTTCAAATAAAGATTGCAAGAGAACAAAGAAAAATTGATAATAGGAGTAAATTAGAAAGTTGCTTAAATTTGCATGCTCTATCTGAATCTTGAAAGGAAAAACTTGGGTTCAGTGTCCCTTTAACAGATGGAGTCATTAGAGTGGTACAACTGCTGTGTTTAAAATGCTGGTGCACAGTGCATACTTAAATACACATTTGAAACAGCTATAGCTTTTATTAGAAGCATTTTTGCTAATACAAAAATGCTTCTATTCAAAAGTGAAATTAATCCATGTAGATTCCAATTTTAGCTGGAATGTCCCTTTAACGGTGAAGGGCTCCATTGCACTTTTAAATATATTTAAATATATATATATGATTTTTTTTGATTTAATAATTTTTTATTGAGGTTAAAATAGCAGGTTCACAACAGTCTCATCAAAAGGTAAAACTTCACAGGATACATTCTACTGACATGACGTGACATTTAAACACCTCATTTTGTGAGTCTAATAGATTCGCAAAGTCCTCAGATTAACAGGTCCAGTCAAGGGACCAGAAGTCAAGCAAGCATTTGAGGACATGTTGACATAGATAATAGTACAAAACATAGTTCCAGCATATATGAAGTGATACAGATTGTGGAATGAACATACAATATTCAAATAAAACAGACTTCAGTTTCTATTCTAAATCTATTAACTGATAACACTGAACTTGTATTAGAACGTATGGATGATTAGGACTATTATCATATATAAACTACAGAGAAGCAGGAAATTCTAACAAAGTTTAATTACCTGATTTTAAACTCCGAGAGCCGTTCTATGAAAATACAGGAAAAACTAAGTCATGGCTCTACGGGTTGGACAGAGACTACCTAACTCTGTCAAAAGATATGCGGGGAAGAAATAAATCATCCCTAACGCACATAGATAGTGGGGGGCGGAGGGTAGGCCGCAAATAGCATACCGCTCTATTGTTATTGTGCTTATCTAACAACTTTAATATTCATCTTAATTAGCCTCTTCAAACATATGTGAAAGCTATGTTGTGTATAATGTGCTCAAACTACGCTGGAAAACATGGATATTTAGTGAGGCAACTTAACAACAGTTAAAGCTGAGGATAGGGAAGTAGTTAACGGAGGTTCACAGTTCTGAGAGGTGGGAGCTGAATGCATTAGGCTTATGTGCTGTTTACAAAAGATTAATAGGGAAATTTATATAAAATCATTGCCCTAGGGATCACAGGATATATGATATTCTATAGGTGACTGTGTATGAGATAAACTGAGTAACAGTACAGTCTTAACACCTGAACCAGAGCACTGCAGCGAGGGTAATGTCTTCTACTTATATCTCTACGGAGGTACTATGTGCTATGAATCGCCCAACTACTTAAGGGCAGATAAACTAGATAATGGACCCTAGGGAATTTAAATCTAACCCTACCTATAGTGCATTTACATTGTGTTTAACTCCCATTAATCAAAAATGATAGTACAGATGCATGTACCATTACACAAAAATTTCTGATAGTCTTATAGCCTGAGATATGCAGCTGATTTGAGAAGCTTAGTGAGAAATGTTAGAATTGTGGGATCTGCATATTCTCAGAATATGTGTTTAAAGATAGAATTATAGAAAAACTCATATAAGTTATTAAAGTGTGGTGTGCAATATGTATGCGTACAGCATCATTCTAGAAGTTGTAAAAAGAATAACACTCCAACACAGCAATCACTCACTTAACAAGCAAGCTAAATATTCATGGCATAACGTAGATTATGAACTAGACTAACACAAACCATTGCATGCAAAAAAACAAAGAAAAATTATGCTCTACCAAGCCTGTAGCTCTGTGTCAACCGTAATGTTTAGTGCACTATTTCGTAGGTACATACTACTTATGAGGCAGGCCAGCCAACTATGTTAGCAAGTGGCTAACTATAGACAACATGTACACCCTTGCAAAAAGGCTACTGAATACCTATGTATCTGGCATGTAGCCGACCCCACTGGAAAAAAGTGCAGCATAAGAGAAAAAACAGACCAACAATAACAAGAAACACAGTGTCCAGGCTATGCAATTCAGTATCAGGCTGGTAGTTATTCACTGATAAACATATGAATATCTGTGCATATGGGTAAATACAACAGTATCTCATTCAGATGAAGATATAGAGAGACTCTTCTCCTCAACTAGACAAATCCAAAGACATCTTTCTGCTTGTCCTATTCAGGGCTGCTGATGTAGAGATACACCACAAGGCTGTGCAAGTATGTCCAGAAAACTAGATCAAAGGGAGGGGAGCGGATCAGTTCACAAGGTGGGTAGGGTGCTAGTAGAGGGCATAACATATGGTAATCTTGTAACAGGGCAGTCTGAAAAGGCTATCCACATTCCCTCAGGTAGTAGACAGAGTCAGCCCACTCCTGTTCTGTTGCGCCCCTCAAAGTCCCAGAGCACCTGGCCAGCCATCACCAGGTACCAAATATCCACAGACCTGCATGCACGTAGATTTTTAGCCCAGTTCAGTGTAGCCTTACATAGCAAGGCATCTGCAATATCTTTAGAGCAGGCACCGTCCCCTCTGTGTAGTAGGCTCCGTCCGATATAAAGCTGTCTGTCGCTTCTGGTAGAATCAGCAAGAGCCTGTAAGTCGCTGCACTGCAGGGCACTAGTACCTCCTGGATTCTGTACCTGCACTACCCAGACTCCAGGGTGCTCCATCTGGCATGACAAACCCTCTGCCACAGTTTTTACTTTCTGCAGGTCAGGTGCGCTGGCAATCTCAGCCGTGCAGGGTAATGGGGCATCTCCGTTCAGAACCATACTTCGGCAGAGTGCAGTGAGGCTGTCAATCCTTTGACAGATTCTATATTCAAAATCCTCCAGGAGGCAGCGGAAGGCAGAACACAGGTCCGCCATGCTGTCATGTGGTGTCCGATTCAGTGCGTCATGCGGTCCGCGCTGCATGTAAAATGGCGCTGCTGAAAGCGCTTGCGGTCTCAGCTGCCTAGTCCGTGCTGCTTCAGAGATGCGGCTTGTGAGAAAGCTGTTACCTTCGCTCTGTACTCGCTATAAGATGTCGGCAATACTATATCTGTCCCATCATGCAGGGCCGCTTATATGAATAGAAATGGCGTGGCACTAGGGACTGCATAGGCCCCAGCACTCAATCTTTAAATCAGCGTGTTGTACAGGCCCATAATTCTTTTCGGAAGCACCACAGTCGTTTAATTACTTAAGTGCTTGATGGTTGTCCTCATAGGTGCTGCATCGTAGTAGAATTAACAACTTTTGGGCCAGTTAGTAAGAGGAGCCTCAGTATGTTGCGACCATCTTGGTCGGTGGCTCGCTCCGCCCCCCATATATGATTTTTTTTGGTAAAATAGATATCTATAGCGCTGCAGAATCTGTTGGCACTCTACAAATAACTGATAATAATAATAATCTATACCTATATATATATATATATATATATATATATATATATATATATATATATGTGAATATCTATTTATGAATACCTAAAACTAGGGATGCACCGAAATTTCGGCCGAAAATTGCATTTTTGGTTATTTCGGTTTTCGGTTTTTTTGCCTTTTATTTTCGGTAAAATTATTGTGTAGCATATTTCAAATTTGATGCCAGCCTAGAGCTGCTGTTTGAGTTCATTACTTGACTTACTGTTTTGCATATAATAATAGTTTTCTAGGACTATACTTTATTTTGATAATTGGTAAAAAAAACAAAAACGGTTAAATCTGATTCTGTTACACAGAACTAAATAAAGAATAATACTAGCGATGCACCAAAATTTTGGCCGCCGAAAATGTGCAACTCCAATTTCGGCCCAAAATGGCTAAAAATGTACAGCCCTCCCCTGTTCTACTGAGTTACATGTCTATCCTTAGCATAAGGTGAGCAGCACAGCACTGGCATGGTACACAGAGCACACACATAAGTACCATGACATGATGATATTTGAAACCAGCAGTGCCCTATTTTTATTTTTTAGAAGGAAACCAAAGTTCTGAATACAGTATTCAAAGGAGGATAAGTAACATGTTTAGAAACACTTGATATTATCAGACACAGCCCTAAGCACACACAGTGAATATGTATAAGCCTTATATACAGTGCTTATACATCAGCCACTTGTGCGTAGACATTCTATTCGCCTGAGGAAAATATGTGTGCACACTATATATGCATAAGCCCCAAGCTCGCACACAGTTGGTACAAATTAGTATCCACCAGACAGTGTATACAAAAAAGCAAAGTAACTTTCTATAACCACCTTGCACGTAAGGTCGTAGCTAAGTCTGGTGGTCCTGGTGATAGGTGACAGGCAGACTCCATTTGGGGCTCCGGACATATAATCTGACAGGTCAGTGTGAGACCCGAACCAGGAACTAGGCGGAGATACGATGAGAGACGATCAGGTGCAGCCACGCCCATCGCACGGATAACTACACCCAAAAACAATGTCCACCTTGTATTGTTGTCTGGCTATAACCACGATCTCCCTTGTAGAGCTCCACCAGTTTCACTTCAGATCACGCCCTACGGTACAAGTGACCATGCCCATTTGTTGGAGCTTTCCCGCCTACAAGCTCTCTCAGCTACACACACACACTGTAGTTAAAAAAGAAAAAAAACATTTCGGTTTCGTTTCAGTTTTCGGCCAGGGGCATCCTAAATTTTCGGTATTGGTTTCGATCCAGAATTTTCATTTTGGTGCATCCCTACCTAAAACATATTCCCCTATGTGAAGAACATTGGAATGTGAAATATTAACTGTAAATACACAGTTAAACACATCATTAAAAATGAAAATCGTATAAATATGATATTTCCATGTTTTAATTTACTAAATCGCAAAGGGCTCCGTTGCACTTATATATGTCTATATATGTATACATAGACCTCATATATTTGATACTTATAACTTTTGTATGCAATCATTTTGTTTATTAATAATTTTTATCAGACAGTGTTATTACGATTGTAACTGTACCTTTTAAATGTATTTTTGAAGTATTTTTTACCACATTTTGTCTCGCGTAACAGTTAACCAGAGCTCTGCAGACATGCTAACCTAATGAGCGTAAATTGTGATTGTGCTCCCATGTTCACATTTACTTTCAACTTTACTTTCCAATGCGTGCAAACAGCCGTGATAAACCGAAACAGTGCACCACTCACAGGGCCGTCATCAGGGGGTGACAGGGGTGACTCCTGTCAGGGGCCCAATGGGCCAGGGGGGCCCCATGAGACAAGAACATTTTGGCAGCCACCAGTGGGAACTACAGCAGAGTGCTAATTGAGCATGGAAATTGTTATTACAAGGAGTAAAGTATTAGCATTTGAGAGGGTTTCTGAGTGTGTTCCTTTTTATGATATTTTGACTTACTACTCACCAATCTACCATTTAACCTTTAAATTATTGTTTATGCAGTTCAGGGCCCTTCCTTTCAGCCACTGCATGCTGTTGTCATCATTTAGTTGGCATCTTCCTTTGCAAAAAATATAATCAGAACTCCATATTTTTTTTTGTAAATCTCATTTTTTCACAAAACTGTAGTTTACCTCATTACTTGTCAGGTCAATGTAAACAAGTGCTGAGTGTCTGTGTCTGAATGTGTTTCTTTGCATGTCTGCTAGAGTGTCTATATGTGAATCCTTATGTGTGAATGTGTGTGTGTTTCAGTGTATGAGTGAGTCTGTGTGTTTGTATGTTACTACCTTTACAACAATTCCAATTTAAATAGACACTTAAGAATAAAGTGCATATACGTTTTAGTCACTTGGTCAAAAATTGCACATGTCAAAGGAGGGGGGGGGCCTGATCAATGGTTAAGTCAGGGGCCCCAAAATTTCTAGTGGCGGCCCTGACCACTCATAATCAGCCCATAGTAAAGAGGATATCCAAAATGTTGGAAGGGATTAGCCTAGACATGCAATAAATATGCATTATATGAAATACTTCTTTTTTTAGGAAAGGGGTTACACAGTGAACAGTGTGATAAGGATAGAAGGGACAAGATGACTTTAACCAACCAGTCCTCCAACCGGTATGACAGTAAACACTTTGAAATTTTTTATATAAAATGTTTATTTATGCATAATTATACTACAGGATTTATTAAGTCTGCAGTGCCTTCAAGCAGATCAAAAGACCTTTAGGATTTAGAAAAAAAATAAAATATTTTTAAAACATGTTTTATGATAAATAAAATTGTGTGTGTGTGTGTATATATATATATATATATATATATATATGTATATATATATATTTTAATAGTCCTTTAATTAAACTAGTACTTAAGATATAAATATGCAAAATAGAAGTCTTCTCACTGTCATGTCTGCCATCATATTAAACAATTTAGCACTTGGTGCTACTACTTAGTAAAGTGGCATGACTAAGAGCCCGATGATCTAAGCTCTACACTTGGGGGGATATTTATCAAAGGTTTGGCGGACCTGATCCGACAGTGCGGATCAGGTCCGCCAGACCTCGCTGAATGCGGAGAGCAATACGCTCTCCGTATTCAGCATTGCACCAGCAGCTCTTGTGAGCTGCTGGTGCAACGCCGCCCCCTGCAGATTCGCGGCCAATCAGCAGGGGGTGTCAATCAACATGATCCTACTCGATCAGGTTGAATTGCAGCGATGTCTGTCCGCCTGCTCAGAGCAGACGGACAGGTAATGGAGCAGCGGTCTTTAGAGCGCTGATTCATAACTGCTGTTTCTGGTGAGCCTGCAGGCTCGCCAGAAACACGGGCCCTCAAGCTCCATCTGGAGCTTGATAAATGGGCCCCTAGAGCTTATCTATGAAGTCCCATTAGTACTGTGAGGTCACTTGAAGAATTTCAGAAAGGCAAATTTTAGCTTGAGAGCTATATACTGTATGTTGCTATGAAGGGATCTGAATGAGAAGAAGAGACACATTCAGTATGTAGTGGTTAGTCTTCATTGAAAAAAATCCCAGAATCCCAAAAGTATCAGGTCTACATTTATATAATAAGAGAAATAAAATTGCTGATAATAAATGTAAAGATATCCTACAAAATGAGAAGTCCAAGAATCAAATAACAGATAGAAGCTGAGAGAACAGATGGACTAAACAATTCTTAGAAACAAATGTATTTTGCGTTTGCCAGAAAACATTCTATTAGCCCAAATGTTAGAGCCAATTTTCATAGCAGTCTGTCAAATATTCTAAGTAACTCAGAGGGAAAAAAATCTAAGCAGCTTCATTGTTTCTGAGGTTGCCACAGCATAAGGAAGTGTTGGCATAGAGTTGACAATAATGAACAAAATATACCAGTGGATACTTGTTCCATATGAGCCCTGCCAGTCAAATCGTAAATATTTTTAGAACTGAGAATGATGAATCACTTAATGTCTTTTCTTGGCTACAAAATAAAAATGCTGATCCTTTATTGATAATATGGCAGGTGTGCATTGTATAATAAAGATACACAGCACTGGGGTTGTATCTTTCCAGTAAAATAAAACTTCCACTTTATAACTAATATTTAATAGCTGAAATTTACAGTAAAACTTGCATGTTTATTAAGAGAAAAACCTGCATAACATGACTCATTCAAAACACACAATAAAAAAGAGGCATTCACAGTAAAAAGTTGAAAAATGTTGATTATCAAATTTATTTCATTTTCCTAGTACTCATTGTTGTAAAGCATATATAGGTAGGCTCAGTAGAATGCATGTCTGGAACACTATATGGTAACAGAGATGCATCAGTTTCTAACAATGCTAAAGACTTTTAAACACTAGATGACAGAAATGTTTGCAACAATGTATAACATTGTTATAAAGCTATTGCCATATAGTGCTTCAGACACATGCATGCATTTGAGCCAACCTAGATGTTATTCAATAGAATACAATTTTAATAAATAGACGTAAATTGATTTTTTTTTAAATTGCAATTGCAATTAAATCTACAATATTAAACTCACAAAGCAATATTTATTTTGCATATTTTTCCTGTAATTTATCTCAAAATTTTTTTTCCATTCCTGCAGAGAGGCTAGAGTGCATACTGCTGCAATTTGTCTCACCTTGCTCAGTGATACCCAGTAATTGCTTCAGTCAGCGCAACAGGTTCATTTATACCTGGCCGCAAACTGGGCACGTGTTCTGCATCTTTCATGTTGGTCAAGCTTTGTCTGCTGTACCTCCCCTTAGAAATGTCCTCACATTGCAATGCCCAATCCCACCAATTTTCCCACAGAAACCCTGTTACTCCTCATTGGGAGGTCCGCCACAGCAAAGGAAATTATATAATTATACATTATAGTGTTTTCAAGGAGTATGTCATTAGAGTGCATTAAAACCTGAAAATGACAAAATGTTGTAAGATTTGTTTATTTTAAATATGTTTATTATTATTATTATTATTATTGGTTATTTGTAGAGCGCCAACAGATTCCGCAGCGCTATAAACAAAGGGGGAGTACAACAAAACAATTATAGGGATCAAATGGGTAGAGGGCCCTGCCAAGAGTTGCACTGTTGTAGCCAGCTCTTATGAAGGTGATCTACAAACAACTGGACTCTTAGGCTTACATGCTAAGGGGGTTCAGGGGATAGCAATGGAGGAGTGGAACTGGTATAAACAGTAGAGTCTTTAGGAAGCGCTTGAAGCTTTCAAAACTAGGGGAGTGTCTTGTGGAGCAAGGCAGAGAGTTCCACAAGATGGGAGCCAGTCTGGAGAAGTCCTGTAAACGGGATTGCAATGAGGTAACCAGAGAGGAGGAGAGGAGGAAATCATGAGCAGAGCGAAGGGGACGGGAGGGAGAGTATCTGGAGACAAGGTCTGAGATATAGGGGGAAGCAGTGCAGTTGAGGGCTTTGTATGTCAGAGTGAGACTTTTGTGTTTGATCTTAGAGGCAAGAGGAAGTCATTGAAGGGATTGGCAGAGAGGTGCAGCAGATGAAGAGCAACGTGTAAGGAAGATGAGTCTGGCAGAGGCATTCATTTTGCATTATAAAGGAGCTAGGTGGCAGGTGGGGAGACCAGAGAGGACAGAGTTGCATTAATCGAGGCAGGAAAGAATGAGAGAGTGGATTAAAATCTTAGTTGTGTCTTGTGTAAGGAAGTGTCTAATTTTAGAGATGTTTTTAAGGTGGAAGCAGCAGGCTTTAGCCAAGGACTGAATGTGAGGAGTGAAAGAAAGATCTGAGTCAAATGTGACCCCGAGACATCTGGCATGCGAGGTAGGGGTAATGATGGAGTTGTCGACAGTTATAGAGAGATTGGGGGTGTAGATTTTGGAAGAAGGGGGAAAATGAGGAGCTCAGTTTTGGAGAGATTTAGCTTGAGGTAGTGAGAGGACATCCAGGAAGAGATATGAGAAAGACGGTTAGTGACACGGGTTAGGAAGGAGATAGGTCTAGTGCCGAGAAGTAGATTTGAGTGTCGTCGGCATACAAATGATATTTGAAACCGTGGGACTTTATTAGGGAACCTAGTGATGACGTGTAGATTGAGAAGAGAAGGGGACTGAGGACAGAGCCTTGCAGTAATCCGACAGAAAGTGGTGACGGGGCAGAGGAGGCCCCAGAGAAGGCTACACTAAAGGTACGGTTTGACAGGTAGGAAGAGAGCCACGAAAGGGCTGTGTCACAGATACCGAAGGATTGGAGGGTTTGGAGCAAAAGAGGGTGGTCAACAGTGTCAAAGGCTCTGGACAGATCAAGGAGGATAAGCAGAGAGAAGAGGCCTTTTGATTTTGCTGTAAGTAGGTCATTGGTAACCTTAACAATAGCTGTCTCTGTGGAGTGATGGGGATGAATTACAGATTGCATTGGGTCAAGAAGGGAGTTTAACTTAAGGAAATGGGATAGGCGTGCATATACTAGTTTTTCGAGAAGCTTTGAGGCAAGAGGGAGGAGGGAAATAAGGCGGTAGTTGGATGGGGAGGTAGGATCAAGGGAAAGTTTTTTGAGGATAGGTGTGACCAGTGCATGTTTCAGCGATAAGGGAAATATACTGCTGCTGAGGGAGAGGTTGAAAATGTGTGTTAGTATAGGGGTAAGGGTAGCAGAGAGGGAGGGGAGTAGCTGTGAGGGGATAGGTTCAAGGGGACAGGTAGTGAGGTGAGAGCGCAGTATAAGTGCCAAAACTTCTTCCTCAGTAACAGGGGAGAATGAGCTAAGTTTAAGGTTATGTGGGTTGTGGTTGAGTGAGAGCATTTGAGGGGGTAGAGAATGGAATTATGTTGAGAGCTGATTTCATTTCTGATGGTGTCAATTTTGTTATTGAAGTGGCTGGCAAAGTCTTGAGCTGACAGAGAAGTTGTAATAGGAGGTGGGAGGAGGGCGGAGGAGAGTATTGAAAGTGGAGAACAGATGTTTTGGGTTTGAAGAAAGATTAGAGATAAGAGTAGAGAAGTAGTGTTGCTTATGGAGAGTAAGGGCAGAATAGTAGGAATTCAAGATGAATTTGTAATGAAGAAAATCAGCTGAACTCTGAGAATTACTCCAGTGCTGCTCAGCAGTACGGGAACATCTGCGTAGGTACCGTGTCAGAGGAGAATGCCAGGGCTGAGGATGAGTGTGAGATTTCCGAGCTATGGTAAGAGGGGCGAGATTGTCAAGGACGGATATAAGAGTGGAATTATAGTGGCAGATAGATTGTTCAGGGCAGGAAAAGGAGGAGAAGGATGAGAGGAGAGGTTTGAGGGAATTAGTAAGCTGTTGCTGATCTAATGACATAATGCTTGTGTGAAGATTGTTGTGAGGAGTAGAAGGAGGGAGAGTTGTAGGGAGGGATGATATGTTGCAAGTAAGGAGATGGTGGTCCGAAAGAGGAAAGGGGGAGTTTGTGAAGTTTGAGAGAGTGCATCGATAGCTAAAGATTAGGTCAAGAGAGTGACCATCTTTGTTAATGGGAGAATCAGTCCATTGTGACAGACCGAAAGAGGAAGTGAGCAGAAGTTGTTTTGCAGATGAGGCAGTGGGATTGTCAAGAGGGATGTTGAAGTCGCCAAGAATGAGGGCAGGGGTGTCTGAGGAAAGCAAATAAGGTAGCCAGGCAGCCAAGTGATATAGAAATTGAGTTGAGGAGCCAGGGGGTCGGTATAAGACTGCAACACGTACAGAGAGAGGGGAGAATAAGCGAATCATGTGGGTTTCGAATGAGGGAAATGTGAGGGAAGAGATGGGCTTTATCTGTTGAAAGGTGCAACGAGAGGAAAGTAAAATACCTACACCACCTCCTTGTCTATTACCAGACCTAGGAGTGTGGCTGAAGTGGAGACCCCCATGTGACAGAGCAGCAGTGGATGCTGTGTCTAGAGGAGAGAGCCAGGTTTCTGTTAGGGCCAGAAGGTTGAGGGAGCGGGAGATGAAGAGGTCATGTATAGAAGTGAGCTTGTTGCAAACAGAGCGAGAGTTTCAGAGTGTGCAAGTGAAAGGGGTAGTGGCTTTTGATGCAAGAGGAATGTGAATAAGGTTTGCAGAGTTTTGTTTTCTGAGTCTATGGGACAGTACACATGGATGTGCATGGCTAGGCAGTGGTTGGGGACCAGGATTAGGGGAGATGTCACCAGCAGTAAGTAAAAGCAAGAGGGAGAGTGACATGAGATGAGATACAGATTTGCAGTAGTGAGACTGCTTTTGAGAAGAGCTGCAGGGGGGAGAGAGAGTGTTTAGGAATAGGTAAAGTTCATGAGTACAAAAGTAAGGTGAGTTTAAGAAAGATGGGCTAATGAACAGTGCAGGTGGAGAGGGAGAAGGAGTAAATGAATAATGTAGTTTGTTATAGAGACAAGAGGTAGCAAAAATGATTATGAATATATTGAGCATTTTTACAAAAGTGGGAACCAGTTAAGCACATAAGACACAGAATTACAGTAGCAATTGCATAACAAAACAAAAAGGTATAAGAAACATAATTTTACAAAAGTACTTGCCTTGTGTCTTATCCCTTGCCCAGTCCTTGTTGAATTCTTATATAATTATATTATTAATGCCTCACTTATAAAATGTTCACTTTAAAAAAAGGGAACATATGTTGTTATAGCAATGCACAGCCCAAACTAGTGTGAAATATATGCAGGCAGGGCAGGCAGCTAAGTCCACTAAATTTAGTTGATTGCTAATCAAAGACAATTGGAAAGTTAGATTCTGGTCTGGTCAGGGTGAGATGTTAAGTAAACAGACAATAAAATTTGGAGGGGGTTAAAACTGTGGCATAAGACAGCTATACATTTTAGAATAATAGCAAGTATTAATAAGGATTGAGCATCACATGGCAATTAACAAAACATTAGAAGTAAGACATTGGATAATAGTACAACAAAGGTAGGACTAAATTAACAAACTAAAATCATTTGCTCTATGTAAATATTCACATACCAAAATAGAGTTACAGGAGAGGAAAAACACCAGAGTGCAGTGAATACTTTGCAGATTGACTAGGAATATATTCACATACCAAAATAGAGTTACAGGAGAGGAAAAACACCAGAGTGCAGTGAATACTTTTCAGATTGACAATGAATATATTCACATACCAGAATAGAGTTACAGGAGAGGAGAAACACCAGAGTGCAGTGAATACTTTGCAGATTGACAAGGAATATATTCACATACCAAAATAGAGTTACAGGAGAGGAAAAACACCAGAGTGCAGTGAATACTTTGTAGATTGACAAGGAATATATTCACATACCAAAAAAGAGTTACAGGAGAGGAAAAACACCAGAGTGCAGTGAATACTTTGCAGATTGACAATGAATATATTCATATACCAGAATAGAGTTACAGGAGAGGAAGAACACCAGAGTGCAGTGAATACTTTGCAGATTGACAAGGAATATATTCACATACCAAAATAGAGTTACAGGAGAGGAAAAACACCAGAGTGCAGTGAATACTTTGTAGATTGACAAGGAATATATTCACATACCAAAAAAGAGTTACAGGAGAGGAAAAACACCAGAGTGCAGTGCATACTTTTCAGATTGACAAGGAATATATTCACATACCTGAAATTAGAAGAGAGAGTAGGGTTAGCTTGATATAGTGTGTTTTAACATATTTGTATGCAGCTCTTCTTCATAGCTAAAAGTCATCAGACCTTTCTTTGTTAAATTGCCAACATTTATAATTATGTGGAGTCTAAAAATGAGTTTACAATCCTCTACTATGCACAAAATGTAGAGAGAATAACTCATTGTGTAGCTGATTAACAAAAAGAGGGCTTGCTTTTTTCACAGAAATCATCTGAATACACTGTTTTCAATGCAACAAAGGATTCTTGGAAGACATGCAAATAAGGTTCACAATGACTTGCTTTTTTACTTTAGTCTACTATTAGGCAGACTCCCTTTAAGCTTAGCTAGGGTTAGTACAGTGATTCAGAACCATCACAGAACAGCTGTTTTGTGGTTTTTACCACTGATAAGCTGGTAATAGGTTTGATTTACTGCTGAGTGAAGTTGATTTCTGGGCAAAATACAACTACATTTAAAATTATGGGGAGGCAAAAAATGAGCTTGAAATCCTCAACTAAGCACAAACTGTAGAAAGAATAACTAATTGTGTAGTTTATTAAAGGGACACTCAGGTCAAATTAAATTATCATGATTCAGATACAGCGTGTAATTTTAAACAACTTTCCAATTTACTTCCATTAAAAAAATTGCAGTCTTTTATATTTACACTTTTTGAGTCACCAGCTCCTACTGAGAATGTGCAAGAATTCACAGACTATACGAATATGCATTTGTGATTGGCTGATGGCTATCACATGGTACAGGGGGAGTGGAAATATACATAACTTTGAAATTTGTTAGAAAAAAATCTACTACTTATTTGAAATTCAGAGTAAATGCTTTTGTATTTTCTTCTTATCTTGCATTTGTTGATTATGCAAATCTACTGTGTTGACTGGTTTTTTAACATATCTAGACAAGTCAGTAGGCTTGCTTTTTCCACAGAAATCCTCTGGATACACTGTTTCCAATGCAGCAAAGGATTCTGGGTAAGACATGCAAATGAGCTTCACAATGACTCACTTTTTTTACTTCAGTCTGCTTTTACACATAAAGGGAATCTGCGTAAAAGCAGACTGAAGTAAAAAACTGAGTCATTGTGAACCTTATTAGCATGATATACACAGAATCCTTTGCTGCATTGGATACAGTGTATCCAGAGGATTTCTGAGCGAAAAGCAAGCCTTATTTTGTTAAATAAAAAATACTTTACTGATAATTACTTCAAACCTTAAAAATTGAAGTATTTAAGTATAATGTAAAAAAATATTGCATTAGCTTTATAGTAGTATGAGAATATTTAGTCAAGACTACAGCCATAACTACTGCACTTATATTGGTCAAATGTAGGAAAGTGTAACCAGTAGTTAAAGTATTCATAGCTTAACTGATAATAAAAAAAACTTCAATGAGTCTGGAGATATTAAAGTGAAGGTAAACTTTGATAAATGAAAGCCCGGTTTTTAAAAATACTATTAAAAACAGGGGCACTTTCATTCATCAAAGTTTAGAAAGCAGCCATTTTGTTTAAAAACTTAACCTTTCTTCTTTTCACAGCCGGAGCAGCTTCCACCACCCGGAGATCCTCTCTTCACATATCATCAATGACTAATCCGGCTTCATCCAATCATGGCTTTCCCCCTGGGGGAGTCATTGCCTGAGGCCATGCCGTGATTGAAGGAAGCCGGATTAGTCATTGCTGACATCTGAAGAGAGGATCTACGGGTGCTCCGGCTGTGAAAAGAAGAAAGGGAAGTTTTTAAACAAAACGGCTGCTTTCTAAACTTTGATGAATGAAAGTGCCCCTGTATTTTTAAAAAACGGGCTTTCATTCATCAAAGTTTACCTTCACTTTAAGTGTTAAAATGTCATTAATGTGATGTTGCTCATGTATGTGCAGTAGAAGAAAACAGTGAAGTACCTTTAAGTGACAATAAGCTCAACAAATGTCAACAAATTAATTATATGAAAGAGCATTATTTTAGCATGTGAAATATAAGCTTGTGCATGAAAAAGGCTAAGTTAGCACTGTTTATTTTTATTTTAAAGTTAATAAGAAGGGTTGGGACAAGAAGCTTAATGGCTGGTAAGCAACACTTCTACAACTCTATTGGTGGAAGTGACACACTTTTTGGGCAAAGAACACAATTATGTTTATTTCATAGTAGAGGAACATCCGCAAAAATGTAGTGTCTTTTAATATGCTCTCTTTTAGGTGTAACAAAGAAAACAATTTTTTTGAATTCTTGAATACATAGTTGTTGTTTTTTAATACTTTACCATTAAATAGGGTGTCAAAATCCCTTTGAAGGTCACATCCTAATCTGAGAGTGTCACACAGAATTAAGTCTGAAGGCAAAAAGACTACAAATCACTAATGTTATCCTCCTTTAGCACACATCCTCAATATCAAATATTATTGTGACACACATTTTGTATCATTGGCTATATACCTCTTAGTACAGTTTCTTTTTTATTTCATATCACTGTATTACTTTAATAAAGCCTTGGGGTGTCCTTGGAATAAAAAAATAAATTAGAAGTGACACCTAGGGATAGATTTATTAAGCAGCGGATGTTGCAATCTTTTTCCGAAATTTCCGGCTTGTATGCTGTCAGCATTTAGCGATGTCGGGCAGACATAATTCACTACAGCAAATCATGTCCTCCCGCCCGCCATTTGATCATTCAGCCCCCTGAACTCCAGTAGTACACAAAGGGCTGGATTACACAAAGTTGATCAAAATAAGTCCACTACGCGGTGGGTGACGCTTAAGGATGGTCGCAAATTTCAGCAGCTCTGCTTAAATCCCTAGATGTAATCTCTAGATCAGGCTAAATCCATTGCCATCCTACTATCCCTTAACAGTTCTTATGTTCGGGAACCACAAAGGATCAAGATGGACACCGTTTGGCCCCCGAGAAGTCAGAAGGAATCAAGAAAGGAGAGAGGAGTACTGGCTGCAGTCAACTCGAAGTATACAGCAAAAATGGGAACAGTAACAAAAAAGGGCACCTTTCCCACCAAAAAGACACTCCGAATCCAAGACATGATCATATCCCTCAACTATAAGCAGAGTCATCCTGTGGTGGTGCTTACTCGGCCCCAGAGGGGCATCACCGGAGCAGAGTGAGAGACCGCAACAACTACAGACATGGGTACAGCACCATAATTCAACTTTACCACACACCGGCTTATTGGATCACTGCTTCACACCACAAAGCAATGAAGAAGAAACCATCACAGATACGGGAGATAAAGTGTTAATATCAAGCAATGTGGCAACAGGCAATATACCTACAATGCGATGCGTTCCTGGCACTTATTTTTCCTCTCAACAATCATTGAAGACCACACTCTCCCATACTATATGCCAGATATAAGGCAACATATAATTCAGAGGATCAACACTATTGGCGATTCAGATAGCACACATGGCCGAAGCAGTGCCGTTTGCGGATGTATACATCCTTAGCCCCCACGTGGAGGACAATCTATGGCACATTCGCAAGTCAATGGGCATCGGCTAACTGTCAATATGGATAAAACCACTGCGGGTCAGTTTATCTATCTATGTCACTTTTATGAGAGGTGATCCGTTATAGAGCTTAAAACACAGATTTGATTTGACTCTGCAAGCACCACAGCTTCCTCAATACTTGCTCCAGCGCTATGCCCATATAGATGCATTAATTATACAGGTAGCAGAACTGTTTTCAAAGACTCTCTAATACTTTTTGGTAAAAGTTAATGTCATACTTTAATATCTCTGCATCGTTATTAGGAGCTCTTTTACCTCACAACGTGCACAGTTTTTGTTTTTTCTAGAAATCTGCTGTTATAGTTATTATTATTATATTCTTTTGTTGTATTTTTTTTTGTGTGTGTTTTATGTTTGCCTCGGCTCATTTATATAGGCTAAAAATGGGTCTGTAGTCAATTCATAGTGGCATATGTAATTATTATTATTTCAAAAGTGGCAGGAATTTTTTTTGCCAGTATACAAGTAATAAAAACTAGGCATAGTAATTAACCTTGTAACATGCTGCTACTATGTGACACTAAACTCCTGCTAAATAACTCCAGTCCTGAGATGGGCTCACATATACCTCCTACAACACTAGTAGTTAGACTGCACTAACATTTTCTTTAATGTGATAATACACCCAGTCTAAATAACACCTGACCTGAAGAGAGATCCCATACACTACCTATATATATAGTTAGACAGTATCAAGAATTTCTTATATAGTACTACATCTGTGATGACCTCATCTATATTACATATAACACTAGTAGTCTGAATGTATTAATGTTTTCAGTTATATGATGTCACACTCCTGATAAATAGTACTAAACTTGAGATGAGCTCACATATATTATCCATAACACTAGTAGTCAGTCTGTGTCAGTTTTTTCTTCTATGTGTTATCACTCCTCTGCTAAATAATCACTAATGTTTTCTTTTATGTGATATTATACTCCTGCTAACTAATACTAGACCCGAGTGTGCTCTTATATATTTCCTGTGCCACTAGTAGTTAGACTATATCAATGTTCTCTTCTATGGGATATCACACTTCTGCTAAGTAGTGCTAGGCCAGAGATGAGCTCATATATATTACCTGCAACATTGATGGCCAGACTATATTAATGTTTTATTCCATGTGATATTGTACTCTTGCTAAACAATACTAGACACATGACGGGCTCACTTATATTACCCACAACACTAGTAATCAGATTGTATCAATGTTTTCTGATATACGATTTTACACTCTTGCTAAACAATACCAGACCTGAAATGAGCTCTCATATATTACCTACATTACTAATAGTCCGACTGTATCAATGTTCTCTTTTATGAGATACTACATCCTTCCTAAATAATATTAGACTTGAGATGAGCCAATATATATTTCGTATAACACTAATGGTTAGATAGACTGTACTAATATTATCTCTTATGTGATATCACACTCCTCCTAAATAGTACTGGACCAGGAGATGAGCTCACATATATCATATATTACCTGTCACATACTTAGTTTTAATGTTTTGTTTTTTGTTTAGTTTTGTTCTTTTGCTAATATTAAAAATTTAGAGACATAGGTTCTGCACATGATAATATCTGAATTGGCCTTTTTGTATCTCTCAATGTATATATTTCTTTTGTATAGTGATAACAGCCTAAATTCAGGCCATGCATTCTCATGAATAACTTCTGCTATACCAATTCTTTATATGCTATACATCTGCTAGCATGTGGATACCTAAAACATATAATTTATTCCAGAATCTTCATTGTAACATTTTTATGGCTTTATATTATGTACGTATACATGCGTTTACCAGTACCTGTGCTTCTATAATAAAAAGAATTATAAAAAAAAAAAATAATAAGTCCACTACAGGAAAAAGTAGTGTTTTTCTTTTGTTAATATCGAGTCAATCTTCACTTACGTATTATATAACACTTGTAGGTGAAATCACTTGCGTTCGCTATATCCTTGTGGTCATACACTGTCAGAAAAAAGGGTACGGTTGGGGTCCGTTTGTGAACACTTAGGGTACAACTGCTGTGCTTGTACCCTCAATGGATCATAATTACACCATAAGGAACAATTATGTACCATTTAGCGGTATAAAAGGGACAGTCTACACCAAAATTGCTATTGTTTAAAAAGATGGATAATCCCTGTATTACCCATTCCCCAGTTTTGCATAACCAACACGGTTATATTAATATATGTTTTACCTCTGTGATTACCTTGTATCTAAGTCTCTGCAGACTGCCCCCTTATCTCAGTGCTTTTGACAGGCATGCAGTTTAGCCAATCAGTGCAGACTCCTAAATAACTACATGGGAGTGAGCATATTGTTATCTATATGACACACATGAACTAATACTGTCTAACTGTGAAAAACTTTCAAAATGCTCTGAGCTAAGAGGCGGTTTTCAACGGTTTAGAAATCAGTTTGAGCCTGCCTAGGTTTAGCTTTTGAAAAATACCACTAAGGGAACAAAGCAAATTTAATGATAAAAGTCAATTGGAAAGTTGTTTAAATTTTCATGCCCTATCTGAATCATGAAAGTTTAATTTTGACTAGACTGTCCCTTTAATAACCCATATATTCAATGATACTGTGTTGCTGGTTCTAAATGGCAAACAAGCACTTAACATTTTAATGTTTATATTTAGAGCATCAAGATATTAACTCAAACATAAAGCAAATGTATTAACTTAAATTACAAAGAAGAAAAAAATGTTTTAAACTCTATAAAATAAACAAGAGCTGTTTAAGAACCTGTTTTAAAAAAAATAAAATAAAATTGTAACCGTTCCCCAGTCACATACATGGACATATTGTGACATGCCATAGCGCCATCTGTTGGTTGAAAGTTTCTTGACATGTGTAACACAGCTCCATCTATTGGTAGAAGGTTTATCACCAAAATGTGTACTGAGGAAATATACTCATTTGCATATATTTTGCATAGAGTGACAATTCAATGTATGGTTCTGAGTTTTATCGTTTATCCCTCCCCCGAATCCCCCTTCTTTTCGCTAGAGTTATATTTTATTATTATGTTGTTTTCTATATGTTTTCTATATATTTATGTTTTATGTTGCATGTCACCCTAAATTAAATGGGGTATTTTTAGAGTCTAGTACAGAGTAGTTCTTTTTGGAACATGTTGTTTAGCCTGGCTCAATCAGGTGGTTCTGTAGTAGTATTTGGAATGGCTACAATTAATTATGCAAACTTTATTTAAACCTGTGGCTATTGTAATACTGCCTGAAAAAGTACACATTAAATGAATGCATAGTTGAAAGTTATATAAAAAATTTAATGGAACAACATTTGTAATATGCTCTGTTGAGTACAAATTTGCCACCATGAGGTACAAAGGGCTTGTCACTGGGGCAGTACCCATAAAAGGCCCAATTTGCACCATTTTTTTAAGGGTACAATATGGTACCATAGGACTGAGGTCCAATCTAGTCACCAAAGGTACAGTACCATAGGACTGAGGTCCAATCTAGTCACCAAAGGTACATATTTGCCTTTGAAAGGTACAATCTGCAAGGGTACCAATTTGTACCCATTTTAAAGGGTACAGCAGGTGTAGCTACAAGTCAATTTTCACGCCATTTCTACTACCTGTGTTAGAGTCGGAGTCGGGTAGCTACAGAGGTAAAGTAGCTGTAGCAGGAGCAGTTTTAAATAAGATTGATTTTCCCTTCCTTTTTTTTTTTTGTAAGTTACAAGAAATAATGAATGTATTTATATTTATTTTTAAAAAGTTACACTTGCAATACCATCTAATTATATGAATAAATAAAAAAAATCCTAATTTAAAAAATCTTAAAATTAACAAATAATGCATGCACCTATTAGAAACATAAATTTAAAAAAAAAAAAAAGTACATTGCAAAAATTAATATTCATATATTGTATTATTTTAAAACCATAAGTATATTTTACCAATTCTCTGGTATTACTACCACTTTCATTAAAGTATATATCTATTAAATTAAACTTGGTTTTGATAATATTTAATAGTGTCTTGACATATATACCAAAGGAAAGATTAATAAACGTAAGATATGATCATTTAAAAAACTATGCAATCTTATATAGCTTATCGATACAAACATTCCACTAGTTTAAATTTAAAAGTTTTGAATCCACTTGTAGCAAGAAGAGATGTAGCGATAGCTTATAAATTTGTAGCAAGAGTCGTATGATTGGATAGCTACAACTAATTCGTAAGTCCCATTAAAAGTATAGGCAGCCACAACCAGAGCTCTTGCTACCATTTGTAGAAAGTGACATGTGATAGCTGACGATTCGTTATTTGTAGCTAGAGCTGGTTCAAAGCTCTTGATACTGGTAGCTAACGTTGTGTTATCGAGCCTTAAGTGTGTCCCACCGTAAAAGGTAAAGAACTACTGCTCTAAGGAACTTTGTTTTGATATTATATATTTTAAGATTTATTTCACACTAAAAAAGGGAATAAAGAAATTTAAGAATTTACCCGCTAAATGAAAAATGTACATTTAAAAAAAAAAAATGTTTGTGTGTGCATGGTTTAAGCAGAAACAAAATTTTAGTAAATATAATTTGTTTAGACAGCTTGTTGCTATGGCATTTCCTCTGCATCTACAATGGACAAAAAGTATACTTCTCTATGTGATATCACTATGAAAAGAAAGCATTAAAAACACTACTGCTAAATATCTATCAGTGGAGGAGACAGAGAATCTTGCTGTTGTACTGAATTCTACAGGTTCAAATCCATTATTATTATTTTATTATTATCAGGTATTTGTAGAGTGCCAACAGACTCTGCAGAGCTATAAACATAGGCGGTATACAGGGTAACATTTATAGGGGTCAAATGGGTAGAGGTCCCTGCAGAGAGTTGCACTGTTATAATCGGCTCTTATGCGGGTAATCTACAAACAGCTGGGCTCATAGGCTTACATGCTAAGTGGTTTAAGGGGATAGCAGTGGAGTTAGGAAAGCTTAATGTAGGTTATATGCATCCCTGAATAGTACAGTCTTTAGGGAGTGCTTGAAGCTTTCAAAACTAGGGGAGAGTCTTGTGGAGCGAGGCAGAGAGTTCCAAAAGATGGGAGCCAGTCTGGAGAAGTCTTGTAAATGGGAATGTGAGGCAGTAACAAGAGAGGAGGATATCATGGGCAGAGCGAAGGGGACGGGAAGAAGAGTATCTGGAGACAAGGTCTGAGATGTAGGGGGGAGCAGTGCAGTTGAGGGCTTTGTATGTCAGAGTGAGAATTTTGTGTTTAAGCCTGGATGCAAGAGTAAAGAAACACAGAGGCGCCCAATGGCCTAATACCACAATACCAGGGGACAAGCAAAATATGTAAGACTAATACTCACAAATGAATAGCACCAAAAAGTGCAAGGAAGCAGACTGGAACCTCACAGTTGCCCAGCAAACTGAACAGACACAGAGATAATTCTGTAGTACTTCTTCACCAGTGAGGTCCTCCTGGTTCCTAAAGGGGAGGATATAGAGCCAACATAGCCCAGTACAGTTTGTACAAATATATGTGTATCCAGGGAATATGCACACTTACATGTAGCAAAGCACCTCCAGGTGCAATATACACAGACTGGGACTTCTCAGCCGCCCAGCTGACTGTTTCAAAGGTTTCAGCAAATAAGAAAGCTCCCAAAACTGATGCAGGAGTAAAGATGGATTCCCAGATAAAATCCAGCATCAAGAGTATTAGTTAAAAAGAATATTTTTATTTTATGTTTAAATATTTTTTATTAAAGTTTGCAAAGATTTATGAAGTACATTTACATCAAAATTTGCCAATTACATTTTCAAACAAATTGAAAATAAAACACATTGTCATAACAAATAAAGTTTCGAACTTGTATAACTCAAATATTCAAAAATTAGATCTCAGTTCTCCGCAATCATGATGTAAAACATAACATATATGGTGTCCTAGACCTCCCTCTAAGAGACATAAAAGAGAAAGGGGGAGAACTTATCCCCTTGAGCAATGTAAGACAAGGAAGGTAAGTTATACCATAAATTTATATTGAAAAAAAAAGGGGGGGGAATATAACATGGGTAAAGGTGACAACATATCCAGCAACAGCTGGATAAGCTTATCATGGTAGTGCTTTTGAATCTAAGTGTGTAATGCATGTTGATCAAGGTATGGTACTCCTATGGGGTAGATCCCGGTCTGAAGCATCCCCATTTATCCAATAGAACCAGATCTGATGAAATGTGTCCTTGTTGTCTAGGATCCCAGATGCCAATTCGTACATATTGTATGTGTATTGTATCTTATTAATTATTTCAGACCAGGTAGGGACCCCTGCCTTCCAATATTTAGCAATACATGTTCTGGTGACCGTACATAGAATATTGAAAAAGGTATTTAACCCCTTAATGACTGAGGACGTGCAGGGTACGTCCTCAGAAAAAAGGCAGTTAACGCCTGAGAACGTACCCTGCATGTCCTCAGTGTGGAAAGCAGCTGGAAGCGATCCTGCTCGCTTCCAGATGCTTTCCGGTTATTGCAGTGATGCCTCGATATGGAGGCATCCTGCAATAACCTTTTCAAGCCATCCGGTGCAGAGAGAGCCACTCTGTGGCCCTCTCTGCACCGGAGATCGGTGGCTTTCTGCGTTGGTGGGTGGGAGCCGGACCGGGAGGCGGGTGGCGGCCATCGATGGCCCTGGTTATGTGAAGGGGGGCGGGATCGTGGGCGGGGGTGGCTGGGGGCGCGCACTTGCGCGTGCGCGTGCACGGGAGGGTGGGGGCGGGCGCGTGCACGGGGAGGGAGCGGGTGGGAATCGCTACACTACAGAAAATGCTGAAAATAAAAAATGTGAAAAATGTAAAAAAAAAATTACGATCAGCAAGGTGGTGGGGGTTTGTCTGTGGGGGGGGGGGGGAGGGGGGTTGGGGAAGCTACACTACAGAAAAAAAAAATAAACAAAAAACCACTTTTTATTGCAAACTGGGTACTGGCAGACAGCTGCCAGTACCCAAGATGGCCCCCAATAAGGTAGAGGGGAGGGTTAGAGAGCGGTTTTGGGGGGGATCAGGGAGGTTGGGGGCTAAGGGGGGGATCCTACACAGTAGCATATGTAAGTATGCTAAAAAAAAAAAATTTTTTTTTTTTTAAAAACCCTTTTATTTTAGTACTGGCAGACTTTCTGCCAGTACTTAAGATAGCGGGGACAATTGTGGGGTGGGGGAGGGAAGGGAGCTGTTTGGGAGGGATCAGGGGGTGGGATGCGTCAGATGGGAGGCTGATCTCTACACTAAAGCTAAAATTAACCCTGCAAGCTCCCTACAAACTCCCTAATTAACCCCTTCACTGCTAGCCATAATACACGTGTGAGGCGCAGCAGGATTTAGCGGCCTTCTAATTACCAGAAAGCAACACCAAAGTCATATATGTCTGCTATTTTTGAACAAAGGGGATCCCAGACAAGCATTTACAACCATTTGTGCCATAATTGCACAAGCTGTTTGTAAATTATTTCAGTGAGAAACCTAAAATTGTGAAAAATTTTACGTTTTTTTTAATTTGATCGCATTTGGCGGTGAAATGGTTGCATGAAATATACCAAAATGTGCCTAGATCAATACTTGGGGTTGTCTACTACACTACACTAAAGCTAAAATTAACCCTACAAGCTCCCTAAAAGCTCCCTAATTAACCCCTTAACTGCTAGGCATAATACACTTGTGGTGCGCAGTGGCATTTAGCGGCCTTCTAATTACCAAAAAGCAACGCCAAAGCCATATATGTCTGCTATTTCTGAACAAAGGGGATCCCAGAGAATAATTTACAACCATTTATGCCATAATTGCACAAGTTGTTTGTAAATAATTTCAGTGAGAAACCGAAAGTTTGTGAAAAAATTTGTGAAAAAGTGAACGATTTTTTGTATTTGATCGCATTTGGCGGTGAAATGGTGGTATGAAATATACCAAAATTGGCCTAGATCAATACTTTGGGATGTCTACTAAAAAAATATATACATGTCAAGGGATATTCAGGGATTCCTGAAAGATATTAGTGTTCTAATGTAACTAGCGCTAATTTTGGAAGAAAAATGGTTTGGAAATAGCAAAGTGCTACTTGTATTTATGGCTCTATAACTTACAAAAATAGCAAAGAACATGTAAACATTGGGTATTTCTAAATTCAGGACAAAATTTAGAAACTATTTAGCATGGGTGTTTTTTGGTGGTTGTAGATGAGTAACAGATTTTGGGGGTCAAAGTTAGAAAAAGTGTGTTTTTTTCCATTTTTCCTCATATTTTATCATTTTTTTTATAGTAAATTATATGATATGATGAAAATAATGGTATCTTTAGAAAGTCCATTTAATGGCGAGAAAAACGGTATATAATATGTGTGGGTACAGTAAATGAGTAAAAAGAAAATTACAGCTAAACACAAACACCGCAAAAATGTAAAAATAGCCTTGGTCCCAAACGGACAGAAAATGGAAAAGTGCTGTGGTCATTAAGGGGTTAAAGGGACAGTTTACTCAAAAATTTTCTCCCCTTTAATTTGTTCCCAATGATCCACTTTACCTGCTGGAGTGTATTAAATTGTTTACAAGTAGCTCCTTTACCCTTATATTGGCATTTGAAATTGTTAATTTAGCATGTGGTATCCCCACCTATTCTGAAAGTTTGTGGCCACGCGTACCAGCTATAGATATGCTTTTTAAACACAGCCAGCAGAGGAAATTACACTCCCAGTGTGATAAAGCAGAGATAAGGTAATAAAATGTTGATTTTCCATTGTTCTCTCAAAGCATTGGTGATTGTTTTAAGGACAGATATAAGATAAAGAAGCAGGTATATGTGCACAATGTGATACAGTAATGAGATCTGATTATACCTACAAGCTCAACCTATTTTATTAGGCTGTGGCTTCAAAACACAAAATCAGAGCTTTAATATACAGAAATAAACCTTAAAAAGCTAATTTTCATACATTTTTTACTCTGCATTTGGTAAAAAAAGCAATTGTAAACACATTAAGGGAAAAACTATTTTACAGTATACTGTCCCTTTAAGTGTTTGTTATATAAGGTGTTGTGATCATGTAAGAGAGCTTGTTGTATAGTGAAATTGATCTCCTCACCTATCAGGCGACCCATGAAAGAAGCCAATCTCATCCAGATCGCATTGACCCCAGCGCAGTCCCACCACATATGGCAATATGTGCCTACCTCCCCGCACCCTCGATAGCATAGTTTGCTGCCTTGTGTGGACATATGTGCGGTCTTAACCGGTGTCAGGTACCATCGGAAAAGTGTTTTCATAACGTTTTCTTTTGAGTCTGCACTCAAAAGGCCTCTATCAGCGGTCTGAAATAGGTGTTCCCAGTCCACTAGGTCTTAAGTCATATTCAAGTCCCTTTCCCAGGCTGTCAGAACCGAGGATTTGGTCTTAAGTGGACCAGATTGAATAGTCAAGTATAGTCTGGAAATAGTGTGTTTGGAGCGATGGGGGCTATTACAAAGTAGTTCCAAAATAGTAGGGGCTCCCTTCTGAATGTCTCTGAGAAATGATCTGACTGAGGAGCTGAGTTGGAGGTAAAGATACCAATGTATTTGTATTGGTGCTACTTTCTCTTGCAATTGATTGAAGGAGAGCAACTTCCCGTTATTTAAAATGTCTGCAACTCGGTACAGTCCCTTATTCTCCCACTTCTTAAACTGTGGTCTTAGCTCGTCAGGAAAGATATATTGAATTGGGGTGGAAAGAGAGAATCTTGGCATTAGATTGTTGCCCAATATCACTTTTCGACCATGTATGTAAGGTAAGCTCTGAAGTGTATGGTGTTGGGTGGGATAAAGTGGATTGTTGAATTTTCCTGTCCCAGAAGATTGAATCTGGTTCACCCCAGCCTCCCATCTCTGCCTCCAATCTGGGCCACAATGCATCTGTTGACTTCTGTAAAAGCATTTTATCCTGTGCTATTCTAGCGGCCTTATAGTAATCTAACAATGCCGGTCCTCCAACCCCTCCTAGTGTTTTGTGTCTATTTATTATAAATTTTGATACTCTAGCAGATTTGCTCCCTCTAATGAAGGAGAGAAGCTCAGTTTGCAACTTTTCTATATCAGGCCTGTTGATCTTTATAGGGAGTGATCGAAATAGATATAAAATTCTAGGTAAAATAGTCATTTTGACAGCTGCAAGTCTCCCTAGCCAGGAAAAGTTGTAACTTTTCCATTTCCTAAGGTCTCGCCTGATCTGTTTAAAAAGGGGGATATAGTTGAATTTATATAATAAATGAGTCTGTGGTGGCAGGAAAATTCCTAGATATTTGAGTGTATGTTTCATCCATTTGAAATCGAAATTGGATTCTAATAATTTTTGAGAGTGTAAGGGAATAGCGATAGGTAGGGCCTCACATTTATCTGTGTTTATCTTATATCCTGATATAATTGAAAATGTGTCTAAGATCCCATAGAGGTTGGAGAGTGAGATAAGTGGCTTGGTGACGGTTAATAGGATGTCGTCTGCAAAGAGCGAAAGCTTATACTCCGAATTTGCTACAGAGACCCCCGAGATATCTGGGTGAGGAATATTTTTATTTTAAAAGCAACATGATTTTTAGCCTACAACTGGCTAATAAAAATAAAAAAACCTACCATTACAAAAAAAACAAAAATGAAATTGTCCAAAAAAATAAAGATTATTCCTATTCTAATATCCTTTTAAAAAAAAAAAAAATCCCAAAAATAAAAAAAGCCTAATCTAGAATAAACTACCAAAATAAACTTTTGGGGGACCCTTAAAGGGCCTTTTGTAGGGCATTGCCCAGAGTTAAACAGCTCTTGTGCCAAAAAAATACAAACACCCCCTAACACTATACAACCCCCCACCCCTCAGACTACCAAGGGCCCTTAAAGGGGCCTTTTGAGGGGGCCCTTAGAAAGGGCCTTTTGTAGGGCATTGCCGAGTTAAACAGCTCTTTTGCTAAAAAAAAAAAAAAAAAACACCCCCTGAAAATATACATTACACAAAATAACAAACACATTATCAAAAATAAAAAAAGTACCCATAAAAAAACACCCCAAAATAAAAAACCTAATCTAAAATAAAATACCAATGGCCCTTAAAAGGGCCTTTTGTAGGGCATTGCCCTAAAGATAGCAGCTCTTTTAGTGAAAAAAAATTACAAAGACCCACTAACATTAAAAACCCTCACCCCCCCCCCCAAACCCACAAAATAAAAATAAAAACTATCTAAAAAACCTAAGCTACCCATTGCCCTGAAAAGGGCATTTGTATGGGCATTGCCCTTAAAAGGGCATTTAGCTCTTTTACTGCCCAGATCCTAAACTAAAAAATAAAACCCACACAATAAACCCTTAAAAAATCCTAACACTAACCCCCTGACGATCCACTTACAGTTTTTGAAGTCCCGCTTGAACGATCTTCATCCCGGAGTTGAAGTCCTAATCCAGGCGGCGAGCACCCTTCATCCAGGCGGGTCTCTTCAATCTTCATCCTGGCAGCGAAGTCTTGATCCAAGCGGTGAGAAGTCTTCATCCAGGCGGCCTCTTCAATCTTCATCCAGACGGCATCTTCTAGCTTCATCCCGGAGGCACGGAGCGGGTCTATCCTGAAGACATCCAGCGGAGCATCCTCTTCATATGGTCACCGCTGTAAAACTGAATCTGCAATGCAAGGGACGCGATTCAAGATGGTGTCCCTTGCATTCCTATTGGCTGAAAAATTTGAATCAGCCAATAGGAATTAGGGCTGCTAAAATCCTATTGGCTTTTTAAATCAACCAATAGGATTTAAGCAGCTCTCATTCTATTGGCTAATGTCTTCAGGATGGACCCACTCCGCGCCTCCGGGATCAAGATAGAAGATGCCCCCGGATGAAGATTGAAGAGACTGCCTGGATGAAGACTTCTCGCCGCTTGGATCAGGACTTCACCAGTGGGATGAAGATTGAAGAGGCCGTCTGGATGAAGACTTCTCGCCGTCTAGATTAGGACTTCAACTCCGGGATGAAGATCGTTCAAACGGAACTTCAAAAACTGTAAGTGGATCTTCGGGGGTTATTGTTAGGCTTTTTTAAGGTTTTTTGGGGTGTTTTTTTTTAATTTATGGTCTGGGCAGTTAAAGCGCTAAATACCATTTTAATGGCAATGCCCATACAAATGCCCTTTTTCAGGGCAATGGGTAGCTTAGGTTTTTTTAGAATTAGGTTTTTTATTTTGGGGGGTTGGTTGGGTGGTGGGTTGTGCTGTTGGGGGGGGTCTTTGTGTTTTTTTAACAGGTAAAAGAGCTGATATCTTTAGGGCGATTCCCCACAAAAGGCCCTTTTAAGGGCCATTGGTAGTTTATTGTTGGCTAGGTTTTTTTTTATTTTGGGTGGGCTTTTTTATTTTGATAGGGCTATTAGATTAGGTGTAATTCTTTTTCATTTTGGATAATTTCTAATTTAATTTTTGTAACTTAGTATTTTTTTTTGTAATTCGATAGTTTGTAATTTTTAGGGTAGTGTTAGGATTTTTTTAATGTGTAGTTTAGTTTTATTTAATTGGTAGTTAGTTTAATTTTAGTTTAGTAATTATATTAGTTTAATTGTTAGTTTAAACTTAGTTTTTTTAATTTGACAGGTAAGTTTTAATTTAATTTAAAGGGACAGTCTAGGCTAAAAAAAACTTTCATGATTCAGATAGGGCATGTAATTTTAAACAATTTTCCAATTTACTTGTATCACCCATTTTGCTTTGTTCTCTTGGTATTCTTAGTTGAAAGCTTAACCTAGGAGGTTCATATGCTAATTTCTCAGACCTTGAAGTCAACCTCTTTTCAGAATGCATTTTAACAGTTTTTCACCACTAGAGGGTGTTAGTTCACGTGTTTCATATAGATAACACTGTGCTCGTGCACGTGAAGTTATCTGGGAGCAGGCACTGATTGGCTAAACTGCAAGTCTGTCAAAAGAACTGAAATAAGGGGGCAGTTTTCAGAGGCTTAGATACAAGGTAATCAGAGAGGTTAAAAGTATGTTAATATAACTGTGTTGGTTATGCAAAACTGGGGAATTGGTAATAAAGGGATTATCTATCTTTTAAAACAATAAAAATTCTGGTGTAGACTGTCCCTTTAAGATAGGGAAATTGTAAGTTTAATATAAACTTAGGGGGACGTTAGGTTTAGGGGTTACTAGTTTAAATTAGTTTATTGCTATGTGGAGGGCTTTCGGTTTAGGGGTTAATATTTTAATATATTTCGTTGTGGGGGCTTTCGGTTTAGGGGTTAATAGTTTATTATATTTTGTTGTGTGGGCTTTCGGTTTAGGGGTTAATAGGTTTATTATAGTGGGGGTGATGTGGGCGGATGGCAGATTAGGGGTTAATAATATTTCAATAGTGTTTGTGATGCGGGAGGGTGGCGGTTGAGGGGTTAATACGTTTATTATAGTGGTGACGATGTCAGGGAGCGGTGGAATAGGGGTTAATAAAAAAATTGTGGCGGCGATGAAGTTTAGGGGTTAATAGGAAGTTTATGGGTGTTAGTGTACTTTTTAGCGTTACGGATCTTGTCATTTTAGGCTGTAACGCTCGCTTTTTAGCCTCACCGCAAAACTCGTAATACCGGCGCTATGGGAATCCCATGAAAAAACATAATTTTTAGGAGTGCGGTACTGACATTGCGGTACAGGCTAAAAGGCTTGCGGTACACCTATAGCGACAAGACTTGTAATGGCTGCGTTAAAAGACGAACGCACAAACTTGTAATCTAGATATGACACCAAATAACAAACAAATTATCAAAAATAAAAAAAGTATTCCTATTCTAATACCCATAAAAAAACACCCCAAAATAAAAAACCTAATCTAAAATAAAATACCAATGGCTCTTAAAAGGGCCTTTTGTAGGGCAATACCATGAGAACAAAATACATTTGATGATGGAAGTAAATAAGAAACATTTTTAAGTGCACGGTCTATCTGAATCCTAAAAGAAAAACCTGGGTTTTCTGGTCAGTTCTACCAGTCGACATGGCTGAATCTATTTTCATGAATTGTAGCATGTTGATGGCTTTTGACTTAAAGGGACACTAAACCCAGAATGTTTCCTTCATGATTGAGGCAGAGAATACAACTTTAAACAACATTCCAATTGACTTCTATTATCTAATTTGCTTCATATTTTAGATATCCTTTGTTGAAGAAAAAGGAATGCACATGGGTGAGCCAATCACATGAGGCATCTATGTGCAGCCACCAATTAGCAGCTACTGGGCCTATCTAGATATGCTTTTCAGCAAAGAATAGCAAGAGAATGAAGCAAATTAGATAATATAAGTAAATTAGAAAGTTGT